>NC_132873.1:11812707-12448707 GCF_048164855.1 Canis lupus baileyi
ACTTAGCTTCAGAACTGATTAAGACCCCAGCTGAAATTCCAACAATGTGCTTTATTCACCAGGGTCCAGATCCCCACTGGTAAATCTGGAAGTTGCTGGGGGATTTGCTCCCTTTGAGAAGTGCTAATCATTCACAATAGACTCCTGCCAAGGGGTAACTGCTCTAACTTACAGAAGAAACAGTTCAGAATTGCTCTGATAGTGGGTAGGCTACTCACTATTGTCAAGTCTTAGAAAAACCAGATAGGAAGTGTCTATGTATTATATTTTTTTCTTGTTTGCTCAACATAGATTCCAATTGATAGGGACTTACATAAATGACTATTTCTTTCCTCAAAGGAATAAATAGTCCTTCCGTTTTATAGCCCTTATTCTTAAATAAATTATGTACTATCTGTCATTAGGTTTCACAAATAAGTGAAATAGGTCAATGTTAGATTTGATTTTAAAGATTTTCAAAGGCCTTTTCTTCCCCCGCCCATTATCTTGTCTTCTGCTTCATACACTGTCTAGAACCTTGCCATTGAAGTTATTCTTTTGGGCTATGATGTCTTTTTCAGACACCCAGGGGTTTCAGTGATCTGTTGCTGCATTACCACCTATCCCAAAGCTTAGAGACTTAAATAACAGTTTACTGTGTCTCTTGATTCCTTGCTTGACCAGGCTCCGCTAGGAAGTGCCTTTGCTCCTCGAGGGGGGCCTGAGGGCCTGCATGCATCCATTCAGTTGGGACCTCCCTTGTGGCCAGGATATACAGAAAAGCCTCTCACCCACCAGCGTATCCTTCATGCAGTTTCTCCTTACTGAGGAGTTTAGAGCTAACCTCTGTCTTTGAAGAGTAGAAGCTCCAAGGTACAGGAGTTTATTACACTTCTGGCTGCATCATGCTTGCTAATACCCCACTGGTAAAGCAAGTCTCCTGGTCCAGCCCAGAGTCGGTGTGGGGCTGTATGGATACACTGAGGCACGGTTCATTGACAGCCACCCCGGTAACTGTCTGTCACACTGGGTTAAAATGTTATTTAATGTGAAGGATACATATAAACGTGCTTATATTCTATAATACTTGATTGTATAAAAAATGTTTTTCCCACATCTGTTCTCTGGATTCTGTAAGGTGGAAGAAGCATTTGCTATTGTTGTCTTCTTATAAATGAGGAGAACGTGCATCAGTGTGGCGAACGATATACTATTTAAATTGAATCCTTAGGGGATTTGACCGAGACAAAATAGATGGTAAATGACAGGGCTGTGACCTGAGCCCAGCTTTCTGATGTTAAGGGTGGTTTGGGTTCTACTATTCTGCTTTAGCCCCAGTATATTTAGCCCCCAGAGCAAAACTGGCAAAATATCAGCCTACCATACCTAACTGGTTCTTGACAATGCATATTGCCATTGCCTTTTGAACTTTTGATTAGGAAATGCTGACATGGCTGAAATTTAAGAACTCTAGTTATAGCCGTAAAGATATGTTGTCTGACAAAGAGCTAAATGAATATCCTCGGTTGCTTGTAAGTCCACAATATTGCCTGACTCCAAGCACGTAGCATCAGTAATTCATATGCCCAATAAATACCTGGTGAGTGTCTCTTAAATATGTCCCCAGCACCATCTTGTGACTTGGGAACCCTACTCTTCCGCCAACTTGCCTCTCTTCAATGTCCCCCAGCACCATCTTGGATGCTGAGGTTATAGAAGTGAACAAAACAGACCCCCAAAATCCTGCTTTTGTGTAGCTTATCTTTTATTAGAGAAATCAGAAAAGAACAAGATAAGTGCTCAGGAGAAAAATAAAGCAAAGAAAGTGGGAAGAAGTGTGGAGAGGGTTTGCAATTTTAGATTGGGTGGGCAGAGAAGTTTTCCCTGAGACAAGGACATATGAGATAAGGCTTAAATAGGGGAGCTGGGTATGCAGATAATTGGGAAAAGCGTACCACAAGAAAAGGGAAGAACAAACAAAGGCAAAGCCTGGGAGTTGGGGGCATTCCTGATATTTGTGGGGAACAGTGGGGAGGCCAGTGTGGATGGAGCAAAGGAAGCAGTGGGGTAATCTTGGGAGGAGATCAGAGAGGTCCTGAGGATCAGACCACTTAGGGTCCTAAATGCCATTGGAGGGACTTTCCACTCTTGCTTTGAATGAGATAGGAAGCCACTATTTGATAGAAGGGCCATGTAACCTAATCCTCAACTTCCAGAAAAGGCCTGCCAAAGGAGGTGGGAGGATATTTATTTAAAATGCTGATTCTAACCCAGATCTGGGGAGTGAGAATCTTTGGGAGTGGGGTCATATAATCTGCATTTTAAATTGCTCCCAGCTGCATCCTATGTCCACTAAACTTGGTAAAATACTGCCTGACCCATTAGCACATTTCAGCTTCCAAAGAGCAGATAATCAACCTCAATTTTACCATCTGGGTAATGCTAAATGAGGCCCACTTCCAGTTAGGTTAATGAAGCTACCAAGAGACGGACTGCATGCTTCTGCAAACCATCGCTGATCTAGCACCTTAGCAACTTCCTGTAAGATCCCAGGAAGAATTTGCGAAATCCCTGAGGTTCATATATGGAATCTGCAAAGCAGCATGAAATTAGCCTTCTTAATCAAATGAGCAGCTTTGCGCTAAAAACTATAGTCTTGTTTTTTGGGTTTTTTGTTTTGTTTTGTTTTTTGTTTTTTGTTTTTTTGTTTTTTTTTTGTTTTTTTTTTTTTTTTTTGCAGATGAAGGAGAATTACCAATTGCAAAGATAAGCACTGGGCTTCCTTGTTCCTTTCTCAAGTCTGGACTCATTATCAAGCAAGGGTATCGCAGCATGTAGCCGAAGAGCGTATTCCTTCTGAGAATACGGAAAGAGCTGAAAGCTCCTTTTGCTAGGATAATTTTAGGAGAGGCGAATTATTGCTGCAGCTAGGCTGGCCATGCAGTAGCAGAGTAGTTCATTGGTGTTTATTATGCCTAAGGAACGACAAATTGTCCTTTATTAGATTTAATTTTGGTGCAATCTTAGTTTCATTAATTTTTCTCATCGAACAGGAAGGGGAAACTAGAAAATACAGTGTGGGGCTGGATTGAAGAGAAATGAAAACTGTTACTGGTTTTGAATTTAAGAAGTGTAATTTCAGTTTAAATATGGAAACTCGGGATCCCTGGGTGGCTCAGAGGTTTAGCGCCTGCCTTTGGCCCAGGGCATGATCTTGGAGACCTGGGATGGAGTCCCACATCGAGTCCCACGTCGGGCTCCCTGCATGGAGCCTGCTTCTCCCTCTGCCTGTGTCTCTGCCTCTCTCTCTCTCTGTCTCTCATGAATAAATAAATAAAATCTTAAATAAATAAATATGCCAACTCTTTACACATAGACTAAAATGGAACATTTGGAAATTCGATTACATATTTTCTCCCTTTAAATTAATAGTCTTTTTTTTTTTTAATATTGACTTTTAGAAGAGGATAGCAAGGTAATTGGATATTTGGGGAATGACAATTTTTCCAAGAATCCTGAGAAGCCTAAGAGCTGGAAGCCATTACAAAGTAAGAGCTGTAATACTCTGGATTAGATAGCGAGCTATCTCTTTTAGGTTTTGATATACTAGCTATTTCCTTCAAAAACAAACAAACAAACAAACAAACAAAAAACAGACAAAAACTTTCATTCTTCCCATCTCTGGACCCTAAGAGACTTGCTTTCTGTGAAGTGCTATTTGCTGGGTCTTCTTGTTGATGTCGTAGGGAACTCTTGCTCATTTGCCTCCAGGTGCACTTGTTTTGCCATTTGCCAAATAAAAAATAATATGTAATCATTCTTAAAATGCTTATTCCAGATGCCTTTAAAACACATTACCATTTCCCTTTTTCTTATCTTCAAGATTTCCCATTAATCTTTTCATTTTTAATAAACTCTTTTTTTTTCCTTGCCCACTTCCCCATTCCCTAACCATCAATACATTTTCCCAGACTGAATATAAACAGTGACTTTCTTGGTCAGTATCTGTATTTTTATTTCTAACTTAAAATAGTTAGAAGAAATATTTCCTATAGGTAGATATTGAAAGGATAGGACACTACCAAAAAAGGAAGAAAAAAAAAAAAACAATAATGGAAAAAGAAATTACTATAATGAGTTCCTCTGACGTCTCTGATTTTTCCCCGTCTCTACTTCTTTAGAAAGGAAAAATAACTCTTTCATCCATTTGTGTTTTTCTTCTGTATTGTTTCTTCTACCCTGTGATGATCTCTGATTTCTTTCATGGTGTTAGTGTTGTAATATGAATACAAATACCCACCAATAGAAAATATCTCATTTTCCTGAAACCAGGTGACTTATTTAGTCTTAAATTGATTTTTAAAATACACAGTAATAAAATGTTTGTCTTTTAAAATGACACAGATAGATTGTCATACGCCTTTTAAATTAACCCTAAAGTAAAGATGACCTAAGTGAGAGCAGGGGTTTCCTGCAATCTCCAGGGCTAATACAAGAGTCAAAATGAGCACTTGCTCTCTACTATAAATCATACTATCAGATCAGCGTTTTCTGGGACTTCAGTTACTACTTTCTAAGGTGGAATAGAGAGAAGTTACCAAAGGGAAAAACAATATATCTGGTCAAGGAAGTCAGTGCAGAGTTTCAATAACATAAACTAAGAAACAATGTTTCCTTTTGCTTTTTTGAAAGAAAGTTCTACAGTCTCCAAATAGGGTCTAGAATACACAGCTTCTAAAGTATGTTCCAGGTACAAAATGTTATTTTATACTAAAAGCTTATAAAGATTTAAGTAATATTGAAATGGGAAAAAATGGAATTAAATGTAAAAAGAAAAGGCTAAAATCATTTCCTTGACTCTAAATGGTGTCAATTATCTAGGAGCCAGGTCCGGGCTGCGTTTTTCAATGCGATAACTTGAAATATAGGAATTTATTTATAACACACAATACCACCATGTGACTAGAATTTGTTTTATTAGAATTTTGCCAGGATGAAAGTTCTACTGACAAATTTATGGATGTGAAAACTGTGTTAATCTGATTTTTAAACAGTGATTATGCTTAAATTTTGCATGGTCTACTCCCAATTGCTTTATAATGAATATATTATGGAAATGTTCAACTTTGAGTTAGTAATGGTTATTAACCCACTCTAAAAAATTAATGTTCTAGCAATGTATAGACTGGTTAAGATTCAACAAAAAATTAATTTAGCTAGGAAATATTTATTATCCTCTTATTGCGAGGGACTATATAGAACACTGAAAGTTTTACAAAGATAAATCCGTTAGTTCTTTTGAGGTAATATAGTTTAATAGAAATTAGAAGATCATTATCAGCACTGGAAAAAGTATTTGACTGATAAGAGAAGTACAAAGTGCTGAAGGAGGGGGTGAGGCTTACACTTCATTTTTATTGACAATAACCGAAAATAATCTAAAATTTTGAAAAGTAATTATTTATAATAGTAGTGTTGGCATTTTCAAACATTCCTGGAAGTCTGATCTAGAATTGGGTGAGGAGATCATGAAAAGGTAGTTATTACAGAATTTTCAGAAAGTAGAGGTCCTCTGAAAAAACTGAAGATTTTTTTTTTTAAGATCTTTCTATTCATTTCTTTTTCAGCTTCTACTGTGGTCCTTACTAAACTTTGTATTTATTTTGTTCTCCTCTTTCAACCTCAGTTACCTGTTGTTGACTATATACCAAGAGAATGTGCATATGTGTGTACAATATGAGGTATAACGTAGAGGGTAAAAAATGGAAATTCAGAAGTTGAGTGTGTTATAGTGGTTCAACTCAATGTTCATTGTATAGGTATGAACAACCATGAAATAATGTAATTATACCATTTTTCTTCCTGGAGACAAATGTGCCTGGATTACTTCTTTTTCTTTTTTTTTTCTTTTTTTTTTTTTTTACTTTCTTTCATTTTCTTGAAAGGAGAGTGGTAGGATTACTATTCTTGGTAGAAAAAAAATATTCAGGAAAACATAAGGTATTCAAATAGAGAGAATGTCCTCATTGCAAGAAAGTAGTTCATTGACTACAGTTGCATTTTCTTACCTGGTTGTCCTAAATCTTTTCTTAGAACAGTTTGGGCTATAAATTATAAGAAATAAATATCTCTTATTTCAGCATTTCCTGAACACTGCCACATGCTGGTTTAGGATATACATGTTTTAAGTTCGGTCAATTATTTGGGATGACGTGAAACTGTCATTAAAGGCACATCATCTTAATTAAAAAAACAACAACATGATTTCCATATTTTTCTAAAGTACAGTTTGTGCTAGTGATAAGTGAAATCAAATTCTTAACTAAATTCAGAATATTAAAATTTTGATCGTTTTATTACTATATCAAGGGAAAAAAGAGAAAACCCTCGTATTCCAAAATATTTGATTGAATGAATAACAGGTCATTAGGCCTTTTGTAGAGCAGTAACACTGTGACTTTGCTCATTTCAATGTTTGCAGGAGATTCTGCAAGTATTGAGGATGGTTAAGGGATTTCACTGTGTGTTTGGTTTGGATTTTCTATTTTTTAGTAGTGTGTATTTTAGCCTGGGTTCTTCTGAAAGCTGATTTTGAAGCAAAAGCTCTGTGTTATTTCCTTTTTAGAGAGTACAGTCTCAGGAAAGCTGAAGTTGGGGAAATCTTTACTCATCTCTGGGGCAAACTTTTTGTCTTCTGAATGACTACATCTCAGGAGAGAACTTCTGTGGGAAAAAAAGGCAGAGAAGTTTTTTATAGTGTCCTGTCTCTCACTGGTCAAAGGCTCACCGTCCAGTAGGCTAGTTCCCCTGCTCTTTGTGGGTGTGCACACAGGATACTGAGCAAGTCTTACAGCTGCCGTGTTGACAGGGAAGCCCAGGGAGGGCAGGAGGTGAGAAGTGAAAGGTATATAGAGAAATAATGAGGCAAAGCACATTCTGGTTGTCCCATATGAAACTGACTGGAGTCCACAGAGAGCTGGTCACTGTAATGGGAGCCAGAATCAAAAAGTGCCAAAGGCCCAGGAAGCAGGTGAGTCAAAAAGATGTGAAGTAACACATATGCTGTGAGAGATTTAGTGCGTTACTGTGAGACCCACATTGGACCAATGGCTCCTCTAACTGGTGACTTGGTCTTTAACAGAGTGACATGAAAGACAGTGATGGTCGTTGCTATAATCTTGATTTAAAATGATTAGGGGTAAAACCTAAATCTTAGAAATACAATCATTCTTGAATGTATCTAACTATTTATAGAATCTATTTATAGTTGAGAATTGTGAGCAAGAAAAAGTCATGTCACTTTCCTTGTGAGTTTAACCTTAACTTTACCTTGTAGTTGAGGTATGTATGATTCAAGTGTTCTTTTTCTGTGACCTTCAACTCCCTGTGCAAAATCCAAGAACAGTTGTTGAGAGGGGGAAGGCACTGGCCCATAAGCTCAGATTCAGGTCTCAGCTCTAACCTGGAATGTTTGATGTTACATATTCCTGTATCTCTAAGCTAGTTTGGCAGTTAAAGTATTGTGTTATTCCTCAGTGAGGGTCTTAGTGAGAATGATAGCAGATATGATTGCTTCCTTCCTCCTGTCACTGCAATGATGAACACATATGGTAATTAGTCAAATATAGAGGGCAAATAGGTAGAGATATTTAAAGAAACACAAATGTATCTGTGGCATCAAAGGGAAAACTAACATCTATAAAGAAGTAGTTCTCTTTAAATGGACAATTCCAAATCAATTTCAAGAATAGTATATAAACCACATGTATAGGCTTAAACCACATGTATTGACCAACTGGTACAAAAACTGATTGCTTCTGTGGGTTCTTTTCACCTGACATGAGGAGTTGATGATTTAGAACAAGGCCTGGTTCTATTAATCTAATGAAATTCTCTTAAGTCTCAGGTTTCTCAGTATTAAACATTTTTAACTCAATAATTATCACAAAGATTAAATGAGATAATGTGTATTTTATAACAGCTTCATGAACATCAAAGTATCACGTATAAATCATCACCTTTGTGAGATTATATGTATATTTTACATAGCAACTGAACCATTGGAACGCATTTGCATATATAAAATAGCATGTATATATTTTTATATATACATAAAATACATCTACCTTAGCTGCTAGAATTTGAGCTCAAATTAATGAGGACCTAATTGAATGTTGAATGAACAAATGGATGTTTGAATTTACTTCAGTAGATTGATCAGCGTTGTTTACATTATAAACTCAAGTGTTCATTGATTCAAATATATATTTATTGAGCGATTTAAAGTGTGTATGACCCTGTGCTAAGTGCCGGGAATACAAAATTTATATATTGTTTACTAGATTATTGCCTAATGAAAAGACAGACATAAAATGATTTTCTAAAAAAGTGATTTTGATGACAGAGTGCTTTATATACTTTACCTCATTCAATTCTCACATCAAACCTGTAGGATCACCCACTAGACAAAAAAATGTTAGACTTGAAAAGCAGAGTCTTACCTCAAATTGCTCAGTTAGCGTAGGCAGTTTCACAAATGTATGCTCCTCAGTAAGTTATACACAATACATTTGTATATTTGAATTGTACACATGTGTGAATGTGTGATACTGATGAGCAAGCAAATCACCATAGATTTAAGCCCCTAAACCTTCAAGAAATTGAAACTATCTGGTGAACTGGCTGAAACATCTGACTACTCTCTAAACAGTCATTCAAAGCAAGTTCATTACTAGTGGAATTGATAAAATTAGGCATGTGTGAATTGTGAAGACTCTGAAAAGAGGCAAAAAGAACTCCCTTGAAATTGACAACTAAGGATCAGAAGCACTAATTTCAGAGCACTTCACTTGTGGACATATTTCACTTTTGTCATCTTTACTTCAAATAGTAAAACAAGGCAAAACAAAAAGCAAGTGATCGCATATTAACAAACCAAGAAAAAAAGCAAGGGATCAGGAACCGTTTTGGTGATTTTGAGTCTTAGGTAATCATTTTAACCTGTACTCCCAAATTATGAGACATCTACACAGGATACAGATGTTATATCTATACGACCATTTGGATCTCCAAATGATTTTCCCCTTTATCCTTTTTTTTTTTCTCCTTATGGTAAAGACACTTATTTCAGTTGGCAAAAAACCCAAACCGAACCAAAATCAGAACCAAACCAAAGACAGCTGAACAGTGCTGCCACCTACTGTTCAGAGAGCTATCAAACACTCCTGTGAATCCATTGTCCGCAATTGCATGGAATATGAATATTTAAGTGCTGATGACATTCAAATAACATATCCATTGGATTACCTACAGAAATAATTTCTCATATCAGCTGGTAAAAAAATATCACTATTATAAATCCATCACAGTATTGCTTTCGGTCAATGAAGAGTAGATTATGGCAATGCTGAATTTTGGGTTTCACCTAATCAAACGTGTAAGCTATGTGTATGGGTATTTTCTATTGAAATAGATGGCCGTACTAAATGGAGTAATTTCCGTTCCATTGTACTAATGGAGTTTACTGGAGACAGAAATAAAAAGGACAATGAAGGAACATCATTGAGGATTAAGCATATTCTTTGCTGTGAGAAGCAAAGACTGGTATATTCAGCAAAAGAACGGTTCATACAATTTTACAGTTTTATTTAGGAAATTGTTTTAAAACTCACCAGGAGATATTAACAGCACATTCTGTGTGCTGGTGACGTAGCCAGCTCCTCACTTGTGTGAACCCTTCCAGCAGGAAGGTTCGCTGACAAGCCAAATGGGTAGTTGGCCACAGTCTTTGTTTGCTTAATAGGAAAAGTTATTACCTTTGCTTGTTTCCCAAGAAAGCTAATGGAACTCTCATGGGTCTCTCTTTCTAGACACTAACTAACATCAGCTACAATATTCCCAATTAAAACAGGGAGCAGGAGATGTGGAATTCAAAATTTAACTAATAACCCTTGACTGACATCCTTGTAACTTTCTCCTGTCACTTGTACTCTTTAAAATTCTGGTTTCTTGCATTAACTTATATCACCCTAAAAAATCTTTAAATCGCTAAGAAATAAACACATACAGAAATGCATCTACCCTAGTAATCTTGCTGTTTGAGATCTTCTAGTGTCAGTGGAATTGGGCAACTGATTTTCTAAATACTTACATCCAAAATATGATCTAAGAGGTGGGAAGCATAAAATGAGAAAATATATGGATTGGAATAAACTGAATTTTCAAACTTTGTAATGTCTTAAATATAACTAAAATATTCGCTATTTGATGCTTACTTAGCTTTGTTCATGAACTCTTACATATTAGTATGTTATAATTCATATTCCCTATATAAATATTCTTAGGTTCCAAATATATTTGCAGGAAGACATTTCATATATTTAGTCAATACATAATTTTTAATAAAAAGATATTCATAGAACAAGAAAAGGCTAGTTTAATTCTAGTATAATCTATATTAACTTATTTTTAAAAGGCTGATAGGATGAATTTTACTAGCTGTAAGTGGTGGAAAATCTACACAGGGCTATTATAGATACATGCCTGGAGATCTATCTATTTATCATCTTTTCATTAAAGATAATTGGAGACATTTATACTCTAAATAAAATTAGAATTTATATAGTTGATTATTGGACTTTCTCCACTTAAAGGATATGTAGAGTTTCTATATTTTTACTGTTTCTACAACTACTATTGAACTTCAATGGTTTAGCTTTTTTTTTTTTTTTCCTGAAACAGTGCTAGTGCATTTTGTAAAATGGAGTGTACAGGTACATTAGAGCAGATAAACAGCTCTACAAAAAAGCAAATGAACAGATGGTTTAGTTGCCATAGACACATTTTTAATATTAGCCTGATGCAACACAAAATGCAGCTAGGGTCCTGGGATCTGTGTCTGCTTCTCTGCTATTTCCTTGTGAATGAAATAATGCTATTGATTTAGGATAGTAGTCAAGATCCACCACACTCTAATTCTATAAAATGAATTTTGGAAAATGTTAGAGCTTTTCTTTAGAAAATAGGTCCAGTGGATACAGTCAAAAACACATTGTACACTGTTAATCTTCACATGCTTTTTCATTTTCCTTGTTTTTCTTGAAAAGATCATTAATTAGTGAAGATATTGAAGAGTACTAGAGGATGAAAAGGAGAACATCAGGGAAATTTAAAGAGGAGTTATAAACAGGATGAAATTAAATAATCCAAATTTTTATGTGAATAGTGCTCTCTGGAGTTGTGCTATGTAGTGGCCCTAAGTAATATCTACTATTTTGGTATCTTTAACATACTTTTAAATGAGCTCAGGACTTCAGAGACCTTAAACTTTAAAGATATGAATTTAATTATGCTCCTATTAAATGAGAGCAGTATAATTTTTTATTTAATTAAATATTAATTTGCCTCTTTCTTGAAGTGTTACCATTTCATTGTTAAAACCATTTACCTAGCTCTTCAAATGAAAAGGCACATATGATAATTAATAAAGAAATAGAAAATCACTGGAAAGCTAGGCTACAAATTTTCTCCTTGCAATCTGGTATTAGGGATAAGAAATTATGGGGCCTGAGTGGCTTAGCCATTTGAGTATCTGCCTTTGGCTCAGTGGTTGAGCGTCTACCTTTGGCTCGGGGCCTGATCCTGGATTCCTGGGATCGAGTCCCATGTCAGGCTCCTTGCTTGCATGGAGCCTGCTTCTCCTACCCCCGCCTGTGTCTCTGCCTCTCTCTGTGTGTGTCTCTCATGAATAAATAAATAAAATCTTTAAAAAAAAATTAAAGAGGGGTTGCGTGGATGTAATGTACTAAGAGGAAGGAGAAAGTCCTATGATTTTAATTTTCAAAGTCTTCTTTCAAACTAGGTTAAAACAGTTTGAGATACATATTTAATCATTTGCTATTTTTTGAGATGGAATCATATGTATTTTACTCTGTAATTTTCATGTCAGTATCAATTTCTGGTATTCATAAACTATTGGAAATACTGAATTATTTAATATGACATCTGATAACATCATTATAGGTAAAACTCAATGAAGTTCCCTACTGTGATGTCTTTGAAATGTAAGTAAGGTTTTATACTACGATATATAGTGTGTGAAGAAGATTTTCAAAGGAGGTATCTGATAATATTTACCTACCATGACTTAATTTGGAGAATATCATACTGATATATATAATCCGCCAGAAGTGGAGACAATTGATAACAGAGCTTCTTCATTATTTTTATTTTCTGTGTGTATCAATATTTAATTAATCCATTAAAGAACATAGGGGGTAATATTTCAAAGGATATACCCAGTGATATTTCCAGTTATGAAGAAAATGGGAAGAAATAGGATCAATTTACATATTTGTATTAAAAATATATTGCCTGAGACATAAACCAGAAATTTAATTCTTTCTTAGGCAAAAACATTTATCTTTAAATCAAGTATAATTATGTGTACTTGAAAAAAAATGAGAGCAAACTATTTCTTGGGATGAATGTCACTTAAAAGAAGTGCAAATGAAAAATAAATTTCCTAAATTTCCTTATTTGAGTGAAATATGATGGCTATGGCATGACAAAACAAGACAAGTCTACAGATAATAAAAGTTTCCTCCTGATAACTTGACACTTCCAATATTGACTACTTTTTGAGTATCCACCATATGCTCAGCATTTAAGTTAGACACTAGCAATTACTACTTGAAACTATTAAAAAACCAATTCTTTCTAAATCTTGTTTTGAGATAGACTTTCAGCTAGCCTTAAGTAGTGTAGCATGAATCTACAATACATTTTTTTTCAGTTAGCTAAAGGGAATCAACAATTTTGCTTATCTGCAAGCTTTGCAAGAAGTTGCATGTGGTTTGATCTTGTTGCTTACATCAGCTGAATATAACTTAGTCCATATGTGAGGTTATATATGTCACTCTACCTACCCTTGGCTTTTACCAACCACTTCCATGACTAAGAATAGCTCTTTCTCTGCCAGGCTCTTGCCCAAACTCCCGTGACTACCATCAAGAAACATCTCTGGGTTCTGCAGGAACTCTTGTTGAGTATTTCTTTGTACTATCCCTCCTTCTTTCATCCCTCACTATAGTGCTGGGGCTTCCCTTCACTTCTTCATAGCCACCCCTCTTGAAAGAATAATCTAGACTTGCCATCTCCCAGTTTCATCTCCAGTTTCCCTTCCAAACCACTGGAGACTGTCTTCCATTCCTAATACTTAAACAAAGCTTTTATCTCTAATGTTATTAATGACTTCCTAAATGCCAATCCCAATATCATGTCTTCAGTCCTCTTCCTATATTGTAGCATTTGACTTTGCCAATCATTCCATTTTTAAACTGATATATTTCCTGGATTTCCCCTGGAATGCTTTGTTGGACTTTCTCCCCCCACCTCCCACCCCACCCCAATTTTGTCATCTGTTTCCCTCTCCCGTGCTTCTTCTTTTTGCCTGTGCTTCCATATGTTTCCTCTCTTTTGGTCTCTGTGAAGGAGCTTCATCCATAGCCACAACTTCAACCATTTCACATATTCTGGTGACTTTCACATTTATTTATTCATTCAATAAATACTGATTGCCCACCTGAGATATGCAAGGTGCTGTTCTAAAGGGTAGGGAGCACAACATAAGTGCTGGTGACAAATTGACCTCATGGTGTTTTCATTATAGTTAGTTGGTGAAAGACAATAAAGAGGTAGATAAACAATATGCTTATATATGGTCAGGGAGTCATATGTGCCACGAAGGGAATAAAGCAGGGCAAAATTTAGAGACTTAGAGGAAGGTGATGTTTTAGCCCAAATGGTTGAGGAAGACTTCTGTTAAGAGATATTTAAGCAGAAACCTGAATGATGTAAAGGCTAGTCCTGTGTGTATCATCATCCAGTGTGCAGCAGTAAATAAAAATTTTAAGTTATCTTTGATATCTCCAGTTTCCCATGCTCCCATTCTATTTAATATTAAATGCTGTTGATAGTGCCTCCTAAATATCTCACAAATCCATCTACTTCTCATCTCTACCATCGTTACTACCACTACCCTAGTGCAGGCTGCCACCATCTCTCACATGAACTACAAAATAGCCTCTCAGCTCTAATTTTGACTTTTCCCTCTCTAATCAGCCTTGCACACTGTAGTCAATAAGATTTTCTAAAAATGTAACCTGGTTATGTTACTTCTCAGCCTTTCTAGTTAAAATGCCCCAATGATTTTTTACTGCTCTGAGAATAAAAATCAAAACCCTAAGCCTGGATCTAAGACCCTCATGCTAACCCCACATACCCCCCTAGCCTCATCTCACACCAAGCTCCTATCTCATTATTTCTGCCCAGCTACATTGACTTTCTTACAGACTTGCCAAATTCCATAATCCTTCTAACCTCAGCTCTGTGCATGCTGTTCCCTAAACCTGAAGCAAAACTGCCTCAGTGGAAATTCCAACTCTATTGTTTACTGTATCTTTGGGAAAGTCAGTTAATATTTTCATGCCTCCATTTCCTTACCTGTAAAATGCAACAATAGTAGCACATACATCAGAGGATTGTTGTGTAAGGTGCTTACGACACTGCTTATCATTTAGCAAGTGCTGTGTGTTTACTATTATATAAATCCTTGCAATTATATCACAGTGCCTAGAATGTGGTAGATTCTCAATTAATACTTGTTGACTGATAATGGATTCCCTAGTCAGTTGCTGGAGGCTCCTTCCTGTCTTTTTCTGAGCATACTTTCCTCCAGGCCTGTAACTTACAGATGAATCAAGTTATCCCTCTTCAGCCCAAGAATATTGTAGCTGATATCTATAATGTTCTTGTAGATAATTTCTTATTTCCATTAAATTGACTTTCTTTTATTAAACCCAACTTTATGTTTTATAACTTGTCTTTGGTAATGAAATGGGCTATAATATTGATACATATTTATTAGGGATGAGGATATTTCTCCACAGGTGGTACGTGTGCCTTCTATTTCATACTCAGATTTAATCTAAATTGCATATGAGCTATGTCTGTTCAGTTTAAAAACTGGTTATAAGCTTCTGTCCTCAACAGAAAAGAACAATTAACACATTCTTGAGTTAGAACTCAATTTATGGTAATATTATAATGAATAGCCATTTGCTAATTTAATAAGCTCAACGCCTTAACTGCAAAAGTTAATAGATGAAAATAGTAGCTGAACTTTGGACTGAATATGAAATACAAAATATTAGATTTTATAAAACTGTTAAACCCTTGAGGAAACATCTTATTTTCATACCAGTTTTAATATTCTGCAAGTAATCATATATCATCTAAGCCATTTCAGAACAATACTGTAATAACATGAAAATGCAACTTGCTTTTAAGGTAAATTTGTCTAGTTTTGCAAATCAGAAGATAGAAATTCTGAAATGGCATTACCAATAATTTAATTAAACATTATTTGTCAAACTTTATGTGTGAGGGGCATTGGTAGGTACTAATTTATGTTGATATCTAGAAATAAATAGTTTTTGTTCATAAAGATGGTTAAAGTTGATACTAGAAATGAAAATAGAATAGCAGTTAATAAATTTATTAGGGGTCTCTGGTGGCTCAGTCAGTAGAACATACAGCAATTGATCTCAGGGCTGTAAGTTCAAACCCGACACTGAGTGTAGAAATTACTTAAAAATAAAATCTTAAAATCAGTAAATAAATAGATAATAAATTCAAATAAAGTTATTGATTGTTCTTCTTACTTGGGAACATCGGAAAATATTGAATATGTATACTTGAATATTATAGTTTGCCCAAAGAGATTTTAAATATTCCAAGGGTAGAAAAGATGCCTTTATTTATTTATTGCCTCTCACAATTCTTAGTTCTGCATCTATTTAGTGAGCTAACCTCTCTCTTCCACTCAGAAAAAAGTATATGATATATGACCTCAGTGCTAACCGCCATCTAGCGCAGACCTACCTACACATTTTAAATATTTATTAAAGTAATACCTGGTTATGGAAAATATCTTACCTATTCTTGGATTTAATCTTAAAAGAATTAACGGGCACATTTTTTCCTAATGCAGTAGAGCTCTGCAAAAAAATATTTTGAATGTTCTTGGTTACCTCAAGATAAATTTCAAGGCTTACCTTTGTTCACAAACATTACTAATTCCTTCATTTGAAATTCATCTTTTACTCCCATGTGTGCATAGGTCTTTGTACTTCCATTATAGCATTGTCATAATCTGCATTGCATTCTATCTATGTGTGTGTGTTGTTGAATGCATGTGCACAATACAATTGCCCTTCTTTGTCACCTCTAGAAGGTGAATGAGTGGTAGAGTATTTTCCCCAAAGTTATCTGTCAGCAGTGTCTGAATTTAAACTCATCTTCTCTGGAATGGAAAAGTCATCAGGATCTCCCTCAGTGATATATTCTGGTTTAGGTTAAAAATAATAATGATAATAATAAGGCTAAACAAATATGTATCCTGAAGTTCCGCCTCACTTGTCAAATCCCAGCCATGTACCTTATAACATATATTCTAAATGTAGTGGTCAGTTTTGCAAAGACCGCTGTTTAAATGTTCTACTAATCACTTGTGCCCAAAGTTGGATTTTGTTTCTGGGTAAAATCTTAGATAGCATTTAATTTTAAGCTTTGAGTAGCTTATATCTCCTGACACGACAGTCATTTACAGGCAATCACAATATACAGAAACTAAGTTTGATTGAAGTGAAGTAAAAAAGAAAAAAAAGGATCTGTTAAATCTGAATGGATGGAGAGCTGATTTATAAAAATGTCAGTCTTGTCTGTAGCTTTCATATGTTTCCAAATAGTTAAAATTAATATGTAGTCCCGAGAAGCCTCTTTGTGACTGAATTCAAATAAAGAACCATTATAGTCTAACAGACTTTATTTTTTTGCCAAAATATATGGTATTTCTACCAGAATATTGATATAGAAAAAATTACTCCATTTTATTTTCACATCTTTGCATAAGATTGTGTTTATAGTGCCATTATCCACAAAAGCCTTCCATAGAGTATTTTTTCTTGTAATTAAAACAGTAGGAATTAATGACAGGCTGGGGATGCTTGCTGTTTTTGTAATAATGAATTGGACTATTTGAATGGGTAAAAAATGTTAATACAGTGATTATTTCAGACTGAGCTAAGTCTTGTCATAAAAGATAAAAGTATTAAATTTGCATTGGATGTTTTAGAATGAAATTGAATACTGTGAAGCCATATAAAGGTAGTCCAAGCTTGCCAAACATTATTACAATTGTAAAGAAATATAGAAGTTCTGATTCAAATAAATTCACTCTGACAGCAAAATAAACTCACTCATTTTTGTGACCCAAGGTCACTGGTTTCATTAAATCCATATATTCAGTTCTTGGTCCGTGTGTGTTACTTAATTGTCCTACTCTTTCAGTGGTTTATAGTTTTCTTAAAGTTAGTACCTTTTAGCTAAATGTTGTATATTGTAACATGGGGGAAAAATCCTCACTTGTTTAAAAGATATTTGATAGTTAAAATTTAAATTCTGTAGGAGACATGGATCATTTCTTACTAAAAATGTAGACAGGATTATTGGAAACCGAATTGTTAAAATCAGTCAAATAGTAAGAGGTGCCTTGTTCATATGATTAAAAAGAAAAAAAAAATAACCTATCTTAATGTTTTAGAATACACATCTTTACCTGATGCTAATACAATTGTAGTCTGATACTTTCAGGTTTTGATATGAAACTTAAAGTTTTTTAAAAATAGATTTCTGGAAGAACTGATTTAATTTTTTAAATGGTTAAATGGGAAGAAATATTTTTGTGGCCTATGTATTTGTTGGCATTAGTAAGATAGGCTTTGGAAAAAAAAAGAACTACAAAATGCATGCTAATGTCCAAAAGGATCTTGAGTTTCCTGGTTTTTTTTTTTTTAAGATTTTATTTATTTATTAATGAGAGAGAGAGAGAGAGAACACAGCAGAGACGCAGGCAGAGGGAGAAGCAGGCTCCATGCAGGGAGCCCAACGTGGGACTCGATCCCGGGTCTCCAGGATCATACCCTGGGCTGAAGGTGGCGCTAAACCGCTGAGCCACCCGGACTGCCTGGATCCTGAGTTTCCATGAGTTTTTATAACATCTGTGTGTTCTTACAAAGGTTTTGTTGTTGTTGTTGTTGTTGTTGTTCACTTTGTCCTGATCTATGTCTTCCTGTCTCACTTACCTGATAATACCTTGCCCTGGATGAGCCCAAATATCCAATTACTCTCTTTCTCTGCTTCTGTGGACAATAAAATATTCAATGCAATTACAAGCTTATGCTTTCTATCTGATATTGACCCTCAATATTTGTGGCGATCTTCATCCTGTTCTGTGAGCTTTCTTTCCCATTCTCCATAGATGCCTGCTTTGCTGGGACACAGAGCGCATTCTCAGAATGTTCTCCTTTGGGCCATTTAGAACCTCTTTCTCTGTCTTAGATTCCCTCTCATTCTCAGCATGTGTTACTGTTTCCTAATTCCAGAATGATGATGATGATGATGATCATGATGATGATGATGATAATAATAATAATAATAATAATAATAATAATAATAATAGGAGGACATGAACTTCTGCATTGTTGCTCTCTTCCAAGAGCTCCTGGCTTCTCCTTCATTGCTGATTCAGAGAAAGCATTGCCTTTCTTCCCTTACAGAGCCTACCTTTTATCTACCTTCTTGATTCCAACAGAGCTGCAGCATTCTTCCACCATTTCTTCTCCTGTATCATCAGCCTCTCCTGATTCACTGGCTCTTCTCATGCACCTTATGGATCAGTTCTCCAGGGGGCAAGGTGAATGACCTCAGACTTGCTTCCTCTTTCTAAAGTGACTTCCTGTTCATTCATGTGCTTTTAAAAAGAGCACAGTTTTTCATTGGCCAACGTTCCTCAAAACCTTGCTTACCTCTGATCTACTGCAATCTAGTGGCTTTCACCTAAGTGAGCAATTTACTAGGGACTGATTGTATCCCCCCAAAATGCGTGTGTTGAAGCCTGTTACCTTTAAACAGAGCAAATGAGTTTATTTGGGAATAGCAGAGAAATTGCAATTGGGGACAAAAAGCTGTGCTGCGCCCTAGGCAAGCCTGAAGGGACCAAGAGAAAGGCAGCTTTTATTAGATTTTAGGGGAAAAGTGGGGAAGTTTGTCTTAAAAAAAAGATTCATTGGAGAAGAGTTTAAGATTGTGGTGGTTTCACACTGGCTGCGGCGGGGCGGGGGTGGGGAGTGCATTGTTGTTGGAGCAAAGAGGGGTCTTACTTCCTTTTCCTAGAAGCAAGAGATAAAATTCCTATGTGAAAGATGTCCCCCCTTGTCAAAACAATTTTCTTTCTCCTGCTGGCTGTGTAGGCTGCAAAGTGGCAGTGCATGAGAGCTCTGCCTTCAGGGCTTCCCAGTGTCATTTTAAGTGAGATTTCCCTTATTTATTTTCATAAGCCCTAACACCCATTGCAAAGTAATTAGGTTTAGATAAGGTCATGAGGGTGTGATTAATGACCTTATAAGACCTTCTAAGACCTTCTAAGACACGAAAGGGCTGGCTTCCTCTCTCTCTTTCCACCATGTAAGGACCCAGTAAGAAAGTGGCCATCTGGAAGCTAGGCATAGAGCCCTCCCCAAGGAACTGAATTGGCTGGCACCCTGTTCTTGGACTTACCAGCCTGCAAACCTGTGAGAAATAAATTTCTGTTTTGGAAATATTTACTCTGTTATGCCCCTCTGAGATGACTAATACAGATTTTGATACAAAGAATTGGGTAGCAAATATCTAAACGTGTGGAAGCAGCTTTGGGATTGGGTAGAGGCTAGAAAAGTTTTGAGGTGCATGGTAAAAATATGTTCCTTAAGGATGATTGGGGAAAGACCTCAAATGGAAATGAGGAACACGTTGTTGGAAACTAGAGGAAAGATGATCCTTGTTATAAAGTGGCAAAGAATTTGGCGAATTGTTTGTGTCCTAGTGTTTTGTGGAAAGGCAGACCTCGTCAGGGATAAAATTGTATATTTAGCTGAGAAGATTTCTAAGTGAAGAATTGGAGAAGATCTCTCCTGACTGCTCATGATAAAGTATAAAAGGAGAAAAATGAAGTGAAGAAAGAGATGTTAACCAAAACTTGAAGATTTGGAAAATTCTCAGCCTATTCATATAAAAAAAATAATAATAAAGGGATGGCTCAATTGATTATGTGTCTAACTGGCTCAGGTCCTGATCTCTTGGAGCTCCTGGCTCATTGGAGAGTCAGCTTCTCCCTCTCCCTCATCCTCTCCCTCTACCCCTCCTCCCACTTGTGCTTGCACCCTGTGCTTGCTTGTCCTCTCTTGCTCTCATGTAAATAAAGAAAATCTTAAAGAAAAATACAAAGCAGGAAGTGAACACCTAGGGTATGGCTAGAATATTACATAAAGAGTTTATGAGATTATATAAGCAGAAGCACTACCATTTTGAACTGAAGGGAATGGAGACAGGAAAAAAAATGAAGAAAGACAGTTGGATTTTTTTATCAGCTCCTTGGGATGATGGGGCCATTTGGCTATGAATGTACCCCATAAGAAGAGGGGACAAATGTCCCCAAAAGCAATTCAGAAGTTATCAGAGCCACTGTCTCGGTTTTCACAGGCCAGATGGCCGATGTCCAAAGCCACGGGGCTAGACTACCCAGTGGAGCCATGAGAATGGAGTGGGACCCTTCCCACTCTGCTGTGGAGATAGAACCACCACCCCACTGGATCCTGAAGCCTGATCATTGAACATAAGAAGATTATTCTTGAGTCTTAAGATCCAATGGAATTTAGCTTGCTAGGTTTGGGGCACATCAGCCTTTCCGTTTTCTGTTTCTCCCTTTTGGAATGAGAATATCTATCCTCCATGTGTACCCCATTGTACTTTGGTAGCACATAAATTGCTTTCACAGCTTCTAGCTGGAGAGGAATTTTACCTCAGGATGAATAGTACCTCAAGTTTCATCCACATCTGATTTAAGTGATATTTAGATGCGACTTCAGACTTCAGACTTTAGAATTGTTGCTGGAGTGAGTTAAGGCTTTGGGGGCTTGTTGAGATGGAATGAATGTCTTCTGCATGTCAGAAGGACATGAACTTTGAGGGGCCAAGGGGAGAATGGTCTTTTTTATGGTAGTCTGAGATGACTAATATACCAGTATTTCCGTTTCCAAACTCAAGGGTCTCCATTCAGTTATCCTTTTTGGTCTCTCTATTGTACTTGACACCATCCCCAGCTTCCCTTAGAATTCCTCTTGTTTCCTGTCTACCTGCCCAATACCAGTTGGTCCTTTTTCTTTTTCTGTGAATCTGACCATTTTTAGTTAATTTTGCCTTTTCCCCCCCTCTTACCCCTTACCCTCTCAGTTAACACTGATGATTTTCCTATATTTGATTTGGAAAAACTGCATTCTCTCACCTTGTCTAATGGCTTTTTTATCAGCAAAAAGTTCCCAGCTTTATTTGCTGCTCTCAACCTAAAATTAATTCTCCAAGTTACTGTCTTAGTCAAACCCTAAACCATTGCTCTGTGGGCTAGTGTTATAACATCCTAACCAATCTCCTTGATTCTTTCCAATCTCTTTTACCCTCATTTATTCTTCACTCAACTGCCAAATCTGATCATGTCAGTTGTTTCATCAAAACGTTCAGTGGCTCCTTTGTACAGTGTATTAGGGAGTTACAATTAAGTTAGACGGTTGTGGCACATCTAGCCTTTGTCAACTTAGGTCTTATCCTCATAGAACTTGTATTTTTCTTTTCCAAGTAAACCGTTATTTTTTTAGGACTCCATGTTCTGTTTTGTTGTAACTGTCGTGTTGTTGTTGTTGTTGTTTTTTAATGCTTTTTATCCTGTCTAGAATAGCATTACTATGTTAGAGTCCCAAATTTAAATACCTATTTTTCACTTACCATCAAGCTCACATTCCACCTTTCCTTTTTTTTTTAATTTTTTTTTTTACATTCCACCTTTCCTGTAAGACCTTCTGTACCAACACAGTAAGTGTCACATTTCTCTTTGTAAAGAAATTCCTTTACATTTTCTATTGTACCCCTGTATATCTCTCACACTAGACTCTGAACAACTTGAAGAGAACCCTATGTCATCTTTATATATAAAAGTATTAGCAGAGTGGCCAGGAGCACATAACAGCTACTCCTTTTTTTTTTAAAGATTTTATTTATTTATTCATGAGAGACACACAGAAAGAGAGAGAGGCAGAGACATAGGCAGAGGGAGAAGCAATCTCCATCCAGGAACCCGATGTGGGACTCAATCCCAGGACCCCGGGAACACACCCTGAGCCAAAGGTGGCAGACACTTAACCACTGAGCTACCCAAGCGTCCCAACAGCTATTTAACAGATGATTGTTGAGAGAAACAAGGAATTTTTTTTTATCATTTTAAACTATATATAGAGTGAATTGTGTACACAAAAAACATTGCATGCACAATAAGCTAGAAAAGCATCAGGAGAAAATAGTATTCGGTTTTTCTTCCTATTCTTTTTAATAGTCTATAAACTAATGGAATATGCATCCATACATACAAATGTATAAGGTGGTCCCAATTTTCATGCAGAATGTATTCATGAAAGAGGCAAAAGTAAACAAAAATAAAAATAAAAATAAATAAAAAATAAAAGAGGCAAAAGTAAAAATCTTAAATGTGAACAATAGGTCTGCATGTTATACTTGGAATTCAATTGTAGATAACTTGAGGGACGCCAGACTGGTCTCAGTTGGTAGAGCATGTGACTCTTGATCTCGGGGTTATAAGTTTAAGTCACATGTTGGGTATAGAGATTAATTAAAAATAAAATCTTTACAAAAAATTACAGATAACTCAAGAGTATCACTAAATATTTAATTTTTCTATACCTGTATTCCTCACACAGTGAAGTATTTATAGGTTTACCTATAGTTTTCCTCTTAAAAACTCATATATAGTCATTTAGCTTAAGTTTAGTGAATATACATACAGTAGTGATTGAAAATATGCTAACTGAAGCAACCTTATTGATTTCTCTATTTGACTAAATTTTATAATTTCATGAGAAAATTTTTATCATTTTCATTTTTCTCCCTATTTTCTTTTGAACATCAAAATGAAGTGTCATTCACTTGAAGATTATACAAAGAAATGAAAGTGTACAAGCGCAAAGCAAATTTTTGTTGAAATTAAACTGTTGGGGGGCACCTAGGTGGCTCAGTTGGTGAAGCGTCTGCCTTTGGCCCAAGTCATGATCGCCGCGTCCTGTGATCGAGCCCTGGGTCAGGCTCCCTGCACAGCAGGGAGTCAGTTTCTCCCTCTGTGTCTCCCCACCACTTATCCTCTGTCTCTCTCTCAAATAAATAAATAAATAAATAAATAAATAAATAAATAAATAAAACCTTAAAAAAGAAAAAAAGAAATTAAACTGTTGTATGAAAGACAGCAACACTAAAATGTGGTTATTGATTGATAGATAATCTTTTATATTCTAAGTATAAGAGTCTGCTTGAGAATGTCTGAGAAAATTATAAATTGTTTTAAAGCTAATATTTTGAAAAATAAGAATCACCTATAATCAGGTGCTTAGACAAATGGGGCAATAGTAATAACTAACCATGTTGAGTGCTTACTACTGACCAGGCACTGTGCTAAGAATTTACCTGAACTAGCTAACAACCTTTCTTATAAAGTTATAGATGAAAATACTGACGAACTTTGTAGATGAAGATACTGGCTAAGCTGAGAAACTAACTAACGTGGCTAAGGCCACACAGATAGCTGTATTTAGTGAATGGCTGAGCTAATACTGCAGCCTGGAAAGGCTTATTTTAAGCTGACATGCA
The DNA here is from genome assembly GCF_048164855.1 of Canis lupus baileyi. NCBI lineage: Eukaryota > Metazoa > Chordata > Mammalia > Carnivora > Canidae > Canis > Canis lupus. Next base: position 11,836,546 of record NC_132873.1, read on the forward strand.
TACTGTACTCTACTCAGCTATCAAAGATGAACAAGAAAGAGAAATAATGAGAAAGACTCTTTAGAACACGGTTTGTGTGATGTGTATTTTCAGCTTTTTTTCCCCCCATGTGAAGTATTAACCGCATACATCTGTGAAGGGGAGAGAAGTGCAAATGAAGAAGGCAACTTTCAAATTCTGCTTTGGCGGTGTGTGAGCAGCACCCCCATATTCCTACCTTGTAGAAAAAAAAAGATACTATTTAGCACAAAAACCCAAAGTCTTCTGGAAGTCAAAACAGTCACTAAGCACTTTGTAATACATATGTAAGTAAGCTTGAAAATTAGCAGATATTTAATACCTTAAAATAAAAAGCAAAGGGATGAGATAATAAAAATCGCTAACAACACAAAATTACTTCCAATAATATTAAATATTATCCTTTTTCGTCTTTAGTTTTAATTGTTGTAAGACTATATGTTTGTGAGTGTATTTCTTATTGCCAGGAGTTCCTTTTCTCTTAAACCGGTGATTGAAAGACAGTAGAAGGCTATATAAATAGCTGGGGAGTAGGGTGGGGGAAATCAATGCATTGACTACTATTTATTGACTGTCTACAATGTGATGGGATTGGTAAATGTGAAAAGGATCAAACTGAATTAAGTCGTCTCAGCAGGACCACACTGTTTTTAAGCTTCAGGCAGTTAAGGACTCATAAGGATTTAAAGCAAAAGAATGAAAGGTGGTCAGATGAAAACTTTAACTTTTAGGATTTGTACATGCCAGAACATGGTCTTGTACTCCCATTCCTCACTTTGGTGTTTCTCTTAAAAAATAATTTTACAAAAAATAAAATAAAATAAAATAAAATAAAATAAAATAAAATAAAATAATTTTACAAACTAGTCAGCTTAGTAGATGAAGGTTCAGTTGGGAATGAGGTGTATTTGAATCTTTTTCTACTCTTCACCTGAAACTGCTAAAATTGTGTAATATGCAATACAGTATTTCTAAAGCTTGAGCATGGAAGATGCAGCCTAATTTATGAATATAAGTGTATGTTATTTCTACACTTAGGTAGGCTGTTATTTCAGCCTAATTTATGAACATAAGTGTATGTTATACAGAAAGTTATTTCACAACAATGCTTGAAAATCTCAGGGTTTAGTTTTAAATAAATGATAGAAGATAGAAGAGAAAATGAGACATAATAAGGTCATCTAAAAGAGTGACATAATCTCCTTGGGAGTGAGGGAAGACTTCATGGAGGAAATGACAGTTGATTTGTGATCTGAAAGACTATAGATTTACCCAAGTCTGCATCTGAAGTGTGGTAGGAGGATAGCAGTGTGTGCTGACGGGGTGTGCCAGGTAAAGGGAGCAGTATGTGCAAAGACAGAGCCAACAGAATGTTCAGGTTGGTTGAGCCATGGAGTTTCAGCTGAAGAATTCTGAGAAAAGAGGCTAGAATGACAATCAAGTTGCTTGAGGACTTTTTTTCAGTTATAGGACAGAAGAGGTGGGTCAACACATGCACATGACAGCACGTGTGCACGTGTGCACATGCATCATAGGGTAGTGGAAAATGGGGAAATGACAAAAAGTACATGGGATCAAAGAGGAGAATTAAAACCAGAGCATTAGTCCTCCCTGCCTACCTCTTGGACTAAGTCTAAGCCTTTATGGAGTCAGGAGCTAAAGTCAGTGAGTAAGTTTTTAAGGGAACTGAGACTAGAGTCTTAAGAATAGCAATTAATGTGGCTGGGGTGGGGGGTTGGCAAATGATGGCACAGTGTTGAAAAGCATGTAGAGCTCTTTGTGAAGGCTGCGTGGAGGACCACAGAGCTCTCGCAGGTCAGGAGGCTGAAAAGGCCTCATTCACTGTCTAGAATGATCGATCATAAGCTGCAAGTTCTCAAGCACCAAGAGAGAGCCGCCACTAGAAAGACATCAGCATTTCCCCAGCGGCTCCAGCTGCAGGTTTAAAGGAGGCAGGTATCAGTGAAGAAACCTGAGAAAAACCCAGAAAGTATTCATGAACATCAGTGAGGCTCCCCAGGGAAACCCCAGAAATATCTAGAAACAGCTTCTAAGGGGTAAACAACCTGCAGGCAGGTTGGGCCAAGAAACAGTGAAATTTGTGTTATTACTGTGGCACCATATGTATCCCCAAACCGTAAAAAAAGCAAAAACTCAGATGACAACTTCTTGCTCTTATAAATATAGATGGACCATTCATTCTCCTTTTATAGTTGTACAATATCTGATATTTTTATGGTGATGTTGGGCTAGCAAATGAGCCAAGGCATCAATTGAGAATCATTTTCTCTTATTTCCTTCTGCGGAGACCAGAGGCAGAGTCCTAGCATTCTGTCAAAGGGAAAGTGCAAGTTTGAAACAAAGAAAATGCATCAAAAGGGGCTTCCAAATCAGCTGTGAGAGATTGAAATGAAAACTGAAAGCTGTGGTTCCAATCCTTCTGAGAATTTTAAGGAGGAAGGAGCCTAAGCAAGAGGAGCCTGGGTCAAGAGCAAGCAGATGGGAAGTAGCTGGGTGACTTCTAGAGGGGAGTATGTGGGTACCACCCTTGTGAGGTTTACCTGTGCTGGGCAAGCATTTGCATAGGTGGGCCAGGTCCATGGCACCTGAAGAAGACAGAGGCAGAATTGAAGTGAATTCTCCGTTGCCAGGATCCCTGGGTGGCTCAGTGGTTAAGTGCCTGCCTTTGGCCCAGGGCCTGATCCTGGAAACCCGGAATTGAGTCCCATATCAGGCTCCCTGGATAGGGCCTGCTTCTCCTTCTGCCTGTGTCTCTGCCTCTCTCTCTCTGTGTCTCTCTCATGAATAAATAAATAAAATATTAAAGAAAAAAAAAAAAAAAGAATGCTCCGCTAGCTATGGACACAAAATTGACTCCAATCACATGAGAGCTTTTAGTGTTCTAGGAATTTCACTTTTTTCAAGGGAAGACTTACTTAAAAATATTCAGTAGTTATAAATACACTCAACTGCCTGGACATATAAATGGGTAAATCACACTTAAGAAAATAGTTATTGAAAATTTTTAGGTCTGTCTGATGACAGTTTGCCCTGTAATAAGTAGACTTCCTAAAATTGATATAATTGTCTTAAGAAGGAAAATTATGTGCACGTATTCCCACCCCCTGGACTTCATGGTTTTCGGTCACTAGCATGCAACTCTGTGGAACTAAAGAATATTAGGAATGATTTGTTTCTGCTCAATTATAACAAAGGCATCAGACATTCCAGCTCTTCCTTATAGCGTCTGAATGTATTCGCACAATATGTATGCTCAGAGAAAGGCTCAGCTTTTATCTGTTAATCTAGAGGTTGCTGTATTAATAGTTTGCACACTTCATTGATTTTTAATTAATTTCTAAAGAGACACAGAGGATAACTCCTACAGCCCACAGACATCTCCGTTCTCATTGTAATCCACATCTTTATTGATCGGCTGCCTAAGGAGCAGAAGTAATCTATTTTAAGTATACTTTTCTGGGTGAGCATGGACACTATACAATTCACTCCTCTCCTTGTAATCATATTGGCAAGAGGTCAGTGAGAAGGGAAAAACGATAACGTGTTTAGTATTCTCTTGATGCAGGCAGATGAGCTTTTTTACCCGTTATTTATTTGTGGCTTCTCACGCATGCTTGTTAAACTTATTTTTTGGTTGTTTGTTTCTTTATTATCATTATTTTGTTTCTTTAAAAGACAAGTCCTAAGCAGGCTGTCCTGCAAATTCTTGCAACGGAAATTTCCAAAAGCTTGTGAAAGGCGGTAAATAAAATTTCTGAAGAAACATCTGAAGAAAATGTAGAGAACCAGAAGAAAAAAATAATCTCTTTTTCCAGCCAGCCTCAGGAATCTGTAAATGCTGTCCTCATTCACTCCTCCTGGGATGCTAATATCACCATCTGGGGTTTGGCCTGAGTGCTGCAGGTTTTATTCTCTTCCACCCTTTGTAAATATTCTAGACTTCTAAAGTTACCCCCATGTACCCTGCAAAGAAAAACTGCTACTGCCTGAACAGCTTTGCAAAACCTCGGTCTTATTGTTCATTTAATCCAACTACAAACATCTACTGAGTGATAGTTAAATGTCAGGCAATCTTCACATTGGGGAGAATACACAGTTGAGTTCACAAGTACTTGGTCTGGAGGCGCTATTCTCGGGGAACCCAATAAAACTAAAGAGATTTGCTTCTTATATACAAGAATTTTATCTTCCCTGAAATTTTAGAGCGCCCATTGTTTTATATAAAAATTATTCAGTTATACATGCTGCCTTTGCTAGTTTCATATATGGTTTACAGTCTATTGACCCTAATTGTTTGCATATAGTCATATAACGTCATGGTTGAGTTTGTTGCCTCTGGAGTCAAGCTGCCTGCAGTCAGAGCTTGGTTTTTTCTAAGCTTTGTCTTGCACTGTCACTCTCAGGCAAGTAATTTTATTTCTCTGTGCATCAGTTTCCTCATCTTAAAATGGGAATGATAGTAGTACAGATCTCATTGGGTTCTTGTGGGTTCCTATATATGAAGCATAGAGATCCTAAAAAACAAACAAACAAACAAACAAACAAAAACAAAGGCAAAAGTCATACACATTGCCTTGAGCTGGCTCATAGAAAACAGTGTCTACAACAGATTTGCATACAGGAAGTTTTTTGGACAAGTGTTCTCGGTGGCAATACCTATAAACCAATGGAAAATATTAGGCAGAGGAAAAAGTTGAGCTATGATGAAATTGCAACACCCAGTCTTAGGAGAAGGCCCTGGAACTGGAGCAGTTCTTCACAGATGTCCAAGGAGCGATGGATTTTGTAATTAAATCAGCCAGTTGCTGGATGTGCGCTGACTCTGTGAGAAGGCAAAACTTTCCCCAGCAAAGCAGCAGTTGGATTGGAGGTATCAAAGCATCCAAAGTGATGCAGCTGAGATGAGAGCTACCAGCAGCCAACACTCCCAGAAGCTCAGAGTATGAGTCCGTTGGTCCTGAAGAAGTTCCTGGGCACAACACCACAGCACCTACTACATGCATGTGTATGTGTAGCATACACACACTCACTCAAATATATTATCGGGACTCTGTGAAAAGTATATATCAAATATCAACAAATATTGTTTTTATTTCACATTATTAAATTTATATGAATTTAGTGCTCAGTATTTCAAAATCTCCTTATGAACTACAACCTAACCAAGTTTCTTGAAGACCATAGGTACAATTGGAAGATGTAAGAATTAACCATGAGGTTTAACTCCAAGCTAGTTTAGGACAGCCACAGGAATCTGCTTTCCTTCTTCTGAAAAAAATAATAGGAGAACATTTGGGGACAAGTGAGCAAGAAACTGAAATCATTTCACCTAACAATGCTGAGTAGCCAATAGGTATTTCGTTTGGCTATCTTCTTTCTCTTACAGTAGTCAAATTGTATTTTTAAGACAGTTGAATTTGAGGTTATTTATTTAGAAAACACATGATATCTTAGAATACTGAACATTCTAGGTGTTTTACAAACATGAAGGCATTGAGTCCACAAGATAATCTTCAGGGTAAATACTATTATTATCCCCCACTTAATGGATAAGGAAATAGAAACACACAAATAAATTGACCGAGGACACAGAGCTACTAAGATCTGGGGTTTACTTCTAAAGTCTGTCATCTTAAATATTGGATGCATGAAACTGACTCTAACTAAAACATATTCATGGCTCTCACTAAACATTTGAAGGGAGGTATCTACTCTACCTCTTTCTGTACTGCTCTCTGTGTCTTTTATTGGTCTACAATTTAATATTTTATATAGATCTGTTGTACAGTTCCATCTATCATGGAATAAAAATTTAAAGCTAGAGGACACTTCAGAGATCATTTAGGCCAATCTGTCACTTTTATAGGAGAGGTAAAATGAGTATCTGAGGTCAAAAGCCTAGTGAACAGCACGCCCAGGACTTCTGTCTCCAACATTCAGTTCTGTGTTCTTTTCTCTGCTTTGCCATGAACCAGCTTTCCCTGGTTGAAAAGACTTTTCAGTTTATTTAATTAGGAACCCCCTTAGATTCCCTTCATGGCCTATTTGGATAAAGTCAGTCACTTCATCCAAAAAGGCCCCTTTCTCCCATTGAACATGCTCATATCTTTAGCCCTAACAGGAGAGAGCATTATACTTGGATTTCTTTTTCTTTCCTCAAGCATAGAATTGCTTTTAGAAGGAAAAGTAGAAAAGAGGAGTGATTTTCATTTGGAGCTAGCTTTCCTGAAGCTTCCTATGTTATTAAAAAAGCTTCAGGTTATTAGAATGAAAACAGAAAAAAAGAAGTGTACTCTTGCTAACTCCAGAGATTAATGCCTGTGAGAGCTGACTGCAGCTTGAATTTTTTAGCTACACACATGTGTTTGATGAAATTGTCACATGGCCTATATATGGGAAGCAAATATTTATTGTCAAAAATAGTCTAGTCTCTCTTGAGTTGCGTTAGCTTCCTGCAGCTGAGCAGAATACATTTTCACATTGGATTAATACATAATAAGAATGCATTTTTTGCTAGGCAGCTGTGATTCAAATATCCTAAGATTTAAAAGAAGGTCATTGCTAGGCGTTCATCGATACTGATATTTTGATATTTTTCCATAGAGCAGTTTAGAGGAGTCGATTTTAACCAGAGATTAAAACTTTAAACTCAATTGTAATAAAATGATCCTTGGACTTTTGTATTAAAGTGCTTTTCTGAAAGTGAGAGTAAAGTTTGACTTTTCCTAGCTAGTTTGTATTTATTAAAGCACCTTTTAAGAGAGAGAAGCAAAACAGAAAATAAGTACTCTTTGAAAACTCATTAAATATTTAAAAAATGGTAAAATACTGAATGGTTTGGGTAATGGTAAGATCTGAATAGTTTGAGTAAAATCAAGAGTCTAGCAGCTGGGTCCAGAAGTAGACAAAATGCTCCTAAAACATGTCTACAAAAAACTGTTCTCAGTGCTGATAAAAGGCAGATATTTTGGATCAGCAAATCTACTGTTTTATTCACCCTTTCTGCAGCACTGAAAACTTTCCACCTATCTCATTCATGACCTTTATCTTCCCTAAAATCCTGAATCTGTGAATATATTTATGGAGGCCACCAAATCTTTTATTAGGTTCCCTAATTTTTCCTTCTTTTTATATGGCAGCATCCTTAGGTGAATCATTACAAAAGTAATACTTTGAACAGTAATTATTTGGTATTTGTACCTACACATTAATCATGATGGATTGGTTATGGGTATATGTATCACCATTTGTAAACATTTATTGAGCACCTACTGTGATATATTAATTGAGGTTCACAGATTTTCTGAAATAAGCAGTTCAAGTTAATGAGGGTAAGTTATTCTTATTCACACTAGGACTGTTCATATCTGTGGAAAAATAATAAAAACTTGCATATTCTGGACTTACTATATGGCAGTTACTATTTGAATACTTTACATATATTAACTCACTTTATCTTTACAACAATCCATGGTATAGGGTCCTTTTATGGCCGTTTTAGAGACAAAGGTGAGTGCCAGGTTAATTAGCTTGCCAGAGTTACATAGCTAGAACATAGCAGAGCTGGGGTTCGATCCGGGAGATTGACCCCTGAATCTTCACTCAAACCAGCCCCATCATTGTGCATATTCACAATGCACAATTTTTTTTTTAAAGCCTGTTTTTTGTTTTTACTGGAGGCTCAGGTGGCACATGACAGTTCATAAAATGGCTTCAGAGGTAGGGGCTGGGGTTGGGGGGGGAGACAAAAAATAAACTAGGATGGGAAAGAAAACAACCAGGAGGAGGTAAGAGCTGGCTGGTTCCTTCTCAGCCTGATTTAGGGGAGGGAGCTGATGCCTCTGAACAATAGGATGGGTCCCTTCCTTCACCAATGCAGGTGGCCAATGCAGGAATGAGTTTCCAATTTATGTGATCCAAATTCCTGCCACATCACAGAAGGTTTTTTAATTTAGCTGAATTTTAAAGGTAAATGCAAATAAATTGGTCACTTGCATTGTGCCCCGAAATTCACAGAGACATCTTATAATATTTTTGCTCCAAAAGAACTAGGATCTTTTACAGGTATATGAATTCACTATGTATATTAATTTCCACAGGCCAACATGACCCCATGACCCATCAAGAGAAGGGCTAGACTTAAATGTGCAGACTTTGGAGCCCCATAGCAAGAGATCAGATCCCAGTTCTAGCACTCATTAGACGACTTGGAACAAGTAACCACCTCTCTGAGACTTGGCTTTCTCACATTTAAAATGGGATAAAAACTATGCATCTTATAGGATAAGGTTAACCTCCCATTGTAGAAGCATTTAGTTTAATGCCTGCCGTGTTCCGAGTACTCAGCGTTAGCTGTGGTTATTGTTGGTGTTAGTATTCCTGTAAAGGACTCCACCAGAGCCGGCATGGCAAGGACCTGGGGGTTGCAAAAAGGCAGAGTGCGTTTCTTTTGGTGCAGCACCCCTCCACTATGGTGAAGGGCCCTTCTTTTTAATCATCTTCAAACTTCAGAGGACTTCATCCAGTTTGTCACTGCTGTTTCTAATAACTGCCTCCTTCATTGCATCATACTTCGGCTTAAGGAGTGATTTTATTTTGAAGGAATCTAGCAGAGAATGTGGTTCTGATGAGATCTTCTGGTAAGGAAGTCCTATCGTAATGACTGTGGCGTGGAGACACCTATTGTGAGCAATCCATAGATGATTCAACACTCTAATCCAGGTGTGAAAGTAAGGGACAGGGGACCTGGATGGTTCAGTGGTTGAGCATCTGCCTTTGGCTCAGGTCGTGATTCCGGGATCCTGGGATCAGGTCCTGCATCAGGCTCCTCACAGGGAGCCTACTTCTCCCTCTGCCTGTGTCTCTGCTTCTCTCTGTGTGTCTCTCATGAATAAATAAATGAAACCTTTTAAAAACACATCTGTACAATGATTTTTCATAGTTACAAAGCAACCATACGAATGAATTTTGGTGATTTGATAATAATACAGGTGTTTCTGCTTTTATTTCTCACTCATGATCAGGTGGGTTGGAGAAACTATATAGAAATTTCTGGTTTCCTGGATGGAGTTCTCATTTTTGGAAGAAAACACTTTGTAGAGACAAAAGGAATTGAAGTTCAGGGTAGTCTATCACCTAAGGCTTTGTGTACAGAATATCAAAGAACATTTGGGGTTTTAGAAGTTCTGCTCATAACATAGCATGTGTCGTTAGGGTCTTAAATGTCTTGGCCAGTGTTAGTTCCCTGTTCATATAGAATATATCACTATTATTTGCTTTGCGAGAATGTCTAGTTAAAGCAATTATTATCCACCTAAATTACAAAAGTCAGAGAACAGGATCATTTGTAATTGACTCTCCTCTTCATTATTCAATTATCAAGGATGGTTATTTTATTGTATAAGTGCATCTCGGAATTGTACTCTCCCTGAAATTTCTCCTGGCCTAGTTTGGTTGAAGATTCAGACACTCATGCATAGGAGCTAGATGACTGTCTTAAACAAACTCATGGGTAGTAATAGTGAGTGGTGGGATCCTGGCACATGAGGGTGCCCACCCTCAGTGGTGTACAGCCAGTCATCAGCTAAAAATATTTGCAAGTTGCCCAGCGTGAGGGTCAAAAATTATGTATATAAAATGCATGTAGCTCATGGACTGCCAATTTGCAACCTTTATCTCTTATCATTTTCCATCTCATCACTTTTTCCTCTGTATTGTGGCAGGGGGTCCCGACTTGAGCTGTATTTGTGTCTAATCCTCCATCTATAAACCAGGTGCTTTTTCTCAAGACTCCAGTGATAATTGTGTCACTCTCCTTTTTAAAACAACTTCTGCATCATCGCATCGAATACTGCATAAGATGCAAAGCTCAGGTTCTCCACCATGGTACATAAGAGGCCCTTTTTAAATTGAGCCTCTTCTTTCTTTGTCAGTCTCACCATTCACCCCTCTCCTGCCCATGTTTAAAGAACTACATGCCTTTGCCAAGTACACCATGGTATTGGTGCCACTGCATGTGTTCTCTCTAACTCCAACTTCCGTCTCACCTTGCCCAACTGGTGGACATCTTTAAACTTGACTTAGGCCTCAGGATATCTCTGAAGGCTCCCCTCACACACGCACTTGCTAGGCTAGGCTATAGATGATCCTCAAAACACGGTTCTCCTAAATGCCTTTACATATATCACCCTGATTCATTCAAGTCTGTATTCCACGTCTGCCCACTTCATTAATAGCTCTGTCCTCCTTCAGTGAACATATTTCTCTCTTTTTTTGTTTCTCTGATGTCTAGCACAGAGCCTGGAACATAGTGTGTGTTTCGTCATTGTGTGTTGATCTGAATATTAACTCATTGCCAACACACTTTGCATATTCCTATATGAAGGTGGTAGGAAAGGTGAATGTTTTTGTGGACATTTCTTAAAGGGGCAAATCATTGAAAAAAATCTTTATCTCCAAGGCAGTAAGTCTGTGTTTTGGTCCCTTAAATCATATAAGGGCTGTATGTTTTTAGATTCACTTTATTCTAGGAATTTCCAAGTTAGCACAATCAAACAGAAAGCACTGTTTAGGGAAGAGAATAAAACCTTAGAAATCTCAGTTGTGGACTGATTTCAGAAAACACTAATACAAGTGGTGGTCACCCAACTGCTGACCAGTTGGACCATATCAGGCAGTATGTGCACTGGTTGTATATAATGGACATTGATAGTATAGTGTTTGGCTCATGATCATGTTTGAAGCAATCGTCTCTTTACACTACATTGAGTATACAGTTCACCATATTTTTCTTATTTTTTTAACCTATGTGATTTAAGTGCCTATTTTCCACAGATTTTGTTTTGATATCAGCAACTGTTAATCCTCAGAGTCCTGCAATTATAATGTTAACTACCAACACCTTTGATTTGCAATTGGTATACAGTATGCTGTAACCATTTTTTCTTTTTTTTTTTTTGCTTTAACCATTTTCTAATAATTCTGATTTGTTTTTGAATGACAACACCTTTTTCCCTCTGAAATCCTCAAGTATAGAATTCCTCTAACACTTCAATAAGAATATATTCACTCTAATCTAGGCCTCTGAGTTTACTTCCTTAATTTTATATAAACCTTTAGTTAAGGCTGTTTAATGATTCTTAGTTTCCCTACTGGTAAAGTAAAATTAATATGTATTGCTTCTATGGATTATGGAAATATACATATGAATATACATGCATATGAATATACACATGAACATATTTAGATATATGTGGATACATATCATTGTTGACAATCAGTAATACATTTTATTTTTAATTACCCTATATGTTTAATGGAAAAACATATTAAAGGTTCATTTCAGGATCATTATAAACAATGTAATTTCACTTGTGGGTTCTTATAATGACTACTAATGTCATTGAAGCCATTTTTTAAAATTAGAGGCTTTTAATGCCTCTAAGGTATAGTTCATTTTTTGCATAATTAATAAGAATAATATGATTCTTAAGCCTTGATACAATCTATGGTGGTGATTTTGGCACCATTAAACCTTCATATGAATTTTTTTAATTTTTTAAAATTATGGATGGGTCTCTTTGTTTCGAGCATACAGGGAGGATGACATAAAGCATGAGTTATTGAGAGCACAAATAGAAATATGTGGGTCAGTCTAAGTGTATGTTAGCTTATCTACTGAGACACACGCACACCTCACTAATGAAAGTGTTTGCAAAAGAGTATAAAGTCTCTGAGAAAAAAAAATGATCTAACATTTAGCTCATGTACAGGTAAATCTTGATAGGACTTTAGGTAGAAAAGGCCAAGAACTATTTGTGATTTGCTTTTTATCCTAGGTTTTTACTAATTTTGAAAATATTCCGAGATTCTGGCTTCACTTGGAGAAATCAAGCACTTGCAACTGAAGGCAAAGAAACTGCTTTTTAGACAATAAAAAAGCCTAGTCATTAACTATCATTTTGGAACTTGGTATTTTTCAGGGGATGATGTACCTGGAAGAAAGACGACTTGTTCATCGGGACTTGGCAGCCCGAAATGTCTTAGTGAAATCTCCAAACCATGTGAAAATCACAGATTTTGGACTAGCCAGACTCTTAGAAGGAGATGAAAAAGAGTATAATGCTGATGGAGGAAAGGTGGGTCTCTTTTTAGAGAAATATTGCTTGAAAATATGTATGATATCCTTTTGTCTTCTTACATGTTATAGGAAGCAGCCACTCAGTCTGAGGTTATGAGAGTATAAAAATCTCAGTTCCATCATTTGCCTTCTCTTTCACCGAGGGAAATATAAAAATTATATAAAAATTATATAAAAATTACATAAAACGTCCATTTCTCAAAAGTAGCCAAAATAAGATAATTTATCTCTAGTGGTCTTCATATCACATCCAGTGTTGGGAAGAGGGTGGATCCTTAGGAAATATAGAAATTATACTTTAATCCAGGACCATAGAAATTGTTTCATTGATTCTAAGAACACAGGACTGATATACAACAGAAAGACATAACTATTCTTTTCATAGATTAGAGAGAAGCCTGGCTACTACCAAGAACCATAACTCATTAGAATTTAACTTCTAATCCTCTTTTACCAGATACCACAGATTCTTCTTATCTGGCTCAATTTTTTTTTTAAGCTTTTATTGTAACATATGATGGACCAATTTGCTGTATTTATTATCTGATTGTAGAATGTAGGCTACTATATTCTGAGGATCTTAACAGTATCATTGCCTTTCTTATTTTTCTGACTTGCCTCTGGCCTTACCTGACAACCGTGCTCCTCCATACGGCCTCAGAGCAGACCTTAGTTCAAGCTCTTGTTTTTTTCTCATTAACCACTATTTAAATTACCATTCTTGCTAAACAGTGAGGCTATCTGCTCTCCATCTAGAGGTCACTCTAGCTTAATGTGAGAAAACTTAGATCAGGAGAGGCCAAATGAAATAGCAAATGCATCCTTCACCTATGGTGATGTACAAACACATGCTAACCAAAAAAAAAAAAAAAAGTGATTGATATACATATATATAAATTGATATATATATAAATATTTATCGTATGCCTTATTTATCATGAGCCATCCAGGTATATATTATAAATATTTTGCAATGATAGGCTTCCAAATGCTTAACATTGATTTTATTATGTCATGTAGTAGATGATTTTTATATAACTTTATACAATCTTATGTAACTATATATATCTATTCAAATCTTATCACAAAAGAAAAATTCTTTAAAAACTCTGCAGTTTTGTAGTATTTCCTAATCTTTCCTTGATTTTATTAGACGGTTTTGCCTGTTTACTACCAAATTGCAGCAGTTTGAGACCATAGCTTTGAAATTCACTGCAAGATTGCACAGTAGAAGTCTATAAATCACATGACTTCACTTGTCTTAAGAACATACAGCTGTAGGATTTGTCTAAAGCAAGATTCATTATAGCTTTAAGTGCCTAGTAACCATTAAGTCTTTATCAAGCCACCTGTGATTTAAACTTACTTCTTTAACACAATGGCCGTAGTCCATAAAGTCGGCTAACTCCTTGCCCACAGGGAAATCACTTTCACTGTGTCTTCTGTTCCCTTTCACTGAATACCATGATTCTGTCGTAGTTACCTTGGTGTCACCTTGGTGAGCAGCGAACCTCATGATTTCAAAAGCCTATTTAGTTTTAAGCTTTCTACTGCAAAGTAAAAGTGTTTATCTTTATTCCGTAGAACCTAATTATATTTCCAGCTATATAATGCTGCCCTTCCTAGTTGAGACTTATTCTGCTGACCCATCATCAGCAGGGTATGTGAGTTGAGTTGTTTTTCCTGTTGTGATGATAGATTTGTACTCATCCTCTCACATTCTTTTATATAATTCCGAGTTTGAAAATGGCACATATTTTCAATACTGGCTAACCAAGACAAGGGAGATCATTTGTGGCTGGGGAACAAAGCAAGCCTAACTCTGGGATTCATTGCTTTAGAGGCTTAAGGGACCAAATCATATGAGAGGAAGAAGGTGCGGGCAAGTTTAGGAAGAGTCTATTTTACTGGTGGCCAGAAATTTTGTGAGGGGGAAAAAAAGGGTAAGTAAAAATGTAAGGAATCTCATTGGGGGAAAAAAATGTAGTAAACCATATTTCTAGAAGCACATCTCTTAAATGTTTAGAATTGATATTGTGAGTCATAGTTAACTAGTAACTAAACTAATTGATAAACATTATTAAGAACTATAGAAAATCATACTGTTTTACTTATCATTGTTTATGAAGCTTTTAAAAATAAATATATCTTTAGGTTAATTCACTTTAAGAATTTTATAAATTTCAGTTCATTGTTCTCTGTATTGAAAAATAATATGTTTATTATTATTATATATGTATTTTCTATACACACAAAAATACACATCAAAAAATACAATTGAGACAAGCCAGCGACTCATATTTTGGGAAATGAATATAGTAATAACCTTTTATGTAGCTATAAAACTTTCACTTTTTATTTCTCTTTTTATTTCTCAGATGCCAATTAAATGGATGGCTCTCGAGTGTATACACTATAGAAAATTCACCCATCAGAGTGATGTTTGGAGCTATGGTAAATAAATCTTCCTTGTGAATTAAGGGTTTTAAAGCAAAAATAAATATATTAGGCTCATGTAAAATCCTAAGCCAATTTATTTTATTGTGTTGGAAATACCACCTTACAAGCCTTGTTTCCTAAAGGAATTAACTCTTTGCTCTTCCAGTTACAAAAATGAAACTCTAAATTGTATCATTTATCTACCTTTTTTGTCATTCCTTGGTTCTCTGTTATAAGCTAATATATTAAAGTCTCACTTGAGTTGTCTATCATAACCTTTGGTTTGGTAACAACTTTTCTGATCATTTTGACAGAAAAAAATAGCCAATTTTAGTTTAGGAAAAATGTCATAGAGCCTCCTAGCCTTAATTTTCAAAAGCTCTTTGAAAGTATGTTAAAAATAAAAGAATTTCTGTTCTATAATAAGAAAGAGGTTATTTTTGTAACAAAGAACAATTACTGAAAGCAGTAAGGTGAGACCAATAAATGTGAGGGGAGAAATAAGAGAGAAGATTTCTAGTTGCAGCTTTGATTTTAATTTACAAACTACTTTGGAATAAACAGACACATTAGAGAGTGACTACTATGAACTAGAAAAGAGTAATTTTAAATATTGAATTTAATTGCATTTATTCAATTGTTGAGATGAGATACTTACATGTATGTGGCGATTTACAACTTACGTTCATCCGGGTATTATTAAGAATGAATCAGAGACGCCTGGGTGGCTCAGTGGTTGAGCATCTGCCTTTGGCTCAAGTGATCCCAGGATTGGGGATCAAGCATTAGGCTTCCTGTAGGGAGTCTGGTCCTCCCTCTGCCTATGTCTCTGCCTTTCTCTGTGTCTCTCTTGAATAAAAAAAATAAATAATCTTAAAAAAAGGAATGAATCAACACCTTTTCTAAGTTTAAATATAAACATAAAACCATATTTCTTACAAATAAAAACCACAACCCCCATTTAAGCAAAAAGGTGGTGGTGTGACTTGAAAGCATGGTACAATTTAGTTCACTAAAATTTAAGCCTAGCTTTATCTTTGTTTTTGTTTTTAGAAAGAAAGACTTAATCCATTCAATCATTAAAGAACTTACACCTCTTATCTAGAAAAGCACAAATTATCTTAAAAAAAAAATTAAGACATTTCTGTAAAGTGTTTTTTTCCCTCCACACACGTATGCTGTTGGCTTAAAATTTCCGTGAAGGTCACATGTATTCTACTAGGCTTAGAAATACAAAGTGTGCTGGGTTTGAAATTTAGGCAAGTGTAGGGAAATGATTGAAAGAATGTAGTTGCTGAACTGTAAGGACTGAATAGAAACACAAATCTACTATGTTTATTACATGATACAAATTAGTGTATATATTATATGATATAGATTTATAGATTATATTTTCTATGATAGACTTATATGTTATCATATGTGTTTTGATATATGACATACATATCATTTTTTCCTTTTTCTATGTATGTTTCCCTCATTTAAATATAGCAATCAAACAATTTTAAACAACCTCTACAATAAGTACATAGATAGATAGATAGATAGATAGATAGATAGATAGATAGATAGATAAATACTCTGCTTTGAAACATAGCCCAGGTCATCAACCCATATCTATAAGACATTTTAAGATTTTTATGATGTATCATAGTTGATTGCAAAAGGTATACAAGGCAAAGAGAAACACAATGTTTACAATGCACCTTTGTGGCAAATTGCCACTGGATGCATCTTTATTTTTATAAAAATAAATATGTATTAGCTATGGTTTATAGGTTCAAATGACAGAATTGTAAGTTTTGAGGATGTTTCTGGTTCAGTTTTTCTGAGATTGTCCCTCTGCATGAAGCCATCTCTGTTTAACCCTATCTTGCGTTCATTCCTGCAAGGATAGAGTTGGATTGCTATTGGCAGAGGTGGGGGTTTTGCTGTTCCTGCTTTTGTTTTTGTATTTATGTGTTTATTATATTTTCCATCATTTTGATTTGTAATTGGATTGCATTTTGTTTATATTGGAAGTTCTGATAGAGATGTGAGTGTCTATTCTTTTATAACTGCATATATAAGTTAACAAAATATCCTCATCAAATACATGTTCTGTAAATATGTATTTATATTGACTGACTGAATATAGATGGACAGCCATCCACTTCTTAACTTGTTCCAGCCTGTCTCATGGACACTGAATTTTAATTATTGGTTCTACAGAGCCATTCCTTGATGTGCAAAATTAAGTAGGATTTAAACAAGATCAAACACTTAAATTGTGTCACTAGTTACATTTTTACATTATATTTAAAACTCATAAGATTTAAAAAATAATAAGCAAAATCAGGTAACCATGGCAATAATTAGGTAATAAGGATATTATAAAGTATAATTTGAAGATCACATATACTTTTATATTTTAAGCTTTGTATTTTTATTAGTAGTCAATGATAAGTATTATGAGCTAAAAAAAGACTTCAGTTTGAATAAATAATTATTACAGATGGAAGTAAAAAAAACATAGTCCTAATTAATGGATTTTACATAAAAATATGCTTTGTATGCTATGTGAACCAATCAAAATTCATTGGTAAAACTCTTACACACAGCTATTTCTGAATGTACAAGCCTACCCTTAAGAAATGGTGACTTTTTAATTGTATAATTATGAGATCATAAAGAGGAGTATAGGGTATATTTTCTTGTTCAAATTAGAATCATTATATTTTTAAGCATTTTATTTATTCATGAGAGAGAGAGGCAGAGACACAGGGAGAGGGAGAAGCAGGCTCCATGCAGGGAGCCGGACATGGGATTTGATCCCCGGTCTCCAGGATCACACCCTGGGCCAAAGGTGATGCTAAACCGCTGAGCCACCCGGGCTGCCTTCATTAAAAATTTCAAGACAATAATATGATAGTAGAATTTCCCATAAAGATTTTGTCATTGGGCTTCTTCTAATGGACATAGAAATCTGAAGAGCCTTTCTTTAGACTATTTTTTTAAATTTATTTATGTATTTGAGAGAGAGAGTAGAGGGGGAGGGCAGAGTCTTAAGCAGATGCCACATTGAGTGAGCACAGATCCTGATGCGGGGCTCAATCCCACCATCCTGAGATGACAACCTCAGCCAAAGCCAAGAGTCTGAATGCTTAATGGATTGTGTCACCCAAGCGCCCTCCCTCTTTAGACTATTTTTGACTGCCTTTCTAAGGAGCTTTCTTTTGTCACTGGCATACAGCTGGTTTCTTCAAAGAGTGTTGTTAATATGCTTATGTAAATATTTGATCTCCAATTTAGGAGTCACTATATGGGAACTGATGACATTTGGAGGAAAACCCTACGATGGAATTCCAACCCGAGAAATCCCTGATTTATTAGAGAAAGGAGAACGTTTGCCGCAGCCTCCTATCTGCACTATTGACGTTTACATGGTCATGGTCAAATGTAAGATTGCAAAATAATTTTATCATCACCATCATCATGCTTAGTAAAGTAATAGTATGGATTAATCTACCTGCATAATGTTTTTTGATATTGAAAAATATGAAAGTTCAAAATAATTATGAAAAAAGATCATGTAAACACCTGTGTTTGTGTGCTTATTGTTAATAGGAAGCAATATGCATGCTTCCACGTTATAAAGTCAAAATTTTATGACTCTTCCTCTTCTGATTCATTTCACTTTGAATCTTATCATTTCCATGACAATCAAATTGTCTTTCATAAAGAGATGTAATTAGTCACAATAATGTTAGTCATCTTTATAGGAAAATAGCAGTCTAAACAAATGGTTTAAATACAAAGGGAGAAAGCTTGAAACTGATAGTTTAAAAAAATGAATTAAATGGAAATAGGTTTACCAATTTTAGTCAACAGGAAATTAGCAGAGCAGAATGGGAAATGGAAAGACGTGAATCTACAGTGAAAAAGATTATGAATGCTTACTTTTTTCGATTTGATCATTTGTTTACATCAAATGCTCTTTTCTTCCTCCTTTCTATGCCCCAGACACATATGTATTATAAATGTGTTTTGGCAGCCTAGGCTCTTAATTTAAATAGAATTAGAGAAGTCTCTGGAGTTTCCTACTTAATTTAAGTGAGATTAACATTCAGCAATCTTTCTTGTGTAATCTGGGGTTTTCCCCTTTTGATTTACACAGGGTTAGCAAAGAAACAAACTGGTGAAGGTGAATAAGCATCTTATTAATAAGAGACTTTGGACCCAGATCCACTCAGATTTATATTCATGACATGTGTGATACATTCTGACAGTAAGGAAGAAATAAAAAATGTGCTTTCCAGTTCAGGTCAGCATGCCCTTTTCTCTAAGCATAGTTCTATTTACTCAATATTTAGTTAGAAAGATACTGATACCTCCCGGCGAAGTTAACCTTTTTTGATTCCAATAGTTCCAGAAATACCTATTTTCTCATTAGCATTTTTTTTTGTAAGTGAATGCATATAGTTGAGCTTTGTTAAGAGAGAAAAAATGCAGGTGATACTAATGATACATGAAATGACACACACAGACTTCCCAGAACAAGAATAAAAATTGAACTCCTGGAAAAGGGAAACAAACCTTATAGCTTTATTGGATCAAACATCATTCAGGAGTCATCTATGGAAGGAACTTTAAAAACATGCATGCATTATATAATTTGATCTCATAACTAGCATCAGAGGTAATTTAAAATACTTTGTTTAGATACTCTGATGAAACAATGAAAAAAATCAGGAAAATATTTTGCCTAATAGAGTTTTACCTTGCTTTTGTGAATTTTAATACTTAAGAAGACAGTCATTTGGCAAGAAAATCAAGGAAAGCTTGGTGCTTTAATTTTTGTGATCTCACCAGCTAAACAGTGCCTGGGGAGATGGGACCCACTTTATCTAGAGTCCCAGCTAAATAATAATACATACCTTGAAAATTGCTGATAGTATTTTTATGCTGCAAAGGCTAGTACTTAGATAAGCTAATGGCTATTGCTGAACAAGCATTACCCATAACTTTGCATTTTCTTTTTCCCCACCAGGAAAGAGGTGGCACAAGAAAGTTGCTTTTTCTTCCTTTTTCCCCTCTGTGCTGGTATACTCCATTGTAACCAGAGCTTGTATTCCATGTCACTCCTGACATAAACTAATAAATCCTATCCCAGTCACCTCTTTTATAACCATCAAAGAGATGTTTAAAAAATAAAAATTCTCTCCATACTTAAGAAAAAAAGATCTGAGATTCTCTAAGTTCCCAGAGTTAGCCTAGGTTATATTTTTAAGAAGAAAAATTAATTTTAAATTAGATCAACAAAGTGAAAAGTCTCTGTTATTCTATCATATATTATATTTTGCTAACAAATATCAACAAACTGATTCAGATAGAACCTCACCTATTGGATTGTTTAACTTTCTTTGTTTTTTTTAGATCATTGTTACTGAAACAATATTTTTCAAACTTAGCCTATGTTTTCATAAAATGTACATCCTGCTTCTTGCTAATTATGGGTATAAATGACTCTTGTGTGTGAATTTCTAGGTTGGATGATTGATGCTGACAGTAGGCCTAAATTTAAGGAACTGGCTGCTGAGTTTTCGAGGATGGCTCGAGACCCTCAAAGATATCTAGTCATTCAGGTGAGTACATATCTGGTCTTTGGAACTGTGGAAATCACCACTCATAGTCGATTAACTAAAGCAGAATATCATGTGAAATGACTTATGGAAAAGAGCCTTTTACTCTATGTCAGAACCACTTCTAAAAATCTTCCCTTAGTATTCAAGTGCCTCTGCTACTGAACAGCCAGATAATTATGATTATCCATATACATAAAAAGCCCTTCTCCCCAGACAAGCCTTCTAGCACTCTGCTTTTTATTAACATGCGTTAAGTCATGTCCATTATTATAATCTTCCCTTTTCAGAATAAAAGCAAGATGGATTTTTGTTTGAATCCTGTCCATGGTTGAAGACAGTGAATTAAAAGTTTCAACATATTGACATTAAAATTTCCTAAAAAAAATATTTAGAAATATATTTCACTTTGGGAGATATACAATATCCAAGCAATAATTCCAATTCAAGTGAATTGATGTACATATGAATCAAATGATAGCCCAAAAGAACATTTTATATTAAACACTACAAAAAATGGAGCGGATAATTAAAAAGTTATATTTTTCTATGATTATTTTGACCAAAATCATAAACAAATGCACCTTGGGTTACGCTGAATTAATTTTCCTCAATAAAACAAGGTAGCGTTTATCTTCCTATCAGTAGTCTGACATGAAGATAAAAGCCAGGTTTTAGAATAGTTTCCAGTTATCTTTTCCCAAATTAATTTGCATAAACAACTTGTTTGCAAAAATATCACATAATTCTGAAAAATGAAAAGACACATTTAAGAAATAGATGAAATAAAAAAGAGTGGGATTTTGCTGCCTCTCCCACCTTCATTTATATTATTTGCCATTTATGCTGTGATTTTGAAAGCTATCACTTTAACAGTGTTCTGCTATAGGACAAATCATGGAGTCTCTATGTCCTGAGAACTCTACAATATCAAACCAACTAAATACAATAAAGATTGAAAAGTCAATTGTCCTTTGTTATTTATTCTTAAAGTCACAGCTCAAACATCCTGGCAATGAAGTGTACCATTATTCTAAGATCTGAAATAAATTATGCCTCCCTCAGAACAACCAGAGCAGGGCACCTGGGTGGCTCAGTGTTTGAGCGGCTGGTCGTGATCCCTGGGCCCTGGGATCGAGTCCTGCCTCAGCCTCCTCGCAGGGAGCCTGCTTCTCCCTCTGCCTGTCTTTGCCTCTCTCTAAATAAATAAAATCTTAAAAAGAAAAACCCCCCAAAACCCAGAGCATTCTGCTTTATTCATCTTTTTTTTAAAGGTTTTATTTATCTATTCATGAGAGACAGAGAGAGAGGCAGAGACACAGGCAGAGGGAGAAGTAGGCTCCTCGCAGGGAGCCCCATGTGGGACTCGATCCGGGATTTCAGGATCACACCCTGAACTGAAGGCAGCCGCTCAACCGCTGAGCCACCCAGGCATCCCTGCTTTATTCATCTCTAATGGTATTTATCATATTCTGTTAAATTTATTTATCTAGCTAAGTATGTTACAGGCTCCTTCATGATTGGTAATTGTATTAGGGAATTTTTTTAAAAACAAGTGCATGAATTTTCAGCTACTTATTTTATAGTACATACATTTTCTGCAAAGTCCACATATTGAAGATGAAACGAAGAATCATATTTTTGTTTGTCTGGTGGGCAAACTTTTAGGGTGACGATCGCATGAAGCTTCCCAGTCCAAATGACAGCAAGTTCTTTCAGAATCTCTTGGATGAAGAGGATTTGGAAGACATGATGGATGCTGAGGAATACTTGGTCCCTCAGGCGTTCAACATTCCACCTCCCATCTACACTTCCAGAGCAAGAATTGACTCAAATAGGGTAAGAAACAATTATATACCACCTCCCATATTATTCCTGAGAAATAAAATCATGCAAATATATTGTAAGCTCTAGAATTACAGAATAATTATGCAGCTCATTTCAGTGTGATTTCTAGATTTAAAAGCCACGATATCAATGAAAGATAGGCCATAAATAGTTAATTTTGAAACATAAGCATGACTAATAAAATAAGTTCCCTGACATATCTTTAAGATTTCAAGAGGAGAAAAGTTTCCTTTGTCTTATGTCAATTAAATCTTAGTTTTAAGAAATCTACCAATTCAAACTAATAAAACTATGTGTTTATAAATAAATGAAAATTCTTAACAAGCTAGGCTCTCTTAAGAAGAGGAGATGACAGCAGTCAAGAGGTAATACAAGTACAATTCTCACTTAAGGTACTTTAAATAGGGGCACTTGGGTGGTGGCTCAGTGGTTGAGCGTCTGCCTTCAGTTCAGGTTGTGATTCCAGAGTCCTAGAATTGAGTCCCATGTCAAGCTCCCTGTGTGGAGCCTGCCTCTCCCTCTGCCTGTGTCTCTGCCTCTCTATATGTCTCTCACGAATAAATAAATAAAATCTTAAAAAAACAAAAACAGTTCTTTAAAAAATGAGGACTTTAAACATTTTCTGTCATTTTTAAGTAGAAACAGAAAACTGCAATACTTTGAACTTTATCAGTCATTTTGGGAAGACTACTGAATCACTTCTAAGATGTAGATTTAAGTTTCGAAAGAAACTTCTGAAAAGAATTGGAATTTAATTTTAAATATTAAACGCACTCTATATGAATCCCATTCTTTTTCTAAAAACTGTCAATCCATGTGTTCACTCATTTATTTTTAAAAATTCATTCATTATTCACTTAACATGTATTGAGTACCTCTGAATGTGAGACATTATCAGATGCTTGAGATTCAAAGAATTTTGACATAACTCCACCTTCAAGAAGTGTGCAGGCATTTATGGACATTATCAGAGTGGGACAAACCGCACCCTATTTGTCCTGACCCATAAAACATAAGAAAACTTTCAACTTGCTGCTCATTTTCTAAAGTGAAGTTACTTGTTTTGTTTCAGATTCACAGCAATAATAAAGTAACACTCACCAGGTGTTTACACTGTGCCAACACATATACACTAAGTCTCTGAATCCTTACAATTATCTCCTTGGGTTCTATTATCATCTCTATCTTACAAATGAAGAAACACCATGGTTAAGGGATTTGACTGTTGGAAAATTAGCCAGTTAATGTCCACCTTCCACTGAAAGTTAGCCAGTGGAAGAGTAGGATTCTAATGCAGGCAGTCTGCCTCTACTGTACATACCCTTGCTTCAAAGTTATTGGAACATGTTATTTTCATGATAAAATTGCTTTTCTTGACAGCTACTTTAATGTTTGAGGTACATGTTGCTTGAAACCCCCCAGGTGATTTTCTTATAAAATACATTCCCCATCTACTCCATACTTTTTGCTCATTTGCCTCATTGAAATGTAGATGATGGGCTGATGTAGAGAGATGTAAAACAAAGACACCTCAATTTTTTTTCTATGAAAAAAAAAGTCATTGCATCTCAATGAGGAGAAGGTAGCTAAAGGGCTTAAAAATTAATTCAATTGATAGCCATTGAGCATCAGTCCTGTTTATGGGAAGGAGCAAAGTCTTTTAGGGGTCTAAAGGAAGCAGTTTTTTCCCTACCTATATGTTTAGCAAAGTGGCCAAATTATAACTCTGGTATTTATAATTTTATGTGACAAATTCATTACTTTTACTAAAATAGAGATGCTTCAGAAAATAGTTTTCCGTCCTTAACATGAAATCTGATAAAAGCCAAGAGCTTGAATCTTTTTCTCTTACAAAGCTTCTCACATTCCAACTTTCTGTTCATTTTAATTTAAGCTCAATGCAAGGAATCCTTAATAAAGGTTTGAATTAACTAAATGAAATTAGTGAGACAAAGTAGAAGACACATGAGGAATTATTTGGCCTTTAGTCATCATTTCGTATTCCACACTATTATTTAAACAATATTATCTGTAGATTTCTTTTTAGATTTTCAAGTCTTTGTTGAGGGAATTGTTCTTAAATACCAATTTATTTTCAGGCATTAAAAGGCCTTATTAATCATCTATATTTTCCTATTTTTTTAAAAAAAATCTAGTCTTATGTAACTTCCATGGTAATTTCTAATTTGTGCAAATGCTGTTTCCCCTACTGCTTCCTATAAAGCTAAGTTCCACTATTTTATAGTTAGAAAATAAATTACTTCAGTTTTAGGTTCTGTGGCCAATTTATGTGGCAAGGGAATATCTTAAAATGAATTTTAATCAAGTGTTTCTTGAGCATATTTGTTGAACCTTGAAACCAAAAAATAATTCTGTTTTTGAATATAGACTGTTTTGCTCACTGTTAAGTTGTAGGTAATATTCTTAAATATCTTTACAATTTCTTTCTTCATTGGTAAAATAAATACAATGGTAGTTAACTTATGTGATTGTTAAATAATTACCTTTTAAAAAGTGCCAGGCATATACTTATTCTTTTCAGAATCACTCAAATTTCATTTTTATTCATTTCTTTGTCAATGTAGTAAATAACTACATTTTCTTATAAGAATTTCTACACATTATCTGTAAAAAGTCTGTTGCTTCAGTCACTACTTGACAAGCAAATTATTTCTCCTGATGTGTTTTTTATAGCAAATAAGATATAGAAGTCATTTCTTCTATGGTGATTTTGGTGGTTTCAAACGCCTATGTATTTTGATTCATTGAAACTTTAAAGCAATGACTCAATTAAAAATACAATGTTGACATTTATCCAGCAAATTGATAGATACAAATGCAAGTAATGCTAAAAAACACCCAACTTATTTATAGCTGCTGTTATTGTTTTTATTACCTTTTAAAATATTATCTTAAATACCTTTATCACAAAAATACACCAAAACACTTACTCTGGCATGATGTAAATAGGAAAGCAAGGAAGCTAACTTCTACAAACTTCAGTTCTGTTCATCTGTGAAGTGGGGATAAAAAAAAAAAATCTCAGAATATTGTGAAGATTAACTTCTTAGGATATCTAAGCGTGTTCCCCTTTGATGGATATGTAGCAGATGCTCAGTAGTGTGGAAATAAATGAAGACCCCCCAAAAGAGAAATGTGAAGGCTCTTTATTCAGAGCTTGTTAGGTAGCAAGGGAGTTAGTTAGCCACTGCCACTTGCATTTTGGTGGAGACTCAAAGGCAGACAAAAGAGTGGGAAAGCTGTATACTGGGGAAAAGGGAAGGTTTCAGGTATGCCTTGATTGGAGGCTGTTGGCACGGGGAAGCTGTAAGAGGAGCTAATTAGAAGTGGGGCCTCCTATGTGATTAGCTAGGGGTGCATACTCATCTTTCTCTGGTTTGTCCTAAAAGGAAAGTGGTGACAACATTTAGGGAAGCTGTTAGTTAATCAATCTTGACTACTTTGGTTCAGTTGTTACAGATGTCATTGTTTAGCTTCCTGGGTTGCTGCTAGAAGTAACGATGTAGCTTCCTACAAATCTGACATCTAGCAGACTGGCTTCCGGGGCTGTTTATTGTAGAGATGGTTTTCTAGACAAGTTGCTGTAAGTTGGGAGTTAGACTTCTATCTTTATGTGTGATCTGGCCATTGTCCATTTGTGTGTTCAGTTTCGCAATAGGTTCTAGGTTCTCTTGCCGCCTTCTTTTCTCTTGATATATTTATTTAAGTACATAATGCCTGATATTTTCAGTTAAATGCTTGCATGGTTTTTGAATTTTTGTGTAGATGTTTTTCTGTTAATGTGGATAAAAATTTTGTCTTTTTCTTTTGAGTTACCTAGATTTATATTTCTTTGACATAGTGAATTGTATACCAAATGCAGCAGCAGTTAATAAAAATAGCTAATAATTTGATGTGGCTAAAGATAGGCTAGCTTCGATGATATTAGAAAATTTTATTTCATTTAATAAAAGCTTCAGTGCTTTTTTGTGGACAAGGGTTCAATTGTGGCAGGATCATTCAGTAATTCTGATGAATAGTTTTAGAGACGCAGAGTTCTACCTCTTTCAAAAAGATACCAGCTATCTCTCAGTTATCCAGACCAGGGGAAGACAAAGGAATCATAGCTACTGCCCAGTGGTGGAGCAGGTAGCCCAGAATGGATCTCTCTTCGCAATTTAACCTTTCTCCACTTCTTTCAGACCTACTAAGAAATAACTATATTAATAGATCTTGTATTTCTCCTTCTCTTTTTGCCCTTTCTTTCTTAGAATAGGTTATATAAATGAGTTGAAAAATTAAAATATGTAGGCAGAAGAAATAAAGGATGAGGGAAAATAAAGGAGCTTAATCTCAAAAGCACAGTTTCTAAATTATTAATTAAAGGCTGAATATATGACTGCTTATAAAATTGGATTTATATATTTTATTTTGTGCTACTATCATGTTTCCTTCAGATTAAATTTTGTAACTTTGATAAAAGTATCCTAGGAAGGTTGCCACACACTTTGTTATTCCCTTTAAGATTTTTACCAATTCATCACACACACACACACACACACACACACACACACAAATGGAAATACAAGAACACTTTGGTCTCCTCTATAGGATTTATGATATTGTACTAAATATGCTTCTAATGATGCATGTAAACTAAAAAAAAAAAATTCAAGCAAATGGTTAATGCAGGAACAGTGAATCAGTGATGTTATTTACAATAATGATATTTGAAAATATAAGAGTTTCAATTGCGTTTGTGTTTACTGTTCAATAAATCAAAGCCATGATTTCTTATTTTATGAAATAATGAAACTAATAATAGTAATATCAGCTAAAACTTATTGAGTCCTTACTAGAGCCAAGTTACTATGCTAAGTGTTTTAAGTGGACTATTTCACTCTTACGTCACAAAGCTCTATGAGGTAGGCACTAATATTTGTCCCATTTTTAAAAGTTAAGAAAATTGAGCTGTGGAGAGTTTAGATGACACAAATAATAAGGAGCAAAGCTAGAAATCAAGCCCAGGTGCCGACAGCCCACATGGAGGCCATACCTAAAATAACAGCGGGGTGGGGAAAGTTCCTCATTTCAAGGTGTTATTAAACTTCTTACTACATATAAAACTAAGACTTTTCATTCATTTAATGGTAATTGAATAAAAGAAAATAATTTGGATGTCGGAATCTCACATGCTAGAGCAAATTCTTTGGTATTCCAGCCTTGATCATACCATTTAACCAAATTTACTTTCTTCACTTAGATGAGGAGAAAATTGAACTAGATCACCAATAAGTTCCTTCTAATTTTAAAAATTATCTTATCAAATGACTTTTTGAACTAGTTATTATATTTTTTACATTTATAAATGTATATTTTATACATTTATACATCTTCTAGTATACAGATGCACTGGAAGATATCTAGTGTATCTTCTAGAGAATATTTAATTGGAAAATGGCCAAAAGCGTTTTGGGTTACCTTTACACACTTTTGTCCTTATGTGATTTAATATAGAAGAGAAAAATTTAAGGACACAAGTTAAGGAAGCATCTCATAGCTAAATGATGTAGTGGGAGAATTTTTTGATGATATAACAAGGTTACTCTGGTTGCAATTTACCAAGGATCAATATCAATTCTAACAACAGCTGCTACTTGATGATAAATGATTGTAGTCTCAGGATATTGGTTTTACATTTCTTCCAAAATATGTCAAGAATTCCCGCATGGTATCCTTGATACGATATTTGGGATTTTTTTTTTTTAATTTGTTAAGCTCAAGGAAGGAGGTCTTCTTACTATGATACTCCATATCACTAGATATTTTTTGTCCCAAAACTTTCTCCATCTGCATAGTAATTTTATTTATTTATTTATTTATTTATTTATTTATTTATTTTTAAAGATTTTATTTATTCATGAGAGACACAGAGAGAGAGAGAGAGAGAGGCAGAGACATAGGCAGAGGGAGAAGCAGGCTCCATGCAGGGAGTCAGATGTGGGGCTTGATCCGGGACTCCAGGATCACATTCTGGGCTGAAGGTGGCACTAAACCACTGAGCCACCCAGGGATTCCATATATAGTAATTTATAAATTTTTCAAGTTATTATGGTGAAAGTTTAAATGAATTAATATGTTGAATGTTTATCATGGGCTAGGCGCTGTGTTGGACAATGACATATAGAATTGCAAATCAAAAGTTCTGCCTGAAAAAAGGTTATATTCTAGTTAAGGAGATAATATTCTGCAAGCAATATTCCAGATTTTGTAGGAAAAAGACAAAGAAAACAAAAGCAGTGATGCCTGGGTGGCTCAGTGGTTAAATGTCTGCCTTCTGCTCAGCGCATGATCCCAGTGTCCTGGGATCAGGTCCTGCTCCTCCCTCTTCCTATGTCTCTGTCTCTGTCTCTCTCTCTCTGTCTCTTATGAATAAATAAATAAAATCTTTTAACAAAAAAGAAAGAAACCAAATCAGCAGAAGTGGCTATAGAACGTCATTTTAGCTGTATCATTATCAGAGTATGATGATGTAGCTTGGAACAGAAGTAGAGTTTTGGTAGTGCAGGTCTGAAATGGGTCAGAAGGAGTGCTAAACTATAAAACCAACCAAACAAACAAAACCTATATGAACAAGGGCAAGGGAATGTCTTTTTGAGTATAATTTTAAAAATCTTCATGTTCGTAATATTTCCACATTGGACATGTTGAAAACTCTTTTTATGTTATCAGGAGATGGGATGGGCTTCCTCTCAAATTTTCTATTTTTGTCATTCTTATGAAGGCTTGAAATATGATATTGAAATCTCACGCTTCTCATTAAAACCATCCAACTCAAAACAAAATCCTTTTCTGGCCTTCCTGAAAAACAGCTCTCCAATGTCTCTTCTGTTTCTTTTGTCATGACTGTAATTCAGGCCCTCATCACTTCACAAAAATTATTATAATATCTCCCTAAACAAATATCCACATTTTTTTTGAAAATGGGCTCAATTTCTAAATATAGTGTTTACATTGTACCAAATGAAGGATAATATTACTGAATATTTTGAACACTAATTATTTTCATTTCTTTCTCCTCATCGAACCAGAGTCCTCATCGACTTATTTTTATCAATAGGATAAATTTGAATGAGATATGTTATATTAGACCTCTCTTTATATGATATATAATCCTATTATCACCAATAGTTGAAGGATTTTTGAACATTTATCCTAGGATATTCCATGGTCATTCCAATTGACCAGTCTCTGAAATTTAGTTTTTACTACTCTCTAGCTCACACATACAAAATTGCCGAGAGTTCTAAACATTACCCTTATTGATAGCTTTCAAAATATAGATCATGTGGGTGCTTTCCATTCTAGTTTGGAGGTGTGGGTAAGTAATTTATTTTAACAAAGAGGTATCTTTCCTTATGCATTATAGATTTGTCTTTTTTTTTTTTTCTAAATGAGAACATGATGTCAAATTGCCTTTGCTTATTCTTCCAAGTTCTCAGCAGTGACAGGGATATTAAAAATGGTTCTGCTATCTCTGGTTTACCACCAATTTGAGGATATCCCTCAACCTCTCAAATGATGGTTTTTATACAGTAAAATATGAAGTGACCTTTTTGTGCAATGTTTTCTCTACCAGTGACTTTCTTAAAATCTGGGTATATTATTTTAATTATACTATTCATTGTAAACTTTTTTTTTCTCTTTTTCTTTGCATCATTGCTATCATTCTTTTATTACTCACTAACTTCCTATGGATTTTCATTGAATTTAGATCGTGATATCCGGGTAAACATAATGAGAAACCCTCTACAGTATCAGCTCTAGATTCTTCATTTAACCTTATATTTGGAAATGACAATGAAAATCAAACCATCTTTCAATTTCTTAAGTAAAAGAAAAGATAATTTTTAGACCTCTTTCTCTGTACCTTCAGGTATCATAAAACTCACTTCTAGCAGATTTGGACTTTGGGTAGCACCTCCTTGTTGTAGTACATTATGATTCCCTCTACAGTTGTTTCTTTATTCTTTAGAGAATCTACTTTTTCTCTTAGCAAATGATTTTCTATACCCCCTTCAACATTTTCTTTTTTATAAAAAATATTACCGTTATTCTCTCCAATCTACAAACACAGTCTAGCTCTCCATTTGTATAAAACTAAAAACTAATGACTATAAATGCATGCTTGCACATGTGATGGAAATGGGATATTTCCGGGCAGCCCAGGTGGCTCAGCGGTTTAGCGCCGCCTTCAGACCTGGGGCATGATCCTGGAGACCCCGGAGCCACGTCAGGCTCCTGCATGGAGCCTGCTTCTCCCTCTGCCTGTGTTTCTGCCTCTCTTTCTCTCTCTCTGTGTCTCTCATGAATAAATAAATAAGATCTTAAAAAAAAGAAGAAGTGGGATATTTCCTAAGTCATGGTAACTCAGAGTGATTTCTCCACTCTTGCCACAGGCTAAAGTGGTAGCAAGATATTTAGAACTTCCCAGCTTCAACCTTGATGAAGGAGAGGAGGTTGGCAGTACATACACAGCAATACATTATTTCTCGTGCATTAAAGTCTGTGCCCTCACTTACACACAGACATGAGCTCTCCTTACCATATCAACAACGTAATCTTCTTCTCTATCATTTACCACGGCCTTTTCCTTCCTTTCTCCTAGCATGTATATCCTTTTCTGAACACTTATATCAACGAGGTTTTCCCTAGTTGGAATATAACCAGTAGAATACAAATAGAACCTGTGTAGTTTGTCCTTGGCCCAAGTAAATAGATCAGATAAATGCAGTAATTTGCAACACCAACATGCCCCATTGTAGTATGGGATAGATGTGTAAGTAATTGTAATCTCATGGAGTATCAGGGCTGGAAGGGGTCTTGAAGCCCTCCTCACACAAACTGTCTCATTTTATAGATGTATCAACCAATACTGAAAAAGATAAAACCCATAGCTCCGCATTCTTTCCTTTTAAGGGAGAGATGGGAAATCACGTTCCAACCTCTCATGCCTAAGTCAAACATTCAGTCCTCCGTTGGCCCGGTCTGTTTTGTTACTGGTCAAAACCATGGAAATCTTGATGTTGACTTCAAGTCTAATGAGATTTAGCATCAATTGCTTTGAAAGGCTCCTGCTGGGAGTGCATTGAGAAGCCGGAAACCCTGCTGCTGTTTTGCCTCTTCTGTTTATTCTTCAGTGAGACTCCTCATAACCAAGAGTTAATGGTTTTGGAGGATTGAATGGAACTGACAATGCCAAGAACAATTTAAAAAAAATTTTTTTTAGACAACAGGGAGAACAATATCTATATTGGGACTTAGGAACTACGGGCTTAAAAATAAAATGATCTTTACAAGTTGCACAAATGTTTCAAAATATTCACGTACGAATCTAAATGCAGCATCATTATTGACCACATATTTATGTGTCAGGTTCTGCTCTGAGTTTTTTACACTTGTAGCCTTAATCTTCACAACAAGGGTAGGTAGAGAGCATTGCTGTTCACATTTTATGATGATAGAGACTGGAGATGGAGATGCAAAGTCTTTTTGTGGAGACTTCCAGCCTGAATGATAAGTGAGATTTGAACCCAGATTTGTCTACACTCTATGCTTTTAACTTCCAACCTTAATTTGGGGACATCAATATATCCAATGTATATAATTAAATTATTTTAAAAGCCCAATAATTATTCAAATAAGGGTCATTAAAAAAATAGTGGGTAGAGGTTTCTAATTTTTGTCATTTAAAAAAATATCTGGGACAAAAAAAAAAGAAAAAAAATATCTGGGACAATCTTTATGAAACCTTTTTTTACTCTAGCTTATGAGGTAATATTTCAAAAAGTCCCCTCACCCCTCCTTGTATCTTCTGGGGACTCAGAGCCTACAAACAGTATAATTATAAAATCAGAGAGTCACTTTCATTCTCGAAACATTCACAAAAAATAAGTGATAGCTAAAAATGCTTCGAAGTTTACAAAATTGACATTTTATTTTCACACCAGAATCCCCATGTCAGAGTAAACAAAATTCCTGCCCTTTACGACAAGGCTTTACTAAATGGCTTGGTAACTTAGTTAAGAGCTTGGTTACTCAAGAACCAAACCGGGGTAAGGTCTTTAAGACTCCAAAGTGAGTGACCCCTCTATTGAATAATGCTTATTCTGAGAGAACTTGCAGTCATCACTGTTTGTAGCTTCTTCTCAGTACAGGAGTTGGGTCCTGTCACAGGGGTTCCTACAACACTGAGGTACCACGGACCAGAGAAAGGCTGTTTGTTTAAGAAGAGTCTGGCATTAAAGAACATTTCAGTGATCTTTATGAAATTATTTTACACTCGAGCAATTGTCAGCTGGGCATAAGAAACCTCTGTGAACAATCTTTTTCCCTTTGTTCAAATGTACTAAAGAAGAAAATCACAGCTAGGAAAGGAAACAAAGAGTGAGGAGGGGCAGCTAGAGAAGATACTGAGATTTGGAATGTTAATGAATGTTTTATCTAAATCATTTAGACGGTTATTTTTTAGTATTATTGCCACAAGATTCGTAGCTCTGCTGTACATTATTGGAAACATCTCATCAAGAAGCCTATTCTTTACTGTACTAGACCTGGAGAGCACAATTGTGAGTTTCTTTACCCTTTATACAATAGAATTGGGAGATTATCATCAACTTTCTATTCATATTTTGTGAAGGTTATTTAATTTATGTCGATCTGTAATTTATTTATTTTTACAAATCCATCTTTGTCTGCCAGAGTTCCCTGTGCAGGCTGGCCTGTTAGGATGATTGCTCCTGCAAAGGCAAGAGAGAGAGAGAGACAGAGAGAGAGAGAGAGAGAGAGGGAGAGAGAGATGTTCTATTTCATGCTCAATAAGGACTGATGGCATTTTGAGAGGTTCAGAATATCCTTTGATTACTCGGGGAAGCAGAATGGAGAAGATGGTTGTGGATGGTGGGGGGTGGGCTCGCTCATCAGCTTCCCTTTGTGCACTTCCTGCCAGAACGTACCCTAATCACAAGCATCTTGTGTTTCAGCCCCTTCCCTTGCTCACCTGCCCAAATGAAAAGTTCCCTTTTTCAGTTGAGAATTCTGACGTACCAGAGTGTTCCAAAGCGAGGCTAATTTGTGCTCTGTAGTTTTCACTCAGCCACGGTTCATGAATGGCTGTGGACGAGCCTCTCATTACACTTGAGCAAAAGCTGAATTGAGAGATGGGTAGGCCACCGTGGGAAAAATTCTAAATGCTATGACTGTGTTTCTTATTGCACCAATGTTTTCTACATTTGTGATGACAAAAGTACTGCACATCAGAGAGGGAAAGAAATTGGAAGTTTAATTCACAACTGATTCCAACAGTAATCATACACCGTGGTTAGTAACATCCATCCTTGTTATCTGCTCCTGAAAGTAAATAATAATGTTTAAAAGTCTTAGTGTATGGAGATGGAGAATATACATTATTCAGATTCATTTGGAGTCTGGTATAGTGTCCTTTTAGTTGGAGCCAGTCGTATCTGTGGTGGAGAGACCAGGCTAGTGGATATTCTGCAATAAAATGAATAGACTCATTCTTTTATTCCTAGAAATACCACATATTTATAAGACTATAAGATAACTTAAAAAACAAATGATTATGTGCCAAGTATCCTGTTGTCTAATATTTAGTTCATTAAATCGCATGAAGACTTTGGGAGGTATTTACTATTATTACTGCCTATTTCTATGTGAGAAAACTAAGGCATGACTATTAAATGACAAAACCAGGCAGCCTGAGGGAGGTGGGTGGGGAGATGAGGTAACTGGGTGATGGGCATGAGAGAGGGCATATGATGGAATGAGCACTGGGTGTTATATGCAAGTGATGAATACTAAATTCTACCCCTGAAACTAATAATACACTATGTGTTAAATAAATTGAATTTAAATAAGTCAAAAAAATTAAATTAAATTAAAAACCAGGCAGCCTGGCTGTGTCATCTGTAGAAGCTGTGCTCTTCACCACAGGGATGTATCACCTCTCACTCTGCTTCTGACTTTTTTTTTTCTGTGTTATTATTGCTATAAGCTCAGTATTCAGTATTTTAAAGATGAGATGAGTACACCAGTAATGAATTTTGACTTTTTAATTTTTTTTATCATTAAATTCTTTATAAAGGTTAATTTTTTTTATTTTAGGGGGTTATCTGAATAGTCTCATTAGTAGTGCTTATCCATGAATTCCGAAAGACATTTTCATTCATCTGTCAAATAAGAGATTATTTCAGGCAAGTGGCAAAGAGCAGCTATTCATTCAATCATTTATTCATTGATCAAACATTAATGAGTTATCTACTATATCTTAATCTTATGATTACCTACTGTGGCCACATTGAGCCTTGCCCTCAAGAAAGGTGGCTTAGCGGTTGAGCATCTGCCTTTGGCTCAGGGTGTGATCCTGGAGTTCTGGGATCGAGTCCCACGTCAGGCTCTCTGCATGGGGCCTGCTTCTCCCTCTGCCTCTGACTCTGCCTCTCTCTCTGGGTCTCTCATGAATAAATAAATATAATCTTTATTAAAAAAAAAAAAGAAATTCACAGGCTAGTAACTAGCCAATAAAACGCAATGAGTAAAGTGTTACAATAGAGCTAGAGAGTGCATAAGGAGTCATTTGAACAAACTGGTGTTTTTAAGTGGGAAAGTTGACAAGAGTCTAGTGAGACAATTCTGGCAGCTTTTTGAAATGTGAACTAAAATAGAGATGGCTTATCTGCTGAGGCAAAGGAGATAGTACGTAAAGTTTCATGTAAGCGATAATTTCTTTGGTTTTGTTTCTGTTTTTATTTTGTTTTGTTTTATTAGTGGTATAAGTGATGGGTTTGAGATAGACTAACAGGGTTTGGGCACCAACCAGTCGGATATTACAAAATGAGATAGAGAAATCAAGGTGACACTGTGTTTTCTAATTGGAAGATTGAGAAGATGTTAACATTATATTATTAGTGCATTAGAACAGAGGATGTAGAATAAGGAAATACAATTAATACTTTAGAATATAAGTAGATAGCACTCTAAATAAAGTGAAATTAAGTTTTGATTTGAAAACCATTATTATTCATGATTCATGACATATTTTTTTTATAAGATTTATTTGAGAGAGAGAGAGAGAGAGAGCTCATGAGCTGGGGGAGGGCCAGAGGGAGAGGTAAAGAGAATCCTCAAGCAGATTCCCCACAAAACGTGGAGCTTGTCGTAGGGCTTGATCCCAGGACCTTGAGATCATGACCTGAGCTGAAACCAAGAATCGGCCATCTAGCCAACTGAGCTACCCAGGCGCCTCAATATTTTTATTCTTTGAGAGAGGAGTTTCAGTAGAATATAGCACTGGTGGAGAGCAGAATACAGTTGACAAAGGGTAAAGGCAGGAAGTGGGAATTTCTTTGAAAATTCTTCCACGTGTTGGAAAGAAAGGAGACAGAATGTGAGTTCAGAGAGAAAATGGTCCCGTCAGTAGAAACTAGTCCTTTAATACTTCACTTAGTCCATTCTTTCTTTTTCCCAACAACAAAACTAATTCTCACTAAGACTGAGTGTGTGGTGGATTTGCTTGAAGACAGAACAGGTGAACCAGACTGAAGCATCACATCTAGAGAAATGTCTTCTGCTAACTTACCCTTTCCTCTACTCATTGCCTTTTTCAGTTCTTCTCTCTCAGATTAACATAGGTGTCCAAATTTTTCCTTCTGTGCTGTATACTATAATTCTCTCTCTCTTATCTGAAGGCTTGGCACTCAGTTCTTGGTTGATTTACCTTCTATTCCAATCATTTCATCAAGGTTTTGTTTTGTTTTGTTTTGGTAATTTTTTACAAAATCACTTGTCTCCCAAGAGATATTCAGACCAGTTGTAATAACAAATAATAACAAGTTTTCCACTTCATTCTAATTTTGAGAGCACACTGGTTGTCAGAAAGAAGAGAACAGAGATGTGTTAGGGAACTTAAAAAGATGGGCTAAGCATTGAAAGAAATGCCATGGTAAGGCATGTGAACAAAGACTAATAAGGGGCCAGTAAATCCAAAGACTCTCAAAAGCAGAAAAACATGACTTTTTAGAGGCACCATTCCACTTGGTGCATGATTGTGCAGTCTCACCAAGAGAACTGTGAGCAAGGGAAAGAAACTTTTGAAATATAAAGAATTGAGAATTGGTAGGTAGCTGCATCCAAACTGAAGGCAATAAAGGTCATATTAAGGGTAAATTAAGTAATTAACCATTGGTACAAGTTATTTAAAAAAATCTATCATCTATTATCTACCTGATTATGGATAATTGTGTACTTACTGTGAACTGAATGTTATATAGGTTCTTTCTTTATATTCATTCATATAAAAAAAGAATGCTAACAAGAGAAGGGGCGTTCTTTTGCCCATTTTAGAAAACTGGAAACTGGGACTCAGGAGAGGTTGAATAGCTTGTGGCAGAGCTAGTAAATACACAGAGTTCAAACCAATATCTAACTTACTTCAAAGTTCATGCTGGTGTGATAAAGTGTCAAGCAATTAACTGAAGAGCACCAAAAAAAAAAAAAAAAAAAAAAAAAAGGCAGAGGACCTGATTGAATCAGAGAAAGGGAATCTCCAAAGTGAATGAATAGAAGGCTGTGGTCAGAGAAAAGGATATAAAAATTCTGTAGTGGGAGTTTTTCCTGTTGTTATGGTATAGTCATGCAGCAAAGTGAGTTAGAGATCATAGGCAAGGAGAAAGCCCAGAAACTTAGATATTCAGTGGCAATCATAGTGAAAGGGATTAAGAATGAGTCAGATATCATGGAGCAATTGGAATGATACCAATGAACAGTCTGAGTGTTGGAAAGTGCCTGCAAAGACTATTGATAATCACAAGGATGAGAACATGTGGAATTGGTATGAACCCCGAAAATAGGAGAGGTTTGAATGAATTTTGAAGACCCATGACCTGGAAGTTTACAGCATATTAACAGCTCTGATGCCTGAGTTGAATCATGTAATGAACATTCTTTACTAGAAAGGATATTCTAAGGAAGCCTCTGGATGTGTAGGATGGCTACTTATGAATGCCATATTTCTTTTATTTTTAAAAAAAGATTTTATTTGTTTATTTATTTGAGAAAGAGAGAGAGTGTGTGTATGTGTGTGTGTGTGTGTGTGCGTGTACATGTGCAAGTGGTGGTGAGGGAGTAGGAGGAGAAGGAGAGGGAGAGAATCCCAGGCAGACTCCATGCTAAGCATGGAGTCTGATGTGGGGCTTGATCTCAGGACCCATGGGATCATGACCTGAACCAAAATCCCAAGTTAGATGCTTAACTGACCAAGCCACCCAGGCTTACCATGAATGCCAGATTTCTAATAGAGAATAAATTTAGGAAACAATCTCAGAAAAGTGAGGGTAAAGCATGAATGGATCAAGGTTATGTGGAGCCAGACACATTATTGGGAGTAGGGGTGGAGTCTCTTTAAGAAAAATAAGGGATCCCTGGGTGGTGCAGCGGTTTGGCGCCTGCCTTTGGCCCAGGGCGCGATCCTGGAGACCCGGGATCGAATCCCACATCGGGCTTCCGGTGCATGGAGCCTGCTTCTCCCTCTGCCTATGTCTCTGCCTCTCTCTTTCTCTCTCTGTGACTATCATAAATAAATAAAAATAAAAAAAAAAAGAAAAAGAAAAATCTCACTTTTTTCAAAATGTACTGAATTCCAAAACCATGTGAACCTATGATGAGCTCTTTCCCAGGCCTCGGAAGGAGCCATACAATTGAAGAGCCTGAAGACCTAAACTTTATTGCTTTAAAGTAAATTCATTCTGGGCAGAGAAGGTGAGAAAACATGCAAGAGTAATGGCTGCCAGGAATGAATGTATTCTTGGCTTAAATAGCATATTAGTAAAAGCTTCCTTTGGGACTTCTGGTATTTAGAAACTCAAGATGGATGGTGTTGGCCCTGAAAATTTAATATAAAAACAACGAACCCTTTATTTATTGTGCTTCTTTCCTCCCTTCGGAGGAGGATGGTCCAGCATTTTTAAAAATTTTGTTTGTGGGCTGATAAACATTTTATGAAAGTTCACCTGACCATATGCTTAGGATGAGCTTGTTACTTGTTTTTGCTTTTCTCTTGACCAGAATTTATAAGCAGAAGAGTATGAAGGTATTTCAAAGCAAATAATTCACAACCTGGGCTTGTGTCACACTCTCTTGGAAATATCTTCTCCTCCTGCATAATTGACATCCAATATGCTTTTGTATGGTAACAGGCTGGATGAAAATCCTAGAAGTTCTGTCCGGGTGTTAATATTACTTTGAATTGCTCTCTCGCCTGAGCTTTTGGTTACCTGGTTTTCAATAATAATTTGAGAGATCAGTCCTAGGAGTGATCAAAGTGTCTCCTCTCCTCACTTACTGTTTTTGGCAAAATTTGAACTGCAAGGTATCTTTTTAACACTCAGATAAGTAAATTTGGAACAAATAAGAGAGGTGAGATATTAACACAACCGGTTACTCATATGTTTCAGGAGGTTGTTTTCCTAAAAGATGATGCAGATTAATTAGGAAGAGCTTCTCAAACTCTTAGATAAAGTAAAAAAAAAAAAAACAGTAAAGATTCCTAAGAGAGCCTAGGGTGTCTACCACTTAAAATTTATAGCATGAAAGGCACCCTTCCTCTCCTTTGTGATTATATTTGTAAGATCAAGCATTAATATTTTCTTTGGTCAAAACATAGCTGCACATTGGCTTAATATCTTCCTTTCAAAATGATAAATAATAATTGTGCTGGTGTAATAAAGGACAAAGGGGCCTGGGAAAAATACTAGGGGCTTTTCTTATCTGTCTACTACTTTTTTGGTTTGTGTGTCAGTCCTTGGGAGAGAGCCCAGGCTGTGTAATATGGGTGAAAGTCCAATCTGTTTTATTTTCCCAACTCCCAAGTCGTTTATCAAATTATTTCAGGTTGTAAATCTAAGCACTTTTCTGTAACTTAGCTACTCTCTTTCCGAGACGTATCTTTCTTCAAGATGTTTAGTATGCTTTTAAAATCTATAAAATGCTTAATATATTAAAGAGGTGACACACAGGAATTCTCTCTCCACCAGAGGATGAGAGTTCAAACATTTCCTGCATTATCATGCACCTCTCTTAATGTGCCAGCTTTCCTGAAAAGATCAACAATCACAGGGAAGAAAAAAATCAATCTGAGCACACGTTCAGCACTGAGGACTTCTCCTTGGCCTGTTGACAATGCCTCAGCATGAATTCTGAGACATGTCTTATTAGGAGTCTGTCTGGATGCGTTCAAGTGTTCACTAGAAGTGATTCAACAAAATCAAGGCCAGCACGTACTCTGCAGAGATGTGAATTTCTAATGTTTGTGTTTCATTGACCTTCTCACCCCCATCATCTAAAGAAAACAAAAGTAATGAAGATTTTATTTCGGTTTATCATAATCTCTACTATTAGTTCACTCATTTCATTTATCTTAGTGGGTTAAAGAATTTGTCATTGGATATAGAATATGCACCTTTCTGTGACTAAGTGGTGAAAGAGTTCTCTGGGGTCATGTTTTGATTTACTGCTGCACCAAGAAAAACATACCATTATTTTTAATTTTCAAAGGAATATTTTATAATGGCTTTGAATGGTGTATTTGCCAATAGGCATTCAAAGGAAACCTGTCAATTAGCTCCCACTATTTTATTTACATCAATAACACTGATCATTTTTAACAGTTGCTTCCAATGAAATACGAGATTCCGAATTTGCAAACTAGCCTCTTGGCACACAGAGAAGTATGTAGCTGCATAACGACTTTTATTCTGGTGTGCAAGACACATGCATTTATTTGATTTGCAGCATTTAGTGTGGTCTTGTGTGAGCAATACTTGGACAAGTCAGGATTCGGCTGTATTTTCTTTAATTTACTAGAAAAATATTGTGTCACACATGTATGTATTACATTATCTTATGCAATGATACCAAACACGAACACAAACTTGTAAAACTCATAAAGCAAGAACGACGGACATTATTGTTCCCATTTACAGAGGAGGACACTAAGTTCTGAAGCAAACTTACCTACGGCAGCAGCGCGGGAGAGTGGCAGTGCTGTTTCCTCATCAAGGGCTCTCCTCCTGCAGCTTCCTCCCTTCTTGAGACACCCACTCTGCAACTTTGATTTAGAATTTCATTTACTTACAACTTTGATTTTCTATACTATTCAGCCATAATTATCCTAAAAATGCTTTGTGAAAAAAATGGTCCTTCCCTCCTGGTGTCTGTGTTTTGCACCACAGTATAGAAATACAGGTGAGTGGTATGTACCATGTAAAACAGATACTGGTGGGGATTTGCGTTGGATCTCATGAGCCAAAACTGTATTTTACATCTGCCTGATGGCAATTTATCCTTGAGTCTGTCTTTCCTAGTATTCTTAGTTAACAATGTATATCTTCAGGGATAAAGCTAAAGCCTGAATTTGCTGGACCTCAAAAGCATTAGGAAATACATAGATGTCTCAAGGAAGTTTTACCGTACTAGTGATAAAATCTTGAAGTTTTATAACTACATGGGCAATGTGTGTTGCATTTGGAACTA
This sequence comes from Canis lupus baileyi, assembly GCF_048164855.1. Taxonomy (NCBI): domain Eukaryota; kingdom Metazoa; phylum Chordata; class Mammalia; order Carnivora; family Canidae; genus Canis; species Canis lupus. The sequence continues at coordinate 11,877,238 of NC_132873.1, forward strand.
CTCACTATAACAAGACTTTTTTTTTTTTTGCCATAAGAATTAAGATGGGGATCCCTGGGTGGCGCAGCGGTTTGGCGCCTGCCTTTGGCCCAGGGCGCGATCCTGGAGACCCGGGATCGAATCCCACGTCGGGCTCCCGGTGCATGGAGCCTGCTTCTCCCTCTGTCTGTGTCTCTGCCTCTCTCTCTCTCTGTGACTATCATAAATAAATAAAAATTAAAAAAAAAAAAAGAATTAAGATGTCAAACAATGCTTCCAGAAATAGTAATTATTGAGAAGAAGAGTGAGTGTACTAGATGAGAGATAATATTCAGATTACTGTATTGGAGTACAATTGCAATTTAAGACTCACCCTCAGTATCTATGGGCTAAGATGTGTATAATATATAATTTCAGGCAGCTAAAATCATATCCTTTAAAACATATCTTGCTGGCTGGCTAGCTGGAGTCCCTGAGATACTCTTTCATATACTCTATCTATCTATCTATTTGATCCAAATATCTTTTACTGAATATTTCACCATGTCCATGTCCGTGGCCTGTGTTAGGAATTGAGGGTATGGTGACTTAGAGTAAGTCTTCTGAATAAGCTCACACAGTCTGTGGAAGAAGACATAGTAATGAAGTAAATAAACAACAAGAATATAGTGATAAATCATTAATATGGAGTACCTCATAAGTTCTTAATCTTTTTTGAATCAATAATTACATATAATCTGGGCAAATGATTTTGCCCAGTAGCATTTTGTTTTACCCTCAAAGGATCCTATGTAGAAGGATAGATTATATGGCATTTCAACCATAACAAAAATAGTTCCAACGAACATGGAGAAAATGGTTGGATTTTTGAGATATGAAGACATTGGAATCAGTAGACCTTAGATATTTAAATATGAAGAATGAGACAGAGGGGAAGTCAAGGATGATATGAAGATACTTGACTTGAGCAAGTAGATACATTGTTGATACCATCTACTAAGCCAAAACAGATAAGAGAATTACATTTCGTATAGGGAAAAGAGATGTTTGTTTCAGTTTTGTTAAAAAAGTGACATTTGAAATGCCAGGGAATGTTCCAGTAGAGATATCACACCAGAAGTTCATTACAGAGGTGAGGGTTGGTATTCAGAAGTTTAGTGTTACCTGAGGCAGGGCCGTTATGATCTACTAACACCAATCTGAGAAAATTCCCCACATTCATCAGACTAAACAGATGCCCTGTGGACCAGCTAGAGCCAAATTCCTGAGAATATGAGGGTGTGTGTAAGAGAGGATATTTCAGGGTATGAGTCAGTAGACTCAGCATGGTATCACCTTCTTTGCAAGGAGGATATAGAGATAGTCATATTTCCAATAGAACCAGAGTCAGTGGGCTCTGCAGTCTGGTAGCAGGGAATAAATGATCCTGGGCTAGAAACTAAGAAGTCAAGGTAGGTGAGGAAACATTGAGATCAGGCCTCACCTTTACAGATTCACTATGTTGTCCCTGACTTAGGCAAAGATATTCTAAGGACATCAAGATTATCTTTTCTCCTCATAATAAACCGTAATAAACCATAAACTGTATTTTTCTAATTGGGCCTATTGATTTTGGCTTCTTAGTAACCACCTATGTTAACCTTGAGGAAATCATCTCTGTTACCAGAGCTGAAAATAGAGTGATTCGGTGATCTCTGGCATCCATGTCAGATTTAATTTAGATACTCTTTTTCTGAGTCTATTTTATATTTTATCTCCTTCATATTTTTTTTAATTAAAGCATCAGCCATTGTAGAATTTTTTTTCACTTTTTTTTTTTTCATTGTAGAATTTAAAAGGAAATTATTATGACCATGGTCCTGGCTAATTTAAGTCGACTTTGGTAGCAAAGAGTGTAAATGGGAAACTAAAAAGTATCAGCCTTTTTTTAAAAAATTTTAATTTTAGGAAATTCCAAGGTGGTTCACAAATAGGTATAGGAATTCTTTGTATATTTCCTTCTTCCTTTTTATATGTAGCAAAATCAAATTTGGGGACTTTTCAAAAATGGTAAAACTGCTTAGACTATAGTCAACAAGTAGCTCTTAGGGAGAGCTTTTTTCTCTTGGGGTGCTACCTTCAATCTGATATTCATTTTGGCTCAGATCAGTTGTAAATACCATCCTGTTTCTGTGAAATGTAACTGGTGTTTGCTCTGGGCTGGTGGGACAGCCATGTGCTGTTTGCTCTGTCAGTAGCTGTGCCTGAGTATCCACAGTACATTATTCAGATCAGCTCTCATGAACCAGCTGTCCTAATTCCAGGTGGACTGTTAGAAATCTTTTTACTTACAGCAACAGCTGTGCCACCTGGTAGCTTAAAGAGCAGTGGTTGGATGAATCAACCATTGTTACAAATTCACTTTTTATCTAGTAAACAGTTTCCATAAACTAGCATAACTGAAGATATTTCCAACCTGATCCTGACTGAAATGATATGAGCACTGTTAGCCTTATCTGTATTATGTTAAATTGTTTGCTTATTGTCAACACCTGTCATTTAAGACTCTGAATAAAATCTACATGCCAAATTAGATTTATAAAATTCTATGCCCTATAATACTGCTTTGCATCTCTCAAGACACAACTATGTCCTTCATATTCTTTACATTCTAACACACAGATTGCTCTAAATACTTTTATTGTTATTTTAAATATATAATAGAATTTCCCAAGCTTGGATTATTGCTAAGGAGGAGGTTGAACTATACAATATTTCACTATCGCCTTATTATTTGCAAGTAAATAAAATAATCCAAACAACCAAATATTTCTAAATGGAACTATTATACATGGTGTTTTAGCTAACAAGATTCATTTAGTTGATAAATGATATCCACAGGTGAAAAATAGTAAAAACAAAATAGAAACAGGACACAAATGATCTGACAGTCTGTAAAAAAAAAAAAAAAAAAAAAGTGTCAGTTTGAGTGGATTAAATAAACTTTGTTATCTTTATTTATTTATTTATTATTTCGTTTTAAAGTATTAATTTTCTTAGTATATGAATGCATATACACATGCATGCACCTGTGCACACACACACAGAGCCTAAAATTGTGATTTTAAGTCTTTACTAATAATACAAAAGGAAGTATATTATACTATTATACGCAGGCCAAGATGTAGCATTTCAAATTCCAGAGTAATGGCAATCTAATTCATAGTGTTTATAGTTTTTGTTTTTTTTTCTCATTCTTAAACATGCTTATAGTTTATTTAATTTTTTTAACTATTGCTGTAATTCCGAATATTATCTCATTAGATAGGGAGTTATAGGTAGATATAGCTATAGAAGCTATAGATAAGCATTACAAAGGTAAAAATATATCAACTGACAAGAAGTTTATTTTATTTAGATATTTACATATATATACATGATTAATATTTACATAAATAAGAGAATCAATGCATATTGATAAATACAAATATAAATTTAAAATAAATATATAAATGAAAATTTATAAGTATTAAAACATTAATACAGTATTAAAATATTAATTACAGTATAACTGTAAAATGCATTGCATAAATACAATAATATTGTATATAGATACAAAAATCGATACATATTGATTTTTAATATCTATTGATTTTTAGTAACTGACTCTTATAGCTAGAATGCATAAATAACATATTCCCTCTCTATGGAGGGCAATCTGTCTTGTAAATAAAGTATTACTTTAATAAACACTACTTTTAATTTATCTGCATGTGGACAGCATTTATCTATGGTATTTAATACTATCAGGGTATTGCTTTTGTCCAATAAACCTATAGCCTATTTAATAGGAAAAATTGACATCTGTCTTTTTTTTTAAAGATTTTATTTATTTATTCACGAGACACACACAGAGAGAGAGAGAGAGAGAGAGAGAGAAAGAGAGAGAGGCAGAGACACAGGCAGAGGGAGAAGCAGGCTCCATCCAGGGAACCTGATGCAGACTCGATCCCGGGTCTCCAGGATCGTGCCCTGGGCCCACGGTGGCGCTAAACTGCTGAGCCACCGGGGCTGCCCGACATCTGTCTTACAATCAAAACTCCATTAAATTCAACCTAAGAGTACATCTGTACATATTTCAACTGAAAATAAGTGCCATCAAAGGTAATGCAGATGCTTTCAGCTATTATAAGGAAAATAATTGTTTTTCAGAAAAACATTAAATATATTTTTATATATTTAACTTTGACTTTAATCATGTATTAAATGCCAGTTTGGGGCTCTACAGTATAATGGGATGTCCCCAAGCTGGTGACTCAGGGAACTCTGCTTCTAGTACGGTCAGTCATGTGATTTGACAAATTAACCTAACCTCTTAGAGACTCAGTGTGTGATCTGTAGAATGAAGAGTTTACATTATAAAACTTCATTTCACAGTTGTGTTTTCCCTAGTCACCATCCAAACATGGTCTGTTTCCCAAGATACACAGTCGTATATTGTATACAGGCTAAGTGATATTTTATAAACACTCAAGAAAGAAAGAAGAAAGAAAGAAAGAAAGAAAGAAAGAAAGAAAGAAAGAAAGAAAGAAAGAAAGAAAGAAAGAGTGCTTTATATACTTTGAGAAGATTTATGTGGGAAAAGTTTATAAGATGCCTTTGCTTTCATGTTAATCACATTTTCCAGTATTTAATAATCAATGGTGTGGGCTTAAGGCAGAATATTTGTTTTATGCACAAATAATTTGACAGTTAAAAGTGATTTTTCTCACTCCCTGTTCCATAGTCTGATTTTTCTTTTCGGAGATAAATAAATTGAGGGCCCATTAGATTAAGGAATTTGTTAAAAGGTCACATGGCTTAGTGGCAAAAGTTCAAGAAAACAACCCTAAAGGTAGGAAGCCCCTGGGTAACCACTTGTTTCAGGTCTATGGACTCTTGTCTTCAAAATGTCCTGGCCTCAATGCATTGCTCATGTACTAAGAAGTCTTCATTAAATAATCTTCATTATGTTGGGATAAAAAACACTCAAGGAGAGAGGCAAATTTTAGGATTGATTTGAAGACTTAAGATTTCCCAAGAATTTGAACAGAATAAAGACTTAATGATTTCATATTTACTCTGAAGCAAAGATACTGCAACTGAACCAAATGTTCTTAAGGATGGGCTAAAAAGATTAAGAAAAATGACCATACTTTTTCTAACTGAAAAGAACTAGTAAGAGGTCTTTAAGAAACCTCCTAGAAGTTCTCCTCTTACCTTTCTAGCAGCAGGTGTTAATTAGAAGCTAAGTGACAAGAAAAAGGGTTACATACCACAGCACGCTTATGGAAAGAAATATAAACATACAAAAGAAAATCATCAGAAACCCACCAACCAACAAAAACATTTAGAAAATGCACCAGGATGAAGAGATATAGATTCTGTGTGATTACTAATCTCAGGAGTGGCAACAAAATTCTTATTGCTTATCTTGAATGAAGCTAAGGAATGTTGGCACTAACGCAACATCATGTTTCTTTATACCCTTTCTTTTTTGGCTGTGCTAATAACGCCCTTTGACTTCTCACATAACACCAGCAGACTTAAAGCAGAAAGATACAAAGCAAGGAATTTTCAGCTTTTTTAATGGACTCATCTAGCCATGCATATTTTAAAGGGAAATACCCTCTTGTTCTACTGATACTTGGACAGGGTATAAGAATTGTTGCTTGGAGATAAAAAGGTTTACTTACCTTTAGTCAAGCAGGAAAAGGAATTTATTGACTAAGCCCTGGAGTTGGAACAATAAATCCATAAGCAAGAGTGCTGTCATGGAAAATCTTTGGATCTGTCCATCAATGGATCAATCCATCTATTGGCTCTTAACATTCTATTTATAGTTTCCTCTTCAGTTTAAGTCCTCGTAATTAATTCAAATCCAAATGAGCTGGGAGAGGTGATACTCTTAAGCATTATTAGTCTTTTATGGTTAAGGCTAGTGAGTCAGAGTCCTCCTTGAAATTAATGTTTCACAAGAAAAAGAAATCATGAGAAATCATCTGAGAGAAGAGGCACTATCTACGCAAAGGCCCAGAGAGGGTACAGATAAGAGAGAAAAGATGTGCTGAAGTTGGGCAGCCCGGGTGGCTCAGTGGTTTAGTGCCACCTTCAGTCCAGGGTGTGATCCTGGAGACCCAGGATTGAGTCCCACGTGGGGCTCCCTGCATGGAGCCTGCTTCTCCCCCTGCCTCTCTCTGTCTCTGTGCCTCTCATGAATAAATAAAATCTTAAAAAAAAATGCTGAAGTCAAAATCTACATGTGGCATGAATGATAAAAGGGTAATAGATTAGGATAGTCACTAATGGCTGTGTGCACCAGGAACTTTTAATGTCCCTGGTCCTCAGTTTTCTCATCTGTAAAATGGAAGTCACGATATTTAGTAATGACATGTACCTTGAATGTTTATAAGAATAAATAAAACCTAAAATAGTCTCTGGCATATGGTAGGTACATGATACATGTTAGTCTCTCTTCCTATTTCTCAATTTGCCTAAAAGTAGTCATATATTCATCTATGAAACAAAATAGACAGTATAGTTAATTGAACTTCAAGAACTGAATTAGGAAAGTAGACTTATTAATGTTTATAAAAGGCATCCCTACAATTTGTAAATTCTGAATCGACTCCCATTCATATTTATTTATACCATTTATAGCTTTCCTTTATTAAAATTTCTGAAAGAAACAAAGGATGAGAGCTCAAGTTAATATTCCTTCAACTTAATCACAGGCCTATTATTAACTATTTGCTTATGTATTTAAAATACTATTATATAATTTTATATATTTTTATTTATTGTTATATCATTATTTATTTATTTTGCATGTAATACAGTAGAAACTTAAAGTTTCTTTATTTTTCTACTTTTTAAATTGTTTTTTAGAGTGATTATTTTTTCTTCTTCCTCACTATTTAAGTTTGCTTTACATTTGATTCTTAAATTTGGAGTGTAGTTGTTGGTTTTTTTTTTTTTTATGGAGTGTAGTTTTATATGGTGCTCCCCATTGCTTTTTTTCTTGGTTATCAAAGAAATATATGCCTTTTTTAACAATACCTATAAAAATCATATTTTTTGAGGTATAATTGACATACAATATATTGTTTTCAGGTGTACCATATAGTGATTCAACATTTATATACATTGCAAAATGATCACCACAATAAGTGTAGTTACCATCTGTTCACCTTACAAGGATAATACAGTGATATCGACTATATTCTCCATGCTGTACATTATATCCCCATGACTTTATTTTATAACTGGAAGTTTGTACTTCTTGATCTAAAAAGCAGCATTCCACATCATCAAACCAAGTAGATAGATGAGTGCATAATAAACTCATACATAAATAAACAAAAGATGTTTTGTGTAATTTGTATATACATATGTGTAGGGGGTGCATGTAAGTGTGTAAGCCAGCTGCCTTGATTCAGGAGGATTTCTCCCAGTTCTTGCTGGTTTTTCCTATATAGAGATTTTGCCTGCTTTCTTTTGGCTGCTTTATGAAAAATGAAGATTCTAAGTCTAGATGTCTCAAATGTTGGTATATTGAACTCAGTTGTGAAAAAATATATGGTACAGCCATGCCCAAAACATTTTATCTGTCTGCTACCTAACCTGTAAAAATGTGAATAGGTCCATCAAAGTGTTAAGAATACATGCCAGGGAGGATAAATGGTTGAGAACCCTTAATAGTTACATGTGTTTAGGTAATAAATTAGTGCTGATGGATTAGTACATCTTACAGAGATACATTCTGCTTCAGTTAAAAGGATTTAGAGTGTTTCTTGACCCTAGAAACTTTAATCCTGTAGTTAATATTGATAGGAAAAATTATCTGAAGATAAAAAAACAATCTCTCTCTTGTTAAGTGCATGTTTAATTTAGATAGAAGTTAGACGCTAGGTATGTATTTTTGTTTCCTAAGAACATAGATCTATATGATACTCCGTAAAAAATATTAAAAGACAAAATTCATCTGGTTAGCAATTTAAAATTTCCCCAGGAGCAATATTAAACAATACAATGTTTTAATTAAAATAATAAATATGGGGCACCTGGGTGACTCAGTGGTTGAGCATCTGCCTTTGGCTCAGGTCATGATCTCAGGGACCTGGGGTTGAGTGCCGCATCAGGCTCCCCATGGGGAGCCTGCTTCTCCCTCTGCCTATGTCTCTGCCTCTCTCTGTGTGTCTCTCATGAATAAATAAGTAAAATCTTTTTAAAAAAACAATAAATATGAAAAATAGAGTACAGATAAGACAAAGTTTCATATTTTTATCATTCAACTGAGATGTAAATCTCAAGACATGATGTATTCAAAGTACGTTTAAGACCATATTTGATAAATATGCTGATATTTGCCTTCTCTATAACCTCTGGCTTTTGAGTCCAGGTTAATCATACAATGTGCCAGTGATAGGGCAACAAAACTAAACTTGACTCCCTCCATCACCCTTACAAATCCCCCCACCAGAAACAAACTCCGTATCACCTGCCAGTTTATAACCCCCCTCTTTCTATCTATGTGCTGCTGACAGTAAATTCCCTCATCAGCTAATTGAACAGATGCACCGGTACTTCCTGAAGATCCATAAAGCTGGGCTTTGATGGACGGCAGAAAGTGGCACAATGAAAAAACAAAAGCCTTTTAACTGGGAGCACTGCTTTGTTCTGCTTAGAACCTTAAGGTCACTCCAGCCCGTTCTGACTGTGGGGATCTTAATTTTTACTCAACCAATTTGCTTGCAGCTGTCATTCTTTCCAATATTAAAAGTTCAGCTCTCCAAGTGTGGGGAGTTGGGGGGAGCGGGGCGGGGAATAAGAAGAGCTTGTTACAAACTAAAAGCAGCAAAAACAAGTAAAATCTGGCTTGGCTCTCAAGTACAAAAAGTTATTTTCAAAGCCTATAAATTATGACATAGTGATTAACATGTAATTTAAATATATTTAAACAACAATTATATCACATTTCCAGCCCGGCTAATTGGCCTCACAGATGTTCCCTTGTAGCTGCATTGCCCTTCCAGGGAGAAATGAATGAGGTGCTTTTTATCATGGAAAACAGAAAAAAAGCAAATGAAAAAAAAAAAAATGGAAACAGGAAAATAAAAAGCAGCCAGTAACCCTAAAAACAATGAATGCTAAAGGGACTTTGCTTAGCATTTTTTTCCATTTTAATGCAGAAAACTAGGAAAAGCACGAAGACACTCCTATTACTGTGATGGTATCTGGCAATATGTCCAGATATAGATTTGGCAGGTTGCTGATGGGGAGACTTGCCAGCACAGGGACAGTGCCTGCATTCTAATATGGCATGGCCTCTCTTCAAGAGGTCTACTTATTATTTTTTTAAGATTTTATTTATTTATTTGACACAGAAAGAGAGAGAGAGAGAGCAGGAGCAGTGGGGAGGGGCAGAGGGAGAGACCTGAGCTGACGGCGGGCCAACTGAGCCACCCAGATGCCCCAAGAGGTCTAGTTATTTTTTAGCATGATGTGTTTGTGGTTGAAGGCAGTCGAGCCCAGATAATGAATATATATAATAAAGTATTTCCTGATGAAGAATGATTTGCAAGTTATTCCTTTGATTACTTATCCCTCAAGTTTTATAAAATACAAAATGTAGAGCCGTCAGTGCTATTTCCTAAGCTGGGATTCTAGTCAATCATGACTCAGTAGAGCAACTGTTGGGAAGTAAGCGGTCAAAGGAACAGGAATATCTTTCTTCTAATATGTAATCATAGAATTCAAATAAATTCACCCCATCTTCCTTTTACTCTTGCTTTTTCTTCTAATAATCTCAGGTAATATTTGATAGTTCAGTGTAAATGGCAAAAGGCCAGTGGTCATGTCTATCCTCGTGTCTCATAGTATCTCCAGCGTCTACCGCAGATCCTGCACTTTCATTGTAGGGGTTTAATAAATATTTGATAAATGCTTGCTCAGTAATCGGGGTTTAATGATGGGGGAAGGCCAAGATTTATAATATGATAAAGTTCCACCAGACACTTGTCATATTCCCATACCATCCCTCTGTTTTACACATCACTGAACTATATAGCAAATCCCTCCTAAATTTTATGAAAGAAAAGTATTTAATTGCATATCTTTCTAAAAGATAACAAAATATACTTATACTGAAGGTGATATGGGGAACAGGGAAGCATTTTTAAATGCCTCTTTGAAGAGTAGCTTTGATATTTTGATTGCCCGACTTTAAAAATCTGATTTAGCAGATGTGAATATTTAAATTTTATATATCCTTTACATTGTGATAGTAGTGAAGAGCTTGCAAAATTCATTTATATAAACCTTCTTACTTTGTCTTCGCTGAGATATAAGGAGTGAGAGGCCAAGGATAAAAATGAGGGTCTGAGATGTTTCACAATTGACCACATCAGTAAATTTGGTGACTAGAATCAGAGCTCAGGTATCTAACAGATTGTAAAACAATATGTCTCTTGGACAATGCTACCACATATGCATAGCATATCAAATTTATCTCTAATTTTCCATGTCATGGTCTTCAAGATGTTCTCAGTTACATTACCATCATGTAAGTGATTCAGTTTTGAGGAGAGTTAAAATGTAAACTTAATGTAGGAGTTCAGACCTTGGTCCTTGATCAGTCCAGGTGACTAAGTTAATTATGGAAAATTGTGTTATCCAGTTGTTATTAGTTTACATTAAACAATCTCCATGGAACCATATTCTTCTTAGAGTTTATTTTATGAATCTCTAAATTGTAAATTAGCCTGGAATAATACTTAGCCAAGTTTCATACATGGATGCAGAGAATGAAGACTTCATAAAATTAACTATTATTTCTGCATTATTCATTACCTCCATGGTCTAGAAAAGTGCCTGGCACATAGATAGTATGTTCCCAAGAAATATATTTAATTAATATTTATTTGTTTGTTTAGAAATGATGTTGATATTCATACAACCCCCTCTACTTACCCTAAGGAAATTTGTCCTTACTATTTTATCATATTTTTATATCCACTTTTATTTAGCTCATAGAATGAAGTATAAAGCTATAAGAATATAGATGCCTTTTTAAAAAAATTCATATATAATTTTAACTGTTTCTACATATAAGAAATTAATGTATACAAAGCATATTTCCAGGAAGAGGATTAATTTTCCATGATTTCCTTTTGTTTCTTAACGTATAAAAATAAGACTGTAGAGAAAATAGTATGTATTTTTTTAAAGGAAAGTTGACCCTTTGCTGAAATAATGAAGAATAAATGTAACTTGTCAGTAAAACTTATTCAAGGAAAATTGAAATTCACTTCTATCTCCTTTTAGATAAGTTTCTTTTTACAAGAAAGAACTAATGTTGTGGTATGTGGCCATTTCACTCATATAACATGTGAGGAAGGAAATGGTTCTTTATTTAAAACTATAGTCATTTACTTACCGTTTATATCTTTCTTCTAGGATTAATCAGAAAAACATTCATTGTCAACTTAATTTTTACTCCATTTAAAAATTTTACTAAAAAAATTTTACTTTTTCTATCTAATTTTTCTTTTCAGGGCTTGAATTAAAATATAGAATATTCTCAAAACACAAAAATAAACTCATTTGTAGTCAGGGTGCATAAAATTTTACCATTTAGCAAACTTCACTGTTGTGCATGTTTTCCCCTTTGGTTCATACAACTCATGTGGCTTTTCTTTTCTTTTTTTATTTTTCTTTTCATTCATATTACCTCTTATTATATCCATCATTCCATTTTTCTTTCCTATTAGAGTGAAATTGGACACAGCCCTCCTCCTGCCTACACCCCCATGTCAGGAGTAAGTATTTCATGATCAACCTTCATCTTTTAGTATTTTTGGTCTTTACTTGTCATGTTTCTTCTCTCTCGTCTCCCCATAGTTTTCTCATTTTGCTTTTGCCAACAGTGAGTTAATAATTTGCTGTAGATTCTATAGCTGGCTTTGTGGATATGTTTTCTCTCAATAGGTAATCCAAAACTGAGATGCCATGCATCAACAGTAAGCTTCAATTTTTACCTGAAGGATTTATCTGGACTCATAAATTATGCTTTTGGACGAGGAGGTTATCATTATTTCCATGATTATAGGTTGTGTGCTAAAAAGTTGGAGTCTCAATAATGATTCCCTACTTAGGTACTTGGAGACTTAAAGTCATACTGACCACAGAAGAGAAAATATCACCATCCAAATGGCATCACTGTGCTTCTATTCTTAATGTCAACTGTCTACAGTTAATAACATTTCCATTTGTCATGAAATTTGAATTTTATATAAAAAATAGGCAACTGTGGGAAAATAGCACGAAATACTAAGTATTAGGTCATGTTTTAGGTGGACAATAAGATTTAAATATATTTCCAAATTCTTTCCCCAGGATCACTTTTTAAGAAATATTGTAATTTTAGGTGATTGTAAGTCAAACTTGTTAGCCATTTAGGGGAAAAACTCAATTAGGAAGCTCTGACTTTTGTCTGAAAGACAAGTTTTCATATCCATGGTTATTTTTTTATACCTATTTCTAAAATAACTCCTGGCTAAATGTGTCTCTACCGTTGACAGAACCAGTTTGTATACCGAGATGGGGGTTTTGCTGCAGAACAAGGAGTGCCTGTGCCCTACAGAGCCACGACCAGCACGATTCCAGAAGCTCCAGTTGCTCAGGGGGCTACAGCTGAGATTTTTGATGACTCCTGTTGTAATGGCACCCTACGCAAGCCAGTGGCACCCCATGTCCAAGAGGATAGCAGCACCCAGAGGTACAGCGCTGATCCCACTGTGTTTGCCCCAGAACGAAGCCCACGAGGAGAGCTGGATGAAGAAGGTTACATGACCCCTATGCGAGATAAACCTAAACAAGGTACAAATACAATGTTCAGAAATGATTCGCATTCAACATTCACATCCATCAAAATGAGCAATATAATATAGAAGGGAAATTGCCAAGCCACTGGACTATGTAACATTTGTTACCCAGAAAAGGCCTAGGCTGCTGCTCTATGTAGCATACTGTCCAAATCCACAACATTTACATCATCCAGGGCCTTTCTAGAAATCAGAATCTCGAGCACCACTTGAATAGTCATCTGCATTTTAACAAATTCCCTGTGTGACTTTTATGCACAAACCTGAGAAGCACTGATCTAAACTTATCTTTGTTGGACTATTTGAGTGAGGAAGCACATCACAAAATTTCACCACCATGGCTTTATTGGACTTATTGTGGAGATCATAAACACTGGTATTATGATGGCACCAATAAAAAATTTGGTCAGTTCTTTAAAATTTTCCATCATTAGAATGATCATTTATTACAGGAGATTATGATTCCTTGTATGACACATTTCAAAAATTAAAACTCTGACATAGCGTTTACATACATGTATACCACCGTGTCTTGAAAATACTCCATTTGTAGTTCTACAAAGCTCAGTGCTGACTTTACAAAGTTAGTAGTAGAAATGTGAGACATCCAAATCCAACGACATTTCAATTTTGAAAAAGCTGCTTTCTTTCCATGTTAACGGCATCATAGAAAGGAGAAAGGAGAAGAAGGATGATTGTTATTAAAAACTGATGATTGTATCTCAGGGTGTCAAGTATCAAGTAAAGTTTTTTTTTTAAGACTCTGTAGAAGAGCCCGTTATGTTCCTTAATATATGGTTATATTCCATTTTATAGAATTTGATTAAGGGATCCCTAAATACGTATTGTAAATAGCCTATTAAAACATATCTATCTTGATGTATATAAAGGTATTACTGCACTGAAGAATTAGAGGAATTGAAAGAATTGGAAGGTAGCCAAGTAGTTACGCAAATGTAGGTTTTGAGAAGATTTGGCAGATTCCTAAAAGTGGAATGGTCTCTGGGAAGATTCTTAGCTCAACCATAGAGTTGTTTTTCTGTTTACAACTACATGGCTGCACGTTTGCATCAGGAAATAGATAAGTAGATTGCATTGAGAAAAGGTACCATGAACCTTCTAAGAGAAAAAGTACAAGCCAGCCTGTATAGACTCACTGTGGAGCATCCCTTGATTTTATCTCTGAATACAAGTTTCTATAGAAGATTATTGTACTCCAGCCTACTTCTCAGAGAGTAGAGAATGTTAGTATAGACCTTCATTACACTTTCAATTAATGAGTTTCAGGAACCTGGTAAGGAAAATCAGATTCTGTCTCCCTTAAAAGTTTGTTTGCATATATTTTTCTTAAAATGTCAATTGCTTTAAACACCATTCAAATTCCAACATGTTATGAAGTGAAAAGTTTTTCCTACCCCTTTAGGGACAATAATTAAAACAGTACAGTAGAACAAGGAAATGGCTCAACAGGAGTTTTAGAACTGAATTCTAGTTCAATACTGCTTGTATCCTTCATACATCATTTAATCTTGGTTCTCTATTTATAAAACTGAAAAAAAAAATACAGCTTATACTTCCTTTCTCACAGGATTGCTGTGAGGAAGATGTAAGTTCCTGTCATGCCTATGTATGATGGTGGGATAGTAATTACTATCCTTGAACTTGCACATGATGCTAAATACTTAAGTATATCAAAGACCATGGACTAATCACCCTAAGTTGATGCAATTTTTTTCTCTACTTGTCAGGCTATATATAGAGGATAGAAAGTTTGTTTCAGAACGGTGGCATCTCAACAAACAATTATGCCCTTCCCCTGCCCCAACACCAAAATAGGAATAGCTGAAGTGTCATTTCTGTGTAGACATTAAAAGAGAGGACAAAAAGGTCTACTCTCTGCATGAATAGATGTCTATATATCGTCTATACTATAAACATAGAGAGAATTATATTTGAGAAGAACAGCATTGATAACACCTTTTTAAAAATTGGGTAAATATTCTGTATTAATTTATCAGATCAGATCATGCAAAATAGCCATTATAATGACTGGTGCCAATCTACAAAACAGTTATTTCATATAATTCAAACTAATAATTTGTTATTTTGTGATTATGGTTAGCCATTGGAAGTAAATGCTCTAATTACACTTTATTCTTAGGCATATGTATTGTCGAGCAAGTCAATCTACTGACATGCTAGATGTCTATCAGATTTTATTAGTTGAGTCTTTTCTTTAGATGTTTCCTTTCCTATATGTAGTGCTTTCTGAAAAACATCTGTAATCAAATCCACTTTACCTATATGGACATCAGAGCAAAACACACAGACTGAAAAACACTATTCCTTCACTTTATCCATTTACCTTGGCATGGAGCTAAGCCATAGACATTTTGATTTTCCAATACCCTTTAAAAAGTTCCAATTTCTCCGCATTTAAAAGCTATTTACCCCTGATAGATTGCCTTATTTTTCATCAACAATAAAATACTGACTTTTAGAAAACAGAAGCATTCAAACAAGTGGCCTTCTATGTAGGAGACACAAATGCAATTAGAAGGAAAAAGGAACAATGTAGGGGACAAGAACTAGGGCTTCTGGCCTGCGGTGCTTTGCTAAGTCATTAAAGAGTTTTGGTCCACCTACTCTTTTTTCATATGACAAAAGTAATAGACAAAGTAGTTTTTGTAAAAATTCATGAAAACAAATCCATGGCTTTATGATTCTGGAGAAAGAAGCTGACCATCCTGCATTACCTTCTTCTAATTAACATTTTCCAGAAAGTAGATACTAACTGATATTTTTGCATTCCTCAGAATACTTGAACCCTGTGGAGGAGAACCCTTTTGTTTCTCGGAGGAAGAATGGAGACCTTCAAGCTTTGGATAATCCCGAATATCACAATGCTTCCAATGGTCCACCCAAGGCAGAGGATGAGTATGTGAATGAGCCACTGTACCTCAACACCTTTGCCAACGCATTGGGGAATGCCGAATACCTGAAGAACAATGTACTGTCTGTGCCAGAGAAGGCCAAGAAAGCATTCGACAACCCTGACTACTGGAACCACAGCCTGCCACCTCGGAGCACCCTTCAGCACCCAGACTACCTGCAGGAGTACAGCACAAAATATTTTTATAAACAAAATGGACGGATCCGGCCTATTGTGGCAGAGAATCCTGAATACCTCTCTGAGTTCTCGCTGAAGCCAGGCACTGTGCTGCCTCCTCCACCCTACAGACACCGAAATACTGTGGTGTAAGCTCAGCAGTGGCTTTAAGATACAGACACACCCGCTCCAATTTCCCTGCCGCCTCTCTTTCTCTTATGGTCTTCCTTCTATTCCCAAGGCCAGTAGATTTGACACTTCCCAATGGAAGATATAGAGATGCAATGATAGTCATGTGCTTATCTAACTTGAACACTAGAAGGAAGAACTGAAAGAGAAAGACAGGAGGAACCACACTGTTTCTTCATTTCTCTGCATGGGTTGGTCAGGAGACTGGAACAGCTAGAGAAGGGCCAACAAATAAAAGGCAATACTGCCTGCTGTCAAGCTAATTCTCAACGTTTTCTCTTTCTTCTTTCTATTTTTTTTTTTTAATGCAGATGCCTGAAAGACCCATGCTATCTGTTCCTATCTGTAGGAACTGATGTATGCATTTACACTATCCTTGGAAATTGTAATGAAGTTTCCATTAGAACAAAAGGATAACCTTTTCTATAACAAATGGGAGTAACTGAAATTGAAAATCCAATTTCCTCTTCCAACAGTTTCTATCCTGACAAGCAAGAATGGCCAACTCAGCTTTCATAATTTTTTAATCTCTCTAAAAGTTATAACTAGTAATAATGTTTGGAGGGATTTTTTTTGGTCTTTTTGTTTTGTTTTGTTCTGACAGCTTTGATCTGTCTCTTTATATTACTTTTACCTCCCTATATTTTGACTTTAATTTCTAATTGCAAATATTTTTACATCAAAGTTTCTTATGTGTTGCTATAAATTGACAGAATTGTAAAAAAAATATTTTATTATGGTGAAATGACCATTATTTTAAATATATGGCCTTTAAAATAGAAGGGGAGGCCAAGATATTAGTTAAGTGTAACATCAAATTTAACTCTCATGTTTTACACTATGGAATATGTACCCCCACATCCTTTACATTCTTCAACATTTTCTTCTCCATGAATGACAGTACTTGATAGGCAGTTGGTAGTGTAAAGAGTAAATGGGAAACTAAGAGACAGTTCTATGTGGTTCATGAAAACTACTGACACTTTCAGGGGTGGTCCAATGGGGAATCCATTGAACTGGAAGAGACACTGGATTGGGTATGTCTACCTGGCAGATACTCAGAAATGTAGTTTGCACTTAAGCTATAATTTTATTCGTTCTCTTTCTGAACTCCATTTTGGATTTTGAATGAAGCAATATGGAAGCAACCAGCAAAATAATTTAAGTACATTTTTTAAAAGAGCTAAGATAAGGAAAGACTGTGGAAATGCCAAACCAAGCAAATTAGGACTTTGGAACAGTATCCAAGAGATTATGGTGAGAGGGCCAGCACATTATCAACAAGTGATATCACATTTGCTACGCAAGAAAAGTTATCCAGTTTGTACACTCCATATGAAGGAATGCAAGTAAGGATTGGCTTGACTCCATGGAATTTCTAGTATGAGACTCTATTTATATTAAGTAGAAGGTAACTCTTTGCACATAAATTGGTATAATAAAAAAATACACAAACGTTCACAATTTATAGATAGGTTCTTGGGTCAAAAGTTGTAAATAAACATGAAAAATTTCTCATGTAATTATTTTAATATCCAACATACTAATCTTTTGATACTTTGTATAATAGTACTTTCTTCAAACACATCATCCTAGTTCTAGAGCCATCTTTTTATGTATCATTTTAAAGAATACCTACTGAGTTAAGATGAGCAATGGGAACAAAATGGTAGGAATGAGTCTCCAGGAACAAGAGGCCTACGGTCAATAATTAGGAAAATCTGGTAGTCTCTCTTTTCTAGGAAAATCTGCTTGAAGAGTCATTTGGATTTAAAAAAAATTTTCGTCTGTTAAAATGTTGACATCAAATTCAAGTCTATCACAAAAAAGAAAGCCATGAGACTAAAAATCTCCATTGGTAAAGCAGAGGGTTTACAGAGAGAGAAAAAAAATGCAAAGAAATCTAGGTTTCTGCCTATTTTGAAAAAATAAGTGAATCCATCTATTCAACTCCCTTATTTTTTCAACTGGTATTTATTTAGAGTCTACTAAAAGCACTGTGTATGTGGGGAACATCAACATAAATGCAATATTATCCCTAACTTAATGATTTTAAGTCAGTTTATTTGGAATGAGATTGAATTTCCCCGTAAGTTCAAGGAATAAGATTTTATGGACTATTTTGTGAGCAGTCATCATAAAATCAATTGTTTGTTAAAAGATCTCCTGTGAACTCATTTGGAACATGAATTAAATAACCTGCAAGTTACTGAAGTTGACAAATAGTATAGTTTCAATGTTATCATCCAAACAGGAACTGGTAGAAGGATATTGCCTCACTGATTAATTGGCCTATTTGGATTCTAATTTGACCATTAGGTCACTGTGGGTGTTGGTCTTTGGCCAAGAAATTTGGAGGTGTCAGGACTGGTTTCTTACTAAGTTATGAGAAATAAGGTAAGCTAAAAGAGTGACGAAGAGCAAGGGAGCAGTTTGTCAGATCCCTGCTAGTGAGGTTCAACTATGAACTTTTCTGGGTTGAAGACATAGAATGACTTAGGGCCTACAGCCCAAGAGCTTTCAACTCTCCCACCCATTCAGAGGAGTCTCCAGAGAAAGAGACCTCACATCAGTTCTTATGAAAATTTGGATATGAACCTCCCTTTCTAGATAAATCTCTACCAACTTACCATGGACAGCACCCTTGTTGGATACTAGTACTTGATTTTTTTCCTTCTGATTTCCAATATTCATATGGTTTCTACTTGAATATGGAAAAAAGAATCATTTAAGAAGGAAATAAATTTTTATTTTTATTTTTTTACTGTTAAGGTAATAGAATGTATTCAGTGAATGTAGTTTCCTTTATTTTAAGAATACAAACCCCTTACACATCAGGTAATCTACCACTAATAACTAGAGATAGATCCAAGTATAATTCAAAATGACCCAAAATGCTTCACAAAAATACTTTAGTATTCCTTTTGAATGATTTCTGTAGTACATATTTTATTTCAGTTGTTTTAGGATTTCTTTCTTATTTCTGTCCCCCTGGAAAAATATATTTCAAAGTTTATGAAAGGAAGAAAAAAATACAGTTTTATCTGTTCCAAAAAAATAACCTATTCAATCCAATAGAGTGAAATTTTAAAATACCAATTGAAGGCTGCAACGTGCATCCGAATATCAAATCCCAGAGCCTAATTGTATCAATGCAAATATGCAGAACCAATTAAGTCAATTTGAGAAAAATTGGTACTAAATTTACACAGACTGTATTTTTTTATTAAATCACCAGATTTTGTAGCTTATACCTATCTTGGGAAATCCAACCTACAGATAAGGAAAAACTGTATAGCTAAATGGTTGTTTAAAGAACCATTCTTTAGTTCTTAGATGAGAAAAGATGTTCTCTAAACCAGAGTAGACCCAGAACCACAAAGCATCCTGCACCATAAAGAGAGGTGCTTGGACTACTGAGTAACACTTGGTCTTCCAAATTATAGCAGCACAGGTTAGGGTGAGAGTTCTTTCTCAAGTAATATTCTTGAAATAGAATAAAAAACAATGCAAACTCAGATTTTATTAAAATATACAATCTTAGTAGATCATGAAGAACAACCGATTGTTTGTATACAGAGAAACAGAAGAGATAGCGCTCTAAGTGTTATAATGTATGTGTTAATACCTTCTAAAAGTAGGATGTGACAAAAAGATCGTGCATAGTCCTGATGCCGAGGTCAAATCAGTAGAAGGTCTGTGAGGTTCTGCTGCTAGATGAAGTCTGAGGGGCTATCAATATGCTTTTTGAAGTGTCAACATGAAAAGAAAAGTGAAATTGTTTCAGCCCGACAGGGAAGGATGTAAATACATGTTTTCTAGAGCTATCTAACCCTTGTTTCAAAACTTGAATTATTCATCCATCTATAAATGTTGATTATTTAACTAGTATGTAGTTCATAAGGTAATAGAAAAGGTGATCATGAGAGCATGTATATAACTGGGCAAAACCATGATAATGCTGTAAGATGTAGATTTAGTTAGGTTATCAGATATTAAATGATTTTAATATTATTAAATAAATCAAACTAGAAAATTAACCACAAAATATTAGGTAACAAGATAAAATGCAGGATAATGAAAATGTAGGATGGATTTTGCATAGTAAAAAATAAGTTTGCCATTTAAAATTGTTATTTGTTAGATTTAGCTGAAAGTAGACATATAAAGAGCTGGTTCCACTTGTGAAAACTTGCTTTAAAGCATTGCAATTAAATTTTGTTCTCATTCTCTTATTCTTTTAATTGTATTAAGTGTAAAGAGAAAAAATTAATTTGTATTGCAAACACCACGTTGCAGAATTTAACAGGCAAATAGGTTACATGACGTTAAGCAAGAGGTCTTCAAAAACGAAGTAAAGGAAATGTAAATGTTCTATTACCTTATGCAGAGACAAAGATTGGTGCCATTTAGTGAACAAACAAAATACATTTAACTTATGAAATGTCCCTTTTTTCTCACGATACCTTCCCATTTCCAGAAACAAAAAGAAGCAATTAGTTAACAATATTCTGATAAATAATGCTAAACCAAGCATTTCAAACTGTTGTTATTCCCATTGTTTTGAACTTTAGTTAATAGACCAGTGATTTTTAATATTGCAAACGAGAAGTCCAGCTGTATAAACTTCTGGTCATTAGAAAGCCAGAGAAACTAACTTCTACCGTATATGCCAAGGGCAAGAAAATTCTGCTGTGCCTCTCATTGTGTATATGGACTTTGAAAGGCAGCCTTGTACCCATGTAGACACGTGAAGGCAGACTCCTGTCTCCTGATTGCCATTTGCTAAAGAACAAATGACATTATACAGATGTAAATTAGGCGTGATTTTAAAATAACATTTATCAGTCGAGACCTTGATTTTACTAATATTACAACTGGGGCCAGCTTTTATACTTCTGGGTAGAATGAATACGATTTTTTCTAATCCCAGAGATGCCTTTGCAAGAGTAGTTCTCTCCATACTTACAAGCATGAAGCTGTTGTGGGCACCATGCTGGGTCAGGAACACTTGCATTTGTATGGACAAATGGCTTTTAACACCATGGGCGGCTTCATTCTTTTCATTACAAAGCAAGTTTCTATAAAATAGTAAAAACTTCAGACACTGTTCAAGTCCCACTGCTTTTGTAGAGGTACAAAAATGTAGGATGTGGTCACTTTTGCAGACTCCTGCCTCACCTCCTTCCAGCCAGGTGATATTTTGGGCAGAAGAAAATGTTTCTCTTTCAGTTATGAGCTGAAAACACTCTAAGCCCCAACTTCTTGGGGTAGTTTTATGCTTCCCTTGGAAATTACTGTCTAATGACCAGCTTTGCAAGTAAGTGATTATCTTGTTAGGAGTCACAGAAAAATTAATTTCTCTAGACCTTAGAGAAAAATACCACCCTTCCTCCTTTCCCCATTGGCACAACCACCTCTGTTCTCTTCACTTTACAACCGTCTTCAAAGTGGCCCTGTTGAGGCTGTCCCTCTCTGAAGCCATAGTGGATCTCTGAGGTCCCACACATTGCTTTGTGAAACACTGACTTAGCCTCTGCCCTCAAATGCCTGACTTTTCTATAAACGATTCTAGCAAAGTGGACGCTGTTTAAAATACTTCTCAAATAAATTACTGCACAGAGTATACTTTCTGATATTAAAATTACTTTTCTCCATAAAGATCAATTCTCTTACTATATCCTTCTCTGCAGGAATCTGAGTCGAGTCAGCCCTGTGACAAATCTTGAAACTCACATATGTGCACATACCCTTGGCAGGTCTTAGATTTAATCTTTTCATAAAAAACTTACGTGTAATGAGAAGTTAGCTTTGCCAGCAAATTAACTTATTTACTTTACGTATTTATTTTATTCCTGATCGCAAATATTTTACAGCTGCTGTAATTTTTTTCACAACAAAGAGTCTTATCATAAAAGTAAAGGTTATTCAGCTTTGAGAACCACCTGTAATCCTCTATTGGATCATTCATCTATCTGATAAATATATAATGAGGGCAGTTTCACTGCAATGAAAATCCATGTTGTCTGATAAGTTGCCACTTTTTTCTCTACTTTTGATCTTTAAGGACTTTTTTATTTCAATGCTCTAACAAATCTCACCCATATCATGAGAAGTGGTTATATTTGTACACATATACAAATATAAGAAAACAAAGTTTCATACCTGTAGGCAACAGTCTGACTTGTCCAAACCACTTTGCCTTTACTGCTATTTTTATTCCTAATATGTAGATGTTTTCCCCTTAGCCTGCGGCTCTTGTGAAGGAAATCAAATCATACCTCCTATATATTGACATAACCTGGTTCTCGAGTATCATTTCCAGATTCTTCCGTTAATGGGGGTTGTACCTTTTCCCTAATGTGAGAGTCATTTTCCTGTATATTTCTGGATCTCTCAGGGGCTGGGAGGGGGGAGTGAGGGGACTACACCATAGCACTCCAAGAACCCTTTTGGGATTACTCCAGTAATCAAGTATGGAAGTTATTTTCTAAATGTAGATATGTAAGCTGTTCTTTTAAAGTAAGGTACTTTGAAAAATGTAGCATAAACTGGTACTGCTGTTAAATGGGTCGATCATAAAACTGAGCAGCTGTGTGAGGGCAGCTAACTTTGAATGCACACCTCACTGGCCGGTGTGTCTACATCTCCTGTTGTGAGCACCAGGGACTCTCGCATTGCTGCATGTCGAAACTGCATCTTTACATGGTATGACTAGCTGTTCATCTCCTTAGGCACCATTACAGCAAGATCAAACAAAAATGAGATCGGTCTGCAAGACAATTCACAGCACAAAAAAAAACTTAAGTCATGTTAAATCTTCACTCAAACACTCATCTCATACAAGCATCCAAGTAGTTGACTAAGCTCAGTTCAGGTGATAAAGGGAGACATTTTACCGAAAAGGCAGAGGCTTAAGGTATTATATATACATTCGTATTCATTTCCTTATGTTCTTAACTTGCAAACAGAAAACAAGCCCTCTCTCTTGTGAAGTATCTTCAAAGGACAGGGGTGCAAAAATACCTAGCTGGTAAGCCATCAATGTTTCATTTAAATCCCGGTGTTCAAAGTTAGCTGCCTTTTTGAAATAAACAAAAAAATACTACTGTATGTTTGAAAATGTGAATAGTATTTTTATAGCTTGTTAAAGACATGGCTAGTTGCATTTGTAAATAAGGGTAATGTTGCTTTGATTTTCTTTTGTGGACATCTTTATTTGGGACATAATGTCTTTAGGATTGATTTGTATATAAGTAATTGGCTTGTGATTGTTTCCTTTTGGTTGGAAGTTATCATTTGACATTACTTGTGATTCTGTGTTCAGCACTATTGTGACGTGTTCAACCTCTGCACTCGCTTACACAATAGGATATGCCAATTGTGTGTGGTGTAATGTTATTTTGATTTTTTTTCTATTTTATCTATGAAGGATTATGCACTTAACACATACTAACTTTTTTAATGTTAGGTATATTTTTAGTATAATTTCCCTTATTCTTTCTTCTCCGCCAACCCTTCACCCCATTCTACTTTCCTTCCCCCAGTTTCTGTTGTTATTTGAGAATGAGGGACAAACAGTATTTTAAATTTCTGTAATTAGGCTTTCAGTTAGTTCTCAAGGATCCTCTCTTGGCTCTTGGGAAAGAATTGTACCTGTACAAGGCAATTATAGAATGCGACCTGCTTTGCCTCATTCCGTACTGATCATCCCAGCTGAACAATTTGAAAACTGTTCTGCCTTTTTGTTACATGAATCTGTCAGAAATATATTTTTAATTTAATATAAATGAAATTCAATAAAATATGAAACAAATGTTCTCTTTTGTGTCAGAAATTTGTTACAAGAAAAACCAATTAGGAAAGAAGAGGATTTGTTCTAGATTTAATAATTTGAAGATGTGACTGTGGGCTTATTTTTTCCACATTTATGAATGTCATTAATTATTCCTTGGAACTCTTTGGTTGTTTGGAATGTGATACATTCCTTATGTTTTTGCCATCTAGAGCATATGCCTACTGATGTGTACAGACTTACTCCTCTGTGCAGACTATGCTTAATTAACTGGTTGGTTTGTTTTCAGAGAATGATATAATGATATAATGATATAATGAATGATATAATATAATATAATATAATATAATATAATATAATATAATATAATATGGTAGGTAGTATCCAAATAATAACATTTTCTTATAATATTTTTTCATTCTGCCCTCTTTGCAATTTACTCAAATGGTTCCAGCAAATCTTTTGTTAGCAAGAATATCAAAAATCAAATGTTAGTACCATGCTTACAGAGAAGAAGAGGGAATGGGTCCATAAATAGTCAACGAACTGACTGCTGATTTGAGATAAGCCCACAAAAATGTGTGAGAGTAATTTTAGAGAGACTGATGATATGAAAAGCTTCCTCCTTCAAGTTTCTTATTTTAACTTTTCTATTTCAAATATCGTTTCTTACTCCCTCATACCTCCAAAGTGTAAGAACTTTTAGGTTCCAATAACTTCTCATTCAAGACTCTATCATTACTCTTTGAAACTACCATGGTTATTTGATTACATAGGATCTCAAATGGGCCAGTGGATAGAAAGTATATGATTCAACAAAAAAATGGAGTAAGTTCTCTTAAATCTATTCAGATATAGGTCTTTATAGATCCTGTTGTAGTCAACAGGATCTACTATTTGCATGGACACACACACATATTCTCTTCCTTAAATGTTTAGACCCATTTATTTGGGATCACTGTCATTTTGTTGTGCTCAGAATGACATATGTCAAGGCACCACGTATATGAAGCCATTGATAGACTGAAGAAGAGGAAGAAACAACTTATGTTTCTAATACCTTAAGGTACAGTTGACATTTCCAGTGGCACTGTATTAGTTCAAAGCACAAGTTGCATAGAGCTTTACCATGTATGAACTGATTCCCATACGTTGATTCATTGGGCTCACTACTCCCTTTTGAAATAAGTGTTATTGGAATACTTCTGTCATCGGATGAGGAAAATAAGACTAAAATAACAAATTTAGAGTCATGTGACCATTAATTGGTTATATTCACCCTCAAAGCTGCATCTTCTGATTTAAATATCGTTCTTTCTTCTACTTAACCACTTCTCTTTCTTCCTCTGCAAAGGGGAACCTCAGTCTGATCACTCAGTACTTTATGCTGACACATTGACTCAATTTAAGACCACCAGTGGTCTTCATCAGTACCTTGACAACTGATCTGATAAAACTGAAAACTTCTCTCTACTTTCGCAAACTACACAAGAGCAACTCATCCGTGATGGAGGGTCATGTTCCTTTCATTGAAAGAACATTGAAGGATTATGACTCATAATCATAAGTAAACAGATTTAAAAAAAAATGACTGTGGGGAGAACCTATGGATTGTCTCCCTTTCTCAGGGTCTTCTAAATCTGCCTGGTAACAGCACCACTTGTTCCCTCCATATATCAGAGAATATATGTACTATACTTATGTCTAGTGCTTTTATTATATACATTAATATTAATATAATTGAGATCTCACATGAAAAAACTAATTTATAAATAACTTGGTAAATCTTTTGGATTTACTACGTGCTAAACAGTCACTGGAAACTTTTTCTGAGAAACAGCATAGAATCTGATCCTGACCCAATGACAAAACTTCAATTAAAATGATGATAAGAGGGAAAAAATTATGGAAAAGCTGTGAGGTATATAAGGGAGTAGAAGGTTAGAATCCAAAATGAACGTCACAATTCAGATTTGAATTCACAGTTTAATTGTATAAGCCCTGTTTTGGAAAGATACATATATCTGTATACAGATCTTCCTTGACTTATAATGGGATTAAGTCCTGATGAACTCATAGTAACTTGAAAATATTGTAAATCAAAAATGCATTAAATACACCTAACCTACCAAACATCATACTTTAGCCTAGACTATCTTAAATGTGCTCAGATCACTTACATTAGCCTGCAGTTGTGCAAAATCATCTAATACAAAGCTTGTTTTGTACAAGGTGTAATTTATTAAATGCTCATGTAATTTATTAAATACTGCACAAAAAGTGAAAACCAGAATGGTTTTAAGTATATCAATTGTTAACCCTGGTGATCACATGGCTGACTGGGAGCTGTAGCTCACTGCTGCTGCCCAGCACCATGAGTATTTATTACATACCACTAGCCCTGGAGAAGATCAAAATTCGAAGTTAAAATATGGTTTCTACCGAATGTGTAGCATTTTCTCACCATTGTAAAGTCAAATTCAAAGTCAACCCTTTTAAGCCAGGGTGTGTTTGTATGTACATATACATGTATGTATACATATACACAAATATCAAGAGAGAGAATATATAGAGACAATATACTACAAAAATATTTAGATATTTTTATATATTACAGATTTCATACAGAGTCTCTATTTTCAAGTGATTTCACTACAAACCTCAAG
This sequence comes from Canis lupus baileyi, assembly GCF_048164855.1. Classification (NCBI taxonomy): domain Eukaryota; kingdom Metazoa; phylum Chordata; class Mammalia; order Carnivora; family Canidae; genus Canis; species Canis lupus. The sequence continues at coordinate 11,903,878 of NC_132873.1, forward strand.
ATGTATATCATACTATAACTTATACTCATAAAATTGTAAACTGAGCAGGTGCATAGTTAGCTAATTGTATTTCCCTCCACAGTATCATCAAGCTGCATGATAAACCATGGGGAGCAAAACCACTAGACAACCATCTTAAGATTAGAAACAGAAGACTGTCACCCAGATAGCAATTTTAAAGCTATAAACAGAACAATTCACCACAAGATAGCAATCAGGAGACTGTAAACCAAATGGTACACATGAGACATGTGAATATTGAAATACCTGCTCTTGCAAGTTACCCACAGATTTTTAAAAGAAATACACTTATCTCCCAGACCTGTTTCTACCTATTTATACCTCCAAGAGAAGTAGCATGTTGTACAAAATTATACAATCCAAGCTTTAAAAACATATCCTATCAGCTGTCCACTGATTACTAGAAGAGGCACATATGTACCATAAAATATCTTGAAGATAAAATCTTAAGATCTCATTCCAATTGTCTTAAATATCTCCTTATGTCATCATCTTCCATGTATTACAGGGATTTATTAATTCATCTTGCCTTTACTCAGTGCAAAGCTATTGTATTTGTGCAGATTTCCAGCCATTGCAACATTAAAATAATAATAAACATTGAATATCTCTCTTATGTCTGGCCCTCTATGAAGAACTCTATACTCATTGTCCTGTTTGATGTTCACCACAACCTGTAAGTTTGGTACTATTATTTTCTTTTTCTCAGAAGTGAGAAAAGTAAAATTCTAGAAAGGTTCAAAAGCTTGTGCAAGACACACAAAAAGTGATGTAGCTGCGACATGTATCCGCTTGACATCAATATACTTTATCCCAGAAGCTGTATTGTATTTTCTTGTAATATTAATGAGGGAGCAGGTATGATTCTTCCTCAAGCATTTAAACTCAGTGCAATAATCGTGTTTATTTTTTCCATAATAAATTGTAGTGTCTTTCCCAAATCTCCAATTTATCCAAAAGCAGCAAACATAAATAGACCAATTAAGGATTGTTCAAAACTAATTCAAAATATATTCCTCCAATTTAAAGTTTTCTCTTTACTTTATCTCAGGGGAGATAGCTAAATTCTAGGGCCTTTATTAATTAAGATTCAGTAGCAATGATAAATTAACCCTGAAACATCATTGGCTTATCATTAAAGCTTATTTCTGCTATGAGATATGAAAGCTTTCCTCCAAATGGTCCTTCAGAAGACCAACCATTCTAGCTTCATCTGTGGCTCATCTATCTCAACCTGTTACCTCCATGATTGCTGTAACAGAGAAAAGGATGTTGAGGGGGCTAGATAGGGGCTTTCAATGCCGCAGCCCAGAAGTGACTTATCACTTCCGCTCACAACCCATCACTTAAAACTAGTCACCTGGTCCTACTCAAGTTCAAGGTAGCTGTGGGCACACATATAGATATTGAGGGTACATAAATTCTTCTGACACATGGCTGATGTAGCATTATATCAAAGAAGGAAAATGTCTAGTTCTTGTCCAATACATGATGATGGCATCTGTTAGGATATATAATGTTGCTCTGGTTATTGATAATGAGCCTTCTTCTTACTCTATCTTACACTGAACTGTTTACATTCCTATCTGGTGTCCAGTTATTTGGTCTAATGCATATCCCAGTATCCTATACCCTTAATGTGACCATGGTTCTTGGGTTTTCCTATAAACCCCTGGACCTTTCTACAGGCTGCAGTAAAATTTGCTTACACCACTTTGAGGATCTAGAAACTTAGCCCTGCTACCTGCAGCTCCACATGCTGAAAACTCTACCCTATTACTCCCAGCTCAAGGATAAGTGAAATTCTATGAAGATACTTCTCAAAGTTTCCAGCAGAAAGCGGGTAATCATTTACATTTCCAAACCTAAGGGAGGGTGCAGAACAAAAATCATATTTCTATGAATAGAATCAAATTCTATTCATGGGCATCCACCAGAATCTGCCATTTTCCTCTTCATCTCAGTGTGTCCCCTCCAAGTCAGGGTTTTATTGGTTGCAAAGGGGGATTGGTGTGGAAGGAAGAGTATTGTGAAGAATTGGTTCTAGCTAATCAATAGTTTTCTAAACAGTGAATTTAAAAACCAAGTTTCTATTGTTTTTCTAGTTCTGTTCCCCATGGTGCCATGGTGTCCCATCTTGTGGCACAGAGAGTTTCTCACTGGGTGAAAAAAAAAACTGGGAGGAACAGTTATGTAGGTAGTATGCTGAGCAAATTAAATGCATCATCTCACTTAATCTTTATAAATTATAAAGTTAGAGCTTCATTTTAACATTTGTTAGTTTCTGATGATCCGGGGATATAATAAATGACCCTCAGATAGAAGGAAGGCAGGATTCTTTATTACTTCCAGCTGTATCAGTGAAAAGGCTACCATGCAGGGCCACCCAGGGGAGTACACCCAGAGGAAAGAGGAACAGAAAGCTGGAACTGAAGGACACAGCTTATATGTGGCCAGCCAGATGGAGTTAGGGAGGTTTCCTGGGCTTTCTATAGATTGTTTTGAATAATTCTACAGGCCTCAGGAAGAAGGATGTTTGGCATCTTGGGGCCTCTGGCAAGTGGATGAGTGTGTGTGTGTGTGTGTGTGTGTGTGTGTGTCTGTTGTAACCCAGGAGTGCTAGAGTCTGATAAGGGAAGGGATTCAAGTGTAGGTTTAACAAACTTCCCACAAAGGAGTATTGAGAATTTTTAGCCATGATTTCAAAACTGGGTCAAGACAGCACTTATTAAATATTACACTACAAGCTGTCATGGTTTCCCCTTTTCAGTCCAAGTAACTGAAATGTAGAAGTGTTAAGTCACTTCATCCAAGTCACACAGGGAGATCTTTGCTGTACGACCTCTCTAAGTGAAGCCATTATCTTATATACTCTCTCTTATATATTCCTTAGGAGGGCTTTATCAGGCTTTCTTTTCACTCTTCATTTTGGATCTTTTCTTTCTCCTGTCTTGAATGCTGTGTCATTTGCATGACCACTAGGAGCTATCATGTGTTGAGTTTCTGTGAATACACTTGTCCAGGCTGGCGGCTCAGACTTAAATTTCACTTTGTCACATTTTGCTTTCCAATCTCTTGGTCCTTGGGACCCAGTTGTCTACCCCACTTGTCTCCCGGAGTTTCAGGGGTGAGAAAGAAGGTATTTGGGGAGGACAGAGAGAAATTGTACTTACATTATTTGAAAAATAAATTCAAAACTTTTTTTGAAAAAAAAATTTCCCATTAAAAAGTACTGTATTTATTGATATTGTAATTCTGGTAAAAGAGCATTTTTGTATCCGAAGGGTTTCTGCATATTCTGCAGAAAATGATTGGCTTCCCTCTTGTTACATGCTATACTCCCCATAACTCTCTCTGAATGACAGATCAAGTAGTAATCATCCTGAAAGTACTTAATACTCCAATGATCAGAGGGGTCAACTTTACTACCGTTTGACAAATATGCACTCTGTTCCAATGTTATTTAACAGCCTGAGCTAATTCAAAGACTGTATAAGTTGAAGAATTATATGATGAAAAACATTGATATCTTCCTCTTAAAATAGAAGGGACGTTGCTGAAAAGATTTGAACACTGACCTGGATTGAATTGGAATTCTCACTGAATATAGTCACAGTGTTACCATCGTTGTCAGAGAACAGATAACAAAGTACTAATCAGATAATTTGCTGTTTCCCTGCCTACTCAGATACTAGGCTTGAATTTTAAGATGAAGAAAGAGAAAATATTGGAAAAATAGTTCTGGTAATACCAAACAGAGGAATAAGATAGAGACAATTTAATCAAATAATATGGTTCTAAATGAGCTAATCTGCTTGAAGATATTTTTTCAAACTGATATTTGCTTTTCTTTTTCTTATTTTAGTCTTCTGAGAAAGTTTTAAATTTAAGAATAATGACCAAATTCATCACTCTGATAGTAAAAGCTCATTATTATAATCTGATCCATTGATTTCAAGTTCCAAATGCCCACAAAGCAAAATTATACTGTCTAGTGAGTGCACTCTGATTCTCCCATTCCAGGAAACTCCCAGAAATCTAAACACTTGGGAAAATTCTATTCACCCAACTATAGATATGGTCCCAGATAGGGGATATAGGAAAGGCTTGTGTGCAAAGGAGAAACATATAGAAATGGATGTTGTTGATTTTCTAGTAGTTCTACAGAAACAGCTAAAATGTTATGTTACCAAAGTAGCTTTATACCTGAAGCATAGTCTATAAAATTTCAAAACATCTCAGAGATGTTCAACAAATGATTAATGATTTAAAACTGTTTCCTGGGATCCCTGGGTGGCTCAGCGGTTTGGCTCCTGCCTTTGGCCCAGGGCGTGATCCTGGGGACCCAGGATCGAATCCCACATCGGGCTCCCGGTGCATGGAGCCTGCTTCTCCCTCTGCCTGTGTCTCTGCCTCTCTCTCTCTCTCTCTGTATCTGTCATAAATAAATAAAATATTTAAAAATAAATAAATAAAACTGTTTCCTAGGTGGAAAAAGCTGAAAGAACAAAATATAGAGAGAGCAAGGGACAAAGGTCCAAGGAAAGAACCAATAACTCTCAGGACAAAAAAACTATCAGATAAGTGACAGAGCATCGGTGATTAGTCCTCTAAATGATTTCTCCAAATTAACTGACACCGAAGACCCAAAGGAACAAAAGTGACTGCTGGGGTTCTAGGCAGTTGGCTTCTTTCTGTTGGTTTTCCCTGCAGCCACCATTCTCAATCTTGTGCCTGGGTACCTCTCTGGCACTCTGGGCTTTATTCCCACTACTGTTTATAGTACTCTCTACTTCACATTAACATTTTGCTTCTCCAAGCTGGGGATGTAGAGGGGCAAACTCCTCATGTGACAAAAATAGAAGGCCATTGAGATGAGCCTCTTAGATTCAGTTGCTCTGTAAGATTGTTAAACAAATGAATTCTAAAAAAAAAAAAAAAAAAAAAAAAAACCAAAAAAAAAAAATGAATTCTAGACAAATATCAAATACCGTCTTGGTAGGGAACAGAAATGGTAACACAGACCACATGGCTTGGGAATCATGGGTGGGATGAAGAGGCAAAGTTGTGGGGGTCTGACTACCACCCTGAAGCTTTCTGATTCACTACAAGGACTCATGAAACTCAATAGCAAGCTATCTTCACAGCCAGGAGCAAAAGTAGCCAAAGTTATAGGAGAAAAGTATGCATTGGAAGGAGTCCAGAGAAGTCAGGCCCTGGCTTCTGAGTCCTTCTCCTTCTCTGATCACACAAGATGCGTTTTTCCCTCTAGCTGGGAACTGTGGAGAAGCTTGCAAAGTGTCTCTGCCCAGGGAAGCATGCTCAGGTCTCAGGATCCAAAGGTTCTATGGAGAGTGGATCATGTAGGCACGTCCTGCTATGCAACCAACCATGGTAACTGAAATTCAGAATCCCAACAGTAAAATCAGGAACATCACCAGTCCCCCTGTTCGCGTAAATCAATGCTGACAAATTCTGACAAGCTGGCACAGCATGCCCCATTGTTCCAGGCATACATACACCATACGACATCATCAATTAGTAACATAAAAAGGATTCTGAGAGGCACATTTCCAGAGGTCAGTTAAGGGTCAGTAAGGGTCAGTAATGATTCCAAGCTCCCGTGGAAACATGCAAAGATTAAGCAACCAGAGCTGATATGCTCACTCTTTCCCCGCATCTGTGTTGGCATGTTTGGGAGTAGGATGGGAATGTGACCCAATGATTACATTCCTCTGCCTGTTCCCTTACCCAACCCACAGCTTAAGGGAGATATTAGTGAGTATCACTCTTTGATGTTGTAAAATACGGCAGGTTTGACATTTAGGAAAATTTTCAAATTGAGAATTTGAAATTCAAATGAAATTTCAAATTTCAAATTTTTAAATTCATTTTGGGGATAGTAAACAAGAGGAAGATGGTATGATGAGCTGCTTTGTCTTTTTTCCCAATGAATAAGTGAACCCAGGAGGCCAACTTTGTATTATAGTCCTTGAGCAAGGAGGTCTAGCCAAGTTGTACTTTCCAGGCACGATGGAAATGACCCTAGAAAGTCAGAAGATACAGCACAAACTCAATATCTTTTTTAAAAGATTTTATTTTATTTATTTGAGAGAGAGCAGAGTGAAAGAGAGAGCACGAGCAGTGGGGAGGGGCAGAGGGCGTAGGAGAAGCAAGCTCCCTTCTGAGCAGGGACCCCGATGCGGGACCCCATCCCAAAGCTCCAGGATCATGACCTGAGGCAAAATAGATTTAACCAACTGAGCCAATATTTTAGCTACTTTAGTTTTTAGTTTAAAAATAATTCATATTTTTTGTATAAAATGAGGAAATACAGATGCAGCGAATAAAAATTTTAAATAGTCATATGCCATCATATCCTTGAATACACTCAGAATATTTTTCAAACATGAGATTGTTTGCTATATTGGTTTCACTTCTTTTTCATCCTTAACATATCATAATCACTTTCCAGGTCCATAAATACTCTTTTAAAAGTTTGTTTATAACAGGTACATATTCTTATATTGTCTGGAAATACTACATTTTTAACCCAATTCTTCATTGATGACATCTACATTGCTCTGGCCTTTCGTGCACATCGTACATTATTTTCTTAGGACAAATTCTTAGAAGTAGGATTTTGAAGTCTATCAATGTGCACATTTTTTAAGAGACTGTGAAAGCATGTTTTAATTTGCCACAATTTACATGTCTGGCTTTGGGGGATCTTTGTGGACAAACTTAGAAACATTTGAAACAAAATAAAAGCCCACAGGAAGCCAGTATTGCCAGTTCGGTTCTGGAACAACATGTGCCAGTCTTGCTAAGGATGCTGACTTTCAGCTCCCATCTCACAGAGATAACGTGTTGATAAGATGAGCCCTACCTTCTGTATAGCAGGGAACTTCCTTATCCTCACTGGCAACATTTTACCTTAGTGACCCTGGTTTTGACTTTGTTTTTCCAGTATGAGAGAAATGAGCAAGTGATGGGTTAATAAGGCAAGAGATAATTGATCTGAGGCCAAGATGCTTTTCCTTATTAAGATGTCTTTAACACAGGAGTGGAATGAGCAAGGACACAGATTTTGAAGCCATAATGTCTTTTCCTCATTTGAGGTACTTTATCTTCAACCACAATAGTAGCTCCAGAGTTGCATTAGCCATGTATTAGGACCCTGTGAATCTCCCTTGGGGAATGTGAAATATATTCCTTCAGCATTCTTTTGCTACATATCAAATATGCCAGCTGGTATTGATATTACTCTGTGCTGGGGTCCATTCTTTTATTTTCAATTTCCACCCTCACTCCCCCCATCACTACCACCAAAGATACTATTATGGCTGCAGAAAATCAGAGAAGATAACAGATTATATTTAATTTTCTATTAAAAAAGAAACCATAGATATTTAACAGCTGCACTTTGAAGACCAGGTCCTTACATTTACTTACGTGTTTTTAAAATGAAACTATGTAAGTTATGCAAATATCTTCACTGTCCTTCTAATAGTCTTAATTGCTTAGAGCTCTTTGAGAAATAACATCACTCATTCCCCACTGAAAATCAAGCCCCAAATGAACAATTATAATGTATATTCAAAATATCAGTGAGACTGTGCTATCCATTTGAAAGGAGTTAGAATTGGACTCACCAGCCTTTCAAGCGACCACCAAGACCGCTTCCACTCCATTACATATTCTTTTCCAATAGTAGTCACTGCTACTATTTTTATATCATTTTTCAAATTCATGACTGTGCTTTAAATGCAGTAAGAGAAGCATCAGTTGAATTTGAGAGGAGAAACATTCAAATGATCTAGATAAATGGGCATTTCTGTGAATGCCTGTACCAAAGTGATTCTGAAACAAAACCCAGGGGAAAGCAAGACCCTGGATAAACTCTAATGGGGCCCTTTTCTAAGAGGACAAGACAGAAATTTGGATTTTATAATAATTTTCAAAAGAAATTTAGATTTGTTAACTATTTATTGAGCAAGCATTATTCATTTTTAGTATATCAATGAGGAATAATAATTTTCTGACATTGAAGAGTAAATGCTTGAGAAAAAGTCCACTACTCAACTATAGAGGTGTTAGAGAAGCACCTATAATTACCCGATGATCAAAATACGGTGTTAACAAGATAGAAACATCACAATAACTCCTAGGCCTGATATGAACCCCCAATTCCCCGGCCAAATTAGGGAAAGGGGAAACTATATCCTTTAACTGTAAAGTTGTTTGCAAGTGCAGGTGACGGTTGCTTTGTGTTTTATCCAAGTGTATTAGATCATAGTGCATTTCCATTTGTTTTTCTCCTGGGGCGTTAGCTGTACAGATAAAAATTTTTCCAGGCAAACTCCTCTTCATTTTCAATGCTATGAGTTTTGGTAAGTCAAATGCCCTGAGTCTAAATGCTTGAACACCTGAAATCAAACTTTCCTGATAAATGTAATCTGGACGCAGGTGAGCATTTAATATTTAGTGAGAAAAAGTAAAGGTCATTTAGCTCTTCAAGGCATATTTTTAAATATTCCAATTTCCCTAGGTGCCAACTATTTGTTTCTTGAACGACCTCGATATTTTACATTCACTAGCCTGGAAAGGTCATTTCCTAGAAATGTAATTCTCTTACCTGGAAGTGTCCATGTTTCTCATTGTTTGTCTGGAATATAAAATATGTTAACCTGCATGTAACATGCCAGAAATAGATGTGTGTGCTAATTTACACAAAGTTCACAGCCCTGAGTTATGTGTGGGATGAAATTCATGCCTATTTTTCCATATCTTTATATTTCTCTCCTACTAAACACTGGGTTTCTAACTTTGTTTTATTAGCCATTGAATATTGAAATGTTAAGTTGATACAGCAGACAAAAGCTCTAAAAAAAAAAAAAAGACAAAAGCTCTGTTAATTCCACATCCTCATAGTTTTTGGATGCACATGCACCAAACAAACAAAAAACCCTTCAGCATAAAATTTCACTTCTCAAAGCAGTTACACTAAGTTTATAAAAATATACTTAAAAAATGGGATGAGGTAAGAAAAAAATGCCATTGTGTAGCTATTAAAACTTGTATTTACAAAGTAGTCGATAAAAACATTCCTTTGGAGGGAGAAGGGATGTAAAGGTAACATGGATAACACTGAAAAGTATGATGTGTATCACAAGTGGCCTCTTCCCCTCAGGCTTCTTTGGAGACTGGTTTCTCAGATTTTGTGACTATTTTCTTGCATACCTACCTGATTAAGTTTCTTGGTCAGCCACCACTGCCTCTCTTCCTTTTGCTCCCTCTTTCTCCTATTTTGCACATTTTTGTCTGAAGACTTATATTTTTCTGATATCTTTTTGGCCCATCTCATCCTGGGTTCTTCATTTATTGCCCCTTTACCTGACTTGACCTTCCTCCTAGGCCCACTGGCAATGGTTCTGACGGGAGGCAGTAAGGCCAGAGACTTTGAGACTCCAGGCTGCTCTTGGGTGTTGCCACTGTCCTTGTTTGTTTTAGTAGTTCCACTTTCTGCCTCAAATGTCCAGAGAACAAAATTTCTTTTATTTAGGCTCTTAATAGGCTATTAATATTGGATCTCTTCAGTCTGAAGGAGAAATCAATGCCTTTCAATCCACACTGAGATCTATACCTTTGGAGTATGATTCACCTCAAGATGATTGTATTGAATTATTTTTTTTTCTCTAAATCATGACATTATTTGGGTGGGGGATTTTTTTTTTAGAAAAATTCTTAAATATGACTTTGAAAATTCATTTCTGATCTACTCGGCTGCCTAACGGCCTCTAGAGAGTTTATTTTCTAATAAATTCTATCAAGTTGTTCCTATCCATCTCTCCTTTCCATTCCTAGATCTGTTATTCTCAGTAACTCTGAACTGAAGAGTTGACCTGTAGTGTTACAGCCTACAAAGTTGTTTCCCTGACTTTGATATAGAAAAGCCATAAGAAGTCCTTGTTCTAATCCCTGCTTAATCTCTGTGTGATATTTTCAAATCATTTAACTTTATTGGGGCTCAGTCCCCTCATAAAGGGAGCAGAATATGCCACACACAAACGTATGATTTGGGGGTGTAGGACGTGCCGTTCCAAAATATGCCACGTTGGTATATTGATTATTTTGAGCTGTAGGCCCTTGAAAAACAATCAATGGAGGGATATAGTTTCTCTGAACTCTCCTTATCTGCCTACATACAGAACCTCCAAAATGAATTCAATTGTCATAAATCTCCCCAGGAATTTTATCAAACAAGGAAGATTGAGTCTTATCACAAGAGAAGAGATTAGAAGTTCATACTATACCCAGATAAATTGTCACAAATTATCATACCTCCCATCTGTTCTTCTAAGAGTTCATCTTCCCTAAAATCCAGTCACTTTCCTCTAGGAAGCCTACTCTTTCCACATCAAGATGATACGCAAGCCAGAAATCTGAGCCATATTTGAGAGTTACTCATTTTTCCCTCAGTATTTCCCAGGTATGAATGAGGTATGCATGCTAATAAACATATTATTTTTCTCTTGTTAATCTGACATTTATTGCAGAGTTTTTAGGTAAGAACTTAGAAGTGTAGAGGGAAGATTATTTTTCCTCCCCTATATTCATTTATAAAACCTTAGAGGTTTATTAGATCAATACTTCTCAACCTATTTTCCCCACTTGTCTCAAGTGAGCTGTCAGTCTGGACAAGATTGGCTGTTCTCAAGCATTAATGTCCATGAGCATTGCCTAGTGATCTATTACAAGACAAAAGCATCCTGCCATTGCTCTGGTCCACTGGCCGCCCTTAGGCTCTGGATTGTCTACTTGCTCATCGCCAAACATAGGCTTGGGGCTACTCCTTTCTGGAAGGCCTTCTCTTACTCTCTATCAAATATTTTCCCTAGCCTTCAATTTCCAGTTCAATACCACCTTCTTCAGTAGATCTTTGCTAATCACTTTCTTGATTATCCAAACATCACACCAAATTCCCTCATATTGAATTCTTATAAAGTCATAGGATTACTTACATGGCAATTTTTCAGCCTTCACTTTGATTTTTTTGTGAGCTTGCTTTATCTCTATATTTGATTTTTAAATCCTTGGCGATTGTTACTCATCCAGCCCAAAGTCTCCCACTTTATGTCTAGAGCCACAATTCTCAGATTTCAAGAGTACAAGAATCAACTGGAAGGTAAATGAAACACAGATTGTGAGGCCTTACTCCCAGAGGTTCTCATTCTGTTGGTCAGGTGGGGCCAATAAATTTGCATTTCTATAATCTAACAGTGCTGACCATGTTGGTGGTTAGAGAATTACACTTTCTGAAGCCCTGCTGTATAGTAAAACACTTGGCTTTATAGTCAGAAATGCCTAGACATGAATCTACTTTTTGAAAAAAATAATAGTATGCCAGGATGTGCTTTAATACTCTTCTAACAGGGATCCCTGGGTGGCGCAGCGGTTTGGCGCCTGCCTTTGGCCCAGGGCGCGATCCTGGAGACCCCGGATCGAATCCCACGTCAGGCTCCCGGTGCATGGAGCCTGCTTCTCCCTCTGCCTGTGTCTCTGCCTCTCTCTCTCTCTCTCTCTCTCTCTCTCTCTCTCTATGTGACTATCATAAATAAATAAAATTTAAAAAAAATAAAAAATAAAAAAAAAATAATACTCTTCTAACAGTAAAATAGAGATTTATATATCTTTTAGGAATTGGAAGGAAAATAACAATATACATAGAGATCCTGTTTATTATTCACTGTCTTTTTCCTTTATTCATAATCAAACTTCAGTGTTACTTCCACTGGGTTTCTTTCACAATCATCCCTGGATAAGACCAGGTCTCCCGCAGTGGCTCCATGGTTCCTAGGATTTCCCTGATCATATAACTTTTTGCACACTTTGTTGTAATTGCTTCCTTAATTATTTATCTTCTTTATCTTCTTTGATAAACTATAAGATCTCTGAGAGAAAGGATCATAAATATGCCAAGACCTGGAGTATTTGTCTATTGACTGAGTGCTCACTGTAGAGAAAGAGCACAATAAATAGTGATTGAATAAAAAGAGGAGTAGGGGACCCAGGGTGGCTCAGTGGGTTAAGCATCCAACTCTGGTTTTTGGCTCAGGTCATGATCTTAGGGCCATGAGATTGAGTCCTGTGTCTGGCTCTGTGCTGGGCATGGAGCCTGCTTGGGATTCTCTCTCTCCTTCTGTCCCTCCATCACCCACCACCACCACCATCACCAACTGTCTCTCCCTCTCTCTCTAAAAAAAAAGGAGGGGGAGAGAGTATATTGCATATAGTGAAATAGGAATTACAGTACCTACATACAACATTATTTTCAAGAAAAAAATCTAGCATATTTTTAGGCATGTTAAATGCATCTAATGAATGTTAATTATCTTTCCACAGTAATAATACATGAGTGTGATGTTCATCCTTCTAAGACTTTCTTGAGAAGTTATATTTAAAATGGTTTTATTCCTTTAAACAAAATCTATGTATTAATATATGTAACAAAATCTGTATTATTATTATGTCACAAAGCAATAAGTTCATGAATCACAATCCTGGATTTAAATATTGGTGAAGATAAGACATAGTGTAATGAGTGGCTATAACAGTACTTTCTGGAACCACATTACTCTGGTTCAATCCTGGCTTCGTGACTGACATAGGAAAGTGACTTAATTTCTCTAAACTCCAGTTTGCTCCTTTCTTAGGAGGCAGTCATTTATACAGTCACTACCTTGTTAGTGTGTTATGAGGATAAAATAAAATGATGCAGGTAAAGTGTTTCAAATAGTGCCTGTTACATACTAAGTATTTAATAACGCTGATCCTCTATAATAATGATCATAGTTGGTATTAAATAAGTACTTGCTGGCTGAATTAAGGAACATAAAATGGATATTACCTTGATCAGAAATTTGGTCAAATGGTCATGATAAGTATGATAAATATGGGAAAACCATATTTATTAAGAACTATCATGTATCAGTTATTGTGGCAGACTGTATTTCTCAGATTAGCCACAACAATATTTTCTACCCTGTGTAGTCTTCTGACAATGTGACTTGGATGTTCCATCCATTGAGAGGTGGGCCCTTATATTCATACCCTGTATCTAAATGAGCTTGTTGGGATCCCTGGGTGGTGCAGCGGTTTAGCGCCTGCCTTTGGCCCAGGGTGCAATCCTGGAGACTCTGGATCGAGTCCCACGTCGGGCTCACTGCATGGAGCCTGCTGCTCCCTCTGCCTCTGCCTGTGTCTCTGCCTCTCTCTCTCTCTCTCTGTGTCTCTATGAATAAATAAATAAAATCTTAAAAAAATAAAAAAATAATAAAAATAAATAAAAATAAAAAGTCTGAGACCACTATGCTCTGAGAATGAACGCCCAGGCCACATGGAAGCACCACATGAGTCTCCTGCTGGACAGTCCCACCTGAAGTCCCTGCCAACAGTCAGATCAACTGTCAGATATAAGAGACTGACATATGCGACTCACATGAAGATACTTCCTGCTGATGACCGCCTCCAGCTGACAGGTCAGCCCATCTTGGAGTCCTCCCAGCTAAGGCTCCAGACAGATACAAGCTCTCCTGGCTGCACCCCCACACACACCAAATCCCTGACTCATAGTTGTTTAAAGCCAGTAAATTTGGGGATTGCTTATTACACAATTACAGAAAACCCTGCCAGTTACTAGAAACTTAATTAGCTTAGTAAATGTCCATCACAATATTATGAGGCTGTGATTACTGTACCCAATTTACTGGTGATGATACTGTCAGTAGTAAAAACACATTTTTACAAAGGCGCCAACAAGTCAATGGTGAAGCTGAGATTTTAACCCAGATCTTCTTGACTGCAAGGTTTATACACTTTTTATTATCAGAGGAGGGGGAGATTTCTTATGTCCTCCAGACATCATTTTATTTTATTTATTTTTTATTTTAGAGGTGGGGGGGCAGTGCAAGTGAGAAAGAGAGAGAGAGAGAGAGAGAGAGAATTTTAAGCAAGCTCCACACCCAATTTTAAGCAGAAGCACCAACACAGGGCTGGATCTCATGACTCTAAGGTCATTACTTGAGCTAAAATCAAGACTCAAACGCCTACCTGACTGAACTAGTCAGTCACCCCAATACATCATTTTAAAAAGTAAAAATCTTTATAAAGACCTGCTCATTATGTTAGGCTATGCCTGATTTCTTTGAGGTTCTCAGAAGATGGTAATTTTCACAATCAACCAGAATTATCAATGACGGCTGCCTTTCTCAGTTCAAGGATTAAATTATCAAGTCTAAAGTCATCACATGATTTTCTGGGAATGTCCATCAGTGCCTGCCTTAGGGAGGGCAGACCTTAAGCACTTACCTATGGTGAGCTGAAGTGATTGCATTTTAAATTACATAGATTAAAAAAAAATGGCTCAACTGATTCTTAGATTTCATGCTGGGAAACGTGTGTGGTATGTACAGTGAGCATTCATTCTATCTGGTATGTGTGAAAAAGAAAGGGAGAGAGAGGAAACAAATGTTCACCTGTGATTGATAACACCATGCTGCGAGACAAAGGAGTCCATGGCACTTAAGGAATGACAGAGTTTTCAAAGAAAGGAGGAGACTACAAGGTACATTATTTGCTTAATTTATCTGCTCAGTCCTGGCCACTGCCTCCAGAATAAAGCCCAAACCCCTCTCATATGGGCAAAACCTGCACCTTCAGCTCTAGTTCCATCATTCTTTGTCCTCCTCTACATTCTATTCAACACTTGAAACAAGTACTCTTTTCTCTGGAATTACTTCTTTACATTTCTATCTCTTTGTACTATGATATACTTAAGGCCAAGGACTATTCATTCTGTTCATCTTTAAATTCTCAACATGTAACTCAATGCCTACTGTAGAGGTTACCAAGAAATGGTGTTGAATTAGCAAGACAATTGAGAATCCACATCATTCGTGACAAATTGTAAAAATAAAAGAAATCTCCCTTCCCTTGTGGCCTCTCCCCTGTAGGTGGGGCATGGTCCTTCGGAAGGAAAGTATGAAAAGATTATAAATTACTTGAGCTGGAGAATGAATGGCTGCGGGTCTCTACTAGATGGAAGAAGAGAGTTGAGATTCTTTTTTGGAGTGGTCTTCCTCTACCCTGGGGAAAGGGAATGCACAGAAGGGTTGCCTTTTCCATGCGAAGTTTGCTGTGCTTTGCAAAATCAGTAGGGCCAGAGCAGATTTCAGAAAAGAGGAAGCCAAAATCTTGTTGCTCAGGGCTGCCTTTATTAATATGGTAATAGTTAATAATCTGAGAACATAATATATATCAGACACTGAGATAAATGGCTTATGTGAATTGTGAGAGCTGATGGTTCCCAAAATCTAATAAAATAGGTCCCATTGTTATACCTTCTCCATTGTTAACCCACTCTGGATTAAACTACATAGGGATTATCAGCAGTCAAGACTGAATCAATTAATGCTGACATTCAATGTAGGCCTTCTGTGGAGACGGTTGTCTATAAAAGATTCTGACTTTAAGACCTGCAGATCCATAAACTCTTACCCACACTTCCAAAGTCCCCCAAATTCCCAAATCTTCAAAAATGGGAAAATAGGCGCATTTTCTGTTTATGGAAAATCGATTGATGGGAAAACTTGGCCTGAACTGATTCTTCAAATTAAAATTATTAAAATTATTAAAATTGGGTGGTTTTTTTTTTTTTTTCAGATTTTATTTATTTATTTATTTATTTATGAGAGAGAGAGACAGAGGAAGAAGGAGAGGCAGGATCCCTGTGGAGCAGGGAGCCTGAGGTGGGATTCAATCCCAGTACCATGGGATCATGACCTGAGCCAAATGCAGATACTTAACTAACTGAGTACCCAGGTCCCTAAAATTGCTTGATATTTTATTTGTTATAAAAAGCTATATACTTTGCCACAGAAATACTAAGTGTTTGATGGAGTTGTTTTATCTTTGCGTTTTTTTTTTTTTTTTCTGATCCTGCTGCGCCACATGTAATATACAGTATGTTTGTCGCTAATTTTGGGGGGGGCATTTTTAATTTAAGTTTGTTTTATTTAAATTTAATATTAATCCCATGCTGTGTTTCAGTAAGAACAATACAGATTCTGTATCTGTGGCTCCAGTCACATATCCAGTAGTACAAATTAGCTTCAAAGGTACATATACTGAACAAAAGAGGTAGGAGCGAGCGAAGGGGGGTGGGGGGGCCAGGAGGAAAGGGAAGGAGAAGAAACAAGAAATTGAACATGCATGCAGGCTTTTCCATACCACCTTCAGTGCTAACCTGCTTTAGAGGGAGGGTAAAAGTAGGCAGGAATGAGCAGCCACGGATTGTTGAACTGTTACCAGCACCACGCTTTTCAGCAACATTATCATCCTAGTATAATCTACCTAAATTAAAAAAAAAAAAAAAAAAAGTATGATAGCCAGGACATCTGGCACCAATTCCGATCAGGATTTGTGAATGTTATTCTTTACATTTTGTTGTTCTTTTTCTTTGTGGATGGTAGTTACTTTTAATTTAAAAGCAATTAAATCTTGCTTTTCTTATCTTACAGCTCTCCCTCATTTTCCTTGTTTCTACACACTATCTCCACACAAGAATTCCCTCTATTCTTATGCAAACAATTCTCCTCCTTTAGGATTCAAGTATTCTAGCCCAGACACCCTCAGTCTATCCTGTTAACTTCTAGATCACTTTCCACTGACGATTCTAGCACCGGCTCACAGTTTTCCTCTCTGTTTCTATGTCTGCCCTCACATTAGGTGACCTTTATATTTGTGTGGTATTCTAACAACTCAGCCTTAATATTTTCATCCCAGCTCTTTATCCCCACGTCCCTTTTATAAACTCTCCCTTTTATAAACCACGTCACCAAAACTGTCATCACCAGGAACTGTCTCGGCATCTAAAAAAGTATGCTTCAAGATTCATCTAGGCCCAACTCTCTAGCTTTCTTTTTCTTTTTTGCCCAATAAATTTGTCCTCCAATATCAACCAGCATCATGAGATCTTAATATCCTCGTTTTCTCCCAGTTGATCCGTGCAGTGTCTTCTCATTTCCTTCCTTCTCTATTCCAAAGTCTGTCATCCTAACCTCTTTCTTGACTATATGCTCAGTATGCTTGCTCCTACTCTCCCTCTCCACCTTTCCAGAACTTTCTGAACTTACTGTGATCTTACTATAGCTATCCACAAACTCTTCCTGTTTGCTGTGCTGAATTAATTACTTCTGTTTCCCCAAGGTGTTTTGCTTTCTTTTGCCTGATAATCTGTGTATTTTCTCTCCTTAGGAAGCCTCTCTCCTTTTCCGCATCGTGTCCATCAGGGCGTAATGTGGGTGTTACTGTCTCCTGGAAGCCTCTTCTAATGTCTCCCTGGCTCCCAGCTATAGTCCCAGAAAATACCACTACCTTGTATCCCCTTAGTGCCTAGAGGGCAGCTTTATGCTGTGTCTTCCCTCTGGTTACTTTCTTATCTGACTCTCTGGGACCCTTTTGGGATGAGACTCGGTCCTTTTTATTTTTGGATCCTCAACTTTTAATACTTAAAAATGCACTGTGTATAAGTGAAATGAATGACTACCAGAAAAGTTTCTGTAAAAGTAATAAAAACTGTCATTTTTTGTGAAATTTATATTTCATCTCTCAGCAAAATGAATCTGACCAAGGTAAGTATATTTTGAATGCAAATAATATGGTTTTTGTTAAATTCCACCTATCTAATTCTCAGCAAATGTTTAAGTTAAAAAAAAAAAGAATAATGACAGAGTTATGTAGCCAAAATAATCATGAGTAAGTCTGTCATTTATAGAATTGGAATATTGCAATTGTGCTGGGCAGGGCTTCTAAGACGTATCACCCCATAACTTACTTTCTGTTCTATCTAATATGATCCTGCATCCTTACCAGGGGTGGCTCAACCAGAGTCAGCACCCGATGGAGAATGCAGCCACCTAGAAGCTGGTCACCAGCAGTGATGTGACCTGACATGGCACCTTGGCCTAACAGGCCTGCTCTAAATCACACAATGACAGGTGAGCTAGCCACATACTCTCCTGGGAATTTGGGGAACCATCCAGAGACTAAATAAGTGAGTCAGAGCAGAGGGGTGACTATACCAAATCCTCAAAATCTCAGACCACCAGTTTAGGGAATCCCATATCAGATTACTAGACCCTTGGGAAGCCTGGCTGTGCAGCTGTGTGGTCTGCTTCCTCTCTGGCATTTTCTACCTTCTAGTTTCCTCTGTTTACTACAAGATTTCTTTTCCTTTAGTGCTCCAGGGTTCTGGGTCATGCCGCTTGGAAGAATGAAGAATCTGGTCTTCTAGACCAGATGAAGAGCGGTGGGCAGCAAAGCAAAGTTTATCAAGCAACGGTATTAAGCAATAGTACAAAGCTCCTGAAAAAAGAAGGAACACAAGAAGGTTGCCACTGGGAATTTTTAAGTCTAAGGGTTTTTATGGGCTTGTTGGCTGGCTGCTTTAATCTGATTAACCCTCCCTGCACCTGTCACCCGATCAAGTTTTTGTCCACAAGCTCATCTACCTATCAGGTAGTTGTTCACATGGGAAAGGGGTGGGGGGGACTCCTTCCAGGGTGTCATAGAATCTTTCTAAGGATGGCTCCCTCTTAGGGCAGGGGTTGGGTGGGGGGTTTTGTCCCTGCCTGCCTTTTTTCCGATTATCTTTCACTCTTATCAATTGTAATAGCCAAGCATGGTTTTATTCCTTACACTCTAAAAATACCTAGCAAATATTTGAATACAAAATCCATTGAGGTAAGAGACTTTATTCTTCTCATTTATAGTTCAATTCCAGTGCCTAGATCAGTGCCTAGTACTAGAAATCTTAAGTTTTAGGACTTAAATATTTGCCAAATGATTAAATAACTAACACATTAATTTGGTCAGTTTTCTATAATTCAAGAAACTGAGTCCAGTAGGTTGAGCTTTCATGTCTGACTGCTTATGTTTAAATAGGAATTTCTCCTCTTACTAGACATAGGACTTGACTCCTTGTCTGTGGGGTTTAGTTCAGTTTAGTTTAACATATAAAAGCACAACACTGATGTTACTTCTCTTATAGAATTGTTTTTCAAATGTGATGAGAAAATCCAGGCAGAGCTGTGCCTGGCATATAGTAAAAACTCAGTAAATATTGGTTATTATAATAATACTATCATTCAATGCTAGTTTTTCTTCAGGTATAATTAACCTGGATACGATCATATTTACAGAGATAAGGAAATGCAAATTCATAATGTAAAAGGAAGACTAAAGACCAGAAGTTAGAAATCAAAGAGTTAGAGTTTCAAATCCTTTTCTCATGAGCTTTGTGGCCTGAGATAAACTAGCTTAAGTTTTTGGTTCAGTTGTTCATACCTCTGGGGATGCTTGTCAGAGTTAGACACTCTCAAAATTATGAAGGATAGTTGGAAGAAAGGCAGGCAGGGATGCAGGGGTCCCTCTCTAGGATGAAACCACCCTTAAAAGGATTTTATACCACCCTGAGAGGAGCCCTCCACCCTTAATATGTGCATGATAGGCAGATGACAGAAACCGGATTGGGTGATGGGGCCTGGAGGGCTAATCAAATTAAAAGAGCCCACCAACAAGCCTTTGAAAACCCCTAGATTTAGAAACTCCAGTGGCAACCCTCTCACATGCTCCCTCTTCGGGAGCTTTTTCCCATGTCACTATTGCTCAATAAACTTTGCTTTGCTGCCCACCACTCTTCATCTGGTCTACCTCTTCATTGTTCCAAGTGGTGTGACCAAGAACCCCAGAACACTAAAGGAAAAGAAATTCTGTAACACAAGGCCAGTTTCAGCTTTAAAATTCCATAATTTTATGTAAAAGAGATGATTCACTTTAATTTATACTGTTACTTTTTAATAATTGTAATTAAAATATTATTTGGGGAATGATGATTGATTCAGGCATGGTTGTAAGTTTTGCTTTTGCTTTATCTGGGTACATAATTTCCAGGAAGGGAGGGAGGCCCACAGACTAACAATTATTTATATTACAAGTTAATTCAATTACCATGTAATAATTAAATTATTCCCATGCTCCGTGCTATGTTCATGGAGGATGTTCAATAAATATTAACTGACTGACTGGTGTGATATTTTAAATAGATTTGATTGACCAATTAATAATAATTAAATCTGCTGAAGCAATCAGATGGGGTATAGCTTAGTTTTGGCAAGAAAGAAGAGGTGTATTTGCCAATTCAATTGACTCCCTTTTTATCATTTAATTTGGTTTTTAAGACACCTCATAATTCAGGTGGCAAGAATGAACACTTTTTATAAAGTGAACCTAATTTTCACAATAAGTGCTGATTATGCTAGTTAAGAAGACAAATGAGACCAATTGGAGCTGTCCCTTCTTGCAGGAATGGACTGACTTTGAGGTCCTTAGGGAGACCCCTTGGGTTGTAATGAACAGGCCACACCTTACTGACAAGTCATTTATTGGTCCAGTTCACATGGCTCTGCAACTTTTGCACATACTTGAGGAAGAGGGTAATTTAAAAAGCTGGAGAGCCAGGCAGCTGGTTTCTCTCGAGTTCTTGCCACTTCTCAATGTGATGCCAGAATCAAAGTGTCAGCTGTCCATTTTCCCCACTCCCAGATCCCTGGCCCCTTGCTGTCTCCAATAATCCCTTAGAACTAATGACTCCCTCCGAGACACTAGCTCTTCAGATGATTCTGAAGATAATTTCGCATAATCCTTTCAGTGAGTGTAAATTTTGAAAACAAAAACCAGGATTAAAATTGAAGGCTACTCCTACTTTTTTGCACTATCACAACTCTCCCCTGAGCACCTCGCATCCCATCCGACTAAATGGGAGAAAGAAAATATGGAAGACAAACACAAATAAATATCTCAAAAAATGATTTTACCCCACAAGGTACATATCCACTAAGTCACCTTCACTGAAACCCATGGGGACATTTGCTCAAGCATCTCCTTAAAATTGTTTTTTCTGGCTTTATCTTTTTGGGATCATTTTGACTAGGAAATTGTGAAATGCCCAGGCTATTAACTAAAATTTATCCAGCCAGATGTATTTTGCTTTAATACCAGGACTAGTTCTTTTATTTACATACTATTTTACCAAGTATTTATAGACCATGTATCAGTAGGTCACTGTGATCACCCTGTACTAAATGGAATGAGAGCATTATTAACAGATTGCTAATACTATTTGTAGTAAAATAAACATATAATCAAGAGATGTTAAATGACTGAAGCAATCTCAAAGTTATTAAGGCACGGAAACAGGAAAGGGAGTTTCAGATTCTAAGTCCAACCCCACCCCTGCTTCCATTACTCATCTTGCCACAAGGGGCCATTGGCTCACTTGCAGGAGAAATTGAAAGAACTAAGCTGTCAGGACATGAGCAATTAAATTTTACTTGACTGGAGATAAAGAAGAAACACTATTTCTTAGACACTGAGAGACATAAAGGATACAAGAATGAAACAAGGATGATCAGCTGCCAGATTAGGATGCGAAGTTCCTCTTCCAAATATCCTTCTTTGTCATCTTCACACTCCCCACAGGAATTAGCTGGGTATAAGCTATTATTTTTAAGACCTTGGAGGTTCAACTTTTGAAAGAAAGGCATAAGGAAAGCTTCATAAACAAGGAGGCTGGCCTTTAATTTAAAGCTTAAAGCATAAGCACCAAAATCTTAAACTCACACTGCTGTGTGCCTGGGTTAAAGTATTGTGTACACATTTGTAGATCTTGATTCATACCTGAAACGTCCCATAGGAAATATATCATGTTTGTCTTATTTCTGTCAGAAGATTCCTGTTTGGCTTCTGAAAGGCACTAAAAGTTTTAAAGATTCTAAGTATTATATGTATTTCCCAACGTAAAGCGCATCTCCAAACCATTAGAAAATATGCAATTTGTATAATATCTTCATTCCTTAAAACAAGGTGTTTAATATTTGATTGATTATATTCTGATGCCAACCCAGATATTTGTTTAGTCAAATGGGCCAATTTTACCCTTTGGCTCCTCACTCCTACTTTCCAGACCTACTGCCATATTCTACTCAGTTTACCTTGCTTGGAATTACCATCGAGATTTAATATACTATTTTTTCCTAGATCATGGAAATCACTCCAGTTTAATCAAGTTAAAATTAATTAACTAATTACTTAATGAATTAATCTAAGCAAATGGCCTGACTGTGAATCCAATTATGTGATTTTTTTTTTTTCCCATCCATCGGCCTCCTTTATAGTGAATGAAGGGAGAGGATAATAATTCAGCTAATCCCCTTGAAACATTTGAGTATCCAAGGTGGCAGAAAAAAAAATGTATTCAGATGGTAATTTATATTTTGTTTTCTCTGCTGTGAAAGACTCAGAGAACTATTTGTACTTTATTCTCTGTATTTTCTCCTCTGCCATTCCAGAAAGTATTATTTTTTCCTTTCAAGGACTGGTACACAATCATCTTAGCATTTGTGAAAATCTAAATCAATTGAATTATTTCTTGTAAGAAGACAGAGACTCTGGTGGCAAACTCAGAGGGAGACTATGGGGAGAAGGTTTTAGGCTGGGAAAGGGGCAGTGTTTGAAGACCACAGGTATCTTCACAGGGACTTTAAACAATGGCACACTTTCTTGGGAGAACGGATATACAAGACACTTAAGGAGGTTGATCTGTGGCCCCACACTTTGGCAGTGTTTCCTTTTCCAAAAACAGTAGAGAAGTAGAGGAGACAACGGATATCACAGAACCACATGGGTTTCAGTAATGAGCTCACTGAGGTCATCTGTGTGGATTAAAACGGGAGTGGTCATTCATGAATGTTTTACTCTGCATAACTGACATAGATCAATTGGAATCTTTAGGAAGACTGATCTAAAATTTTACTTCAGGGCCTCATGAAGCAGAGATAAAACCAGATTTAATTTGATTTAAAGAAATGAAGAACCACAAGCCTTCTCACATGCCTGTACATGTAGCTGCAAATTCATATGCACTAAACCATGTTACCGCCCCAAAAGCTGACAAGGGACTCAACTTTCTATTCCCTTCAAAGTGCCTGCCTGACACTCCATCATTTGAATGTCTGATTCATGAAGTCCCTGAAGCTGAAATTGACATATTATTACTTCTAGAGGAGAGAAAAATTCACGGTACTTAACATTAAAATTGTTTTTTCTCCACGCCATTCATTTTCATCTTTGTCTTCCATCTTATTGTAGGACAAAGAAGAAGACTGGAAGGGTGGACAAGGAAACAATCCCGGACTCCCACTGTGGCAGGCCAATTAAATTACAATTCAATGATTCTCATAGTTGGGGGTTCTTAAATCCAAAATGCAGCTAACCTTACTGCAATTTTCTAAATTACAACCGCATATGTACAATTATTTTTGAATAAATACTGTGGTAACTTTCTTCATACATAATCCCTTTAACAAGGAGCAGGGAAACAAATCACCATGTTTATGTAACAGTTTTTTAAAGAATATATACCATTGCTTAATAAAAGTTTTGATTATCATACTAAAAATAAAAAAGCAACACTAATGATGTGTTTATTAGAATGACAAAATCCGAGGTGAACCCAGGCCCATCAGTTTCTCAATATTACTTCTCATGAAAAGTAGCTGAACCCCGGGAAAGAGCAGCAGGTGTTATCCTAGAATGTTGAGAAAAGGTAGAGAGTGCTTGGCAGGCTCTTCTTTGATATTCTTCTCTTTACTGAGACCAAAGCTCACACCAGTAGGGGGTGGAAGGCACTAAAGCAGGGTCCTTTAACAACTGAGGCTTAAGAAGTGATTGCAAGGACAGTGGGGAAGCCAAAACCTGCTTTCATTAATAAAACCTTAGGTCTCCTTTGAAATTCTCCCCATCTCCTGTTTACAGTCCAACGACCCAACATGATCCATCTCCAGACTCTTTCCTACTCCACTATCTTAGATTCAGTTGCTGAACAAATAAATTAGTGAACAAAGATATACTCAAATAATCTAATGTTCTCTTACTGATAGTTGAGAATATAAAAGAAAAAAGAGAAAAATAAGAAATTCTTAATATAAACAGTCATATTGACTGCTTATGAGGCAATTAACAATTTTGTGGTTATGACCAATGCATCAAATAAAAATCTTAGATCAACATGACAGGATATTCATTTTTGCTTAGCTTGAGTGGGTCCTGACAATGTCAGACTTTACCTAAGCTCTGCGTTCTTGGAAAACAGTGACATTTCAGAAAGTCTCAATCTTTTTTTTTTTTTTAGAAAATGCCTTACTGGGAAGAACCACCCTTCACATATGACTTAGCTAAGACTCTAAGACTTGAGGGTGCGCCTTCATCACCAGTTGCAGACCCTGCAAATTGCCATTCTTTGTCTCATAAACAATTAGCTTAATTGTCCCTACTGTTCAATCTTGAGCAAATGCCCTCAAATTTAATCCAACTTTAATCAGGCTTCTCCTTCCCTGAGACCCCTGAACTTTAGTACATTCTTAAGTGTAAGCAGAACAACCCCTTAGTGAAAATGAGCTGAAGAAAAAAAAAATTCTGCTCAACTCTCTGATCCTGCCACTTGATCATCCTGCACACCCACCACAGCTCTTTCTAGCCTCCCAATAAAGGAGAAGCCTTCTACCTGACCTTTGAGAAAATTCTAGATCTTATGATTGCAGTGTTCATTTCTATTGTAATAGTCTCTCTTCTTCTATTAAAATAGTTTCCCTCCTTATATCCCAAATCCCTCTTTGCCTATTGCCATAGTCCACCTTCCTATTACAATAATTTACTTCCCAAGTTGCAACAGTTTTTTGAATCAGCCTCTCCTTACCCAAGTCCAGATTAGCATTTTATTTGATAGCCCTCTTGGGTCAGCTAAAACTCAAGCTTAATCATTTGAGTGAAACTCTCAGTGAAGTGAATTTAAACCATGTTTAGTAATACTATGAACTTTAGCAAACATTTAGGAAAATTAAATTTACATTGATTGTTATTTTCCCTCAAGCACCCAATGGGAAAAAGAAAAAAAAAATCTGCACCATTTAAGGGTGCCATAAAAATCTAATCAAACCATCTGCTTCCACCTGGATATTGAATTATTATAGGAATAAGGAACAAGTGATATATTTTAAAACCTAATTTAATTACCATTTTCTCCCCCTATCCTATTCTTGGACTCTCACAAATTGGTCTTATCTATGAAATCGACCCCCCCTCAAATGCTCTAAGAGTATCAGTTGTTCCCAAGAACATGTAATAGTTATTATTAAAAATATTTGCACCTGCACAATTTTCGACAATCTTTGCCTTGATGATTTGAAGTTGGTGACACTGAGAAAAAAGAGAAGATGGCATATTTGAAGAAGCTTTTCTTAATTTTGGTAATAATCATTAATATTTTTATATTAATTAAAGAAAAGAAAGTCCTAAGTAAGATGGTTCTGGAAAGATGACATGACATACCATAAAATTCACTGAAAAAGTGTCCAGTTGTGGTAAAAACATTTGGTTGGAAAGTCCTCATCATTTATGAGTAGGAGAAGGAGGAAAGAAAATAATATGAGTTAGGTATAGGACCAGAAGATTAAAGGGCCTGAAAGTATAAAAATGGAGAAAGTCTGACGTGTGTGTGTGTGTGTTTAAACATATATATATTTTTAAGGTATCTTCCTTTCAGCCTAGTTTGCAGTATAATCTTTCATTATTTCCAGATAATTCTCCTAGTTCACATTTTAAATAAGCTTAGTAAAAAAACCACATTCCCTATTGCTTAGTAAAACACAAATTATAGTAAATTTTAACTATAGACTTAGTCTTTGATTTGTTATTGTAAACAAAGATATCATCTTTTTTCAGTAATTACACCTAGAATAAATCTTAGATTTGATGATAAAGAACATTTTAAAAGGATTTAAAAAACTAAATTCCTTTTAACTTCATCCTGAACATTTTTAATTTATATTTCAAATATAAGAGAGTGAACTGAAGAAACGTAGGACATTTCATCTCTACGGCTTCCAGAAGATTGAAAGGACTGTGGTTGAGAGGTTGGTGAGAAGGGATAATAGGACACCAAGTTGTCCTCCAAAGTCAATTTCTTTGTTCTTAATGTATTCTGTATGAATTCCTAATTTCACTGAGAATTAAGAACAAAAATCTCTATGCCTTCATCCAGAAGCATAACATAGACAAAGCCCCTCAAGGAAATGGTAATGTGGTAAACACTACATTGGATCTCAGGAATAAAGACTCTGGGAAAAGAAAGTTGGCCCCAACTAGTCAAACAAAATTTGAATTAGCAGTGAGATAAGGAAGCCGCACAGGCTCTGAACCCCAGGCAAGGTAAGTGTCTGATCCAATCAGCACCTGCGAGTGCAGGAAACTGCATCCAAATAGAAGGTGACTTTCATGGATGAGCCATTGAGCCTACCACTCACATGGCAGCAGATCGTGTCTTCCTGCCAAGATAACACTGTTCTGGCCCCATGGCAGAGCAGAGAGAAAATGATGAGTCTACAGATGAAATAATAAAAATAATAAACATTTTTTAAAGGACTACTGTTAGCCGATGCATTCTCTATATACCATTAGCACTCCAATCTTATCTGCTAACTCTTTGTGTCACATGAAGGGTATCTACTGATTTGAAAGCATATCCCTTGTTTGAAGCTTGAAATTTGGATTAAAAAAATATGAAAGTGTTAAAACTAAAATAGCCATAGAATTGGGCTGCATAGATGGGTCCATAACTTTTAAACTTATTTTTACCATTTTACCTCTCCTTCAGTTTGAGATATAATTCACATGCAATAAAATA
Source organism: Canis lupus baileyi (assembly GCF_048164855.1). NCBI lineage: Eukaryota > Metazoa > Chordata > Mammalia > Carnivora > Canidae > Canis > Canis lupus. The sequence continues at coordinate 11,930,759 of NC_132873.1, forward strand.
CACATGTGGTGTACATTTTGATAATTTTGATAGTTGTATACAGCCTCGTAATCACCACCAGAATTAAGATACAGAAAAATTCCCAGCATTCTAAATATGTTCCTTGTACCTCTTGATTGTAGATCCTCTTCCCCATTTCTCATCCACAGGCAACCACTGATCTTCTATCCCTATAGTTTACCTTCTTTTAGAATTTCAAATAAATGGAACAATGCAAAATGTAGTGTGTTATATTTTGCTTTTTTTACTTAGCATGGTATAAATGAATGTAAATGCTAAATGAATTTTTTTTTGAAATTCATCTATGTTGCTGCATGTCTTAAATTTTGTTCCTTTTTACTGTTGAGTAATGCATTGTGAGTGGTCACAGCATTTACTAATTGATGGATTTTTTTTTAAAGATTTTATTTATTTATTCATGAGAGACACAGAGAGAAAGAGAAGCAGAGACACAGGCAGAGGGAGAAGTAGCCTCCATGCAAGGAGCCCAATGTGGAATTTGATCCCGGGACTCCAGGATCACATCCTGGGCCTAAGGCAAGCACTAAACCATTGAGTCACCCAGGGATCCCCATAATTGATGGATATTGAGTTGTTTCCCCTTCTCTGCTCTCAGAAAAAATGCTATATGGAATATTTGTATACAAGCACTTGTGTTTTCATTTTTATTGGATAAGTACTTAGGAGTATTGCTGGGTTGTATCATTCAGGTGTTCTTAATTTTTTAAGAAATTGCCTTACTATTTTTAAAAATTGTACCATTTTGCATTTCCACTGGCAATGTATGAGGGTTTCTTGCCAATATTTGGTGTTGTCAGTCTTTTGAACGTTGGTCATTCTCCTGGATCTAGAGGGTATCTTACTGTGGTTTTATTTTATTTTTTATTTATTTATGATAGTCACAGAGAGAGAGAGAGAGAGAGGCAGAGACATAGGCAGAGGGAGAAGCAGGCTCCATGCACCGGGAGCCTGATGTGGGATTCGATCCCGGGTCTCCAGGATTGCGCCCTGGGCCAAAGGCAGGCGCCATACCACTGCGCCACCCAGGGCAGGGATCCCTTACTGTGGTTTTAATTTCCATTTCCTTGATATATAATGCTGTGGATTGAATTGTGTCTCCTCAAGGAAATATTGAAATCTTAAACTCCCTGACCTCATAAATTGACCTTATTTGGAAAGAAGGTCATTGACATTGTGCTTAGTAAAAACAAGATCATACTGGAGTAAGGTGGGCATCAAATCCAATATGACTGGTATCTTTGCAAGAAAACAGCCATGTGAAGACAGAGACACACCTTAATAAACAATGTCTTCTTAGCTGACTATGTTTCTTGAAATTGTCTCATTAAGGATTTCATTGAAATGACATTTTCAATGATATTCAACAAGTATTCATTGGAAGATTTAGGTGCTAAGTGCTAAACTAGAGAGTTTTAGTGCTGGATGAAGACATGTTCATTGCCCTCAAAAAATTTCTTGCACAATTAAATTAAGCAGATTATAACCAAGTAAGAGTGGGCATGCATAGTTTAATACTAAACAGAGTAAAATAAACTCTGAGGAAGGAACTTAATGCACAGAGATCCTAAGGACGGGATATAGCTTCTAGTGTTGGAAATAAGAAAACGTTCGTGCAGAAAATATTAGAGGTAAGTTTTGTAAGATGAGCAGAATTCCAGAAGATCCTGAGGCTAAGAAGAAGGCATTCTTTCTGCACTTTTCCATCTGGAGACACATCTCCATGCCTCTGAAACAGCATATATGAATTGGACACAGTTCCATCACCTGCTTATACTCTGTAATGATATCAGTGTTGGGGTCTAAGGTTATACATTTTGAGATTCTTGTTTACTCCTCTTTCTCATCCTTTGGCATTCAAATTGTTCTTTTATTTCAGAAACATCTCCTAGTTATCATCTTATGCCTAAGAGAATTCAGTAGCTTGGTCTCTCTCACTCCAGTCTTCCCCTGGGATGTGGTCAGCCTTCAGAATGGCCCCCAATAATCCCCATCTCCTCTTATTGGTAATGTTCTACAGTTTTCTTCCACAATGGAACAGAGTTGGCAAACATCATGATATAGCCCTTCTGAGATTAGCTTATAAAAGACAATCCATTGTCTGTCTTCATTACACTGTTACTCCCACTTTCTCTTTCTTCAGTCGCTCATCCTGGGGTAAGCTGATTGTTATGTCATAGAGCACTTATGGAGAGGCTCACGTGTTAAGTAACTGAGATCTCTTGTCAACAGCCATGTTGGACATGGATCCTCCAGCCCCAGTCAAGCCTTCAGAGAAATGCAGCCACAGCCAACTTCTTGACTAAAACCTCATGAGGACCCTGAGGCAAAACCATCCAGCTAAGATGCTCTTGCTTCCCTGACTCTCAAAGACTGTGTCAGATAATAAATGTCTATTGTTTCAAGCTGCAAGTATTGAGATAATTTGTTCTGTGGAAATAGAAACTAACTAATAGACCCTTTATGGCTCTTAGTTTTCCATAACTAATACTAGTCACCCTCTTATTTAAAAAAAAATAATAACCCATTTCCCCAATATTCTACAATTTGGTACTTCTCATACTGTGTCGTCATTAAGATGTGTCTGCATTTACTGTAGAACTTGATAGATAATAACTATTCAAAGGGTGAGAATTCAGAGCAAAAAGCATAAAGGAAAAGATGTATAGGTTATATTTGTAAAGTTATTTAGCTGCATTCTAGAGGAGTAATTGGCTATTCCCTGGATAAATTAATTTGCAGGTATACTGTAGAGGTTATTGGCAATGAGAAGGGAGGGATTGTAAGGAAATTTGGTTAAGGCCAGGAATTTGTATTAGCCTTGTCATCTAGGAGGGAAGAGGAATCTGAGGGAATTTATCAAAGTACTACTAGCTTGAAAAGAAAATGTAAGCTAGGGAAGGCAAGGTTATACACACAGGTCAGGGTCCAAAGGGTGTGAGCACGCATGTGTATGTATGTGTGTGTTCACATGTGCATGCATGTGTGTGTTGTAGGCATAGGATGGGAACAGAAGTGTAATGGAAAGAATTATACACACAGGTCTTCTTATATGAGGGAGAGAAGTGGAAATTGCAGAAGAATGTTTTTTTTTAAAAAATAGAAGAATGCCAGAGATTAATTTGTCTTTCTTTTCAAGTCTGATAAATTGAGCAGGGACAGTATGATAGAAGAGCATCAGAATCCAACACATTGGTTTGAATCCCAGTTTGGCATTAGAGAAGTTAATAATATCCCTGAAATACAGTTGCATATTTTAAACTTTGAGAATAATATTTTTCTCCAGGATAAATGTATTACGATTAACATATGCAGAGGACCTTGCATGGTGCTGGGCACATCAGCATTCACACCAGGGAAGCCCAATGAAAGCCTTCCAGCATTCGCCATACAGGCCTACATGTGATTATGGAGTTCTGATTTATATTCTAGACTAAAAAAATGCACAGAACTGTTTAAATTAACGTATTTAATTTAAATACGTTTATTTCTCTCCTCTGCATAAACCATTTGCTACCAAAAAAAAAAAATTCCCCAAAGGAATATGACAATGCTCATTTTGGAAATGTTAGTGCACCCATATTTTTTATATCAAATGATCATTAATAGTATCTCAATTTCTAGTTCATACAGCTGGTAATTCCATTATCCATTGCATTCATGGTGCTTCCCAATCTTTTATTTATTTTTTTTATTGCTTTCCACTGGATCCCTGCTATCCATGAGATCAGAAATGGTGTCTCTGAGAATTTTAATGTACTGATAGAAGGGAGGCTAGAAGACCTCCCCTTCCAATCATAAATCAAGTCCTGGGGCAATGGTGTTTGTCCTTCAGGACTCTATTACCCTAAAGTTTTTGAATTAAATGGCAATGTTATTCAATGTTATTTATTAAGTAGACAATATTTTTAGGAGTTAGCATTTCCTATGAAGCATAAAACCTGCCCATTTTTTAATGTGTTCATATAAAGAATTTGATTTCTCCCTATCCTCAAACTTTTCAGGACACTATTTGTCAAATTGGAATTTGAAAATGCTAAAGCTGTATATTCAGATTGACCTAGAACACCAATGAACCATAATAAAAGCAACACATGAGCTGTAATTCTTGCAAAGGAGCACCAATTCAACACCTCATATTCCAGCTGCCTGCAGTGATGTAATAAAACAAATTGTGCAATCTGATGCTTTTTTTTTTTAAGATTTATTTATTCATTCAGAGAGAGCGAAGAGAGAGGCAGAGACACAGGTGGAGGGAGAAGCAGGCTGCGTGCAGGAAGCCCGATGTGGGACTCGATCCTGGGTTTCCAGGATCACACCCCAGGCTGCAGGCGGCACCAAAGCGCTGCGCCACCGGGGCTGCCCTGATGCTTTATTATGGGCTGGATATATGAAAGAAAAAATACTACTCCTTCCTTTTTCAGTGACTAATGAATGTAGTTCATTATTGATCATCAAGTATACCTTTCAGCCAAGAAAAGGTTAATGCCCTCTCTTCCTTCCCTCTGTCTCCAGGAGAAATGGAGTCTCTCCCTTTTGCTGTATCATACAGAGTCCTTATATCTTGGAATTTCTTTATGCCTTTTTGTGACACAAATTGGATTTATATATACTATTTTTTTAAATTCTCTTTATAGATTTATATTTTTTAAAAAAGAAACTAATGGGAGGGGTGTGGAATAGGGGCTGGATTTTTCTCCTGGCTTTCCCTTTTATTAGCCACCATAAAAGTTTTTTTTTTTTTTTAAATCCACAATTCATAACCAGAAGCAATAACATAAAAATCAATAAGCAAGAAGTTAGGGTCTTGCCAGCCATCCCAAAGAATTTAAACCCTTTTTTCACATCTAGTTTAGAAGATGCCAGTTGAAAGCTAAATCAATGCCTAGATGTGTGACTTTTTTGCACTATATGCTGGGGGAAAAGACTGAATTGTGCTTCATTTTGTGGTTACCTCCTGTCAGGACAAGGGCGGAAAATCCAGAATCAGGCAAATGTCTTCTCACTTCTGTAAAGAGCTGACATGAATTCCACTATTAGTTGTGAATGTAATCTGGATAAAGCACTAGCTGATGACACATTTAGAGATGATCTCTCCGGGTATGTTCATAAAGCCTTCCAGAATCCAAGGAATTGGGGTTGGTGGGGCTGGAACTGTGGGAGACAGAACAGTAAGCAGTTAGGGAAATACCTTCTGCTGTCAGAAGGCTCAACCTCCAAAATTAACCAGATTGATAAGCTACTAGTTACTCAGTTTTCTCATATATAAAGCTTCCTTTTATTTCTGCCTCACAGGATTGTTGTGAAAGTTAAGATTGTACATTAAAAATATTCAAACTTGGTATCATCAGGGGAACTACTTTTCCCTCCAAGTGGCCACCCTTGGTAGGGGTTTCTTTTTCCCTTGCCTCTCAAGCTTCTCAAGCCACTCAAGTTGTGCTTCCATCACTTGGAATCAAATGTGACCTCACTAACACACGTTTTACAAGGAAAACACACACACACACACACACAAAGGGAATAACTATAGTGTGTAAAGATTCTAATAAGTGGCACGTGAAAGCATTTTAACTACAAAATTTACAAGTGTATATTGTCAGACAAACAGATTTGATTAATTTTTTTGAGATTTGATTAAATTTGAAGAGAATCATATCATTTATCGAATTATTTCAACTGCTGTTTGTCTATTATGCTCTATTATTATAGTGGTTCTTTTTTTTTACTAAATAAATACTTTTTTATTCTCAATAGAGCAACTACAATTCTTATATATGCAGAGAGTCATTTTGAATATGAACATATTTCTTGGTAAATCTTTTGTAAACCAGACCTCATTAGACAAAGAGCTGGTAATGGGGGAAATTGAAATAATTTGCCTTCATTCCTTCACATTTTTCTTTCCTCTCTTTCTCTCTGACCTTCTAATTCCTGTGTGTAACCTCCTGGCAAGCAAATATTTCAGTTGTGGTATTCCATTTAAATCTGCCTCAGGCTCATAATGCTCCATGCATTTTCCTCTTCACTATCCCTCCCTTATTACAAATACTGTTATTTTATTTATAAGATTATAGCAAGCTTCTAGGAGAGAAGACTGTCCCCAAAGTAAGTCATCTTAAGATGTTCATGACAGTGCAGACGTTCCCAGGTTGCTGTTATTAAAAAGATAATATTTTAGGAGAATTACTTTATTAGGACACACGAGATGGAAAGCTACTTTTTTTCTCAGGTCTTTTAGAAATTCAGAGCTAATTAAGTTGATTGGGCAGAAGGATATTTAATGGTTTTTGCCATTCTCATATCTTATGTTTTTTTTTTAACTTCTAGTTCTTGAATTCTTACAAACCAGTTACTACTTCACTGAAAAAACCGGGCCAGTACAAATTTTAGTGGAAAACATTAATCATCAGTGTTTTTAAAATACTTCAAAATGATAAAGAGTTTTATTTGCATCAGGTTTTTTCCCACCTATTTTAGACTAAACCTGTGACAGCATGCACATTGCTTATACATTTGGCAGTTCTCAAGCTTTAGCTTGGTAAAAATTTACTTTTTCCGCAATCTACTCTAGTATTTACTTTTTTTCTTTTTCTTTTTTTTTTTTTCTTTTTAATGGTTCTTTCCTCATTCCCCTGGGCTCCCTTTCACTGCCCTGCTTCTCATCCCCCACTGCTCTGCATCTGCTGCAGCACAGTCTCTGTAGGACTAGTCATTTTTTAACCAGCAACCCAGGTGATGTAAAAGTCGACGATCCCCAAATCATTCTTTGAGATGACTAGACAGTTCAATCCTTTGTTTTACTTTTAGGGAAAAAGCCCAGAGAAGTTGCTACCTATTGGAGTAATAGGTGATTTTAAAATTGGAAATGTTTAAAGAAATGCATCAATATAGGTAGAGATCAGTGGTTTTTAGAAAACAGTAAAGGGCTTACTATTAGCCATTTTCCTCTCATACTTTATTTGCTCTGGTTTAGATTTCCGCCTTTTGATTCCTGTTCAGTTTAACCTTTAACACAATTACCCCAGCTGCAGCTCAGTGAACTCCGTACTTCAGAGTAATTGCCTGAAAATGAACCTCATCCTCCAGGAGCTGCAACCTCCACTGAGCCCTCACGCAACCCATCCTTTCTTTTAAGGCTTGACCCAACATCATCCATGTCCAGCTCAAGTTCATGCTAACCCACCCTCTTTATGTTTACCCCTCCCCTGGACCCAAGGCCTTGGCCCTTGGAAAACACAGGTTTGGTTAGAGAATTCTAGGCAATGCAACAAAAAACAGAGTGGCTAAACATCTTTTTCCAGCTGCTTGATACTCTCTTTGTAAGAGAGTTTCTAAGAAAATGTGAACATAATGCTATTTTGTTTTAGTTTTTTGAAGGTGAGATATGACCAAGATATCCTGAATATTCCCTCAGTGTGGCCAAATTTCTTCCTTCCTCTAGATCCCTAACTTCCCTTTCTCTAGTGTCTCCTTTAGAAAACTTGCCACTGCAAATTCTTTTTCTGCCCCCTTGAGATGGGAATCTTTTTAAAACCCTCTTGCCAGATATACAACTCTGGACTGTCTTTTTCAAAGATCTGGGAACCAACCTGTTGAAATCCGTAAGCTAGTGGCGTTTCTGAGTAGTAGCCTGATTTCAGTGGACCCTCTTGCTCCAAGTTATAAAGTTACCTCGGGTCATGAAGATAAAGTCTACTTTTCCTCTAGGTAAGGTCAACTAACAATCACACATGATTTCCACTCTTTCCACCTCCACCTCCACTTCCACCGAAGCCCCTAAACACCCCTGAGCACTTCATTCTCATGGAGTGGAGCTCAAACTGAGTTCTAGCCTCTATCCTCTATTGTAATAGCCTTGGAATTTCTATTTTGCATCCCTGACAGAAAAGGATCTAGATTTTTAAATGTAAAGTCAGATGCTTTAATTCCTTCTGGAAATGTCTCTAATAGGTAAAAAAAAAAAAAAAAAAAAAGCAAGCTTTATACTTTGCAGCCTAAGAGGCAGTGGTTCATTTTAGTGGCAAATTTCAAGGGATTATCATGATTAGCCTTTGAATCTAACCTCTAAAAATGGTGAATTCATTAACTTTTGATGTGTTTTTTTTTCACCACCCAAAATGGACAGATTGTAGTTTTGTCTTTATTAGCTCTATTCAGACAATAATTGTGTTTATATTTGATAGGACTGAAAGTTCAAAAGTTTGACGTTTGCTGTTGTTTTTAACTCATGGTTGGATTTTGAACAAATCAGTTGATGAATTTATTGTTACTGATTTTTTTTCCCAAGATGCTCTGGAAAATCAGATAGCGAACTTCTCTCTGTTAGTAATAAGAGTGAAACACCTTACTAACCTATATTTAATAAAAAAATGTGTAAATAATATCAGGTTTTGGTGTACAAGTCAAAAAAATACTCCTGGTTAATGTTTGACAAACATTCACATCAGATTCTGGAAGCTACTAGTTGGTATTCTAGTGAATGCTGGTGTTTACACTATTATTCAACTAGGTTAAATACAAATAAACAAATATGTATTTCTGTGTCTCATATATATATATATATATATCACATGCACATATATCACATGCACATGGTGATTGTTCTTGGATTATGCTTCTTTTGAGCGATAAGAAAAAAAAAACTAGAATGCTGGGGCAGCCCAGGTGGCTCAGGGGTTTAGCACCACCTTCAGCCCAGGGCCTGATCCTAGAGACCCCAAATCGAGTCCCATATTGGGCTCCCTGCATGGAGCCTGCTTCTCCCTCTGCCTGTGTCTCTGCCTCTCTCTCTCTCTCTCTCTCTCTCTCTCTCTCTCTGTGTCTCTCATGAATAAATAAATAAAATATTTTTTTTAAAAAATAGAATGCATAACAACAATCCTGTGTACCACATATGTCATTGACAAATTTTGGCATCATCTTTACTCCAGTGCTTAAATGTAAGTTAATGTAATGTAAGTTAGGGGTAGATACCCCAAAGTCCTAGCTGTAGTTGCACAAAACACAAGAAGCAATCAAATCATCAAAAAAAAAATAGAAACATTATTAGGCTTGAGTTACCTTGCAAAATATCATATCAAGATTCAACTACTGAAAATACTTTATGACAAATGAATATTCACGTTACACCTTACAATTCAAAAATAAGTCTTAAAATGTAGCAGATTGTAATAACTTGGGATGGTGGATTAGTTTCCTAGGAAAAGCGTAACATCTTGCTTATGTCTGTTACATGCAATCATAATTTGCTAAAAAAAAGCAAACAAACAAATGAAAACTTATCCTGCCAGCACTATGTAACATGTTTTTCTCTTCTTGGGAAGATGAATATCTGAGCTGTTATGTACTTTCAGAGGAAGCCAATATGTGGTATATTTTGTAACAAAGATTTCCAAAGTCTATTGTCATGGATGGGACATTCTTAATAGGGATGAATATCTTTGTGAAAACTAATTTTCCAGTATGCTCCTGCTGAACTCAACTGCAAAGTGGTCATGGCTGGCCTGGGCCATAGCCTGCGCTCTTGCAGGTGACAAGGGGGCAAAGGGATTGGTCATTAACACCGAGAACTCTTCATTTTGTTGTTCTGATGTTTAAAAATTTTTATATATGAATATGAAAATGATGAAGTACTTTTTCATGTGCGTAGAAGAATTTCAAGTAATGTTTCTTTAATAGAATTCCCAGAAAAAAATCACATTTCCCAAAGATGAGCATATTTTAAGTGGGAGTTCAAAGTTCAGTTAAATGCAATGACTTCCTAGCATATATTCATAAATCCTAGAGTTGTGGGTAAATAAAATAGGTACTAGATGTCTTGATTAGGGAAGGAAAAGCTGTGTTGGTTCTTTGAAAATACAGTAATGTTTTAAAAGACAAAGGAAATCAATGATTTGAAAGAGAAGCAGTTTGGAACAGATCAGCAAAAGTGGAGTGCTACACATGACCCACCTTAGATTTTTCGCCAATGAATTTTGCTTGATAAAAATTACCATACAGAAACAATGATTCAGATACAATTCATTATAAATATATATTTATATATAAATATATATTATTTATATATTAATAATTATTAATTAATATATATTTAACCACAGGAAATTCCAAATGCAGAATAAAGTACATATTTTGGAGCTTTCCAAAAAAAGCTTCTGCAATCACCAATTTGTGAAAGATGGGATTTGCTTTGCATTTTCAGTCATTGTGAGAATGGAAAGTACTACATACCAGTTAACATCAATCCTGGGCCAAAATTAATAAATGTAAGGTGGTGGGGGTGTCTGAGGAGGTGGAAGCCGAGGGACAATGGCTACTCTGATGAGGCAGATAGAAAATTGACTGGTTTAAAATGTTGTTACTCTCTGTTATCAATTTAATAAGCATACTCTTCTAGCAAGAAACATTATAGAAATGTTAACTCTCACAGGAAGGCTGATCTTTACATGTTCACCAGAAAACAGGCTGTGGGTTTAGAACTTGTCAGAATGATGGATACTCTGCTTTTCAGAGGCTCTTCTGTAAATTTCCACAACATGCTTCGGTCTAGAAAAAGAAAAACAAAAAAACAAAAACCTCAAGCTCTGTCTCTTATAATATAAAATGGATAAGTAATCAAGCAATAAACAGTTTCTTGTTTTAGTTAAATCAAGTCAACTTCAGTGAGCATTGTTGTATGTTGTTGAGTGAAATTCAGGACATTAAATGCCTTCTTTAAGAACTTATGTCCCTAAGATTTATACAAAGATTAGAGGATAACTCTGCTTTACTGTTTCTCAAAATATTATTTTCTTCTAAAAAATAAGGAAAAGAAAATTGAAGTTAAAGGGGAGAAAAGGAGGAATGTTTATAGAAATTGCAAGCCTGATGACATCTGGGCCTTTCCTATCCACCCTTGATGAAAAAGCAAACAAACAAAACAAACAGGGAAAATACTACAAGTATAAAATTCTAGTCACAGCCAATTGAGGATACAAAAATTTTTTTAAAGTGGTTTTTTTTCTCAGTGACTCTTGATTTCTTTTCAATGATCTTTAGTTACCTGACAAATTAGGAGATACATTTCTGTCCTCCACACCTATTCTTAAAGAAACTGTGCTTTAAATAATAAAAAGCAAATGTATATAAAAGGTAATTTTGTTAATATTAATGAAATTAGAGTGTACATGTATGGAGTTAGGAGCCCTCGCCTAGGTAGGGAGAAGTACGTTGCACAGAGAGAAGCTCTCATGAGACTTCTTTAGTTTCAACTGAAGTTTTCAGTCATCTTGATCAAGACTTTTCTAGCCCCTTAACACCCTATGCGATTTACTAGTTTAAGTCGATCTGGCCAACTTGTAAACCCTGTGTGTTTGTGTGTGTGTGTGTGTGTGTGTGTGCGCACTTGTACGGGTGTGTCTATCTGTCTACCTAATACCTGCACTCAGTTCCAATGTATGGAGGTTTTTTCTATGCCATCAAGCATGACTTGGACACCTTGATGTCCTATATTCAACTCAATTCTGACACCATCTACTTAGACATATCATCCAATACTGCAATTAGAGGACTCATTGGTATAAGACTGCCTCCCTCACTGCCCCTTCAGGCACCAGTTGCAAGTCTCTTGCAACTCTGTGCTTCTGACTGGCCACTATCAATCAGAGGTTCCAGTGATCCTCGTCCTTAGGTTCCATGAATTTGTTAGAATGGCTCCCACAAGTCAGACAAACATTTTACTTACCAGGTTACTGGTTCATTATTAAATGATATAAGACAAATCATAAGAGACTCTTAATCATAGGAAACAAACTGAGGATCGCTGGAGGGGAGAGGGATATGGGTGATGAGGTAAGTGGGTGATGGATAAAAAAAAAAGAAAGAAAGAATGGAAGAAAAGTTTAGAAAAAAAAGGGAAAAAAGGATATAACTTAGGAATGTTCAGATGAAAGAGATGCACATGACGAGGTATATGGGAAAGGTGCTAAACTTCCATGCTGAGAGCACCATTGTTCCCCAATCTCTCCACTGTCCCCCAATCTCTCCATGTTCATCAACCCTGAAGCATTCCAATCCTTATCCTTTGGGTTTCTATGGAGACTTTATTACCTAGGCAATATTGATAGAATCATCGGCCATTGGTGACTGATTCAACTTCCAGTCATCCCCTTACCTTTCCATCTCCTTAGGTCAAGGAAGTGGGACTTAAAAGTTCCAACGCTCCAATCACATGACTGGCAACCAGCCACTATCCTTAGGTGCTTTACCAAAGTCATCTCATTATACACTCAGGTGTGGTTGCAAGGGATCCTTTATGAATATCAAGATATTTTTATAGCTCTTATCACTTAGAACATTTCAAGGTATTTAGACGTTTTATGCCAGAAACAGGGATAAAGACCAAATATATATTTTTATTATAAATCAAAATATCATAGCATCATTCACATCTATTTCATCTATGCATTTTTGAAAAAAACATTATTGAATGTAATAACTTGACAACTACATTTTCTTGTGTTTTATTTGAGGTTTCAGGCATCAGTGAGTCTACAATTGAGATATGATTTGAGATAGGACAATGATGTCCATACCTAACCCCCAGAATCTGTGAAAATTTTACTTTAAAAGGTAAAAGGGACTTTGAAGATATGACTAAGGATTTTGGGGATAAGGAGATGATCCTGGATTATCTAGATGGACCCAATGAAATCACAAGGGTCCTTGTAAATTACAGGCAGAAAGGTTTACAGGCAGGAGGGTATTAATTAGAGAGAAGGAGACATGGTGATAGAAGCAGAGTCATAGTAATGCCATTGGTGGAAGGGGATCACGAGCCAAAGAATATAGGAGACTCTGGAAGATAGAAAAGGCAAGGAACAAATTCTTCCTTGGAGCCTCCAGAAGGAACACAGCCCTGCTGACACCAAGATTTTAACTCCATGAGACTTGTTTTTTTTTTTTTTTTTTTTTTAAAGATTTATTTATTTATTCATGAGAGACAGAGAGAGAGAGAGAGAAGCAGAGACACAGGCAGAGGGAGAAGCAGGCTCCATGCAGGGAGCCTGATGTGGGATTCGATCCTGGGACTCCAGGACCACGCCCTGGGCCGAAGGCAAGCGCCAAACCGCTGAGCCACCAAGGGATCGCCTCCATGAGACTTGTTTTAGGATTTCTTACTTCCATACCATAAGAAAATAAATATATGCTATTGTAAGTCACTAAGTTTGTGGCCATTCTTTTTATAGCAACAGTTAGAAAGTTAGCAATTAGAAAAGTAATACTATGCATAAAGTATCACTTCTAAGAACTTTAAGAGAATGAAATTTTGTATTTTCATATTGTATTGGGACATAGTCCTTATGGATTGATTTCACTAAGAGTGATAGACTCTGGTAAAGGGACACTGACAGCTGGATCAGATGCTATGGAACATTACTTAAAGTTAGAATTACAAGGCTAATTAGTGTAAGCTAACCTTTGGATTTTAAAAGAACATTGTTTAAAGAGAATGCACCACTACATAGTATCTCTAGAATAATTTCAAATTTGGGAAATAGAATATATTAACGAAATCTTTATATTATGTTTAGTTCTATCTCTGATTCGAACTATAAACTTCCTAATTCACAAATAGAACAGAGAGTAACTTAGCCACTGGGAAACAAATAGCCCAGGCTTGGAAGTGGTTTCTGCCTTAGTCTCTAGAATCTATTGAATTTCATGGAAACATAGTGATTCATGACCCAGGATCACAGCCGCATGGCCCCATGGTAGCCCCATGTAATGGAGCTGATAGTACAGTCTCAACTCTCAGGATGGTAGGGTCCTGTCAAATTGCAGTGAGGCCTCCAAATTTGATACGCTTAGGATCACATGAGGACCTTTACAAAAACATGATGCTTTGTGCTTTATCGCTTTATTTCAATCTGATTCAACGGCAATTTTCTGGTAATTGACCCCAGGAATATGGGGTCATAATAATATAATATCATAATCACAATTTTCCATACTCAATCTCAGTTTGATCAACATGGTTATATAATAGTTTAATATTTTTGACCATCTGTCATGTTTAAGTCACTATTCACTAGTCACTAATAGTGTTTAAGTCACTATTAAGGCACTGCATAGTGATACAGAGAGGAACAAGACTTGGTAACTACTTTAAAGAGGAAGGTAAGTCAATATTCATAGCAGCAATGTCCACAAGAGCCAAACTGTGGAAGGAGCCAAGATGTCCATTGACAGATGAATGGATGAAGAAGATGTGGTCTATATACAATGAAATTTTACTCAGCCATCAGAAAGAATGAATACTTACCATTTACATTGACATGGACAGAATTGGAAGGTATTATGCTGAGTGAAATAAGTCAATTGGAGAAAGACAATTATCATACAGTTTCACTCACATATAGAATATAAGAAATAGCACAGAAGATCATGGGGGAAGGAAGGGAAAACTGGGAAGAAATCAGAGAGGGAGACAAACCATGAGAGTCTCTTAGCTCAGGAAACAAACTGAGGATTGCTGGAGGGGAGGTGGGTGGGGGGGACAGGATAATTGAGTGATGGGCATTAAGGAGGGCACATGATGTGATGAGCACTGTGTGTTATATACAATTGATCAATTGTTGAACACTACATCTGAAACCAATGATGTACTGTATGTTGCTTAATTGAATTTAAATTTAAAAAAGAGGAAAGTGAGTCATAAATAATTCACCTCAATAAAAGAGAAATAAGAAGTGCTAAACAAAAGTACTAGCTCATGGCATCAGAAAGATGATTAAACATGCACTGATTTTCATGGGTAAAGCTAGAGACAGTTCCCAAGAGAAGGTAAGTTATATTAGGCCTGCGGAATCGGGAGAGAATATGGCCTCGGGCTCAGGAATCAGACAATTTTGGATCTGAATTTACAACTCCATCCTGCTGTCTTCTCTTTGATGGGATTCAGTTTCTACTAAGAAAAAAATTAGACAAATGAGATAATGCATTGATTAATGAAAAAAAATGCATTGATTAATGCATGTAAAGTCCTTAGGTTAATGCCTGGCACATTGCAAGCATTCGGTGAATATTAGTAGGTGATGATGATGATGATGATGGTGATAAGGAAAAAGGGAAAATAATTTATTAAGATTTTAAATCATAAAGGTTAATTCTTATTCCATCTTTGCCGTTAGCTTTGATTTCTTCTCCATCTACACACACACACACATAGACACACACACATAGACACACACACACATAGACACACACACATAGACACACACACACATAGACACACACACATAGACACACACACATAGACACACACACAGACACACTCATCTTGTAGATGTGTTAACTAAACTCTAACATGAGACTGGGAATAAAAATCAATGCTGTATAAAACAGACATATCTTCGGCTGCTCTGGAGCTCATAGGCTAGTGGTGAGATACACAAAAGTCAATTTGCAAAAGTATTAATTGTGATAAAAAGAGTCATCTGGTGCTACGAAAAATTATAATGAGGAATTGGATCCAGTCAGGGTGGTCAGAGAAGAATCTCAAGGAACTGATACTTGCGCTAAAATATGGAGGGGCAAGTTGTAATTATTCAAATAAATAGAGGAAGAAAGGGAACACACGTGAGAGGAAACAAGATATAAAGGGTCAAACCAAGGTGTTCTTGGCAGAGAGAGGGTAGATTATTGGCCAATAAGAAGAAAGCAGAGAGAAATTTGAGATGATGCTGGAAAATAAATAAAGCTCAGACCACACAGCCCATTAAAGATCAAGTTAGGGATTTTGATCCTTCTCCTAAGAACAATAGGAAGTCATTGAAATCTTTAAACAGATTACTAACGATCGGATTTGCATTTGGGTAATCTCTGCACCCAACGTGGGGCTCCAACCTCACAATCCTGAGATCAAGAGTTGCATGCCCTACCAACGGAGCCAGCCAGGTGCCCCAGATTTGTATTTGAAATCTAATAGTCTATCTGTATGAAGTGAGAAGACTAGTTTAAAGGGTGCCAAAGTAGGGACTGGACTGATTAAGAGACTGTTTGCAGCAGTCCATCTGAGAGATGGTGGTGGCTTAAACTAGAGTGGGAATAGTGATGTAGGGAAGTGAAGATGATAGATGAAGACACAGATGTAGATATATTCTTATTACTGGATTTGTTGATGAAAAAAGATGTTAAGGATGATTCTCAAATTTATGGTTATCGTAACTGGGTAGGTGGTCTGCCTTTGTCTGAAATAGGAAAAAAAAATGAAGCACTTTATTGCTTAAAAGAGATAACCATAGGTTCAGTTTCATAGATGTTGTCTTAGGACACGTAGGCAGTTCAATATGCCAGTTCAGGGTTAGGAGGATAAGTCTGAGCAGTAGATAAAAATTTAAGGACAATCTATTTATGGGCAGCAGCTTGATAGCCAGGAATGGGATGCCTGCTGAGACGTTGAGGATGACAGAGGTGGGAGACCCAGGAATGAGCCCTCTGGAAGTCTCAGCACAGGTAGGGGGATAATGAATTGATAGTGGAATCACTCTGGCCTGGTTTAAGTAGTAATGGCTATTCAAGTGTAAGTCTGGAGAAAAAGGGTCACCGGATCCACTAAAATATGTGCTTTTTCCAGACAGGCTGAAAACAAACAAACAAACAAACAAACAAACAAACAAAATAACAAGAATATTTACATTTGCAATAAATAGTGTTATGGAACTGATAACCATGAATTATAATAGAGATAAGAAAAGAGCGAGGATAGATTGTGCTTTTTTTTTTTTTAAGATTTATTTATTTATTCATGATAGACATAGAGAGAAAGAGGCAGAGACACAGGAGGAGGGAGAAGCAGGCTCCATGCACCGGGAGCCCGACGTGGGATTCGATCCCGGGTCTTCAGGATCGCGCCCTGGGCCAAAGGCAGGCGCTAAACCACTGAGCCACCCAGGGATCCCTAGATTGTGCTTTTGAGAGGAAAAGTTGATGTGCCAGTGAAGACATGGTGTTCTTCAGTCCATACTCAGAACCTTGAATATCTTATACATATTCCAAAATACATCACTTGACTGAATAGTGGCTCTGCCTATGATCAGAGAATAACTCAGCAAAGGAAAGAATTTTAAAGGTCAATTTGGCCAGAATCTAGGAGAATTCTGAGATAACTCTGGTAAATGGCTTTGACATCTTAACACTGAGGCATGAAAACATTGACTAGCTAGCATATAAAAACCAGTATGTATCTTCACTGTCTTCTTTCTTTTTTTTTTTTTTTCACTGTCTTTCTTAAAGAAAAATTCTATATCTT
The DNA here is from genome assembly GCF_048164855.1 of Canis lupus baileyi. NCBI lineage: Eukaryota > Metazoa > Chordata > Mammalia > Carnivora > Canidae > Canis > Canis lupus. The sequence continues at coordinate 11,948,067 of NC_132873.1, forward strand.
TCTTTTACTTTCTTAGCTTTTCAGAAAATTTTGGGTAACATGAAGAGTAGACATCATGAGTAGATCAATTATATATATATATATATATATATATATATATATATATATATATATATATATACAATCACTTCAATTTACTGAAGTAAGCTGTCTGGAAGTAATAAATGAATGTAGAAAATGTGAACAGCCCATGGCAGTAAGTGAAAAATTCAGAAATAATATTGTAATGGAGACAACCTCTGTGAACACTGCAAAGATGGTTTTAAAGTGCGGTCATGAATTTATTTTTCAGATTTAAGAAACATTAGTCAGAAACACTAACATGTCAGATTTTGGTTTAAAGACATCTCACCCATCTGGTGGGTTTATATATATGAGAGATCAAGAATTTTTTTTTACTTCTTTTTCTTTGTTTAACTTCAGTTATAAGATTTTTATTATAAATTGGACCCATTTCAATAATATCCACCAAAGGAATGATGAACTATAAATCTCAGGATAGGTTAGCATAATACAACCAAGAGTATAAAAAGAATCAAAGAGCTTTGATATGGAATGAAACAGACCAACCAGTCTTACCATATGAATTCAAACTCTCAAAGTTACATCAATACACCCTACTGGGAAGTTTTACCCAGCCTTTGGAAATTTCATTCTCCGTGCTAATGAGCTCTGAGGGCATATCCAATACCAGATTATACTTTTCCTTTCTTTGGGTCTTTTTGGCCAATGGACAATTATATCCCCCTAGAAATTGCTTAATGTTTTGTTTGTTGTTTGTTTTTAGATTTAGAATCTTATTTTTGCCTCTGCTCTTGTTTTTATTTGTTTATTTAAAGTGGCATTAGCTCTAAGTTATATAAAAGCCATAATTATTCCCTCTGGCTTATTTATTTTAAAATAGAAGTTCTTACTATTCAAATGGTACGTCAAAAACCTGTTTCTTTGTAGTAGGATATGCTGTTTGCAACAATTAACCAACCTTATAATACTAAAATAAATATGGTATTTGCAAATATTTGTATCTTATAGACACAGACACTATTGGAAATTGTTACACAATCATCCTAGACCCTGTGAGTAACAGAAGTTCAGTACTTAATTGTTCATTATTATGAACTTTTATTTTAACTCCTTGTTGCCAAAGGGAATTACTCTAAAATAAAAAAAGATTAATGAACAATGAAATAAAGAGGTATACATTTATAGCATACATAAAATATCCACTACAGCAACAACATTTAAATGACCTTCTTTATACTCAAAAGGATTGCTCGGCGATTGCTTCCCACACATATTCCTTCCATATGTAATCTATAATTTCCCAGGTTTCTCACTGATTGGTGGTTTAATAGCTCCATGCATTTGGAGGGCTAGATTGGACATAAATGGTGCAGCAAGAGGTCAGGAAAGGGGGCGGCTTTAAATACCTCTACCATTACCACTTTAGACCAGAATGGGTGGGATATTCTCAGCTGCTTGTGTCCAAGGATGTTTATGAGCAGGCATCTTGCATTCTGTCTTTGAAGAAAAGTGTTATGTCTCACCTGGAACGTGTTGGGCAAAGAGAGATGGGCTATTGCTGATTACCTTTCAGGTTTAATCAAGTGTTAAAAAGCAATCTCTGTTAATTAAAAATTAACAACATACACCATTAATGAAATTTTTTGTATTAATGTTCACAGCATTGTTATTTTTATATTATTTAGAAAGAACTTACAAGCCAATGAATACAATAAGGTCAATTTGTCCTTTTTTTTGAGAGAGAGAGAGAGAGAGAGAGAGAGAGAATAAGCACAAACAGGGGCAGGGACATAGGAGACGGAGAGCAAGAATCTGAAATAAGGCCCTGAGATCTTGAACTCAACACAAATCAAGAGTAGGACACTTAACCAACTGAGCCACTCAAGCACTGCAAATTTACTCTTTAATAGTTTAAATAACTATATATTTTTAAATGTCTTTATTACCCCATTTTACTCTCTAAATGTCCAAGATTAGATAATAAATTATATAGTTTCCTTTGCCTTCTCCATCCCACCTACACTGTAGAATTTTCTTACATTTGGACTTATACGTGCTTCTCTCTGAGCCTGAAAAAGCCTATCCCTCCAAAATCCATTGTTCTGGAGCATATTTTTCCTTTAGGGAACCTTCCCTGAATTTCTAGACTATGTCAGGTTCTAAAGGAGAGAGCTTCTTTTTATAGCACTGTTTTTTTGTTTTTTGTTTTTTTTTGTTTTGTTTTGTTTTTTCTTTAAAACATTTATCACAGCTTAAATTGGATATCCATTAGTGTTACTACTTTATTAGTGTATACCATGTCCTTATTTATTTTATATTTTACTTATCAGTGTAACTCCAGAGCCTAGCACAATGTCATCACATATTAAATAAATGAATTTATTAAATAAATTAATTTAAATGAATGATGCAAAATGGGAGTCAAGGAAGTGTTTAAGATTCATCAAATCAAACATGCATGTGTGTATTGCAAAAATCTAGTGGAGAGGAAAAGATTGAAGACACAAGAAAGAGCAAAGCTCCTGATAAAGCATAAGTTTGAGGATTGAGGTGACATTGGTGACCCCATACATATTCCATTAGAAATAAGAGAGAAGAAGGAGAGTTAAATTGCATATGCAAGAATCTTGCTACTTATGGCAGGAATTTGCAAGAGTACCTAATAATAAATTCTACTTATTTTTTTCTACAAAAAGGAGAGGGAAGAGAGAGAAAAAGATGGGGGCACAGAGTTTGCCAAGCATGGAGAAGATCTGACGTAGTTCTGGTGGAGATTGGGGAAGAATTCTGACTATAGAAATCAGAATGCTTGATGGGGACCATCCAGGACTCTACTGAATAGAAGACCGAATTGGTAGTGGAAGATTTATCTACTCAGTCATTTGATATTCTCCACTACTTCTCGGTAGCTCAGAGTAGAAATGGAGATGAACTATTGGTTGAACTCAAGGTTGGCGTTTTACTACATTGACAGGAATTGCAAATACTGGGAAGCATCGAAGAGCTGTCATTTGCTACAATATCTTTTTAAAACCATTGCACTTGCTTACTCTCTTACTTTATGAGACTCTCTTCTCAAATGTCATTTTTTTCAGAGTTCTTCCCTGATGATTCCATTCAAAATATTTCTGTTTTTGTTTTTTATATATTTAATATATTTTATTTTCCTTTTAGTTCTTGCCATTATGTGATTTAGTAATTATAAAATTCCTTCCTTCCTTCCTTTTTCATATCCATCTCTTCTCTTTAAAATTATGAGAGTAGGAGTATTTTTAAAATTGTTAAACCCCAGGCTTAACTATACCCAGAACATAATGGGAACTTTCTCAATATTCAAATTAATTCATTATTTAAATAATTATCTCAAAGAACCTGAGCACAAAGAACTTTATAGAAATATATTTGTGGGGGGAGGTGGAGTAGGGATATACTAGTGGTAAATTATATTTTCAAGGCTGATCAGTGTTCATTTCATATGCAATTGTGTTTAACTTATGTTAATTTCCACTTAAACATTTTTTTAAAAATTTGAAGTATTGACATATTTGCTGGCTCATTTAACTATCACAATAACTCTTTGAAGTTTCTCTTATTCTCTTTGCAAATTCATAATCAGGATTTAAAATTAAACTCTTCCATGAATTTTATGAATTTGTCCTATCTTACTTTCATAATTTCATATTTCCATAGCACTTTTGTCCATATATTGATTGCTATCATCATATTACACTGAGTTATTCATTTCTAGAATCTATATCTTTCTATGTAATGAATTCTCAAGATAGGCTTCATGTACATACTGATATTTATCACCTAAACAGAGTCTGGCCCTATTACATTTGAATCTGTGTCAAATGAATAAATGAATGAATGAATGAAGTCTATTTGACAAAAAGAAACCTGAGGCCCTGGAGTAATTAAATGGTTTACCCAAAGCCACAAAGATGACAAGGAGAAGTACACTGGCCTTTCGATAACAGATAAAGCTCATTGTCAAATATACTATACTTTAGTCATGGGTTTACATTCTTAGATCTGCTATGTGAACTTAATATTTTTCAAAGCATCTAAGTATGAGACATTTAAAGTTTCCAACTTAAATAAAGAGCCCAGTAAGCTCTCTGTTTTGTTTTGCACGTTTCATATCCTTCTGTGTAAATGCATTTCACATTAGCTGATCTAAGGCCGAGCAGCATGATTATATAAACAGCAGTACAAAGCAGTGTCATGCAGCTAAATGGGATGCCCCCTTGTACCGCAGCAATCCTTAAGGGCTGAGGAATTCAAAATAAAATAATCACTTCAAATGATATTTTGAAATTTTCTCACAGGAAAATTTTCTTCCATAAGTACTGAGTTGAAAAGATTGATTTGGGGGTACGTAGGTGACTCAGTAGGCTAAGCATCTACCTTCAACTGAGGTCATAATCTCAGCATCCTGGGATAGAGCCCTCATTGGGCTCTCTGCTCAGCAGGAAGTCTGCTTCTCCATCTCCCTCTGCCTCCCACTCATTCACTCTCTCTCTCTCTCTCTCTCTCAAGTAAATAAATAAAGTCCTAAAAAAAAAAAAAAAAGGGAAAGGATTCATATAGTAATAGAGACACTGAGGAAGCTGTTTTTAGTTAGTGGTTCATTACATTAATGGCTTTGTAAACCAGGTAATTGTAACTCTGGATAAAATGCTATTCTTTTTTGGGGTATTGGATCAAGAGAGTTTTGGCAAATGTTAGAGATAAGTAAAAGCCACAAGTCTTACACTTGACTTTCAGAAATGTAGATATGTATTCTCCATAAAAGTGAGTCAACCAGAATCTAGCTACGAGGTGGCAAGGAGTAAGGAGTAGGCACAGATCAAATGGACAAAACCAGGAGATATATAATAAAATATAAAAAGATCTGCATATGTCTAGTTCTAGGGTGGTGATTTTTGTTCTCTGAATTTTTTTATAATCCTTTCTTAGGATAGGATCCTAGAAGATAGTCTCTAGGGTCTGGTTATCAGGATCCACTCTGAGGTTCCTGTGTGTTTCTAATTCAGGAATACATAAAGGAAGCAGTAGATGTAGATGTGATCCAATTAGTTTGTGACCTAGGGCAAGTGACCTGGCTTCAATACTCCTCCATTTTCTATCTTATAGACTTGTTGTGAGGAGCCAAAGAAAAAACTGATATAAAGTAGTCAATACATCCAACCTCATGCAGTATGGCAGGCAGTAAACTTGCCTCAATTTGCCATAGATACTAAATGTAAAAAAAGAGACAAAGGATTCAGAGAAAAATTCTTCCAGCAATGCAAGTAGCATGAGCATCAGCAAGGTTACCACAGTTCCCCCACCCCCAAGCAGGACAGAACAATGGACCTTGACAGATGCCACACATTAAGCAGATTTATGTTGCTGCTGAGAGATTTGGATCTTATGGAGACCCCTGCTTTTATAGCAAGCAATAAGCAAGCCAGATGCACAACAATCCTGAGAAACGGCTGAACTGGAAGAGAAGTCAGGATCTTTCCATTTTGATACAATCAGCATAAATTTTAGGAGCACAAAAGGCCCATGGAGGACTGCTCACAACAGATATTACTTAGAAAATATAATGCATCATTACCAAACAGAAATAAAAGTCTGACTGCACAGAAAAGTGTAAATATATCTTCATAACAGAATTATTCAAAATAGCCAAAAAATGAAAACTACTCAAATGTCTATCATCTGAAAGATGGATAAATAAATGTGATATATCTGTAAAATGGAATATTATTCAGCAATAAAAAGAATAAAGTAGTGGCACATGCTGCACATGAATAAAACTTTAGAATATTACACTAAGAAGCCAGTCAATAAAAGATCAGGTATTGTGATAATTCTATTTGTATTAAATGTCCAGAATAAGCAAATATAGAGAAACAGAAAAATCATTTGCTGCCTACTTCTGGGAAGTGTGAGATAGTGGGAATTGGGGAAATGACTACTAATAGATATAGGATTTATTTTTTAATGTGATGAAAATGTTTTAAAATTGGATTGGATTGGATAACTTTGTATGTACCTATTGCTATATTTCTCCACACTGAGATACATACACACTGAATTGTAGTCTTTAAGTTAATGGGTGACTTTTGTGCCATGTAAATTACATCCCAATAAGGTCTTTTTTGTTTTTTTTAAGTACTCATTAAGATGTCAAGTGTGTTGGATTTTCTGTGTCAACTCGATATTGCCACCACTGCGTTATAAGGTATTGCAAAGCAGAAGCAAAGAACTACGTTTCCCAGAATCCTCATTTGATTCCTTTTAAAAAAATTTAAATTCATTTATTCATGAGAGACAGAGAGAGAGAGAGAGAGAGGCAGAGACACAGGCAGAGGGAGAAGCAGGATCCATGAAGGGACCCCGACGTGGGACTCGATCCTGGGACCTGGGATCACGCTCTAAGCCAAAGACAGAGGCTCGTCGAAGAGCCCCCCAGATGACCCATCTGCTCTTTTGATTCCTGTTTAGAATATGCCAATGAGAGACTCCGCAGTGATACTTGTAGGTGGAAGAGAAGGAAAGATCATGATTTTACAGAGGCAGTTGCCACCAGAGGCCTGAGGTAAGTTTTTCTTTAGCTAGCTAGATCTTGATTGCCTTTATTTCAGAATAATTCACATTCCCAAATGGCATGTTTTGGGGCCACATGTACTGTTCCCCCTCCATATAATCTCCTACATGCCTAAAGGAGGTCCAGGAAAGCAATACCATATAGAGAGGAAGCTATGACTGCATTTCCATTTTTAATTACATCATAAAACTTTGAGAAAAATTTGAAAAAGGAATGAAAAGTAAGGGAGATTAAATCCAAATTCACATTCAAGATCACTCCAGCTGTGTAATGAGTGATAATCAATAATCAAGTTCTCCCACTGTGTTTATCCAATTCACTGCAACTTGCTAATCGAGAGGGATTGCTCTCTGTTAAGAATGTTTGGGTCTTGATATTCAGTCAGACATAAGAATCTTCTCACTATAAGAAAAAAAAATAGGTAATGGAGACTCTGGGGCATATTGGGAAATAAAGGGAAGCTATTAAGTTGGTAATTTTATGCAGAAAGAAATCAAAGCACCAGAAGAGAAAGAATAAGAAAAGGGTAAGACTTTCAGGAAGTGCCAAGCTGTCTCCTGTGATCCTTTTACATAACAAATACAACTTTCTTTTACTTAATCAACAATGTAGAGAGTAAATACTAGGATGACTATACAGGAGCTGAACATAGTAGAAAATATTGTTGGGGGGAAAAAAGAGAGAACTTGCTGATAATACAGTACTTGCAAAACAAGCTTGTGCTATTTCCCTCTTGACACCGCGTCTGTTGTCTACCAGGGCAATCATATCCAACAGTAATTGTCTAACAATTGTTCCGTACTGAGAAAATACTTCTGATTACAGACATTAACACGTTTAGGCATTAAACCTCCTCACTGTAATTACCCTTGAGCTTATTCTCACAAATGAATTAATATGCTGATCACTTGGACTAATACAACCAGCAAAAGGGTGATGAATTGCTTCCAAATCAGATAAAATGAAGCATGACATCATTTAATTAATTTCTTGGAAGTGGGGGGTTGATACAGAAAGAAAACATTTCCATGGGGGCTATCCTGCCAGAATGGGGTGTGAAGTAGAGGCAGGAAGTAGAGAAAAGAAGATGAAACACAATGTTACTGAAAGCTTCCTTGTTTTTGAGCAAGAGGGTTTGCATACTCCCACTTACCACTGGGGACAGTGATAATCTTGTAGCCAATTGCCCAGCGTGAGGCAATCGAGTGGCCCAGTGGATGGTCTTAGAAGGCAAAATGTGCCCGATTCTCCACTCCGAGGCTGAAAATAATCTGCCTTACTAAATGGCTAGCTTGAACTAAAAGGATACAAATATCAAAAACTTGGTTCTGGAATAAAAATGAAACAAACAAAAAGCAAAAACACATAGAATAAGAGATGTGCTAACAGGTATGATTAAGACACAAAATGAATTCTCCATCCTCACTCATACCCCGCAAGTAAGGAAGAGTGGGTACGCAACAAGGTGGCTGGGTAAACAGGTGGTGAACATTCCTGATAGTAATCGATCTTCCTGACTGCCCCCCCTCCCCCAAAAGAGCTCAGCAAAGCTCTTGGCAAATCAATACTTTATTTAGTACGTGGTACTTTATTTAGATCATGGCATGGTTTCTTCCACTATCTCTTTCCCATTTCTGTCTTTGGAGAAGCTGGAATCACCTTGCTAGGAATTTTTAAAGAAGAAACATGCTTGATTTACTGTGGTTTCCTCCAAACTTTATGTGAAGTTATTTTTGAGATGCAGAACTCAAACGGAGAATACCTATTAAAAGTGCCATTGATAATGAGACAAAAACTTGAGATGTCTGGGCTATCACTATGTTCTTGTCTTTGATAGAAAAAAATCATGTTTATGTTTTTATTACATCACAGTAAACAAAGGCTTAAGATTTTTTCAGCCATTTGTTTTCCCTTTTTGAATAGCAGTGAGCAACTTTGTAAACAACGGGCTCTCAGCATTGCTCGTTAATGAATTAATGAATTAAATTTATATGTGTGAGAGTATGAGCTCAGTAATCGTACAATCTGGTTTGAATCTAAGCTACTCTCTGTGTGACTAGACAACCTGTTTTGAGTCTGCATTTCCTCAATTGTAAAATGAGCTCAATCTCATCTACAGGCCTGGGTGAGGATTGGATGTAGGAAACATGAAAAGTAGCTTGCATCCAATAAATATTGATTTTTTTCTTCTCATCAATTGTTGAAATCGCCAATGTTTATTGTTAGCATGATTCTGTTCATTCAACATGTTGATCTCACCTCCGTGCAAACACAGCCACTCCTACGCCCACACACACCTCCCTCCCTAACATCCTTGTGCTCCCATTCTCACCGCCTTCAAACATTTTTTATAACAGTGAGAATAATCATCCTAAAATATAAATGGGACTTGTCACATTCCCCACTTTAATGTTCTTCAGTTATCTGACTTTATACTTATAATGAAACCCAAACTTCTTTCCATTCCTCCGATCATTGACTCTACCATCTCAATTTGTCCCACCTAAGCCCTTTGATTTAAACAGTAAAGAGAAAATAAAGGCGAAGAGTCTCAAAAATTGGCAGAGAGTGGAAAACTTTAGTGTCCAAGAAGGAGCCCCATTTGGCAGAGTCCCAGCTCTGGATGAAGAGGTTGATCAAGAGAGAAAGGTAGATTTTATAAAGTCAGAGAGAGAGAGAGAGAGAGAGAGAGAAAGTTAACATTTCAAGACTACGTGAGAAGAGCAAAGCCTCTAGTAGGGAGGCTGGGGGTTGGTGTGGTCTTGCGGGTTCAGGTGAGTGCTGTGGGCTGTGTGCTTCATGCTAAGCATGTAGAGACCCTACCCAGGGTGGTGGTGTCCAGCTGCCTCTGCTACGACATTGCCATGCCCGAGTCAGCATGATGGTGTCCAGGCAGGTCTGCTCCACGGCTCACAGGCTGGGTGGCCAGGTCAGCCTTTGTCACAGCCATTCTGACCTTCTTTCAGTTCTGGAATGGCATTGCCTACCTTGAGGCTTTTGGAACATTATTCTGCTCTTCACATGTCTCTCTACTTCTCTTTCTTCAGATCTTACCTAAAATTTGACCTCCCTAAAGAGGCTTTCCTGACCACCACTTTATCTCTTCCTATCATTCTTTACCTCAGCTCATTTTTTTTCACTGCACTTACAATAATGAGTAGCCATTCTACTTATTCACTTATGTATATATGTATTACACATGCATGCTGGCATATACATAGGTCTCTATTTGTCTATTTATTTGTTAGTCTCTATTCTATTAGGCTGTAAACTGCATTGGAGGAGCGAGCTACAGAAGAAGAATAGGATCGTTTTTCACCTCATTTTCCTTAATTCAACAGGCCAAAGGAAAGCTATGAAGACTGAATGAGTGTCAAAAAATCTAGTTATATTTAATTCATTGGTATTACACAAAGATGCCACTCACATTCTTCAGGGGTATTATCGGTGGATCAAAATGAATATTCCTTTAGTAAAAAGCCTAAAACTTCATTTTTGTATTCATAGTGTTAATATTCATATATTTGTATGCAGTCAGCCTTTGGAGCAAGCAAATGTCCTCTAACTGCAATTTCAGACTGGTCAAGGTAACAGACCTTTTTCATTAAGTACTTCCAAATTTCTAATCTATCCATGAACGTGAAAAATCTGTGCTAATTAAAGCCTGTCATATAGGCCAATAGTGCAGAGAGGACCTGGGAGGTCCCTAAAATTTAAAGGAGCAGCCTCCGCATTAAACAAAACTAGTATTTTCTGTACTATGATGCAAGCTGTTGCTTCATTCTGGTTTTGTTACCTGACTTATGAGCCACTGTTTAAATGTTCAGTAAGATTTTCACCTTGTAAAATGTTGATCAATTTTTGTAGCTAGGAAAAGGGAAACTACTCAATATAGAGAACATTTGCTAGAACAAATGTAGTGGGTAAAATCCCCACTTTTTTACATCATGCTTTCCTGTGCCCCAAGGATTTCAAACCTAAATATCTTCAAAGGTCTGGCAGAGGGATTTTGTTTCTTACTGGCAGCTGGGCTATGCAAAATGAAGAGCTCTGAGCTAGCTAGGGGTAGTCATTGTCACTTTAGTAAAATCTTGCCATCAAAAATAAATCCATGAATGCAGTTTTGTCCCATTTTCTAATTTCTCAGGAGAAATTAGAAATCAGCCAGATATCAAAAATTTTCAAAAATTGTATATATATAATGTAAAACATAAAAATTATGCATATATATATATTATATATATAATGCTGGCAATTATAAAAATGCTTTAAAATATTACACCGACCGGCAATAGCGGTCTGCGGGTTAAGCATTCTCTACTAGTTTGTGACCTCTGTACTAAATCATACTTTCATTCTCTAGAGCTGCACTGTTCATTAGAAGTATAATGTGAGTCACATATGTGAAGTTTTCTAGTAGCCACATTAAAAGAAGTAAAAAGAACCAGGTAAATTTAACATAAATAATGTATTTTACTTAACCTAATATATCTGAAGTATTGTACTTTCACCACATAATCAGTATAAAAATTATAGATAGTATATTTTACATTCCTTTTATTATACTGCATCCTTGAAATTTGGAGTGCATTTTGCCCTTACGGTGCATTGTACAACACTGTACAACAATTAACAATAAGTTATGCCATGCTCTATATATTATGCTGTGCTCACCGCTAGTATAGCTATCATCTCTGTTTTATTTTTAATGGCCACATAATATTCATTATCCACAAACCATAATTTATTTTTTCAGTTCTTGCCTGTTAGACATTCAGGTTGTTCATATTTTTCATAAAATAAACCATATCATGATTGGTATTCTTATACAAAGTTTTTCTGAGGATAAATTTCCGGAAGTTAATTTTTGAGTTGAAGGGGCCAAAAAAAAAAAGGTCTTAAGGAGCTAAAATGTCAAAGTTTATGCCACTGCCAATTTACATTCTGATTTATATTTTATGTGAAAATCCCTTCCCTTAATCTGACCATAACTTCTATTTTTAGTGTTACTAGTCTCATAGGAAAAAAAATGCTGCCTTATCATTTTCATTTATATTTGCTTTATTATACTTTTTGAATATTTTCATGTTTATTAGCCAAATGAATTTTTTTTGCAAGATAGAATCATTATTCTCATTTTGATGCATTTCTTCTAAAAACAGCAATATTAGATAAAATACAGGTGGAAACACAAGAAATGGTTGGGTTAAATGCAAATTTATGAAGATATATATGATTAGGAAATTTCCCTTTGCTCATTTTTCAATCTTTTAAAAAAGATTTTATATATTTATTTGACAGAGAGAATGGGGGAGAGGGGGAGTGGCAGGTAGAGGGAGAAGTAGGCTCCCCACTGAGCAAGGAGTCCACTTGGGGGCTCTATCCCAGGACCTGAGCCAAAGGCAGATGCTTAATCAACTGAGCCACTTAGTCACCCTACTCATCCTTAAATCTTGTATTGATACTTACACTATTGATTTGTCAGAATTGTTTGCATATTAAATTATAAACCTTTAACTTATCATATATATTGCAAATCATGATTTCCAGTTTAATTTTTTTATTTCTTTTTTTTCACTGTATGCAAGTTTTGCTTTTCATAATATTGGATCAAATTTCTCAGTCATTTCCATTATGTTTTTTTTCTTTGGTTTATGGTTAGAATTTCTGCAAAATTATTTAAAATTAAGCTTATTTAAATTTGTTATTTAAAATAAATATCTTCGTGGCCCCTGGGTAACTCAGTCAATTGAGTGTTTGACTTGAATTTTGGCTCAGGTCATGATCTCGGGATTGTGAGATGGATCTGGAGTGGATCTATGCTCAGGAAAGTCTGCTTGACATTGTCTCCCCCTGCCCCTCTCCCTACTCGAGTCCTCTCTCTCAAGTAAATAGATAAATAAAATCTTTAAAAGAATAAAATGAAATATAATAAATATTTTATTTATATAAAATTATTTAAATAATTAATTATTAATGTACCATCATAATTTCTCAGTAATTCTTCTATGAAGGCTTAAAATAAAGAGAATTTTAGAGTCACTAGTAATGTTTAGGGATTGCAAAGTGAGTTTTCACTTGCAGAAAACAACTAAGATTCATAGTGCTTTTGATAGCAGCCAATGTTTTTCTAAAAACAACTGCACTGCACCATTTTCTAGATTAGCATAGTAGGTCAATATTAAAGAAAAAAGTATTAAGAAACAGTTTCCATTTTGGTGATGGGTCATAACAACTATATTTCTTTTGCTTTTCATAGGAATTACTCATACAGCAAGGATGATGAAAAATGGAAACACAAATTCCAACTTTGTTGAAATTAGAGGGAAAAATAGGTGGAAATTGTATTATAATAGTTGAAGATTAAACAGTGGGCAAAAGCAAATAGAAGAGAGCCATGAATGCAAATCTCAGAAAAAAAAAAAAAAACACTTTTGTAAATCTCAAATCTGCAGTTCTCCAAAGTGAAATGCATATACCAAAGCAAAACATAGAAAGTTCTATTTGCAGAAGAAGGAACTACATGTATGGGGCTGATTTATGGAACTTCTTTATTATCAGTTTGGTTCTGAAAAGCAGAAAAAAAATGAGTTGAACAAGAAGAATTTTTTAAATGCTAAATTTCAGGTAATAACTGAGCCTATGTTGAAAGGGAAGTAGGGAAGGTGTTTTATTGAAGTTTGAAGCTGTCTGCCTTTCACCACAGCTAAAGAGAAGGAAAAAAAAAATGAAAAAAGCTAACTCATAAAAATTTCTTGTTAGCCAAAATTTCAGTTCCAGGTCGTTCATTACAGCAGCTTTCTGCAAATAGCTGGTCCAGGAAAATTCACCTTATTGAAAGATGATTGGACAGATCTATGCAGAGTCAATACAAACACACTACTAAAAAAGTTATAGAAACAAGTAGAAAACAAGTGAACTGAAAACTACTCAGAAGAAAAATTTGCCATAAGTAGATGAAAAATATTGCATTTTCTCATGAATTATAAACTTGTGACTACCTCTGTAAAACAAGAGTATAAAGTATAGATACAAAGATTCAAGAAATGGATGGTGAGAAAATTGAAGGAACTAAAATATAAGCTGACAGAACTTAGACATAAAATGAAGAAAAAAATCAAAACTTTGCACAAAAAAATCGCAGCAGATTGAGAAAATTACAGGAGACACTACAGAAAACACAGTAAGGGGCAAAGAGGAAAAGAATGATTAAGTAAAAGTGAACAGAAATAGTTTTAAAGAACTAGATAGAAAAATATAGATAGGAGGAAAAACAAATGAGCTCTAATATATGAATAGAATTCCCAAAATAGAAAAGAACCTGAATGGAGTAGGGAATATAATTAACTTTAAAAAAAAAAGGAAATGTTTACAGAAATAAAAATAAGACATTTTAAATGTACAGGTTGAAATGGCCATACTATGCCCCAGGAAAAGTTAAAAATAATTTCAACATTAAAGATAAACAAAGACTAGTTTTAACAATCAGGGTGAAAGATCAATTCATTCATTTATGAAAAACAATCAGGATGATTTCAGACTTTTCCACAACAGCAGTCAGTGTTGAAAAGCAGTGTAATAAAACTTTTACTATCAGCAAGGGGGGAAAAATCTATGACTATACTATTATGTTAAATAAAATATTATTCAAACATGGAAGGTACATCAATTTTAAAACTGTAAGAGTTCAGAAATACCTTGTCTATAGGGCTTTTGAACTAAAGGATCATTCAAAATCAATCATAAAAGGTCTTTCAATGAGTGTTGAATCTATGTAATAATCCAACAAATGCAAAATAAATAAAGTACGAAGAAAAGGTAAATATGTGGGAAAATATAAGTGAATATTGACTATACAAATTTATAATCACAAGACTAATGGACTCAAAAACATATGTAGGTAGAATTAAAATATATGACAAGTCAGGGATGAGGTAAGTAGAGATGAGTGTTCTAAGGTTCTAGTATTATCAGAGAAGTGGCAAACATAGTTTTCATTAAAATATCAATAACCAAGGATAAATCCTATAATCTCTTGAGTAACAACTAAGAGAATATATATTTTTAAAGATTTTATTTATTCATGTGAGACACACACACACACACACAGAGGCAGAGACATAAGCAGAGGGAGAAGTAGGCTCCATGCAGGGAGCCCAATGTGGGAGAATATTTAGAAGTCCATACCATAACTGGGACACCTGGGTGGCTCAGTCAGTTAAGTGTCTGCCTTCAGCTCAGGTCATGATCTCAGGGTCCTGGATTTTAATCCACATTGGGCTCCCCACTCAGCAGACAGCCTGCTTCTCCCTCTCCCTCTACTGCTCTCCCTGCTTGTGCACTCTCTCTCTCTTTCTTTCTCTCTCCCAAATAATAAATAAATAAATAAATAAAATCTTTTTAAAAAAGGTCTATAACTTTCGATTAATCAAAAGGAAATCAAGAAAATAAAGAAAAACAGGGTCAAATAAAAAATAGTAATATGGTAGACACATACAGGTGTATGACCAAATACATTAAATGTAAATGGATTTCATAATGCAATTAAACATCTTATATATCAACTTAAAGGAAACAAACTGCAAATAAGTATGGAACTCTGCTTTTTGGATTTTATTTTTTTGAAGTAGCATGGCGATAAGAATTTTGAAACTAATTTGTTTGTATTGCAAGAATTAGCTGTGGAAATCTGGCTGAGCACCAGGTTCTTACTGTGGAAGATGGGTGACACAGATATATGAAGAATTTTGCAGGTGGATTAAATGGAAAGTATCAGAGTAATCTCTAGTGTCCCTCTCTCATCTCGATATATACATTCATTGTAAATGGCTGAACAATGACACACAAGCAGTAACTTGAACGCTTAGCAATATATCCTCATTTCTAAATACTTTTCCTCAGTAAAGGGAAACAGGATACCTTAGAGGAGCAAATGATGCTTAAGCTGGAGAAAGGAAAGTAGAAGATAAACCTGAAACATCTTGCCATGTAACAAAGCCAGTAGTGTCCTCACTATTAGGAGAAGAAAGGTGGATTTATGTGTTTTTGCTGAAGAGATGATGTTCCAGGATAGAAGAGCCAGGTTGAAAGTGTTCCCAAATATCAAGCAATATGAGCATAAAAAGAAATAAGAACAGTAATGAGTTATAATACTCTGAATAAAATAAGAATCCATGAGCTCATTCTGATAGTAAATACGTGAATAATATGAAGGTATTCCTTATAGTGCAATGTTCACCACTCTCAATCCATGATACTTCTAGTGGATAAAATATAACTAACAACATATGACTTAAGTAAAATTAGATGTATCTAATAGGTGCTCCTTGGTTACCAGGGGTTATTTGGTGGATATATGTCAAACCTCAGATTCTGGAAAGAGAATACATCTTATTCTTTTTTTTTAAATTTATTTTTATTTATTTATGATAGACATAGAGAGAGAGAGAGAGAGAGAGAGGCAGAGACACAGGCAGAGGGAGAAGCAGGCTCCATGCACCGGGAGCCGGACGTGGGATTCGATCCCGGGTCTCCAGAATCGCGCCCTGGGCCAAAGGCAGGCGCCAAACCGCTGCACCACCCAGGGATCCCAATACATCTTATTCTTATGGGTCCCCAAAATGACTTTACGTTAGTAACCCAACATTTGTATATATTCTCCAAATGTAGAAATTATATATTACTTGATTTCAAAGCTACAAAATTATAAATTATTACAAATTCAGATAACAAAAGATTATATTTCAGGGGTCAGAAGGTAAGCAGTTAAATTAAAAAGCAAAAATATGGAAAATAATAATTATAATAATAATAAATACTTTTGGGGATACACTCAATGCAATGCTTAAAAGAAATTTACTTCTGTTTAGAAATACTTACTGCACTTATATTAACAAGTCAGAATAAATATTAATAAAGAAGTTAAGTTTTCCAATCAAAAGGTTTGGGACAAAACCAATAAACTAAAAGAGAAAGTGAGATTAAAGCTATTAAAAGATGCTTAGTATAACTCATAGTAACATTCATTTAGATTAAAATAACCCTGTTATGTGATTTCTAGCTAGCCTAATTGGAAATGCCTAAAAGTTTGTTAACTACGTTGTTGGTGAGGTATAGAGAAACCAGTTCTTTCTTACTTGCCAGTGATGGGTATGAAATGCACCTTGACTAATGCCAGCACAAATTACTAACACATCTCCTTTGATAGAGCAATTCCACCCCTAGGTGTTTGTCTCATGACTACACAGCATGTTTGAGAAAGACTCCTGTGAGGTTGTGTGTTGAAGGTTGTTTGTAATACAAAAGACCAGAAACAACCTAAAGGTCTATCAATAAAGAACGGGTTAAATAAAATATGTGGGGCATCTGTCTGTGCAATGGAATACCACCCAACCAACTCCATGAACAGGAAAGTTCTTTTTACAGTGATACGGAACAATATCCACTTTAGATCACTGACTCTAAGAAGCAATTGTGTAGAATAGATGTAATCAAAATCTACCTTTTGCCAAAAGAAATCTAAAAAGTATATATTTTTATTTTATTGACATGAAGAATATTCCTAAAATAGTTTTTTTAAGAAACTGTTAACAACAGCTGCCTCCAAGGAGAGGATTTCCGAAAGGATATGGTGTGTACACTTTTATGCTCATTTAACTTGTGCTGAATAAAAATAAGTTAAGATTATGATTATATTTAAAAGAACGGAAAGCAACAAAAATGATGAAGTAAATATATTGGTTTATCATATCTTATATTCAGGTAGTAGAATGTTTTCTCTAGCACCTGGGAAATGCGCTAAAAGCAATGGAGTTAATTAAAATGCCCTCTATAAGTTAAAAAGTGAGTAAACAAGCCCAGTGGGCCCATTTTCCTTTAAAACTCCATTATTATGCACTTGAATAAATGCTAATTAATCCCTTAGAATAAGGTTCATCCCTGAAATGTCACCACCTATATGTTACCACTACCAGTTTATACAGTATTTTAGTGTGTTAATTGAAAGAATGTTGTATGATGCACTAATTTAGCCCATGGCTTGTTTCTAGGTGAAATGTACTTTCATCATTGCTATTCATATTTGGTAGGCTTTTAATATTTAAGAAGAGTATTCTCAGTAACTAATATTTTTCAAAAGAAACTGGAATCTATTTTCATGTAATTTCTGAATAACCATAATTTCTTAATATAAACAATTAGTAAAAGCCCTATGAGTTAGAAATAGCACTAGAAATTTATGGATCATTGAAATTCATGGACCTTATAATGATTGAAAATAATGAGAATCAAGAATGAAAATGTCCATCTTAATTCATAGATGCATATATATGTACATATTTATTTTTAACATGTATGTACACATTATATAAATATATTACTTTCTATAACATGCAAGGCTGGACTCCATGCAAGCTCCCCACTTTCCAGAAACTTTGGAGTTTAGTAGTCACTTAAGTATGAGCCAAAATAAAATCAACATTGAGGGATCCCTGGGTGGCGCAGCGGTTTAGCGCCTGCCTTTGGCCCAGGGCGCGATCCTGGAGACCCGGGATTGAATCCCACGTCGGGCTCCCGGTGCATGGAGCCTGCTTCTCCCTCTGCCTGTGTCTCTGCCCCTCTTTCTCTCTCTCTCTCTCTGTGACTATCATAAATAAATAAAAATTAAAAAAAAATATTGAAAGTATTGGAAATACGAGTATTGAAGTGGGAAGCCTATGAAGGGGAGGATTCACTCATTTATGGCTGAAAAATCTCCCTGATCACATCATGGAAGCTTCTTAGAAAAAGTAGAATTTGAGTTTAATGGGGATGGGAGTGTACAGATTCCAAAACAAGAGCAGTTTCCACTGTAACTAATTTAAAGCCTGTTTTACTTCTTAATATACTTTTATTAAGACTTTTTTAAAAGAGATCAAACACTTAATATCTGTGTAGTTTTTGGGTAAATTGGTTAAGTTATTGGAAACTCAGTTTCATAATCTGTAAATTGTTTATAATAACACCTACTTCATGAAATTGTACAGACTAATGCTCAAAATATTACTAAAATTTATAGCTATTAAAAAGAATGATAACTATTAGTAAAAATAAACGGTGAACTTATTTTGACTTAATTGATTCTATTTTGTTTTAATATTTAAATTTGCTCAAGTATGTCCAGGTACTCAATAAGTCTGTGGTCATTTAATTAGATTAGATTATTGATGGCACACCAATTAATTAAAAAAGCTTGTTTGTTTGTTTGTTTGTTTGTTTGTTTCTTTCTTTCTCTTTCTCCTCTATTTCTCTCTCTTTTTATTGGTTTTGTTTAAATGATGAATCTCATTTCATGTCCTTAGAGAAATTTGCTTTTTTTCTACCTATGGCAAAGATAAGAAACCACTACCGATTCTTCATCTTGATCTTTAATATTTAGACATGACAGCTTCCAAATATACCTCAAATTGATATTGGTATAGGGGGAACAGAATGTCAGAATACTTTAGATGGGCCATAGGACTACTATTTTAATTACTTAGCATCTTCAGTTCTGATAAATAGCTGTCTTGACTGACTCATTTTTTTTATAAGCATTTTGATATAATTTCCCTAAGGTGATGTTCCAAAGGAGAGGAAAAAAAGCCCTCCAAATATTAATATAAATATGTTTAATTACTGCTTGACAGTTAACTAGTAGCACTGTGCAAGGAAAAGTACATTGGGGAAAATAAAATAATAAATAATAAATCCAAGAGTGAGTTGGATTAAAAGTATAAAACCTTGATGAATCAGTGGTGGTACAGATTTTTTCTAAAGAAGTAGAAGAAACAAGTCCAAATATGGTATCAAAAATACCACTGGGGAATATTAGGTGGGATCACACCAGTACTAGTATTCAAAGCAGTCTGTGATGAGTAGGAATCCAGTAGCAATGTTGGAGTCAGTAATGTAGTATATTAATTGTGAAAAATTCCCCAGCATTTCAACTCTCTATATGGGCACATACTTTTTCCTCCCATGAAAAGGTAGCATCTATTTTCCTACTCCTTGGCCGGGGCTAACTTGTTTTGCTAAAAAAGAATGTGCTGTGTTGTGCTAAAAAGAAGTGAGGGTGTAGCAGTACTGAGTCTAGCCTTCAAAATGGCTAAAACTTCTCTTATCTCCCTTGAATTGCTACCTCTTCCATTAGAACAAGCCCTCGGCAACCTGCTGAAGGAGAATTTAGGTTTGTAAGAACCTGATTTGCAGCTGATTGTAGACATGTGACCAGCTGAGAACTAAACCACTTTCTAGCTGAGCCCAGGCTTAACCCCAAAATAGTGAACTAAATAAATGTGTTGTGTTCAGCCACTGTGTTTTGGAGTCATAGTATTAGTGAGCTGATAAAATTGCAATAGCTATAGTTAGGCAAAGGTTTTCTTAACAACTCAGATAGTCCATCTGCTTTAGAGCTACATTTTAGCTACCATTAGGGTACAGGACTGGGATCTTATTGCAGTAGTAGAGAGGAAATTGACAAGAGCTAGAAATTTTTCATAGCTCAAGCTGGAAGACCAAATGTAAGGGCCAGGTGAGGTTTCTAGCTCAGCAAGGAACTGGAGTAAAATCAGTAACCTATAGTTTAGACCTGGTTATCCAGATTAGAAAACTTATGATTCCTTTCTTTTTTTTTAAATTATTTATTTATTTATGATAGTCACACAGAGAGAGAAAGAGAGAGGCAGAGACACAGGCAGAGGGAGAAGCAGGCTCCATACACCGGGAGGCCGACGTGGGATTCGATCCCGGGTCTCCAGGATCGCGCCCTGGGCCAAAGGCAGGCACCAAACCGCTGGCCACCCAGGGATCCCTGGACAATAGGTTTTTAAAAGATCAGCCACACTTGGAACAAATGAAGAAAAGAGTACCCAGTATTTGAATGGTCTATGCCCTGTTTGACAGAAATAGTTACAAGGGCTTAGAATTTCCAATATGAAAAGAAGAACAAAAAAGAAATGGCCATTGTCTTTAATTATGTAGAGAACAGTAGTGTGGCCTCAGATTTATTATGAATTTCTCTGTGGCAAATAAACTGGACATGAAAGAATTCAGCCCGCAAAGGGCACAGACTACATACAGAAGGGAGAGAACCAAAATTTTAAAACAAAATTGAAGTTATATTTTAGATTGGAAACTTATTTACTAAGATTAAAGTGTGATTACCTAGGTCTAAAGAGGAAGCACCAACCTACATGATAGATTAAAAGAGACAATGAGAGGGAAAAATGATAATGCTTTCTATTTTATGAAATACTTGTTGCACACAATAATTATACATGTTATTATGTTTTCTAAAATAATGCTTCGTTCTCTCGTGCTTATTGTATCTTGAATTCAGTGGATCAAACTAAGCGGCAAAGCAAGAGGTGACATCTTTCACGTAGCAGATTCTAAACATTCCCAGTTCTGATGGGTCACCAGATGTTGACAGCATAAAGTTCTAAACTAGTAAAATATTCATTCAACTCATACACATTAAAATCAATTGTCTTACCAAGGCACCATAGTCACCTGAAAAAATCATTAAACTGCACTTTTATATCATTTTGATTGCACTGCACACCACAATTTTCTGAGACTTTTCTCTTTTTTTTTCTGAGATTTTTCTTTAAATTCTTTGGGTATTACTTAGAATAAATTGAAATATAATAGTTTATTATCACTAACAAGGTAAGAGCCCCACATGCAAAAGAAACACAGATTGTCATTTGGGTACCTTTTAGACAATAACCCAAGCATATATATACCACCACCATGTGTTGATCTGTCTAAAAGAGGTTAGGAACTGTTGAGGTTGATTTTTGACTGTGAAGAAATAGAATCTGCATAGTAGGAAAGCACACCCAGCTGTACTGTTGGTCCCAACAAAGAAATAAAGCCATCCATTATCTCATCTTAAAAAATAATGAAAGACAATTTCAAAAGAATTTTCTTTTATAGTTATTAAGAATACTTGAGGTCACTTCTCTGGTCAGGAGAGAGACTGGTGGTATCTGAAACTTCTCTTTTTGTCAGAATGTTTTTGTGAGTATTCTTTATAGCTGATGAGCAATTTGATTCATTTTATTTGAGAATTGTCTTCACCAGAGGGGGAAAAAAGCAGCTTATGTTGGGAAATTAATTTACCTTCCCAAAAAGCAATCATATTCTGCGAAAAGTTGGGAGAATCATTGTGACTCCACAGAGGAATAAAAAGCCCTCAATCTTGAGCATAATATACCCATTGCCTTCCCAGGATCTACCTATTTTCAATGCTAATCAAGGTTATAAAACTTTATGTTTTAGATGCTTAGGAAATTCATGGAATGAAAACAAGCTGTAAGTCTTTTTTCTACTTGAAGGTGTATATTTGTGCGGCTTCAGGAATGGCTTTCAGCACAGAAGGCAACTTACTTTCTCTATACTTTCAAAGTCTTACGTAGCTTTTTGTGGGGTGGAAGAGCAACATTTCAGCTCTAAAGGATGAAAGAAAAAGAGACAGTATTTACACTATTACCTTTTCATTCATTGGAAAGCTGATTCATCACATGGATCCATTTTATATTTAAAGTTTCCAAATTATTGCCAAGGAATTTGCAAGTTACCCATATTTTTCAGGGAAAGCATGATTCTATCTTCTCCTAATATAAGGAAAAAATATTTCCAAAATTCTATTGGCACCATCCACAACCCTTGGGCAATGTTTGGGAAAAAACCCGACTTTTCTTTGGGAAATCTGATGCCAGTTCCTTTGGAGATCCTTCTGTAGTTAGCATTAAAATAAACATAGGAGAAAACAGCCAAATGTACACACAAACATGAAGATTGCTTTCAGTTGGATTACACAAAAAAGACACAAAAAATTAATTCTTCTTTTCTTAAAAAAATATTTTATTTATTTGAGAGAGGGAGCATGAGAGAGAGAGCATGAGCAGGGGGTGGGGGCAGAGGGAGAGGCAGAAGCACACTCCCTGATGAGCAGGAAGCCCAACAAGGGGCTGAGATCATCCCAGGACCCTGAGATCATTATCTGAGCCTAAGGCCAACAGGTAATCACTGAGCCACCCAGGCGCCCCCCCCACCACCACCAAATTAATTCTTCTTAAATCAGATGTCCAGATTCTCACCTGACTTATGTCTCCCTGCAAAATATAATTGTTATCTTAAAAAAAAGATGTCATGTCCAGACGATTCTTTTTTTTTCTCAATAGGTTCGTTTTATATTTAACAGTTACATCTCAGATATTATCTGCAGGATATTTTATTTCTCTGATTATTGTTGTGCTTTTTGAAATATACTTTTGACCTGAAATTTGTGTTTCTTTTTCTCTTCCTTGCTTCCTCCCTCCCTCTCTCCTTCATGTTTATTATTATTTTTTAAACAGGTCTTACCTGCACGTGAATTCAGGGGATTCATCCTAATTCTTGTCATGCTAATCTGTGGCTCAGAAATTGTTAGACCCCAAACGTCAATCTGACCTCCTTTTTAAAACACATTGAGACTAAAGAGCAATTTCTCTGAGTCATTTTTACTTTTACAAAATGGTCAGGGATGCATTTCATTTCTAGAAGGAAAAGCAGGGGATGTAAAAGAGGAGGGTGTAAGGTGATCTCAACAGTGATGATCCAAAAAAATCAAGTGACATTTTTCGTTACAGTAAACTAAATATTTATTAACTCTGCTTAACCATAAATTACAATAATTTTCCATGAGTAATCAGTTTGCTGTGATAAATCATCATTTCCTCTAGGATTTGCATTTGATGTCAGGTCCCTTCATATATCTTTTATTACAAAGATAGTTTACAATCTCATTCAAAATACAGAAAACTATATGCTTGTCATCATTTTTCCTTAAAAAAAATTTGGTGCAGAAAATAGAGATAATCATACTTTCCTGATTAGTTGGTTGATTGATTCCCTTTTAACTTAATTTCTTCCTTAGTGTTCCCTCCACCAAAAGCAACTCAATGTTTTAGGTCCACAAAATTTAAAAATATGTAGGACCGTTCTGTAACATATAATAAGCTATAGGCTTGTTCCTTTCTTGTTATAATGTTCACTCAGCACTGTGTTTATATAAGATGTACCATGGGTCTCTGTATGCATAGTCCATTGTTCCTAAAAGCTACAAATATTCCAGAGTGTCACATATCATACAAGAATACTGATTGTAAAAGATGCCGGTATTAGTTTCTACTGCTGCTGTAACGAGTAGGTACAAATTTACACTATGGCTTCAAACAGCATAAATATATTATATTAAAGTTCTACAGCTTAGAAGTCCAAAATAAGTTGGAAAGACTGTGCTTCTTCCAAAATTTCTGTGTCTCTGCTTCTTCTAACCTTAAGAGATCAACAGCATTCCTTGGCTTGTGTTTCCCTCCTCTATCTTTAAATCCGGCAGCATAACATTTTCAAATCTCCCTTCCCTCTCTGAACTCTGCTTCTATCATCACATTGCCTTTTTAGACTCTGATATTCCTGTCTCCCTCTTTTAATGACCTTTGTGATTATGTTGGGTCCACATAGATAATCCAGGATAATTTCCCCATCTTATGATCTTCAATTAGATCACATCTGCAAAGTCCTTTTTGCCACTTCAAGTAACATATTTATGGAATCTGGGGTTAAGAATGTGGGCATCTTTGTAGGGTCAATACTTTGACTTCCACCATGCCAGAAAAAATGGTGGTGGGCCTAGTGTTGGTCCTTGACTATCACTGTCTTTACTATTGTTCCTTAGGGCAGATCATGTTACTTCAGGTGGTACAGTTGCCCCACAGGGTTTTCTTCCCCACCAACTGCAAACTTGGCCTTAAACCAGGTGGAGGTGAAAGCTTTGACATGTGCTTAGCAAGTTGGCCTTCCTGCTATCATCCTCCCAGCAATGATGCTGTGTGCAAGTAGATCACAGGCTCCTGACATGTAAACTCCCCTAACTTGATCATCTTCCTATTTCACAAAGCTAATCAGCTTTGTCTGGTCTCATCACTCCTGGCTTTTTCCAGCCTTTACTTCCCTCCTGCTCAAAGGTTACCCTGCTCCGCTGCTGAAATGAGTCAGATTTTTTCCTGAACAAAAAGACTGGTGTTGCATGGAAAATTCTATTTGGGGGACTATTAAAAAATGCATAAAAACTCTGTATTTAGGAACCCAAGGATTGAGTTACCTTCTTAGGATGGGCACCATACTCTTACAACAGTGAGGGGAGAACAATCATACTTACTAAATTAAATTCGCCTACCAAATTACCTAATGTTCTTATTAAGAGTTTTGTTCATTGCCTTGATTACACTAGCTTTGCGAGATCATGAACATTAACCAATGAGGATGCTAAAATCATGGCTGAACACATGAAAATCCTACCAATTCAGATATTCATGTGTAATCTTTATTGACAGACTTAGATATACAGATTGATTATCAGTTTTTTCTGCACCTTGTACTGGTTAGCCAGCTTTTTTTTTTTTTTTCTTTTTCCTACTCTGGTGGAATGCAACTGATTCTAATGCATTTTCTTTCAAACAATTTTTTACTTTACCTCTGATTGGCTTGTGGCTCCTGCTGATTGACAGGCAAGTCCACAGCTGTGGGTTCTCTTTTGAAGCTATTTTATCTTTTCTCTTTGACTTTCTTTTAATTTGATTGGATTCACTCTTGGAGCACCCTGTGGAAAGAGCCCTGATTACTCTCTTTTCCGCTGCTAGTTGGTAGATGGCAAAGCACACTCAGAGGTCTTATCCCTTCTTTGTTAGGACCGGCTGCCCGTGGAAGCCCTGGGAATGCTTATCTTGGCTGGCAGATAACTGCTCCCAGGTTTAAACTTCAAAGGCAGCCCCAAAGAAAGAAACTTCAGTCAGCTTCAAGGGGTGAGTGAGCTGGTCCTGTGGCTACTTTTGGAAATGGGAAAGGCACACCGAAAAATCAGGCTAGTCTTGAGATCTTGGGGTCACTTTTTCACATTTGGATAGTAATTGCAGGGTCTTAAGAAAACACCAACTCCATAGTTTTGTGGTCAAGGACAGTGAGACTCAGCGGGAGAGCTGTCATTGAGAGATTGTAAGGAGCCTCATAGCTAGACTCATCAGGGAGTGGCAAGGCGCAGTGAAAGGGGGTTACCCACTAAACTGCTCCATACCTTCAGCCCAACCAAGAACTTTGTGCCACAACAGAAGTGATTCATGTCTGAAACTGACAAATCACATGCATCCAATAACTATGACTCAAGGTTCCATGGGAAAAACTCCCAAATGTGTTCCCCACCACCACCCTCCAATAGATATTTGTTATAGATCTCGACAACCTGTTTTTCTAATCCTGAAGGTAGAATGGCTGCAATGTCAAAGAAAAAAAATATTCTCGTTATTTTTTCCAATGATAATAAAATAATCCATTTTCCATTCTCTCATCCTTTCCTTTTTCACACATGTGTATATACAAAGGCACACACTTTTAAATTGGACTCATTTGGGGAGTACACAGTGGAAAGAGTTCTAGTTATCCTCTTCTTTATTGCTACTCTCTATATGTGAAAGAAAGAAAACAATAGCTTCTTAATGCTCTGAGTCTCTGCTTACTTGGTGGTAGGCTTTATCTTCAGTCAGTTTGTGACTGACTTCTCTAAGCATTATTTGTTCCATCCAAAAATAAATAAGTAAATAAATAGATTAATTAATTAATTAAATTGAGCTTCATTGTGGTTTGAACCTTATATGGTTGAGAGTAGTTAAGGAAACAGTATTAAGCACTCAACAGATCTAAATGGCTATTGTTATTGTTGTTGTACCCTTTCTGATTACCCCCTTGAGTCTCTGGCGCAGTGTGTGTTTGTGTGTGTGGGAGTTGAGGCCAAAAAAGGATGAAGAGGTTCATTTGGTTCCCACACTCATAGTTGCTGCCCATGCCTGTGATCACTGTGCCCTGTTGTCCTTTTCTTTCACTTTCCTTTTGATTCTTCGAGCTTTGATCACCTAGTTGGTTGCCTTTTTCTCCATTGTCAACCTCCAAACCACAGATCTCCATGAAGCTGTCAGTGCTGGTGCTGATTTTTCTACACTTGTCTGTGAGATTCTCTTGCTTAGCTGGCGAGGAAATACCATTTGTTGTGACCAGCCCTTTCATAGTGGATTCTACTACCAGAAGCTTCAGGCTTCAAATGACATTTCTCTTCTTTCTGAGAATCATCATAGGTAGGGAGAGAGTAGAAGAGAAGGTCAGGTTGTTGGATGGTCAGGCAGAAACAGGCTCACATCAAACATAGAAACATTGCTTTCTTTTATATATGGGCTAATCTTGCCCAGTTGGCCGACTCTATTGGACTCCCTAAAGGGCCTATTTTATGTCCTACTAATTGTTCTATCCATGGAAAAGATCATTATACACCTGAATCCCAATTGTGGCTCAAGTTCACAATTTCTCACAGGACTCCCGACACTAACATTTGTGTTATTATCAAAATATCCTCAGGGATGACGCCCAAGCACACTGAACAGCCCACCCATTTCTGATGGTTTGCCAAAGAGATGCTAATACTTGTGTAAGTGCATTGCAGTCCTAACTCAGTGCCTGGTGTACAAGAGGCACTCAATAGGTATTGACATTCCCATTGTGAGCAGAATACTTTGCAATAGGAGTTTTAATTTCTATTTTAGAAATGGTGGTAGTTATTTAGAAATAATATGTAATGAACTGAGAGTTCACATAAATTTAATTCTGTGTCTGAAGCCCAATAAAATAATAATTAAATAAAACATTAGAAAAGATAAGTCTCGGGGATCCCTGGGTGGCTCAGCAGTTTAGCACCTGCCTTTGGCCCAGGGAGTGATCCTGGAGACCCGGAATCGAGTCCCACATTGGGCTCCCTGCATGAAGCCTCCTTCTCCCTCTGCCTGTGTCTCTGCCTCTCTCTCTCTGTGTCTCTCATGAATAAATAAATAAAATTTAAAAATGAAAGATAAATCTCTAATTCCTTTCATGATATAACCACTGCTGAGACATTGAAGCTTATCCAAAGATTTTATTTATGAGTGAGTGAGTTCAATTTTCCCTCAAGACTACCTCCTCTTCTTCTTTACCCCATATTTACTCACCCCAACCCCCTTCTCCACACACATACACACATCCTTGGTCATCAGCTTCTGTTCTGAGTTACCTTCAGGCCCACCATATTTGTACATAAGTGGACTGAAACTTTAACTCAACTATAGTGTCTTTATTAACCCTTGCCAGTAACCTCACCTTTTTGATCAGGGGTTACTGGGGCACATCAATTGTCTTCAGTTATCTGTATTTTTACTACTTTTGTTGTAGAATAACATTGTATATCTCAAGGATGCATGCTGGACACCACTCAGCAACCAAAGTAAAATGTTAACATTTACAAACAGTTAGCATATATTTCCCTGGTTTTGAAGAGATGTAGAGGGTTGCAGTTTGAGAGTTTGGTAGCCATGGTGGGGGTGAGGGGAGTGGGGCTGACTCTATTTCTCCTAGGTTATCATTTAATCAAGAAACACTCAGTATCTGCATGCCAGGAGGTCGTCAGGCAGTAGAGATGCAATCAACCTTGAATAAGATAGACAAAGTTCCTGCTTTGGTAGAGTTTACCATAAAGTGGAGAATGTATAAAATTAAAAATGTTACCTTTACAATATCCTAAAACATATTAAGTGTTTTGACATGAAAAGTACAGGGTTCTAAAAGATCATGTATGAGGAATGCTCAAACATCCCTAGGTATTTGTGTGTTTGAAAAGTGTTTGGAGGAAATACCATTTAAACTGATATCTAAAAGATGGGAGGAATTAGCCAATACAAGAAGGAAGCATGTTCTAGACAAAAGACATATGTGAAGAGAAGAGAGAGTGTGGTTCATTCAGGGAGCTGGAAGTGATTCCATACAATGAAGCAGAGTGATTAGAGAGAAAATTGGGAATTTGTATAAGGGCAGCTACATATAATCCTGGAGTTCATGTTAAAGAATTTGGATATTATTCTAAATAATAATCTAGAAGGGGGATGCCTGGGTGGCTCAGCAGTTGAGCATCTACCTTCAGCTCAGGGCATGATCCTGGAGTTCTGGAATCAAGTCCCACATCAGGATCTCCATGGGGAGCCTGCCTCTCCCTCTGTCTATGTCTCTGCCTCTCTCTCTGTCTCTGTCTCTCTGTCTCTCATGAATAAATAAATAAAATCTTTACAAAAAATAATAATCTAGAAGGGTAAGAGGATGATGTGTCAGATCCTTCTGGGAAGTACTAAAAGGATAGGAACAGGAATAGAATGGACACACGGAGACCTTCCAAGTTGGAGCTGACAGTGGCCAGAACCATGACTGTAGGTAAAATGGTGGAATAATGGCTTCCCAACAATGTCTACATTCTAATCGCTGGAATCTGAGACTATGTTGTGTTACATGTTGTGAAGTAAATTACAGTTGTGGATAGAATTAAAGTCTCTATCAACTGACTTTAAAATAAGATTATTTTGGGTTACCTAAGTGAGCCCAATGTAATCATAGAGATCTCTTAAAGTGGAAAGGAGGCAGAAGAGGAGGTTGGAGTCAGAGACTTGAAAAATGCTACTTTGTTGGCTTTGAAAATGGAAGAAAGTGGTGATAAACCAAGGAATATAGGAAGCCTTAAGAAACTACAAAATTTAAGGGGATGAATTTTACCCTAGAGACTCCAGGGAAATGCGGCCTTGTTGACACCACCATTTTGGTCCAGTGAGACCTATTTTGGACTTTTGTCCTCGAGAGCTGTAAAAGAATAATTACATATTTTTCTAAGGTGCTAGTTTTGTGGTAATTTGTTACAGCAACAATAAAAAACTGATTTTGTAAAGATGGAAAGAAGTAGGGAAAGTTGAGAGATATTGAGAGATGGTGGAATGAGAAGGTATAGCATTGAGTTTAACACACAGGAAGAAAGTGTGCTAGCATGATTTATTGTCAGAAAAAAATAATTTTTTATCAATTAGAACTGGATAAGTCCTTGTACCAATATGACCTAAAACAATAAATTCAACTAGCATATTTGATTCAATAGATCAGTGAATAATATTAAAGACAGAGATGGATAAATTTCATACAAATGACTAATGACTTATTTCTCTGGGTATTTTAACATCAATATTTCTCCATTAATTGATGCTGGATTCACATAGTTCAGATGTTGATATTCAGCCAAATGCCATATATACGTAAACAAAATTAAATGGTGAATTTCAGGGAATAAAATAATAGGGAATATAAATAAAAACTACCACAAAGTGAGATTTTACAGGTTATAGATAGTCCTGTGGCTTTCAAACATTCTAATTATTTAGATACAAAAAATAAATAAATAAAACTATTTGGGAAATTTGAAAAGACAATTTTTTTAGTTAAAAAAATAATGCAGGGCAGCCTGTGTGGCTCAGTGGTTTAGTGCCGCCTTTGGCCCAGGGCTTGATCCTGGAGACCCAGGATCGAGTTGCACGTCGGTCTCCCTGCGTGGAGCCTTCTTCTCTCTCTGCCTGTGTCTCTCATGAATAAATAAATAAAATCTTTAAAAAAATAAAAATAAAAATAAAAAATAATGCAAAAAATGTTTTAGGAATCAGTGAATATTTCTTTGGAATTCAATAAACATGTCTGGCAGCTATTCAAAACCGGCGTAGTCTCTAGGTCAAAGATTACTTCTTTCTGAGATCTTTCATGCACATCCTTTCTCTCTTCTTCCAGAGTTATTCTATTTTCTTCAGTGGTTCAATGACATGTCAACTGTACCTTATCATGTTCCATATTCTCCAATAGACTACTACTACATTTGTCTTTCCTTTCAATAATATTATTGAACTGCCTATTCAACTAATTGAAGGCAGGAAATGTGTCCAGTTTATCTATGTATTCATCACATCTCTCCCAATGCCTTATATAAAGAATCTAGTGAATGACAGAAAATGTGGATTCAATAACAAGATCTGGGCCAAGGATGCAATTTCAGCTTCACTAATCATTTAATATAAACTTGAAGAAAATCATTTCACATCTTGGTGCTTAATTTTCTTTTTGAAAACCTCATGATTCAAAAAAAGGTATTTCAATTAAGACAAGCAGATGTGTTTGGATAAACTGAGACCTGTTATGTGTGCTTAAAGTATCACGGGTTGTCAATAATTAGCAAATTAAGGATGTTGATGTGCTAAGTTGGCCATACAAGTGAATTGTTGGAAAGATTTTTATAGCTGGTGCAAAGAAAAGAAAAAAGAAAGAAAACAAAAAAGAAAGGAAAAGAAATTAAAAAAAAGAGAGTGAGAAGGACAAGAAGTCTAGAGGGAAAAATAATACTTAGGAGAAAATTGAGATATCTAAGAGAAATTTGGTTATATTTCTTATAGTTGTTCTGCTATGTAAATTGCCTCTCTGTCTCCCCATGAGTTTTCAGTTAAATGTTACTTTTCTCTTAATGCTTTCTTTTATGCTTAATGCTTTTAGTGAAGTTGGATCTATTTTTAGAATACCTCAAAGCTCTGAGTATGACCTTGATATAGGCATCAGGCAAGAGAAGAGGGCAGTGTGGGAAACCATTGTACATAAGTTTAAGATATAATAAATGTTTGAAAGAATCACCTGATGATTTTTCTTGAACTTTTTAAGAATACAAATTTATATTGCCCTCCATTTATCTTTTGATACTACCTAAGACATAAGACTACTGAGCATTATTTCAGGTAAACTGGAAAATCTAAAGTGGATATTACCCCTTAGTACTGTTTATTTTTGGTTTCTATATTTTAAGTTTATGTTAGCTGTACATAATTTTAGAATTATTACACATTTAGAATTATTACACATTACACATTATTACACATTTCTATTGAATTACCTTTTATAATTTTGAGAAGTTCTCCTGTATCTTTAATATGATTCTTGCCTTCAATGATATTTATCTGTAAGTAGAATATTTTTTCCTGGTGTATCTTTTTTATTCTTCTACTTTTAGCCTTTATATTTACATTTTTCAGATTGTATTTTGTAAAAAACTTATAGTTAGGTATTATTTTATTATCAATCTTTTAACTGGGATCTTTAGTCCATTTAATGTAATTATGGGCTTATTTAAGTCTAACTATAGAATCTTGTTTTCTTTTTGTCCTATATTATTCTTTTTTTCTTTTTAATTGATCAAATGTTTTATTATTATTATTATTATTATCCTCTTATGAACTCTAGTTAAAATTACTGCATTTTCCTGTTAAAATTTCCTTAGATTACATTTTTGTGCCCTTAATTTATAATCTCTCTGAAATTAGTACTTTTATCACTTATTTAATTATGTGGAAATTTGTAACAGTTTAACTCCTTTAATCCCTCTTGACCTTTGTGCTGTTGTCATATTTTTATTATTACACAGGTGACAAATCCCACAAGATATTTTTATTATTGTTTTTGTTTTGAACAGTCAGTAAGTGTTTATATTCTATGACTGTATTTACCATTTCTGATGTTCTTATAACTTCTTGAAGCTCTGTGCTTCCATCTAGGATCATTTTCCTATGACTTTTACTGTTTATGGAAGGACAGGTCTGTTGATGATGAATCCTCTCCTTCATTTTCTCTGAAAACATCCTTACTTGCTCTTCATTTTTGAAGGACATGTTGCTGGATATAGCATTATTCCACTTCCTTTCCAAGGGAACTCTGTCAGTACCACTGTGGCTTTCAATGTCATTTATCACAATCTCTTCATTCACTCAACTTAAAATCAAACAAATAAAAATAAAGGCAACTTCTCCTTTTAGCCTCCTAACTGAAATCACTCATAAAACAAAACACTATAAAAGGCCTGGTTGTCTTTGATAGAACAAGATTAGAAAATAAATAGGAAAAGAACAAATTTATTATCTCGAAACATGACAATATCACATTTGTGAATAGGATATGTGAAGTTAGGATATAATAAACAAATGGCCTGAAAATTTCTCTGTGAAGTAAGAGGCAAGTTATCTTCTTGAAAATGAGGAAAATAAAAAAAAAAGAAAATAAAAATAGTTGTGCAATAAGAAGTATAACGTTATTAGTTTTGCTCGGAAATAGCATATATGAGAACTGGAGAGACAACAGAACCAAGGACTTGAAAAAGAATTGCTGAGCTCTGCTGAAAACCCATCTGGAGACCAAATAGTTGGCACTAATTCACACAATGGTTTATTTTCTCTAACAGTGTTCAGAAGTCTGGGAACAGCAAATGACAAGATGGATGGTTGCACACATGCAAGATAGATGATCTGAAAATTTTCATGATTGTGAAGTGAAGGAATGGCAGTGTTAAGATACTAGCATAGATGTTGATGAAACAAACTACAAAGGTGTCAAGCAGAGAGATACTCTGAAGTGGTGACAAACTGTGTGTAAGCAGAGGGAAAGAGAATTCATCGTTCTTCATGAATAAGAACAGGCATGACAAACCAAAAAGGGCAAGAGACTTGGTAAGATGATGACACTTTGGATTTTAAGATTTTATGCAAGACTTTGAATGATGAGGTCCACAGTATTGTAGTGGTGGAATTGGGAGTGGCGTAGGGGTAGGAATGCTGATATCAAAGTCAAGGTACTTTGAAACTATTTGTTGGGAAGATTACATGCTGTAGAAATTAAACAAATGATGATGGTTGATTTTACTGTGGAAATAAAGAAGTCCGAGAGCTAGGTTCCAAAGCCCACAGAGAATGAATAAGGTAGTCAAGATGGCAAAGGATGACGTCAATAATGAGAAGTTAATAATGGTGTGTAGAGTTATCATGATCCTTAAAGAGTAATTTTTGCTTTAAGATAAAAAAAAATATTTGGGAGTTAGGAAATTACTAGTACTAACTCTAGGTCATCATGTACCTTGGGCTTGAAAATATAAAAAGCTTTCACCCAATTGGGAAGAGGGAAAGAGGTAATTTTCAGGGGAGATCCAGGTTCCAAATCAATAACTAGGTAGTAGGATTTTTCTGTGAAGAGATTAAGGCTACAGAGTGGTATGGTAAAAGTATGCAGGTTCCAGCAGCCACTGTTAAAAAGGAGAAGTGAACTGTGCTTGAATTTGGGTTGGTGGAAAACCGTAAGAGGGAAGAGAGGCATAATTGAAATGATTATCTTCAAAGTTACTGCTTTGATAAAAATAGTAGGCAGCAGTCTTTGTTGAATATTCAAAAAGATTGACACTGGATTTATGTTTCAAGAAAATTCTCCCTGTAAGGAAGAACTATAGCAACAATTTAATCCAGAAGCATTCCTAAAGAGATAATGTCAGGTTTATGAAATGGCTCTTCAACAAACTATCTCTAAGATCTTTAGAAAGAATATATCTTAGATCTTATGAAGCTCATACTCTAATTCAGTTTGGAACTCATTATTTCTAATAAGTCTGCTTTTTTGGATTTGAAGCATGTTGGTGAAGACAGCCTCTGAGTTTAGTAGTTTAATACTCTGCTAGCAACGTGCAAGAGTGAATGTAATGTCATCTCCACATTAATACACGCTGCTTAATGGAATCATAGTGATTCAAGGTGACTGGAAGTCTTTGAAATGGGTTGAGGAGCTTGTAAATATTCACTCAATCCCTAGAGGAAAGAGAGAACCCTAGGGAATTATCATTGCCCTGCAAAAAGTGTCTAACACCATGCATGAGTCATGTCCAATATGTAATTTCCTTGGAGAAAAAAAAAAGAATGATATATGTTGCATCATTTTATTAATTTTTAAAATGTGATGTATCATGTTAAAAATTGGAGACATGGGACCCCTGGGTGGCTCAGTTGTTGAGCATCTGCCTTCAGCTCAGGGCATGATCCCGGGGTCCTGGAATCGAGTTCCATATTGGGCTCCCAGTGGGAGCCTGCTTATCCCTCTGCCTATGTCTCTGCCTCTCTCTCTGTGTCTTTCATGAATAAATAAATAAAATATTTTTTAAATTTTTTAAAAAAAATTTGGAGGCAAAGATAAAATTCTTACCCTCTTAACCCCTTTTATCGGCATGCCTATCTAATCAATGTATCCCAAAGCAAAAGAATGACAGCACAGTATATATAGTAGTTTTTTTCCCAATATGACTTTGTCATCTAACCCAGAATCAAGTTAAATCAGTAAACAATATCATAACTTCAAACAAGAATAGAACTTTCCTAATCTTTGAAATAATCAGACAATTCCTCCAAAACTGAGGTATGTAATAGGGTACAAAGGCATATTATTTGAATCTATGAATGAAAATAAAAGTAGATCCCAGATATACATTCTAGTGATAAATATAAAGCCCATATTTGATACTAACTAAAAACCAAGAAGAAAAAATTCTTGAGGACTATTTTTGGATTACCAAAGTCCTGGCAGATTAAGAATCATTATTTTTCTTTACACATTGCTTACATATTTTCATCAATCTGCATCTTTAATTATTTGCCCTATTTTCTTAGAACAGTGAAACTATATTTATTATTTTAAGCTGGAAATATAATTTTTAAATAATATGAGGGAAAATGAATACAATCAGATTAGCGATGATGGTTGAGGTAGCAAGCTATGACTAAATATACTGTGGGTTGTTTTAATTATGTCTTGTGTGAAACATGTCTAACTGATTTTTGCTTCATTTAAAAGAGAAAAATACAAACAATATTTGTTATTTAAACAAAATCAAATAACTTTCTCTTTTTCTCTTCTGTTGACAAAACAAAGAATTGTATATATCTCAAAACCTTTCTTAGAATTCAAAGTAAAGGACAGAAGGAGAGTCACATGTTTTAAGCCCAAGAAATAATCTGATCACTAACGGAGAAACAAAACAGGTTGGGAAGAGGAAGAGACTCCAAAATAAAGTAGAACATCAGAAAGAGATCATGAGTTATGACTACTTAATTTATAGCTAAGTGGAATCCTATGGCAATGCAAAGAATTTCCAATAATTATTAGGAAATACTACCGGCATATGGAAATTACTATTTCAGTATTATAACTAGACCTATAAAGATACATTATAAAGAATAAATAACATACTTTCTTGTTTAGAGACTTCTTTTTCAGTGTATATTTAGATAAGAGTTAGGACAATAATATTAAAGGAGTAATACAGTGTAAAAATAGCAAGTATGTACAGAGTAAAGCAAGTGGCTATATATATATGTATAATTCATATACATATATATGAATTAAAGCTTAACATTGCAATATCTTTAAGAAATCATTTTCATTTTCTTTCCATTTAATTAAGTTTCTAGGTTATTACTATTTCTCTGCTAACGGAAAGTTTTCTCACCTTTTAAAAAAATTAACTTGCAACACAGACCAATGGAAAAGGAAGAATGCCTCATACTACCTATGAATTGAGAAATAAAAATAAGGCATGGGGAGGTGAGAGAGAGGATGGGGTAATTGGGTGATGGGCAATTATGGGCCATGTGATGTGAGGAACATTGGGTGTTATATGCAACTGAGGAATTATTAAAAACTACATCAGAAAATAATGATGTACTATATGTTGGCAAATTGAATTCAGATTAAAAAAAAGAAAAATAACTCATGGCATTGAGGATGTGGAGAGGAAAAAGACTGCACAGATATTTGATTTCTAACAATTCATTTCATCTTTCTAAGTCATATTTACTTATAAAATGGAGAGAATAATGCTGACCTTCCAGAGTGAAATGAGGTAACACAGGCAAATTTCTTAGTCAATGGCTGTTGGTCACAGTGCTAACTCTTAACCCTACACCTTGCCTCTCTATGCCCCAATCCTCATCTTCCTTTAGGAAAGTAGGGAAAAAAAAGAGAGAGGTGTCTTCTCCAAAATCCTACAGAGGATCAGTTGAAGACCATCCATAGATTTACAAAGGTGAGAAAGGGAAGACAGCATTACCCTGGAAGCAGCTCAGGGCATAGAACAAATCAGTTCGTGAGTCACTGTAGAGGGTCTAACCAACGACAAAAAGAATTTCTGAAAGATCAACATACGTAGGCAGGGATATGGAAATACCATTCCTGAAAGATGGGGGCCAGGTTATAGAGAATCCAAGCCCCAATAGATGTTCCTCTATTGCAACAAGAGTGGGCCTTGCCCGGCTTGGGCAGACCCTTAGAAAAGATGAATCTTACCATACTTGATCTAGATCTTCCTCCATGCGTGATGTGTTAAGTCCTGACAAATGTGATGCTAAGTTGAAAATATCATCAAGCAAAATGCATTCAATATACTTAACCTACTGAACATCATAGCTTAACCTAGACTACTTTAAATGTGCTTAAAACACTTACATTAACCTACAGCTGGGAAATATCATCTAACACAAAGCCTATTTTGTAATAAAGTGTTGAATATCTCATGCAACTCATCTAATACTATGCTGGAAGTGGAAAAAAGGAATGATTGTATGGGTCCAGAGTGGTTGTAAGTGTATTGTTGTTTACCCTCATGGTTGCATGGCTGCCTGGGAGTTGTGGCTTGCTATCACTGCCCAGCATTTTAAGAGAGTATCGTGGGGGCATATCGCTAGTCTGGGAAAGGATGCAAAATCAAAACTCCAAGTACAATTTCTACTGAATGCGTATTGGTTTTGCACCATCATAAAGTTAAAAATTCAGAAGGTAAACCAGAAATCACCTGTGCCAAGGACTCTCTAGTTCACAATGAGAACAGAGTCTTAAAGGACTCTGCATGAGGTAGAGGGACACTCTGCTGTCATCAGTGGAGGGAGGCATGATTTTCTCCTATTGCATCTCTTGGGAGATCTCAATGATTCTAGATTCCAGCTTTGGGCATTTCAAGCAGCTCACTTTCAACAATGTTCAAATGCCATTAAAAATCTTTTTATTTTTTTAAGACTGTGGAAATTTTCAGTAAAATGGAAACAAATTGCTATAAGTAAACCATTTGTCACAGTCTGATTACTTTGCAGCCACTCTGGGAACACCAATTTGTCATGCTAGATCAAGATAACCACAGCCTGACTAGAGGAAATGGCTTTTTGCCTACTAGTTGTGATTTTTTTTTAAACGTTCACCCAGAGAGACGTGCTCCACAGAGTCTTCATGTTCCACTCCAGCTGTGTGACCGAGGAGGAAAGCTAAGGCATTAGGCACAAATTGCACCATCTAAAAGGCATTAAAAGGCAAAATAATTAACTATTGTTAAATGTAAAAATCAGAGTTGGAAGTAAATATACATTTAGAGTAATACTTCATTGTATATGTTTCAGTTATCTAAGTGGAAAAAAAAAGTTTAAAAATTATTACTCATTTGGAAAAAGAAGGATGGAGAAAAATCAAATAAATGTTTTCAGCTACATTAATTCCTCAGCAGAAAGTAGCCACTTAAGAGATGCTTGGTGATTTGTTAGTTGCTTGCTATGAAAGAGACCACTAATTTGTCCTCTTATTGTCACTGGATTTTAAAGCTGAGGTTTTAAAAATTAGATTGCTTAATCATCTGATCTGAGACAGTTTAAG
This sequence comes from Canis lupus baileyi, assembly GCF_048164855.1. Lineage (NCBI taxonomy): Eukaryota > Metazoa > Chordata > Mammalia > Carnivora > Canidae > Canis > Canis lupus. The sequence goes on from NC_132873.1 coordinate 11,986,165, forward strand.
TCTAATTTGGGCTCAAAGAGAAGACAATTATTCAATATTCTTTCCATTTTTTTCTTAGAATATAATAAAAATGACATTAGGTGAGTGAGATCTACAACTTACTGAGATGGCACAGGTCAGGAGCTCTTATCACATCAGGTCCTACAGTGAATTTTGTAAATTAAGAATGCTTTTGGATTCCTTTTTGCATCTCTGATAATCCTCACCATGACAACAGTCACTTTTTCCCAAGAATAATGCTAATTCACCAATGGTGTTATTGATCAGTTAAGTTTAGAATAGTAAATGCACTCATTGCTTTATTAAGCTCATAAAAGATGAAACAAGTCAGTAAAGATAGTCATGTCTTTTGCAAAATGCCATTTGTCCAGTGATCCTTTAACATGGATATCCAGTAGGATATCACTACTGCATTTTGCCCGCAAGTGTACCTTTCAATATATATTTTGAAAGCAATTTTTTAATAGACACAAATTGAATGAGCGGTTTTTAAGTAAATATTAATTTTTAATTCATTTATTCTCATTCCAAAATTTTTTCATAATGCTTTCCTTACAATTTCGTGCAAGCACATGCCTGTTTGACATGGGGTGTTATTTTCAAATTGTTTAATCTTGCACTATTAAGCACACTCAGATATTATCATATTCTAAGCAAACATACATCTTATCCCATCAAATCTTAACGATAAATCTTTCTGCGAATCATTGCAGAAGTTAATTTTGAAACCCAAATGTCTTCCAAATCTTATCAGTTTATTTACCTCTTGGTCTTGAGTTTGGGACTCTGTAGGATTCCAGTGGATGGAGACTGGTAATGGAAGGAGATGAAGAAATTATTTCACATGAAAGTCACCAATGTTTGCTTTGTAAACCCTCCTCTCTATTGTCTACTGCATCATTTTACATATCATGGAAATATTGTCCTTTGTGCAAACATTTTCTATTTTCTATAGCTAGAGACTCTTTGTTATCATGACTATTGCTCTAGAAAAAAATCTATCATTTGATATAATTTACATGATTGTCTATCTTCAAATAACTGCAATATCAAGCTATGTAATATCTATATGTATATCTACTAATCTATCACTATCATCTATATAGTTTCAGTTGAAAATATTTTTAAGAATAGCATCTGCAAAATGGTCATATAAGAGAACCCACAGGGTTTGTGTGGGTTTGTGTGTGTGTGTGTGTGTGTGTGTGTGTGTGTGATTTTATTTTTAAAAAGTTTTTAAGGCAGTTTTAGGTTCACAACAAAATTGAGAAGAAGGTGACCTTCTTCCATATTATCAGAGACCTTCCATATCTCCTCTGCCACCACACATGCTTGCTTTCCTCATTATCAACATCGCTCACCAGAATGGTACTTGTGTTATCAAGGACGAATAGATACTGACACATCATAACCACCCTAAATCCATAGCTTATATTGTGGTTCACTCTTGGTGTTGTGAGTTCTGTACATTTGGAAAAATGTGTGATGACATATATCCTTCGTTATAATATGATTTAGACTATTTTTATTATTTAAAAATCCTCTGTGCTTTGGCTATTCATTCTCCCACCCAAACTCCTTTTTGCACCATGTCCATAGTTTTGCCTTTTCAAGAAATGTCACACAGTTAGACATACAGCATGTAACATCTTCAGATGGGCTTCTTTCACTTAGTAATATGCATTTAAGCTTCCTCCATGTCTTTTCACGGCTTGATACTCATTTCTTTTTAGTGCTGAATAACATTCCATTCTCTAGATGTACCACAGTTTATATATTTATTCACCTACTGAAAGACATCTCAGTTGCTTCTAAGTTTTGACAATTATGAGTGAAATTGTTAAAAACATCGATGTGCAGACTTTTGTGTGGACAACAAGCTTTTAATTCCTTTGGATAAATACCAAGGAGCATAATGGATGGTAAAATTATGTTTAGTTTTGTAAGAAACTAAACTGTTAGTGTCTGCCTAAACCGCTTAACTGTCTAAATAACTGCCAAACTGTCTTCCAAAGTAGCTATACCACTTTTGCATTCCTGCCAGCAACGTATGAGACTTCTTGTTGCTCCACATCCTCATCAGCATTTGATGTTATTAGAGTTCTGAATTTTGGCCATTCCAATAGGTATGAATTGCTTTAATTTGCATTTCCCTTATAATATATAATGAGGAGCATATGTTCGCTTGTTTGCTTCTTAAGTGAGGTGTCTATTAAGGTTTTTGGCTAATTTTTAAAAGATTGAGTTGTCTGTTTACTTACTGTGAAGTGTTAAGAGTTATTTACGTGTTTAGATAAGAGTCCTTTATCTAATGTGCCTTTTGCAAATACTTGCTCCCAGTTTGCATCCAGTTTTCTAATTCTCTTGATATTGTCTTTCATATGGCAGAAATTTTTAATTATGATGAAGTCTACCTTATCAATTATTTCTTTTCTGGACTGTGTCTTTGGTGTTGTATCTAAAAACCATCACCATACCTAAGGTCATCCAGGTTTTTCTCCTATGTTATCTTATAAGTGTTTTAAAGTTTGCATTTTACATTTATATCTGTAGTCTGTTTTGGATTAACTTTTTTGAAAAGGATAAATTCTGTGTCTAATTTTATTTTGCATGTGGATGTCTAGTTGTTCGAGCATTTTTTGATAAAAAGACTATTTTGACCTCATTGTATGCCTTTGCTCCTTGTCCAAGATCAGTTGACTTTGTTCACGAATTTCTATTTCTGTCCTCACTTTTTGTTCCATTGATCTTTTTTTTCTGTTCTTTCACCGATACCACACTGCCTTGATTACTGAAACTTTATAGAGCAAGTCTTGAAGTCAGGAAGTGTCAGTCCTTCAACTTCAACTTCAATATTGTGTTAGCTATTCTGGATATTTTGCTTCTCCACATATACATTATTATTTTTTTAATTTTTTAATTTATTTTTTAAAGAATTTATTTATTTATTTATTTATTTATTTATTTATTTATTTATGAGACACATTGAGAGAGAGAGAGAGAGAGAGAGGCAGGAACATAGGCAGAGAGAGAAGCAGGCTCCATGCAGGGAGCTCGATGTGGGACTCGATCCTGGGACTCCAGGATCATGCCCTGGGTCGAGGGCAGGTGCTCAACCGCTGAGCCACTCAGGCATCCCTATTTTGTTTTTTAGATTTTATTTTTAAGTAATCTCTAAACTCAATGTGGGACTTGAATTCACAACCCCAAAGTTAAGAGTCACATGCTCTACCAACTGAACCAGCCAGGCACACCTACCTATATACTTTAAAAGCAGTTTGTCAATACTCATAAAATAATTTGCTGGGATTTAATTTGAATAGCATTGAATTTAGAGATTAAACTGGAAAGAGCTGACATCTTGACAATTACCAAGTGTTCCTATCCATCAACATAAAGTATCTCTCTATTTAATTCTTTGATTTCATTCATTGGAGTTTTGTTGTTTTCCTCATATAGATCTTACACATATTTTGTTAGATTTATACCTAATATTTCATTTTTGAGAGTGCTAATGGTATTGTGTTTTTAAAGTCTAATTCCACTTGTTCATTGTTGGTGTATCAGGAAGTGATTGACATTTATTTAATAATATTTTATCCTTGTAACCTGCAACCTTGCTATAACTGCTTACTGTTCCTGGAGTTTTGGGTTGATTCTTCTGAATTTTTCACATAGACAATCATGTCATTGGCCAACAAAGACAGTTCTATATCTTCCTTCCCAATTTGCATACCTTTTATTTCCTTTTCTTGCCTTATTGCATTAACAAAGACTTTCTGTAAGATGTTGAAAAGAGAGATGAGAAGGGCTATCTTGGTCTTGAACCTAATTTAGTAGAATAGCTTATTGTTTCCCATTATTAAGTACCATGTTAACTGGAGGCTTTTAAAAATCCTCTTTATGAAGTTAAAAAACCTCATAAGGTTTTTGAAAGTTAAAAGGTAATGAATATAAAATACTTACTACTCTGTACTTAGTATGTAATAATCCTCAATAAATGTTAGATATGATGATGATGATGATGATGATGATATAGTACCTGACACTGTAATAGGCACTTTAGATATGAATTCATACTGTTTATTAAAGTTCAATAAAGAACTTTACCATATCAGCAGAATCAGATGTATTCTTCACTTGGTCTTTCTAGGAATCAGTGATCAGTAGGCTTTCATAGGTTTTTGCAAATTCTCTAGAAGCTCTTGGACATAGTCTCTCTGCATACTGGACATCTTTCCAGCAAATGTGCTAAACTGCTTGCTGTCTTTTTTACCTTAACAAAGAGTTGACTAGAAAGACTAAATTTATCTTTTTTCTGGGAACTACTCCAACATACTTGTACTTGTTAATACTCATTGATCTGTGTAGCCTTATATATCTAGAGTGCAGGCTTAGGAGATTAGGTAAAAACAGTAGGGGCAGACTTTCCAGATCATCCCAATACAATAGAACCTGTGTGCAGGAGGCTCCTTAGGTAAACTCTTCAAGCATGGTCTTTTCTTTCTCTCCCAACCTCAATAAACAACAACAAAACAAAAACAAAAAAATGTGTCTTCTAAGCACATACCACAGAAGGAAACCAAGGTCAGCTCGTCACTGTTTTAGTCACTGAGGGATGTACCAGAGGCCTTGTTAATGAAGATACTTTTTTTAGCAGTGAAAGAAGGATATACATGAAAATTGCTGTCAGGCAGAATATTTTGATAATAATAATAATTAATAATAATAGTAATAATAGTAATAATAACTACTAGGATGTTTATAAGTTTAGAAAATATGTTTGGAAGATAGTCATAATGATTCACTTAGAATACTATGGGCATTTTAAAGCGCATTTGTGAATTTTTAGTTTAGCATTAGGAAAAACCAAACTCCAAATTCTCTGATGTCTTCCACAGTTTGAATACCAGACTGGAAAATGGCACTTATTCATTTTTCTATTCTTATGTCATTTAAAATATTTTATTTTCTTTGATATCCTATCTTAGCATTTTTAATTTTTTAGCAATCTGATATTATTTGGATAATACACTTAAATAAAAACAAAGCACAGAAAATATATGTATATTTTAGAAATAATATTACTTCAGCACTTTGAAAATTAAATTGTGCCTTGTTGTCCTTGAAGGAGAAAACATTGAATCTTCCAAATTAATGAAGCTACTGTTAGGTAGGAACATCCAAAAAGAAAAGACATATATCAAAAAAATATAAGAAATTTCTCAGACTATATTTCTATCAAGCATTAGCCATTCTCCTAAAAAAAATTTCTGTGATAGGTTTTAGTCTCTCAAAATTGCTGACATATATTCAACGTTTTGAAAGTTTTTATTTTAAGTTAAATATCAACTTCAAAAAAAAAAAACCCTTTTGGTTGTTGAAAGTCAGATAGAAAGCCATAATGGAGGAAAAAAAGCTAATGGTGAGACAAGTATAATTCAAATTATATTCTAATGTAAGAAAACTGAATTGTATCCCACACAATATATGTTGGCTTTCATTGTTGTGATTAAAATACAGCAGCTAGAAAAGGTTTCACTTTTCATTTTAATAATAGATCTATTTGGTCATAGACATGATATATTTTGACTACAAATGGCTTACCAAATGTAATTTAAGGACTGTATTCAAAATGCCAATGATTAATCTACGAAGTTTACTACAAAAAGGTTTTTAACTTGGGGCTGTTTTACTGCATTACTATGTGATCATTCCTTTAAAACTAACCAAAAGATTAAAATATCTGACCCCTGGTTTAACTTCTATCTTCCTGGGAATAAGGAAACAATTATACATGAGAATGTAGATAATTATTTTTGTCTTTTATAATGCCAAATTTGGGATCAATTTCCCAGACTTTTCACTTTTTCAGGAATTCACAGTTATACTTGATTGAAGCCCAAGAACTTTGCTACATCTGAGATCATATGAAACATTTCCCATTTTGAGCACTGCACAGGCTGGCAAAAATGATGAACTATTCTGAAATAGTATTTGACTTAGTCTACTACATTTGGTTCTGCACAATATTGATCAGTGTACTTGCTGGGTTAGCAACAAAACCTAGCATCATTATTCAGCACTATTTAAATGTAGCCAAAGGAGCTCTTTTTATTTCTTTTCTGTTTTCTCTTTTCTCTCCTGATAAATTGCACTGGGCTCTTTTTAAATTAGACAGGACACTAGGTGGGGCATTGGGGAACATCCATCTGCATTTTTGAACTACATCTCTTGGATCACAGGTACCTTTTGGAAAGAAAATAAACAATGAATGTGATTCTTTCACTTTACCTGTTGAAAGCTGAATTTGCAGAATATAACTGTAAGATTTTCTTTTCAAAGTTACAGCCTTCTATCTCACTCCAAGCACTCCTGATATTAATTTAATAGACTCAGCCTCTGAATGCTCTTGTTTTAAGATAAGATCTACTCTGTTCACCTGGAGTCTGATTGCCAACCATGCAGAAATAATTACTGTTAAGCCTATTCAAATCTTTCCTGTAAAACACTATCTTCTGTAATATTTTCCTTAATTAACTTAATACTACCACTGCCCTCTGCTTCTTCCACAACCAAAATAACTGCAATTTAAGAATGTGTCTCCAACAAAAGGTAATCTGTTGCCAATCTCTTTTGCAAAGGTTATTTTAGACTAAACAAGATTTAAAAATATGTTCTGTCTCAAGGTAAAGGTTTTTTTAAGCTTAAAATCTGAACATGTCTATTGATATTTTGGCCTTTGACCAAAATCAATCATCACATTTTTTGTAACTTGCAATTGGTCTGTAAACTCAATTTTTAAAGTCCTGCATTTGTATTGAATACCTCTTGTGTGCTGCCTCACATCCTCTCAGTTCACATTTTTTCGCCTGGACTGCTGTGGCTACCTGCTTGGTGTGGGTGTAAGTAGAATATTCCTCTTTTCAATTGTACAAAGACTCTCAAGCATCCCACCTGGATCTTTTCCTGTGTGTGATCTTCTCCTTGCAGGACCTTGCCCAGAGCTCACACAGGTACCACGTGAAGTGGGATGGAATTTACAATCCTTCACTCATAGGACAGGAGCCCATAGTTTGATCCCTTCTGTGGATGATCCTATAATGTGCCTGGGAAGGTCTTGGAAGGATTAAACTGATAACCAATTTGACACCCTTAGACAACAAAAAGAGGCTAAGTATTTCCTGACTATGCCTTAGTCCTTCTTCCTGTACATATTGGTGTCTTGGGCAGATCAAATATTTTTATCTTTAGAATCCTCATGCCTTGGCTAGCTATAAAATAGCATATAAGTGAACTAAACAGGCTTGTAGGTCTTCCCCATTTTGTCAGTAGCTATGCTATTTATAAGTGATGAAACTAGCACATTTGCTTTAATTACTTCACAGAATTTCATTGTATCTACATGTGCAATATCTATATATGCCAACATGAATAAATCTTGAAAATATAAAATTGAATGAGAACTAAAATGTAAAAAGATACAGAGAGAGAGAGAGAAAGATGTTATTTATGTAAAAACATGAAACACCGAGAGCTCAACACCACATGCTGTCATAGGTACAAATATATATAGTCAAGATATAAAGTAAAGACATATTCAGAATGAATATCTTCCATCTTTAGGTTATTGGTTACCTGTTCCTGAGCATATGGGGACCATTTGAGGATGGGGCAAGAGGATGCTATCAATGTAATTACAGCATCATAAAATAAATAAAACCAAAAAGCCTGAGAAAGAACTATATCTGAAACAAATATGACTAAATACTGTTAAATTTGAGTAGGTGTTTCATGTATATTATATATTTTCTTTTTAAATTTAGTACATGTTTAAAGAATTTAATATTGAGTTATTTTAGGAAATATTAAACTAAATGAAATACTGTGATAAAATATTATAGGCATAAGGCTACAATTTTTTTTAATTCACTTTCACTATTGGACCTCACAGTTATACTTACCATGGATACCATTAGAAAACTATCAATTGAGATGCATTGTATCTCTTCAAAAATCTACTTCTCCAATTTTGTTCTTTGTCCCATTTGTCTCTCGTTTGTACTTCGGTGGAATGGAAAACCAGTTCACAGTAGCTTCTATGATAAGAACCCACTAAAATCCAGTTTCTCCTCTTATTTTCCAAATCCTTGTTCAAGCTCTTTAGATCTTAGAAAGTGATCATGGTGTTCGAACAAGAATCTGGCCTGCCCTTTGGAAGAAAATTCCTCTTGTCTCCTCCTTTCTTATTCATCTTCCTATGCTGGCTGTATTTTCAAAGTTGCCTTGGTGGGTTGTTTGCTTGTGTTCAACTGAACATCAGTGTGGCCCTGGACTTAAAGCCATTTATCTTATATCTGATATGATTTACTTGTCAACTTTTATTATCCTACCAAATAATAAATAAGATTCCCTCATTAACCTTTTACTTTCAGATCTTTTAAAATCTAAGTCATAATATTAAGTCTCCATTTACTTGTTCTATTTTTTTAAACATCACCAACCTGTTAAGGCATTCTAAATTCTATATTGTAATTGCAAAATTTGTTATTTGTAGTTAGCCTTTTTTTAAGTAACAACAATTGTGTTATACTGTAATAAGGAGGAAATAAAGTATATGTTTGTTTCCACAGAAGTGTTTGCTAGCCACTAGGGTCCTTTGGCTACTTTCATTGAGATGGAAGACAGCTACTAAGTTTCTGAAGTAAAGCATCTGATTCAGAAGAGGCTTACTCAGAGGATGTTTACTTTCCACAGCATCTTAGAAAAAAGTTGGAGGATACACAAAATATTGGCACTGAGGAAAAGGCCATGGATACTTATAGAGAAATACTTTGTGTTTGATGCTTATATGCGTGGTGTGCAACATGTAGCATGCATGCATGTGCATATGTGCAACTCCATTTTCTATTATATGAAAGATGAAATGGAATCATTTTTAAAAGGATTTTTATGCAAATCATAACTGCATCCATAGAGGTATCACCAAATTTTGTATATAACCTTCGATGCTAAAAAATATTTAATGACATAATATATATTGGACTGGAACAAAGGTTGCTCATAGAGCAAAGGTTAAAGGAAGTGTATCCCCATGTGAAACAAACAACAGATTCTGGTTTGATCATTTTGGGGAATAGGGAATTCAATCTTATATGAAATAACAAAAAAAAATGAAATATCCCCTGTGAGCCTTGGCATAAGGCAGTACTTGCAGCAACAGTGCCAAAAATAATAACAAGCCTGAACTTTATGTAAGTTCAGAATACACAGTTACCTGTACATCTACTCTGCTGAAGTAGTACTTCATATTTTTTAACTTTTAACAATACCATAGAACTTAAAAAAACAATGTGTAAAAAACCCTAAGATTTACTCTATGTGATGAGTGTGTGTGTGTGTGTGTGTGTGTGTTGAGTGGAAGGCAAGAAATGGGTGTGGCAGACAGGGAAAGGGAATAGTTTGACAAACATTGTCCGTACTTTAAAACAATTCTTAAATTTAAAAAAAAAAAAAAAAGCTAGTTGTGTGACCTTGGGTAAATTACTTAGGCTCTTTGCACTTCATTTTTTCTTCTAAATAAAAATAAGAATGGCATTTACTCACAAGGTTGTGAAGGTGATGCCAGCTGCTGTTAGCAAGACAGACGTGGTTGTTGCCAATGAACCTGAACAGTGGAGGCCTTGAGAAGATAAATATGTTGCTGCACTGGGGTGGAGGTAGGTTGGAGAGGGGAAATACAAAATCAAGAAAGTCTTCTCTGAGGATAATAAAATGGAGAAATAAATAAGGTAAATGCAAAGAACCATGCTACAATCAATTTCCAAAATACTGGAGTCTGATCCTCAGAATCCCAAATAAGAAAAGAATTTTACTGATCTTTTTCTTTTCTTAATTCTAGAATAATGACATTTTTTCACTTATGAGGTGACACTTAGCTTCCAGGTGTCATCTACTTCCACAGATGACAGAGGTGTGGTTTTCCTGGCTTTACCACTTACTAGCTAAGCAAATTTGCACAAGTTACTTAAACTTTCTGTGTCACTACTTCGTTTTCTCAAAGATAACAGTCATAATTAAAACCCTTTGCATAGAGTTAAATGAAATAATTTATATAAAGTTATTTGCATGGTCCCTGGCCACCACTTCATAAAGGCTCAGCAAATTTTAGCTGTAATGATTACCTTTCTATCTTGTCAATACCAAGACAGATTTCAATCCCTAAAATCTTTCCATTCACATTGTCCTGAGATCCTCTCTCAAAGCTCTTAGCTAAGAGATAGACATTTTCCAGATTGACATGGAATTAACTCTAGACTCAACAAACAGCAGGAAAATCTTATTTGTTTCATTGAAAAGAATGAATGGTGGGATTTTAAATTGTTAAGTGTATAATTAGAAATGTTAATTGGCCAGAAATACCACTTGAGGCCCTATTATAACAACTCTACCAATTGTGCCATAATAGGAAACTCTTAATTATCTGAAAATTACCACCTTATCTGCCCCACCTCATTTGCACAGATGGGCCTCTCACAGCAACATTTTACACTGTGATCACCACCCTTAGCCACCAGTGATCGAATTGAGGCCACCTAGTCCATTCTGAACCTATGTAATACTCCCTCCCAGCAATTTGGAATTAAATATAAATTGTTTTGTTTTGTTTTCTTTTCTTTTTGGTGTCATAAGTCATCCACATTCTTATTGTAAGTTTCCTGTTTCTGCTTAAGTTGGTCTGTGTTATTTTCTGTAACTCCTGTTTAAAATAAAAAATAAATTAAAAATAAAAAAAATAAAATAAAATAAAATAAATCATAAAAAAATAAAATAAAATAAAATAAAATATTCTAATTAACATCCATATATATTATACATTTTATCTCAAATTCAATCCAAACCTAAGATTATGTCAACAAATAGATGGATGATTAAGGTTTTATTAATATTATCTTAAAAAATCAACATTTACACTATAATTATCTAAACACAAAACAGTGAATGATTAACAATAATTATCTTCATCTTTAAGATAGGAAAATAAAAATATCAAATGTCCTTGAAACCAAGTATATGATTTTCTCACTAGACTGTCAGTTACTCATGTCTGGCAGTTATAGGCATCATGGCCAGTTCACATCCTTGGAGAGTATAAAACATTCATTTTTATTGGTGATCACACATATATAGGCCACATGTATAAGACAAAGCTCGTGAAAATAGGTGAGAACAAAGGAATCTGCTAGACATGCCTAGCAAAACGAGAATGACATTTATAAAAAACCTAAGTCTAAAGTCTTGCGCAGAATAAATACATAATTCCAAGATATCTAACGCTTTTCTCAGACCTGACCTTTTTGTTAAGATAGAGAACTACTAACTATTATGATTGCTTAAAGGACTTACATTTAAGTGAGAAGTGTTGCTAAAATGTTAAATCTTACAACTGGCATACAAAGACAGAGAAAGAAGTGAACTGTGGAAAGTGCGTCACTACCTTTAGTAGTTTTGATATTAATCTGATGGGGAAAAAAAACACATGGGAAATGAAATCAACCCTATAACATACACAAAAGGGAGCATTAGAAATAACAAAATTAGTATAAGTAACTCTACTTACTTGATCTTACAAATTTGGTTTTCTTACAATGAAAGTACTTATATTTGTATATTAATAAAAACAATTTTCATCGTAGATTATTATCAGCTAAGTACATTTAGAACTTACACCCAAATCTTGTCCATTTATTTCAACATCTTTTTTTCTTCCATAGTTGGTGAAAGTAATTGAAATTCATTTTCACTAACCCAGAGGAGGACAATATTAATATTAATTTTCATTCTGAATACCGTTTAAAAAGAGATTTTTCTCATTATTAAAAAAGAAAAAACTGCTTAGCATATCTAAATGAAGGATATACAGTTTATAACAGAGTACAATAGCAATCATAGAAAGCTACAAAACGGTATTATTCTCGTCAGACTTCCATCAAATCAGCCATAGAAAGTGAAATATGAAATCTAAGCAAAAACGTTCAGACAGTCATGCATAGATGCATATTGTAAATACTTCTATTCAGCTTATTAGAGGCTTCCATGTTGTGTCTCTGTAATTTGTAGTTGTTTCATCAGCAGAGACCATTGTCTTTAAGCTACAGCATGCATTGCTTTTAAGAGTTAAATGGATCGGAGAGCATGAAAAAGCTATGAAAGCAAGCTGACTAATTTGTGATAATATTGAATTGAATAAAGGGCTGATTTCATCAAAAGCAGATGGAAGGATATTTCTGGTTTTTCAAATGTTAATGAATAAATACCATTTAATTTCATAAATTTTCAAAGTATTCTGAAGATAATTATTTCATAAAAATTTCTCATTTCCACTGCATGCATGCAGCTGCACTGAAGACCATGGGAGACGCGTGTGTGCAATTCCGGGCAGGCAGTAATAAGTCATTATCATAATTCAGAGGTGACTTCTATATACTATGAAAGTTAACACAGAAGAAGGCTACTGATGAGAGCATTTCTCTGAAATCCATGTCCATGGATAACTGAACAAGATGAGAATTTATGCCAACAAAACTTGGCCTGTTTTGCCAAAGAAATTTGTCCCCCTGAAGCAACACCCTAACTTTCCCTGTTCTAGAATTAACCAATTCATGTTATCTGATTTTGGGATATGCATCCTGTGTCAGGAAATCTTCTCCATGTGACCTCCTGGCTCCTAAATATAGAAACAACTTGGGAAAGGAGTATCAGAATATCAACAACTTGTGAGAACTTGTAAGAAGCCACAGAATGCACTTGTTCAGATGATGCATTTAATCTTAGCTGATAAAAAATAAAGGGTCTCTCCTTTTTCCTCTCTCATTTAGTTCCCAAGTCTCTGCTTGGTCCTTCATTATTTTAATTCTACTATGTTTATGTGAAACATCCTTTTGCATTCAATGTATGTTGGATGACTAGCTTTTTATGCATTCATAGACTAAACAGTTGGAATGGACATGAAAAATCAATCAGATGTGAGACTAAGAACCAAAGAAGCCCAATGACTTTTCCAATATCATGTGACTAGCTTATGATAGAGGCCAGATAAAACATACATGCCTGAATTCTTTGGACTACATTTGTTCTTATAGAGAGAGATCTAAGACTATGTGAATTAGAATATACTGGGGTGATACTGAAAATATGAATTCATAGTTCCCATCTTATAACTATTGAATTGAAATATCTCAGATACAGCCTACAATTTGTGCTATTAAGAAGATCCCAGTGATTCTCATGTGTTAAAATTTTGAGTAACTATGATGCACCATAGTAACCCTTTTAGATTGCATGGAATAATACTGAATTTTTTGGGAGGGGATCTTAGAATATCATAATTCTAGTTTTTGTCAGTGCAGTTTGGCATGAACAGATCTAAAGTTATAAAAAATGAGACAGGGTAAATTCAAGGAACAGATATATGTGTAAGAAAAGAAAACAGCAAAGGGTGTCTAGAAGATATAAAATATGAGAATTATAATGCATTTGGTGAGGCATCAGAGGCACATATTTCAGAAAAATATTTTTTAGCGGAAGAATGAAGTTTCAACTAAGAGGATAGAGGCTATCACATGTAGTGAGAGCTGATATTAATGATGTTTTAATAGTGATGATGATTTTGATATTATCTATCGTGAAATCAAGAAGATAGGAAGAAGAGGCTAGGACAGGACCAGAGGAATAAGTTACAATTGACCCTGAGACATGTTGCATCTAGTCAGAAGGACAGAGAGTTGGGAGTTGGGTGTGATCACCATGAGCTTCTGTTGATGATGGAAGACATTGGTTATTGAAATGCATTATCATCACGAGTCCTTCACAGATCTACCACGACATCATAAGCCCTTGTTAGCCTATGGCATGGGTGCCTGATGAGCTAAGAATTGTTAGTTACATCTTTATTATCTTTGTCCTTTTGTGTCAACGTTTTAATACAAAATTTAGCTTTCAAGACTCAAGCTTCAATTTAAACATCCTCAGGAACTGGAGGGGCAAGCCTCTATTCACCTTCCAGAAGAAGGGAACCTCAACAGTCTTGTTTATATTTGGAAATACGAACAGAGGATGTCTTAGATCTTTGCTATTCAGTGTCTACAGACCAGCAGCAGGAACGTCGGCATCAACCATGAACTTGTTAAAACTGCAGAATCTCAGTCCTCATCAGATCTTAACTGAGTTAAAAATCTGAATTTTGGGGATTCCTGGGCGGCTCAGCAGTTGAACATCTGCCTTTGTCTCAGGGTGTGATTGGGCTCTCTGCAAGGAGCTTGCTTCACCCTCTTTCTGTGTCTCTGCATCTCTCTCACTGTGTCTCTCAAGAATAAATACATAAGATCTTTAATTTTTTTAAATCTGCATTTTTAACAACAACTTCAAGTGACCCATAAGCATGTTAAAATTTGAGAAGCTGTTAATCTGGGGTAGATGAAGATGGACCTCGACTCCAATCTTGTCCATTCCAGTATATATTACTCAAGAGTCTCAGATTAATTTTTAAAAATTTTAAAACACCTTTTATACCATATCTCTAATTTTTTTAATTCAAATAAAACACTTCAAAAGTGTTTTATTAATAAGCCTTTTATTTTTTAAGGCATTTGAAGTCCTCTCAGTTTAATTTCATCTGATGTATATATTCTCCTACTCATTTTCTCTTTACCAAAGCTTCAGTAAATTTACACTGATTGTTGTTACCCAGATATATTGGCACTTTCTGGTTCCCTTTGCTCTACTCCTGATGTTATCTAAAACTGAAATGTTCATGTCCCTTCTCTGCTCATGTTAATGTAACTTGCAATATCTCATTTTTCTACCACATCTTCCATGACATCTTCTTTACTATTGCCAAATGCAACTTTTAATAACCTCACATCGCCTTGTTCATATCTCTTCCATGATTTGTATCATGCCCTTTTTAACACATTTATTAATAACTGTACATTTAGATGAGCCATGTCACCGCTCTGAAGCTCTGTTGACACATAAAAGAGAGATCCTCACATAACTATTTAGCAGGCTTAATGTGAAATAATTTATGGAAAATCTCTAAAAATAGGAAGCATTATGCAAGTGTAAGATGCTCACAGTTTCTAGTCTCTTCTCTGAAACACAAGATCTTTGAAGAAAGAGATCATGCCTGTGTTCTATATTCTCTATAGATCATGCACAGTGAAAACACACAAGAAATTTCAAACAAATAAATGCATATTTAAGTGTAATTCTATTTTGATGAAATGTTATGTGTGGAAAACTGTATGCAATTAAATTACTTTATTTTCTTTCCAAGGACCTATGTGCTTATGTATTTTCTTAGAAGCTTCAGTTTTTACGTTCTGTTTTCTTTTATTTCCTTAACCATTGTCTTTGCAAATACAACCCCAACCACCTAAATTAGTAGGCTTCACTGGTGTGGTTAAAACTCCTATTCCATTTCTAATAAGGTTTCCTCAGTGTTGGAAGGCCTATTTGGCTCCACAATTCCCAGCTTTTCAGCTGGAAACAATGGTTAGAAATGCAGATTCTTGATTCAGACTGCATTAGATTGGAATCTCAATTACACCACATAGTAGCTGTGTCAATCCTAGAAGAGGAGTTTATTCTTTCTGATTCCTTATCTTAAAAAGAGGGTTAATAATAGAATTCAATGCATGACATTATTGAGAAATCAAACAGTTAACTCATGAAAATTGTGTATAACAATATTAGTCATAAAGTAAGTTCAACTAATGTTAGCTTGATTATTCTCTGAAGAAGCTCTGAAATGTAGAAAGAACTGCACCAATTTTAGAAATTTTTATTATTGTTTAACCCAGAATAGATCTCTTTTTTTATAAATAAAGAAATTCCTCTTGAGTTGTTTATGAGTTGAACTTTAAAGAAATTTAAAATTCCTTTCAACTAACAAGTATCATATAAATTATGCATTTTATATTATATCAACAAATAGAGTAAATCATTCTAATTTCAGGAAAAAAAATGTTTTCATGGGCACCGAAAGTCAATTTGTCATACAATTATCAATTGGATGGTGCTGTTATCAATGTAGAGACTGCTTGTGGCTTCTACTGATTAAAGTAGAGAATTGATTATGATTTTGGTTGATTTGTATATTCATAAGAGAGAGTGTTGGAGAAAATATAAGATAAATCATTTTCTTCTCAAATTACATCAGTATTTCCAAATACATGTGTATATTAGAATAAGATTGTATTTAGTCTTCATAATAAACTAGCACAGAAACATTAGAATTAGCTATGTTTATCAAGAATTTGGAATTTATTCAAAATCAAAACATTATATTATAGCTCTATAGTTTTGATACATGCACGCACTATCATCCTCCTATTTTAACCCATTGAGAGAAATAATTTGGAATATAACAAAATAAAGAAATATAAGGCAGAGATATGACCTCTAAGGTTCAGACAAATTAAGGTATATAACAGATGGAATTTTTATTAGACTATTTACAAATGTTTACTAAAAAAAATTCTAGCAGAAAAAGATAGTTACTGTTTGAAATAAGATTTCTGAATTCGGAGAGATGAGTCTTGAGAAAGCCGTGACTGTTTTGAGACAATAAAATGAAATTTCTAAGGAAAAAAAGTTGAGCAAGTGAGCAGTCCCCAAGCATAACTTTGTTCTGGGACAACTCCATCAAAGGCAGTATGTATTCAAGTTTTGCAACTATGCTTCTAGCATTTGAAGTTTTGCTGTCGTGGCAAAGCAGTGGTTTTGTTTCATTTTGTTTTGTCTTTTTTCTCCACATATTGTACTCAAGTGCTGATTTAAAAATTAAAAAAAAAAAAGAAAGAAGAAGAAAAACTAGGCATTCAACTACTACATTCTGAGGAAGTTCATGGTGTAATAGGTGAGAAATCAAGAATCATTAAAGGAAGAAATAGTTTTGTACATCTCCCAGAACTCAAGGTTGATCTTTTTATAAATAACTCCCACCAGACTTACCAGAAATATGACATTTGCAGCATTGTATGATAGCATTCAACTTTCACTTTTTAGTGACAAAAATTTGAAGTAATTATCTTGGCTTGAGTTCTTAGTAAAATATAGAGGCTTTCTGTGAAGTCAGAGTGCTAGAATTGCCTTTGTTACTTCCATTCAAGAATGATATTAGAGATCAAGGAACAAACTTCCACTTAAGATGGAATTAAATAAAAGGCATTCACTGTCGTCAACACAAAGCAACCACAAATAATTTTAGGGCTCAATTTCCTTAAAAGATGAAATAATTTTAGGTTAATATAAAAAGTTCTCCTATAATGATTTCACTTTCAATTTCTCTATGGGGAAGCATTCATCGACTCCAACTGGTTTCCCAACAGAAAAATATGCTAGAAAAACAGAAAAGTGACATATTATGTCAAAGCAGGAGGAAGTAGGCTTTAACAATAGGTTAAGGTAATGCATATCCTGGACCCACCCACCTACTTACTGTTACAATTTTTAGTTCGAGTTTCTCAGAAGGCAGAGTTGCATGTACACTGGCAGTACAATATGATGACATACACAATGTTAATACACCATGTCGTATAAATTTGAATATTTAAATTTTAATTCCTTTTTATAAAATGCAATATAGATATATTTTAAAATAGCTTCGACTTCCTGGGTACATATAACTCTTATCATAAATATCCTTAGTTATTTTATGCTTTTCTTATAAGAATAATAGCCAATGTTACTTAGAGTATTTATAATGATTTTTGAATTCTAACATGGCTTTATGGGTAACAACTAAGGATTGCACTAAAGAGATTAGAGATAGTTTCAGCAAAACTATCATTAGCTTTTGACTTTCAATATGCAAAATATTTTCAGTGGATCAAAGTGAAGTGTTGTTTTTGTACTCATATGGAAGCAATCATTAACACACATTTCCAGATTGCATAGCTTTTGGTGGTTCCTGTGTGTTTGCAAGGGTGATTGAGAATTACTTAAGCACGCCACCTTTTCCCCTTCTTTATTCTATCTCTTCTTTTTCTTTTCCTTGACTCATCCTACCTAAGCACCTCATCTTAAAGATACGGAATATAAGATATCCTAGATGGTTCCAGTGGAACCTTACACTATATGTTTGTTCTACATCTTGCCTGGAAATGTACCTGCACCTGCTAACATGATAGATCTCATTCACACAGCTGTATTCCCTACCTATGCAGACAGCCTTCAACTCAACCACTACGTGCCTGAGAAGAAAGACCAAGAAGACATGAGGGCAGTGATCCTTTTTTGGGGTTGGGGGGGGAGTCAGGATTGAACAAGGACATTTCAAGCTTTTAAAAGAAAGAAGAAAAAGAAGACTACATAAATGTAAGAGTTTGAAGAAGAATAGAAAATTGAGGATTCTGAGTATTGTAAAGTTGACAGTCTGAGAAGAGAGTTTATAGTGAGCTCAAAATGTTTGTTTATTTAGCAAGAAGCTGGAGGGCAGGAGGTAGGTTTTACTCCAGGGTCTATTTGTTGGTTGAATAATGGATATGAAGAAATGAATGAATATATGATTTCAGTCCAGATGGAATAAGAGAAAAATGTCATTCTTAAATGCTAATTCAGGGGAATACTACTGCTATTACTACCAATTATGGTAACAATGATACGCTATCATCTTAACTTTACAGATGAGGACGCTAAGTGTGGTAGCACCCAAGTAACTTTCTCAAATCCTAATTTTGGCGACAAGGCCCCAGACTCATTTAGACAGTCCCTAATTCAACCCATCATGGTTTGTCACATGGACATCATCTGCCACCGTGTTTGAACGAGAGAAGCAGCTGCCACTATGCTCATTTCATGCTACATCTCCTCTTGTAGAAGAGATGGGTTAAATCACTAGTGACACTCTTGGTGCCCAGATTCATACTCTCTGGTGCTCATGGGTAGATGTTGCTAACACAGAAATGTAAAGGAGACCCTCCTGGACCATTCTCCACATTGCGAGGGATCAAATAGCACATTAACAGAGTCCTGGGTTGGTCTTTCTTGTTCATGTCTCTGCTGTTTGTCATGGGATGGTAGTTGTTACACTGATGTGAGAAGAGACATGACTTTGGAGGGGACTGAGATTTGGTTCAGTTTTGTAAAATAGCTAAGAGTTTGGGCTCCAGAGGCATTTTGGTTCAAATCCTGGGTCTAGTTCTCATTTGCTATATGACCTTGAGCAACTTATATTGGCTTTCAAGCCTACATTTCATCTTCTATGAGATGGGGACAATGATGCCTACCTCATGGGGATTGTTGTGAGACTTAAATAATTTAAATGAAAGGAAAAAATGAAAAGCATTAGCTGTGATAGTTATTACAATCAGGCAATGTTTTTTAACATGTAAGTTTTGCTCCAAATTCATTCATCTGATCTGGGTTTAAGACCTCCCTGATTTGTTGTAATGAGGCTAAGAGTCAATAAAATCTCTTAAGATTCTGCAGCAAATCATATTGGTCTGTCTTCTTGGGAATAGCCATAACCCCAGAGGTTTCAGGGTGGTGAGAAAGTTCCATTATCAGTTTTAAGTAGCCATACCTTTAAATTCCATTCCACTTGCACTTTGGTTGCTCTGCCATTTAAAAACAAAACAAAACAAAGCCTAAACACCAGAGTCAATTGGCCGTGTCTTCCACAATTCCCTTTATTTTTCCCTATGAACTCTTTCTAACATTTATTGACATCAAGGGATTCTATTATGGGTTGTTTCTGATTTAAGTTAATGCATATCCTGGACCCCACCTACTTACTGTTACAATCTTTTTAGTTTGAGTTTCTCAGAAGGCAGAGTTATATGTGAACACTGGCAG
This sequence comes from Canis lupus baileyi, assembly GCF_048164855.1. Lineage (NCBI taxonomy): Eukaryota > Metazoa > Chordata > Mammalia > Carnivora > Canidae > Canis > Canis lupus. The sequence continues at coordinate 12,006,025 of NC_132873.1, forward strand.
GGACAATATGATGGCATACACAATGTTAATACACTATGTCATACAAGCTCGAATATTTAAATTTTAATTCCTTTTTATAAAATGCAATATAGATATATTTTAAAATAGCTTCAACTATTTAAAATACCCAGCTAAGCTTAAGTCAAACACTGTAGACACCCTTAACCAGATATTCTTATGTAATTTTCCTTGTGAAATTTAAGTAATCATAACCCAGAGTCAAAAGATCTGAGTCTGCGTATGTGTGTACTCCTCAAAAAAATTAACAAAAATGAAATGAAAATGAAATATGGCATATCACAATAAATTGCTATTGGGTAACCTGTGTTACTTCAACTTGCTGAGCCTCCTTATACATAAAATAAAATTGTTGGACTACACAATTTCTATGATCTTTAAGTTCTACAATTTAAACACCAAATATGTCATGTTATTACATCACCATGCTACCAAAGTTTAAACCATATATTTTACTTTATGTCCTTAGAAGAATTCCCAGATATTTATTGAATACCTACAACATGTTAGGCAATGTACTAACCAATTTTACCAACATTATTTACTGAATATTCATATCTCAGTAAAGTACATCTTATCACTTGTATCTTATAGATGAAAACATGAGGTTCATAGACATTCAATCCCTTGCCAACATCACAAACCGAAGAAGCATCGCAGTTTGACTCCACACCAATGCTCTAGGATTCAGTAACCTGATAGAATCCAAGTCAAGTAAGACAGAGTAAACTGGCATTCTTAACAAGGAAATGTTCCTATCTCTGTCCAGTTATTCTAATATAATTTTGGAATAGCTAGGATATCTTTCTGAAGCCCTATCTCAGAAAAGAGATGTTAATAGACTATTATATGTTAATATGATATGTGTTAATATAATATGTGTTAAATACACATTAACACATATAATATGTAATATATTAGAAGACTATTAGGACAAAGTTAGTTTTCATGAAATTCCTTTAATACAATATTCCTTAATCCCCTCAGGCAACAGTCTCGTAGAACTGTGGTATCTTTGGATATACCCCATAATATTCTAGTATAAGGTATCTCTAATAACTGAACTCCTAGAGAAGGAAAATCAAAAAGTGTTCATTCATCCAGTCAGACACTGAATCTATAATCAATTCAAACACAGTCCTCAACTTGAATGAAGAGCGGGTCTGTATGAAGTTGGAATGGGAGAGCAATTCACGTGGTCTATCAAGTGAAAGCAGCTTCACAGAGCAGTAAATCAGCCATCATCACCAACAAAAGGCTAAGCTGGGAATAGTAAAACATCAAAATCGAATATAGATTTTTACCAGATTATAGATGACCTTGAATGCCAGCCTGAGGAGTTTGGCCAATTTCTGCGAAAAGATAAATGTGCAAATCACCCTTAGTGTTATTTCTAAATTCAATTCAAAATGAGAAAAATCAATGGTGATTAGTATAATCAAGCATCAATCCTCTAGTGCTATTTTTGAAAGAAGTTAGATAATTCTTCTACTTTGTCAATTTCTACTTTTGAAAATGAAATTTGCCATCCTCTCTCCCTTCACATACTCAGCATGATTAGGCAGTCACTCTGTTGATTTACCCTAGATAATTAGATCCAACATAGATTGAGAATTAAGTCAGCAGCATTCTAATACTTTCTCTGTCATTGCCTCCATGGCTCTTTTGCAACTGCTCCAGCCTCCTGGTGTCATCTCCACAGGAACACTTTCCAGAGGAATGTATATCGTGACATTGGTGATAAGGGAGAGCAAATGTTATCATTCATATAGAAAGCTTTTATTGGAGATGGGTGGATCTGAGTCTTTTATTAGTCATAATCCAAAACTGATTATGGAGTTTTGCATTTTCAAATGCAGGACATTAGCAGAGCTGTTAGGGCAAATAATTAAAATTGAAATTCCAACAACACGGCCTTTATCCACACCTCTATATTCCCAGGTCAGCCTTGTACTATGACACCCTTCCATCTCTTTGATTTTAAAGTTAATTTATAAGCTCAGTACAATAAATTATGAGCTCTCAATCTGAAAAACAGTGAAGAAAGCAGGTTAGAACCAACAAATTCTTAGGAGTTTTCCTCATTGTAGATAGTAAAGGAGATTCATTTCTTCTTCTTCTTCTTCTTCTTCTTCTTCTTCTTCTTCTTCTTCTTCTTCTTCTTCTTCTTCTTCTTATTCTTCTTCTCTTTTTAAGTTTATTTTTGATAGACTTTAAAGCCATCTGAGTTTCTACTAGGAAGAAGAAACTCTCTGTTTCCATCCCCACCTGGCAAAAAGTGGAATACCACTAGCACACACTTGGAGAGCAATGTGCCTCTATGTAAGAATGAACAATTTAGAATAACTTAATGGAGTTGAGAGGGCTGTCCTAACAAATATAAATTACTTGGATCTTACTCTATGATATAGGAAGTTGGCCTAACTTACAAATTTTAGTACAGTTTATTTGTTATTTATTCGTTCATCTATTCATTCATTTATTAAGTAGTGTGAATTTTGGATTGGATGAACCCATGTTGAAATTATAGCTTTGCCACTCAGGAAAAATAAATTTATTGGCTTAATCAACACAACAATAACAAGAGGTATGCCTGAGAAATATACAATAGTTTATAAGTTCTTCTAAACTGGATCTGTTGGGGAAAACAAATAAGTTGAAAAATAAAATTATAATACAATGAGGTAAGTACTTTAGATGTAATGGGACCGCATAAGGTGGATACCTAGCCAAACTGGGACAAAAAAATGTAACTTGGACTGCAAATTCTAACATATGCCCCTAAGGATAAGAAGAGATTAGCCAGGTGAAGGGGGCCAAGAGGTAGGGGTGTTGGAAGGAGAAACTGTATCCAATCCAAACCAAGAGAGCAGGGATGCTGTAGTCCAGAGTAGAGAGAGGAAAGATGGCACACAAGGCACTAAAATAGCTGCATCTGGCAGAAACTTAGAAAGCAAGGGAGCATGCCATAGTAATCCCAGGACCTGTTTTCAGAACTACACTAAAGCTTTTAAGTTTCATAATAGGACTAATAAGGACAGAGTGCTCTCACAGGAAGAACTTGCATATCATTGTTCATAGTAGCCTTTTGTGATCCTTTGCATTTTTGTGGTATCTGTTGTAATGTCTTCTCTTTCATTTATAATTTTATTTGAGTCATCTCTCTTTCTTAATTTGTGCTCTAGCTAAAGATTTGTGAACTTTGTGTATATTTAAAAAAGAAAAACACAACTCTTTATTTCACTGATTCCTGGTCATGTATTTCTGTTCTATTCTTTATTATTTCCTTCTTTCTGCTAACATTGGATTTAGTGTTTTTTTTTCTAATTTCTTGAAGTGTGAAGTCAGATTTTATATTTGAGATCTTTCCTCTTTCTTAATAGGCATTTATCATTATAAATCTTTTAGTGCAACTTTTGCCACACACTGGAAGTTTTGTATATTGTGTTTTTCTTTTTATTTGTCTTAAGATACTTTCTGATTCCTCTTTTGATTTCTTCTTTGATCCATTAATTGTTCAGGAGTGTGTTGTCTAAGTTTCTAAGTATTAGTGAGTTTTATAGTTTCCTTCTGTTATTTATTTTTACTTTCATACTATTAGAGTCTGAAAAAATACTTGACCTTAAATTTGTTAAGACTTTTTTTTGTGGCCCAACATATGATCTATCATGGAGAATGTTCCATGTGTGCTTCAGAAGAATGTGTGTTCTGGAGCTGTTGGATAGGATGTCCTCTATCTGCGTAAGTTAAAGAGGTTACTATTAACAATTAACAATGAGATAATCTAGAAGTAATAAATTCCTAGAAATACACAATCTCTGAAGATTAGATTTGAAGAAATAAAAAATCTGAACAAACCGATAATAACTAAGAAGATTGAAACTGTAATCAAAAACTCCCAACAAAGAAAAGTCCAGGATCAGATAACTGAACCGGTGAATTCTGCCCCAAACATTTTAAAACTCTTTTAAAAACAAATTGAAGAAAGAACACTCCCAAATTCGTCTTAGCAAGTCAGAATTACCTTATGATCAAAGCCAGATAAGAACATTGCAAAAAAAGAAAGCTATATTCCAACATCTCTATGAATATAAATGCAAAAATTATCAATAAAATACTACCAAACTGAATTAACAGCACATTAAAAAAAATAATACACCACAGAAAAGTAGTTTATTCATGTGATGCAGGGATGGTTCAGCATTTGTAATTCAATAAATGTGCTATACCACATTAATAGAATAATTTTAAAAATGATCATTACAGTAAATGCAGAAAAAGTGATACGTTCAATATCCTTTCATGACAAAGGCTCTCACTAAATTGGATATAGAAGAAATGTGAACATAATTCAACCTAATAAGAACCCATATATATGATAAGCTCAAAGCTAACACCATACTTAATGGTGAAAGGCTGAGAGCTTTTGCACTAAGATTAGGAACAAGACAAGGGTGTCTACTTTCATCACTCCTGCTCAACACCATACTGAAAGCCTCAGCTAGAGCAATTAGACAAGATAAGTAAATAAAAGGCATTCCAATCAGAAAGGAAGAAGTAACATTGTTTCTGCATATAACATAATTATACGTATAAAAAATTCTAGACACTCCACCAAAAACATTTAGAACTAATAAAAAAAATTCTAGGGGAGCCTGGGTGGCACAGTTGGTTAGGCATCAGACTCTTGGTTTTGGCTCAGGTCCTGATCTCAGGGTTGGAGGATGGAGCCCTAGGTCGGGTTCTGGGTTGGGTTCTGTTCTTGCAGTTGGCAGTAGGGAAGCTTGCTTGAGATTCTCTCCTTCTCCCTCTCCCTTTCCCCCTCTCCACTCTGCACTCTCTCCCTCAAATAAATAAATATTGTTTAAAAAATTCTATAAAATTTCAGGATATAAAGTCACCATACTTACCAAATGATAAATCTGCATTTTTCCCCAGAAGTAAAACAACAAAATTTTTCTTATTTAAGGGGAATATTTTTGACTATCATAATTTACATAATTTTTGTGCTACTATAAAAGTTAGATCTTTATTTTAGTTCAAATTGTATTGAATACACCAAGAAAGGACTTAACAGCTTTAAGCATTTATGTTATTTCAATCTCCTAGCAATCACTAAAGTTGTAGCTAGCCAAAAACTCCTACTTATTTGTTTGTTTGTTTCCATCCTTTCACAGAGTTAATAGACTGTTAGGTTTTCATTCATTTTTTCAATTTTAATTTACTATGGCAATCTGGTCATCTACTATTTGCATCATCACTGGTCATTACTTCTGCACCATTTCTCATTTTTTTCTTTTACTGCTTGTATTGTGGTAAAATAAATGAAACATAAAATTTATTATTTTGTCTATTTTAAAGTATACAATTGAGTGCCATTAACTGCATTCATAATTATATACAGGCATTATCAACATCCATTTCAAAATTTTTATCACTCTAAACAAACTCTTCAATTATTAAGTAAAACTCCCCATATACGCCCTCTTTGCCTTCTGGCAACCTCTAAATCTACTTTCTGACTATAAATTTGCCTATACTAGATATTTGACAAATTATGAGCAAGAAAAGAAAAAATAGATAAATTGAACTTCATTAAAATAAAAAACAAATCCTTCTGTGCATCAAAGGACATTATCAACAGATTGAAAAGACAGTCCACAGAATGAGAAAAAGTATTTGGAAATCATATATTTTAACATCCAAATGTATAAAGAATTCCTACAACTCTACAACAAAAACATAAATCATGCAATTAATTTTTTTTAAAAAATCATGCAATTTCTCCAAACTATACAAATAGTGAATAAAGATATCAAAAGAAATTGAAGCAGCCATTAGGGAAATAAAAATCAAAACCACAAGGAGACACTACTATACATATACTAAGATAGCTATAACGAACAAAAACTAAAAATAACAAGTGATCGTGAGGATACGGAGAAATTGGAACCCGAGTTCATCACTGATAGAAATGTAAAATTGTATAGTGACTGTGGAAAACAGTGTGGTGGTTCCTCAAAATGTTTAACATAGAAGTACCATATGGCTCAGCAATCCCACTCTAATATATATCCAAAAAAACTAAAAATCAGGCCTCAAATATATAGCTTGTACAGTGTTCACTGAAGCATTATTGACAATAGCTAAAAGAACAACACAAGTGTCCATCAATAGATGAATGGATCATCAAAATGTGGTATCTACATACAATAAAATTATTCAGCCATAAGAAGACATAAATCTCTGACAGATGCAAGATGGATAAACCTCAGAAATATTATGCTATTGACATAATCCAGACACAAAAAGACAAATATTCTGTAATTCCTGCACCATTTTTCCTCCTCTTCAGCACCATAGACATCATTCAGTGAGTCTGTCTTCAGCCATATTTGTCTCAGAGAGTCTGGCCTTGTTACTGTTCATCCTTTAAATTTGTCAGGATTGTGCATGGATCAGCTTTATACTATTTCCACCATATCCTCATGACATAAAACAGTGTTTCTAACAGAGAATACTAGATTTTGTGGGTTTTTAAAATATTTATTTGGGAGTGAGAGCACAAGCAGGGGGAGTGAGAGAGGGAGAGGGAGAAACAGGCTCTCCACTCAGCAGGGAGCCAAATGCCACAGGATCCCAGGACCTTGGGATTATGACCTGAGCGAAAGGCAGATACTTAACCGACTGAACTACCCAGGTATCTGAGAACACTAGATTTTGAATGATAATATATATCCAAACTTACAACTGTTAAAACACACAAACATACACATGGCTTAGATTATAACAAAAATACCATAGACCAGGTAGCTTAAAAAAAACACACTTTTTTATTTCTTATTGGTGTTCAGTTTGCCAACATACAGAATAACACCCAGTGCTCATCCTGTCAAGTGCCCCCCTCAGTGTCCATCACCCATTCACCCCTAACTCTCTCCCTCCTCCCCTTCCACCACCCCTAGTTCATTTCCCAGAGTTAGGAGTCTTTATGGTCTGTCTCCCTTTCTGATATTTCCTACCCATTTCTTCTCCCTTCCCTTCTATTCCCTTTCACTATTATTTATATTCCCCAAATGAATGAGAACATATAATGTTTGTCCTTCTCCGATTGACTTACTTCACTCAGCATAATACCCTCCAGTTCCATCCACGTTGAAGCAAATGGTGGGTATTTGTCATTTCTAATGGCTGAGGAATATTCCATTGTATACATAAACCACATCTTCTTTATCCATTCATCTTTCGATGGACACCGAGGCTCCTTCCACTGTTTGGCTATTGTGGACATTGCTGCTAGAAACATCGGGGTGCAGGTGTCCTGGCGTTTCATTGCATCTGTATCTTTGGGGTAAATCCCCAACAGTGTTTTATCTCTTAAAATTCTGGAGGCTGAAAATTGCCAAGGTGCCAGCAGATTCATTGTCTGGTGAGAGCCCACTTACTGGTCCACAGATGGCCATCTTCTTGCTGTGTTCTCACATGACGGATGAGGTGAGAGAGCTCACTAGGGTCTCTTTTATAAGGCCACTAATCTTAAACTTATGAGGGTTTCATCCTCCTGACCAATCACTTCCTGAAGGTCCCTTCTCGTGATACTATCACACCAGGATTAGGATTTCAACATATGAATTTTGGAGAGAACACAAACATTCAGTCCATTAAAACACGTGTATTGAAGTACTGCATATATCAGACTCTAACAAAATGGAGTTTCTGTGATGATAGTTAATTTTAGGGAAAAGGTAGGGACCACTCATGGTGGTATTAATTTATAAAAGGCGTTACTTCAAGTGGAACTAAAAAAGTGGGAAGCTAGCCAAATTACCTAAGAGCTTTAACTATATATAAATATAACCTCATTGTGAATATTCATATTCATTTTATATTTTATATGTTTTGCTTGATAAAAATGCAATATTAAAATATATCCCAGAAAAAGATAAAAGATTGCAGAGTTTTAAATTTTTTTCTTAAATTCCTTTTACTAAACAAAAATTAAGTATTAGCTATTGGGAAATAATGGAGAATAAAATAGATATTCTATAATAAATAGCTTCCTTTGTGTATAAATTATTTTATGGAGTTTTTTTACATTTAACACAAACATAAAAATATTAAGTTTAAAATAATGTCTTATAGTTATATTAAAAGTAATTAAGCCTGTGCATAACAAAAGCCAGGTTACATTGCATTTTACCAACAAGAAAATTCTAGAATCCAGTTTTTCTGATTTTTTTTTCTGACTAAAAATCTTCAGTCTCAGAACCACAGCTGATGCCAAAGATAAATAGAATTAATTCTAAAGCAGCCCAATAGGCAATGTAAAAACCATTTCTGCTGAACATGTTCTTTCTACTTTGGGAATCCAAAGCCTAATCTTGTTACATTTGAATGTGTAACCCCTGTCCTGTCACATTCTGATAAGCATCTTTTAGTACTAGAAGAGCAATTTTCTCTTTAGCTTTACAAACTCCTGCCTTTATTATAAATAGCAAATGATTTATTGTCAACTTGCAAAGTTTATTTTTGAATTAACATTTATTTTCATCTGTGTGAGTATTTTTAGGTGTTGGAAAGACATTGAAATTTGAAGTGGTTTTGATTTGCACATGTGGTCTTGCTCCTCTTTGTCTCACTCACTCTTCTAACAATAACTCCTTTTTTATACGTTGTCCTTCAAAGCATCCTGATTTAGACTTTTCATTGAGATTTATTTAGAGATATTTGGTTTTTAAAGAAGTAGAAAAGTGATAGGGCAGACCATATAGACACAGTATATATTTATTCTCTATCAATTAGATATTTCACTTATCTTTTCATCTATTCTCTACTATTTTGTAATATCTCTGCTGTAATATCTCTTCTGTAACATCTCTGTATTATTATATAATCATGTATGTTAAGTTCTCAAACAGTAAATAAAGAATTTGAATATAGATAAAAGTAAATATTTCAGTTGCAATTAAAGTACAAATCTTACCCATGTGGTTCTCTAAATCCATAGTTCTCTAAATCACAGTTTTAAAATTCTTGCATTCCACACCATCCTAATTTCTGAAAAATAAGGTGCTCAATAAATTTGAGTTGAACAGATGCCATTCAAGATGTGTGGTATTAACCCAATCATTGTTCATTTTAGGGAAGAACTTTTGTACCCATCATGTTCCCATAAAAACTTCTAGAATTACATTCTTGTTCTCTGCCTCTTCACTTACTCTTTCCCAGAAGACAATGAGGGACACTTACCTCTTTATGACTTTAGAAGAAGGAATTGGGCATGTTAGTTTGAGTTACTTTCCCCTCCCCCAAATATTTTCTTCTTGCAGTAGTAGGTTGCTTTGAATTACAAACTCCTCCTTTTAAGTTAGGAGCTTGTCCCTACCTAACTGCATCAATGACTGGAAGGAGGGAGGGTAAATCTGTTAATTCACAGGGAATGCCCGGTTTCTATCTTTCTATTTCTTAGATGTATCTCTCATTTGGTTTCTGAATCCAGGTAGACAATAGGGATGCTATCCTCAACCTTCTAAAATTCTAATGGTTTATAGAATATAAAATAGCTAGCAACACTTCCCATATATTTGATGATGTCTGAGAATCTGCTCTCAGGTTCTCTTCTACAATGAAAAATATCTAGCCTGGTTTTTCCTTAGCAACTCTTGAAGGAGCTGGCACAACCAGGAAAAACTTTTGATGCAATTAACCAGAAAAATAGATAGAGCACCTATTATACTGTATGCAACAGAATCTGAGGGGCCTCGTTAAACACCGATTGCTGAGTCCCCACCTCCAGAATTTTGGGTTCAGAAGGTTGGCCATAGGACTGAGAATTTACATTTTTAACAAGTTGTCAGGTGTGCTGATGCTGCTGGTCCAGAGAGCACATGTTGAAATCCACTGTGACAGGCCAGTGATTCTCACACCTGGTAACACTTAGACTCACTTGAGGGTCTTCTTTAAAAATATTGATGCTTGGACTCTTCCTCTCAGGTACGTTGGTTTGATTGGAAAGAGGCTCAGTTTTCCATATCAGCTTTTAAAAAGATCTCCCAGGTGAGTGAACTGTGCAGTAAGGGTTTTAAACCATAGCCATGTACCAAACTTAACAAATCTATGACTTATAGTCATTAAAGGCAATATAGGATTTCCTTAGGTCATGCATCAAAGTGTTCTTGCAGTGATGAATTATCCTACCTAATTTGTGCCATACATATTTATCCCATCAAGTAAATTGATTCATTTTACTGCTAGGGTCCTTCCTATTCTTTTGGGCTACAATTGGGAATGCCATATTGAGAAGGGTGTGCGGTGACAAATGATTGGTAAATTGGCCTTATTATTAGCTATTCGGTACATATAACTCAAGAAGTATCATGTAATTAAACTTGGTGCTGCATGTGAAGAAAGATGCGTGTGATGAGCATGCATCAGAACTAAAACACCATGGTATGTGAGACAAAAAAAGGTAAAATAAAATATGACATTTTACAACCAATTGCAAAGTATACCTTCTTATTTATAATTTATCAAATACTATTAAAGCATAGAACCATAAAGGGAAAAAAAAACAAGACTCTTCAGAATAAAATCTAGATATCAACCCATGTAAAAATAAAACATTAACAGGCCATTTTTTTTTGCCAAAACAAAGAGAAACAGACTTTTTAGATAAAAATATACAAGCTTATCTGTGCCATCTTAAAATAAAAAACACACAGTGCTTGAATGAATATTACGTTCCATCCAATATTGAAATAGCTTAAATTTAATTTAAATAAATTAATGCTTCAGTCTATAAGACAAGATTTTATGTCTTTTTTCATGGCATGATAGGAGAGAAAAATAAGCAGTTATTTTAAGTACGGTATTAAGAACAGTAAAACAACAATAGTTGCATATTCCTAAAACTTATTCATAGTTTTGTGTTATGACAAAAAGGGCAAACTTCCTGACTAAATGGAAAAGATCCTGCAAACTATACTTGGCTCTATTTAAAATTCCAGTGACCCTTGTGCTCAAGAATTTGGGGGTCTCTAAATACTCAAATAACAGCCTAAAGAAATAGATTCTGACATGTGCTATGTATTGTTTTCTAGGAAATGATTACAAAATCCTAATTGATATGGGGCACAAGTGATCAACCAAGATAAGCTTCTAGGTTGAAAGCCAAGTCCAATGAGACTCCTCATGCTCAATGGACAGACATATTCTTTGGAAGGAAGTTCTCTAGTCTTGAAACTTTCCTTATATTTTTGAAGTCCTATCTGTATTCTGTATTAGAGCTTGCATGAAATTTTCAAATTAAAAAAAAAAAAAGATGTCCTTTCCATGTTCATAGGTCTCCTGTAAAGAATTCAATGTTACATTTGTATTTCTATCCTATTGACCCAGGCCACTTTTTATTCAAGGAGGCCCCAAAGTTTTGTCTTCTCAACTGGTAATTCTCAACTAAAGTTTCTTCAAACATAAAGCCCTTTTTCTCAGCCAATTCCAAAGGACTATTTCATTTAAATATCAACTCTTACAGATATGATTCCATTGAGCTGCTTTTATCATCATTTAAGCAGTACTACATCCATTACCATCTTCCAGGAAAATGCTCTCTCATAGGCATCAAACCTGAGAAATATAAACTAATGAAAATATTCCAAGCTAAATAAAACTACTAATAAGGAATATCCAGCTTTGCACAAACTAACCAAGGCTAAGAGCTTAAGAAAAGTAATTTAATTTTAGGATGTCAAAAAATGTGTTTGGGTCAATAATGCTAGTTGTCCTCAGTTGGATGTGATCTCTCTTAGCTATAAATAATCAACACTTGGTTTGAACCACCTCTTTGTAATTATATGACTTTAGATTACATAAATTTCTGAGACTCAATTTTTTAGCATATCAAATGAGGCTAAAAATACTAATGACTAGTGTGGTGATTGAAATAATGAATATAAAGTACTTAGTACAATATCTGGATTGTCTATTAAATGTATATGAATACTTTGTGTGTATACATATATTCTGAAAATATTTTTTTAATTAAAAAAACTTTTAAAGATTTATTTATTTATTCATGAGAGACACAGAGAGAGACGTAGAGACACAGGCAGAGGGAGAAGTAGCTCCCTGCTGGGAGCCCAATGCAGGACGTGATCCCAATTTGGGATCACGTCCTGAGCCCAAAACATACACTCAACCACTGAGCCACCCAGGCATCCCTAAATTTTTTTTAAAATTCTATTTAAATTCAATTTGCCAACATATAGTATAATACCCAGTGCTCATCTCATCATGTCTGAAAATACTTTAAAAATAAATGCATAGCAATAGTAATAATAGAAACCATTTTTATAAGGCTGACTACCATTTCAAATAGGTTACATGAATTAGTATATTCAAATTTCATAGCAATCTCATGAAGTAGAGCCTATTCTCTCTCTCTCTCTCTCTCTCTCTCTCTTTTTAACAGATGAGGAAACAGATGCAAGGAGAAGTAACTTACCAGAAGTCAACCAAGTATATTGTTGAGCTGAGATTTAACCTAGGTAAGCTGATTTTAGAGACTGTTCTTTGAGCCCGTTGGTCAATACTTCAATTTCACAGAATGTTTGTATCATACATGTCTTGCTATGACCTAGAAAACTTCTTTGGGTTACTAATAACTTTAGCATTAACTTAGAAATTAAATGTATATGAATTGATATACATATCAATATGTATATGTATATAGAAATTGGATGTGAGAAGGCTGTTACATATTTCAATGTGCCACACTCAATCCTGGCCCATTCATTCTTTCTTCCATGAATATATTGAATTTGCTAATTTGTACACAGCTTAAAAATAAATGGACTATTATAGGATAAAGAATTAATTCCTAGGGGATTCAGCATGATGATCAGATATTCTGAAGCCATCTAGGACTCTTTCCTCTCTACCAGTTACTGATACTTCTAACTTATCCTGAGTATAAAGAATCACAAGATTTGTATTAAAAGTAAGATTTCCATGTTCCTTCCTTACAGATTTTTATTCAGTAGAACACTGAAATCTGAATTTTTGACAATCAATCCGGATATTTCTTATGAGCAGGCAAGTTTAGGAAAATCTGATCCAATCTATTAGAAAATGACAAAAACTGAACTTAACCAGATGACAAGTTTAATAGGTAAATCCTAATCTAACATTTACAAATAAAATGACAATATTATTTCTAAGGTAAGAGCTTTGAGTAAATGCCAAAACCGTCCTCATTGTTTTAAAGCAATTGTTAATGCTATTCAAATTACTGTAGGAGTCACGTCTTCAAAGTATGACAGGTCAAATCTTGTTTTCAAAATTAGGTGCATTGAACTGATCTAGAGGAGAACTCCCTAAGAATTTTGTAGACTGAATTCTTCAAAGGAATCTGTTCATGCCCCCTATGATTTCAGTACTCAACATTTGACACATTCAGGTTTTAGTTGTTAGTGCTCCCCTATATGAAGTTATTCATTTTTTCAGTTCAATTTGCATGCCTAATCCGGAGGCAGTAGACATCGCCACATGCACACTGGTGCATATAGTCCTTCTGCTTTTGGAGAAGGCACAAGGAGGACTTTGGGGTGACAGTCCAGTCCCCAAGATCATAACCATATTCAGTTATCCCTCAAGATGAGTGACAGGCTTGACCCTCTAAGACAGGATGGTTGTAGTGGAGGAAAGGGGAAGTACCAGATATTGGGGGAAAGAAGTAAAATTGAGACAAACTATTATTGGTAACCTTCTCCCAGGCCTCAGAGAAGAAGTGATAGGCTGTGAGGTAAATAGTCTGGATTCGATAATGTGGAGTTTGGATGTGTCTGGTATCTATACCCTAAGAAAATATGTTCAAAGAAAGTGCTTTTATAAAAAAGCAATAGCACAGAATAGTTGCCACTAAGAAGGCCAGTTCCTTGATGGAAAGTTGTAGAGGTGCGATGGACTAAGAATCATTTGCTCTCATGCTTTTTTTTTTCATGCTAAAAATAATAACTAACACAATAAATATATTTTTTCATTTGTTTCTTGCAAAAACCTCTAAGAGGAGCTTCTTGTTTTCTACAGCATTAAACTGAGTTTGAGAAGCCAAATATTTTGCCCAAGGTCACATGTGGATAGCAGTAGATGGGAGATGGCCAAGCTGCAGGTGACTCCAGAGATCTTAGTAACACTCAACTGCGACTAGAACTGTTTTTCCCATCTTAAGCACTCAGTTCCTTGGTCATCCCAAAATAGTATTTATATGAAGAACTTAAGGATATCTCTTTTCTTATTAGGAGATTTATCCCCCAGTCACTCTGACTGACTCTGGCTTTGATCTTTCATCTTATTTCTAGTTGCTAAGCCTCTTGAGACCAAATCTCCACATTTCAACACACTTCTCCTAAGCAGAGATTCCCATTCATAACTGCCTCAGTCTTTGGGTTGAACTGATTTCTTTTTTTTTTTTTTTTCACTTTCTTAGTTGAATCTTTTGCTCATTTATTTTAACCTTTTTCGCATTACAATAAATGTCTTTACAACTCTAAATTTCCCTCTAACTACAGCTTTAGCTGTGTTTCACAAAATTATCATATAGGGTTCGCATTATTCACCTTTAAATAGATCTTAATTTTCCTTGAAATACAAGGATTATTCAATGAGATATTATTTAGTTTTCACATGTTGGATTTTTATTATTAAGCCATTTTTAATTCCTAATTTTATTCTATTATAAGCAAAAATATAGTATATGTGATATGACTATTTTATATTTTTTTGCTTTTTTAATAACTGTTCCTATATATATATATATACACACATTATGATTTATTTTTGCCATCTTAGTTCATATTTCCACATGTTGTACTTTTTTAATAACTGTTCCTTGATTATTTATGATTTATTTTTGCCATCTTAGTTCATATTTCCACATGTTGTGCTTTTTGTCTCCCCCTGCCCTGACAAGCAGAGACAGAGTTTTCTTCTTTGGTTTAAAGTTCTATATTATTTTTGGTTTTATTATGAAGAAACAAAACTTGAGGCCCATACTCATGATTTTTATTCTTATTGATTTTTTGAACATATCTGCCACTTTGACACCTCTAATCATTCAACTTTTCTTTTACATTTTCCATCTTTTTCTTCTTCTCTGTTGGTTTCTGGAAGAATTCTTATATCCGATATTTATATATTCTTCAGTTAGTGTAAATCTTACTATTTATCCCTCTGTTTCCTTAGATGGACCCAGGAACGACAGGACCACTGTTTATCATGCATATTTGCTTCCAATTCCCAGGCAATTACCCTCAGCAAGTTTTCATTTATTTTATTTTTTTCTCATTTCAAAAGAACATTTGTGGAAGAAGGCAGTCACCTTGGATTTGTAACCCATCAGGCCCAGCTTGAAGAGGAGGGAGGGGAGAAACGAATGTCGGAAGGCAGCATCTCCACATGCATTTTCTTCACCATCTCGTGGATGGTCTCTTATTTCCCTGATATTATCATATAGAGGCCCTAGTAGAGGTTGTTTCTGCCAATTTCTGAGGTAAAGGGAAAGGCAGTGGATGCTACAGCACAAAATAAAACTCTTCTTGCACTCCTGCCTCTGGTTACTCTTAGCTTAGGCCTCAAACTTTGCTTCTCACAAATGTGGCAGATCAAGATAGCCTTTGTTCTCTCCACGTTATCTTATTTATTTTTTTAAAGATTATTTATTTATTTATTCATAGAGACACAGAGATAGTGAGAGAGAGGCAGAGACACAGGCAGAGGGAGAAGCAGGCTCCATGCAGGGAGCCTGACCAGGGTGTCCAGGATCACGCCCTAGGCTGCAGGCGGTGCTAAACCGCTGCACCACGGGGGTTCCCACGTTACCTTATTTTTTAAAAGATTGATTGATTGATTTATTGATTGACTTTTAGAGAGAAGTGGGGAGGGGCAGAGGGAGAGGGAGTCTTAAGCAGACTCTGAGCTGAGCCGGAGTCCGATGAGGGGCTCCATCTGACAACCCTGAAATCACTACCTGAGCCAAGAGTCAGATGCTTAGTCAACTGTGCCACCCAGGTGACCCTATCTTATCATTTGCATTTTACCTTATTTTATTTTATTAATAAAATCCAAGTTTCTTTTTACTACTATAATTTAGAGTTGATATTGTAGGATGAAGTCAGCAGTTGGGCTACTTTACCATTTTAAGAATTCTTAAGATTCTGTATTAGCAACTGCCATGGTTTCCCAAGCATTTTGGGACTTTAGATAAACTGGGCCCTGTCTTGTTCTTGCTTGCCAGGCCCAACTTACACATATGCAAAATCATATGTACCCATCATGGGACTAGAATTCCACCTTCAAAACCTAGATGTGTGTTTAGGTTTCTATTGTTGACTAATGACCTTGTCCTTCTGTCTGTTTGGATATGTGAATATAGGAGGTGCACTCGTTTTAATCCAGTCAAGAAGACTGACCTTTCATATGAGGAATTGGGTGTATAGGTACACACTGAGATAGCAACTGCTGGAAGCAGCTACCACAGCTGGAGCTGGAAGAACAAACGAATAAGGTTGGGCTTGTCAGCACACACAATCTTGGAGTGGGACTCTCTGGAGTTTATACTGAGACCCCTGAAAAGAGCACATCAGCCAACAGGGCTGATACTTCTGAGGGGTACACTGAAATACAATGAGAGTTTAGAAAAAAATCTGAAACTAGACCAGGTGTTGCAGCCAAAGTGATGTTAACAGGGCGAGCAGACAGGAGAGAGCAACTTCTTTTTCTCTCCTCCACCCTTCTAATGTTCCTCTAACGTTCCCTATAGCAGAACTTAACAAGGGGCCCACTGGGTGGGAGAAGTGTGGTTCTCACATTTCCAGTTCCAGGATACAAGGAATGTAGGAGGGTGGGTTTGGAGCTGAACCGCCATAGTTTTATTATCAACTGCTCTTGGATCATCTGCCTACTTGTTGGACAACACTTACACTTACCCCTATGGGCCTCTTCCACTCAGTAATCTCCAACTTATGTCCTTGTATGCAGTATAGTGAGCACTAGTAATATCCCAGGTTGAACACCTGGTAGAAAAGGAGTTGACTCTGAGGATCCTACTGAAAAGACCTGTAAAGCTGTAACTGCCAGAGGCTTCTGAGGCCAGAAACTGTCATCAACTATTTTCTTTGCTTACAAGAGCAGCTGCCAGAAAACCACGATTGTAAGACTCTGATTAAAGCTGGCAGTAGCAGGTATTTTTGCCTGAATAAGGGACTTTTATTTCTTCCTATCTCTGAGAGAAAGTGGGAACAGAGCTCATTGCTCATTTTATATTTAGGTGCATGGGTATAAATATCATACATAGACTAGAAGACTTGATGCCCAAAGAGATTAGATAGCTTGCCTCAGGTCACATAGCTCATTAATGCCAGAGCCATATCACACTCTTGGCTTCCTCCTGTGTTTTTTTTTTTTTTCTGTTATATTACATTATCAATTCAGTCTCACTTTAATTATAGATCTAGAAGATACACACCTTCATTTATATATACAGTTATATATGCAACTCTAATTTCCAGAAATTTGGTTGAGTATGTCAGGAGATATAAGGTTGAAAAGGGCACATCTCTTCCCTGCAGTTTGTAATCTAAAAGGAAAGATAAGGCATGAACATACATAGCTATAATCCAGATATAAAGAGACATTCTCTCCCAAAGCAAGGTAAGTAAGTGGAAGTAGAGATTACTAATACTTGGGAAAAAATAGAATCTATCAAAAACTCTCAAAATGGCCACTCTAAATAGTCAAAGAATACTAAATTTCACTTAATGCAGGAACTTTCGACACTTTAATTAAAAACATTATGAATTATAATTATGAAAATATCAATCCTCCTCTTACATCAAGTGTAAGTTACCTGAATTTTCTTATTTAAATGATTTTTAAATGCCATTTTCAATAAAAATAAGCAAAGACAATATAGTGAACAGAACTACTATGTAGGGATCCCTGGGTGGCGCAGCGGTTTAGCGCCTGCCTTTGGCCCAGGGCGCGATCCTGGAGACCCAGGATCGAATCCCACGTCGGGCTCCCAGTGCATGGAGCCTGCTTCTCTCTCTGCCTGTGTCTCTGCCTCTCTCTCTCTCTCTCTCTCTCTCACTGTGTGCCTATCATAAATAAAAAATAAAATAAAAATTAAAAAAAAAAAAAAAAAAAAAAAAAAAAAAAAGAACTACTATGTAGCCATAAGGAAGAGATCTCAGTTTAAAAAAAAAAATGGGAGGAAGTCTTCATCCACTAGAAATATTAGAAAATTTCATTCTTGTGTATTTTGTGTTAAAATAGCTATTAATTGAAAGGATAATTTATTGCTCAAATGTTAGAAGAGTACAAATCAACTCCAAAGAGTTGAGTAGAAATAAACTCCAAATAGTAAGCAATTGCAGCTATTTACCATAAAGGTAACACAAATATGAATTTTGAGAAAATGAGGTAAGATTTTTTTATGTCAATCATTAGGTTATTTTGCTGGTAACATTAAATATTATAAACTTCGGTGATGAGACTGAAGACATAATTTGGATATATGAAGAAGACAATTTAATAATCAATAGCAATAAAAGAAAATTAGGAATAAAGTCCTGAGCAGTGACACATCTTTTAGATTTTGTTTATTTAGTGAACTGGTAACTGTTGTTCCCAGAATGCTAATATTCTTATAAAAATCCTGAAATGTCCTCATATTTTCTCCACTGCCTTTAGGCAGGAGCATACTTAAAATCATTCAAGAAAAATGCCAACATACTCTGGACACTTACTGAAACAGTTTATAATCAGGAAGTTCTTTTATCTAAACAATCTCTCAGAAATTTAAGCTTATTTTCTTTAGTATAAAAGCAAATTGATAATTCACCTGTATCTTTATTACTCATCCATATGAAAACATAGTTTGGATTCTCCTTTAAATTATCTCTGAATTTCTCAACCTTGGCACTACTGATATTTTGGGTTGGACACTTTTCTGTTGTGGGAGGGAAGCTGTCCTATGCATTGTAGGTTGTTAAGTAGCATCCCTGGCCTCTACCCACTAGATGTCAGTAGCATCCACTCCTCCAGTTGTGACCACCAAAGATGCCTCCAAACACTACCAGATGTGCCCTAGAGACAAAATCCCTGTGGTAGAGAATTACTAGTTTATCTTTTCCAAGCTTGTTTAACTCAAAATATCTTTTAGATTGGTACATCATTATACTAATTAAATATATTTAAGGCAAACATGGGACATTAAGGTTGAAGAATTTATGGGATAAAAGAGTTGTAGGATTGGAAAGATGCCAGTAACTTGAAGAATATAGGACAATAAAGCATTTCACCATCAGTAATCTCCATTCGTATACTTGGTAGACATTTAGTATGTATTTGTCAAGTAAAATAACCATTAAAGAAGGACCAGTTTGAGAGTTTTCTGGGACATGGAAATAAGACCACTGGGAGGATGATGAGAGAAATGTAGTTAGAGAGAATATATGTGTCAGTATAAAACTCTGAAATGGACATTGCAGAAAGTTTGGGGCCCAGAAAGATTTTATTGGTATTCAAAGATTTTAGAAGTGGTAGTCAATCTTATGGCAGTCTAACTCATCAGCAGAGAAATAAGGGCTCTATGAGTGATCCAGGTAGGGCTTCTTGGGACCCTGTGAGTCCTGAGAATAACAAGAGCCTTGAGCACCTTTGGGTTTTGGCTGGGAAAAACATGCAAGGCCCAAAGTGAAATTCTTAATGTATTATAGAGAAGAGGAATATGAAGGGCCAAGTTTGGGGTCAGAAGACCCTGAACACTGAAAGTGTACAGACAGACTGGGAAAAGTGGCTGAGCAAGCCTGCAGAAACTTCTCTGGTGGTCAGAATCTCAATCTCATCTATTACTACACTGTCATTAGATCATGGGCCATCACATATGCATTTCCAAATGTATCAGTCATCTACTTGAAATATAATGAGCTTGATTATAAATATTAATTTAAACAATCTACATCAGGACACTTAGGTGGCTCAGTGGTTGAGCATCTGCTGCCTTTGGCTCAGGGCATGATCCTGGAGTCCCAGAATTGAGTCTCACATTGGGCTCCTTGCATGGAACCTGCTTTTCCCTCTGGTTGTGTCTCTGCATCTTACTCTTTGTGTATCTCATGAATAAATAAATAAAATCTTTTTAAAAAATAAAATAAAATAATCCATGTGTATGTCATTTATCAATACATTTTGAACATCTAGAGGAAATGTAACTCATCTTTCATCTCTCTATTCTTTTTTTAGATGTTTTAAGTATTACTTTTTTATTTTTAAATGAACTTAATAAATTGTATATTCTAGGAGAAAAGTTGGCTACTGGAAAAACTAAGTATACTTTGTATCGCCCCAGAGGAACTGTGTTTACATCATGATATACAACTGCATTTTTTAAAATAATATTGTGCTTCATTTGAACCTGTTAATGACACTATACACAGTTGACTATCTAGTGTTTATATTTATCTGTTTTTGTTATTAGATTAGGAAAAGCAAATGCTATATGTAGCCATTCCTTTTTCCCTTGTACTTGACAGATATTGCTAAGTGCTCTTACTGTTGAGGCTAGACACAACTATAGAATCTCACTAAACATGACACTCCAGGCAGACATAAATAATTTTTAGAGCAGAAATTAGTCTCTGTGGTGGTCAGTTTGGCTAGGTGATAGTAATCAGTTATTTAATCAAACATTAATTTAGATATTGTGATAAAGGCTATTTTGATTCCCATTTGCAATCTTTATCTAAAGGACATGATTTTGGGTAATCTGGATGGCCATAATTCAATCTGATGAAGGATATGATGAATAGAATTGAGATTTTCCTGAAGAAGAGGAAATTCTGCTTGTTGACTCCAGTTCCTGCTCTTGCTGAAGTTGCTAGTCTGCTTTTCTTAATGGTCTGTCCTATAGGTTTCAGATATCCTGGCCAACTTCCACTATCACTTAATCCAATACCCTAAAATAATTCTCTCAGTCTATCTATCTATCTATCTATCTATCTATCTATCTATCTATCTATATCTATCTATCTGTCATCATCATCATCACCATCATCACCATCACCATCACCATCATCACTGTCATCCTTCTCCTACAAAGCTGTTTCACGGACATATGTACTTTCATTATCATGACTATGGGATACTTTTGAGAAAGCATCAGAAAACACCATGAATTCATTCTGATATATCTGCTTTAAAAAAGGAAACAAAGGCAATCAACATTAAGAAATATAATACCCAGAAAATTCATACTTTGTCTCTGCTGCATTTAAGTCTTGTATCCAAATCCAAGAACCTTCTTTTAAAAGGATAATAGTTAAAGTGGATTGTGTTCCGTGAAAAGCAAACTGGTTGATGAGAAATAAACCATACCATATAAAAGAACTACTAGAACTACTTGGGTTGTTATCTTAGGATTGAGGATACAAAAGTGACAGGACTATATTCATGGTGACCAGGCAACTAGCATGACAGAAATATGTGGAAGTGACTCCCACTTGCTAATGAATTCGTGACTAGTGGTTTGTACAGTTGAACTTTTGTTCTATGTTAGATCTGAGTGCATATCACAGCATTTTACCCCCTCTCAGAAGAAATGCTCCCATGTTACAGTCTTCTGTGTGAACGTCAAGTTTTTATCTAAGGCATGGGATGTGCTAGTACCAGCAAGAGAATGTATCTGGAGTTCCACAGCCAGAGGCATGGCCACACTACTGAAGATAATCAGAGGGTCCTGTCTTGTACAAATGGTTCTATGATATTATGTTAATTCACTCTAAGCCACCATGACAACAGTAGTAGAAAATATTTATCAAACATTTACTATTACTCACTGATCTACCATTTTCCCCAAACTAAATCATTATGCAGGTTGAGTTGAGTCTCCCTAAAATTCATATGTTGAAGTTCTAACTCCCACTACCTCGTAATGCAACCTGATTTAAAAATAAGGTTCTTGTTGATGTTCAAATGAAAGTGAGGTCATTATGCTGTGCCCTAATCTAATCTGACTGATATCTTTATGGAAAGGGGAACATTGAACACAGAGCAGTCACAACAGGGAGAATATCACATGAACCAGAAGATGGAGAGTAGGGTGCTTTGTGTTTATAAGACCAAGAACACCAAAGATTGCCAGCAAACCACCAGAAGCTGGGAGAAAAGCTTGGAATAGATTTTCCCTCATAGTCAAGTGATAGAAACAACCCCACTGAAACCTTGATCTCAGTCTTCTAGTTTGAAAAACTGTAAGAGATTATATTTGTTAAGCCAGCGAATTTGTGGTATTTAGCTATGGAAGTCCTAGCCCGGGAACACAGACATCCTACTCTGCTTGGATTTCAGTCAGAGTCACTCCCAACTATAAACAATAGCATAAACAAGGAATCAGACACTTTCTTAACATGTATTTGTTAAATAACAAGGTAAAGTAGCATAGGCTATGTATGCAGTGTCACTTTACAGCCTTTACATATTACTGTTTTCCTCCTACAGCCCAAATGGGACACCAGGACTTGCTGGCTATCCTGGGCTATGATGTAGAAACAAAATTAGATGTATTTCTGATTGAACACAGAAAGCAAACTAAGAACCAACAAATAAGAGCTTCACAGAAGCAAGTTTTGGCAAACTAAAAGAAAAATCTTCCTATCAACAAAGGCCGCTCAAAATTGGAATGAGAGTTCTTGTGTGGCTATGGGTCCCAGTCATAAGACCTATCTGACGCTAGGAAGGAACTAGTCCTCTGTAGATAACTGATCCCTTTAATTCTTATGAAGTAGCTCACATTCTATCTTGCTGTGTAGGAAAAAACAGGTCAAAGGTGAAAATTAGTTTCTGATATGAACAGGACTGACTAGACTAGATTAAAGAAGTTATGAAGGGGCACCCGAGTCTCAGAGAAATGTATCAGGGAAGATACGGTTATAAGCTCAAATGAAATTCAAAGAAAACTATTACAGCAACAGGCTCTGAGAAAGACATATAAGGAGAGGCTTAACAATTACCTGATACTCAGAAAGAAAGAGCTAGCAAGAAAGATATAATGGCGAGTCTTTCATTTCTTGGTGTTAAAAGGGATACAAAGTGAAGAATGTCACAGTTGTGGAGATCTGATAAAAACAGAGATAGCCATTACTTCCCAAGTCATAAAAAGAAGGCACCCTACTTCCCAGAACTATAGACACTTTACCCCCAACCCCAAACATACAGAAACTGATAGCTGCTGATGCAGTGTATGTCTAAAGAACATAGATATAACTGCTATTTAAGATCATTTTTTTTCTTCCAGAAATAAAAAAAAGACAGGGAATGCAGCTGTGTGGTTTAAGTGGCTAAAATAAGATATGAAATCATTTGCTCTGGTTATTTCTAAACTAGAGCAGTGTTAGAGGTGCTCTCTAAAGACCTTATCTATATGTTTATGTAGAAGAAATGAAAACTGAAAACATGGTGCCCAGAGCAAAACAAATTTTGTTTAGTTTTGGAATGAAACCGACCTGAGACCATCCGTTATTTTCATATGTCTACTTTGTAATTTTGGCTACAGATCAGACATTTTCACATTAAAATTTTACCATGTTTTATAAAGTAATGCCTCATCCCAAATTTTATGCCATATTAGGAGCCAAAAAAGGACTCCCAGGTCTCCTGACTTCTAATCTAAGCTCATTTCTACTCTGAATTGTTGACAGTGAATTACTGAGAAAACATGGACAGGTAAAATTTCATTCCCAAATTGAGAGAGACAAAAGTTTGGAAATGTTTGTCTTCTGAGAGATAATTTTCATCCCTCCTGTTCTATTATTTACTTGTTTACATTCACAAAGCTTGGTCAGCTTCCTTTGTGCTATAAGGCAGTACTGGAGTTGTCTGCCTTGTATCTAAGATGGGAAGAAAATTAGAGGAAGCAATAACTTTCATTTCTTCAGAAGAAATGAAATAAGAGAACATAAGAATAAGAGAATAAATGTATATTAATAATAATAAAACCAAGCATTCATGAATTTAACACACAGATTCTAAGATTTGCTAAAATCTTAGAAAACTAAATCAACCCAAGATCCTTAAAGCTTACCTAATTCTTGACTACATCATTTCCTCTGGTCCTTCATAAAAATATTTTTGTGGTAACAGATCTAAAAACAGTTAAATAACTTACCTTCCCCCTTTCATCCATTCAGGACTCTACTTCTTTCCTTAATTTTTTACCTCTACTAGAAAGCTGAATTGCAGACATTAAAGTCTTATTATATGTGATAATATATACTCATGCAATACTCCTGCAGTACTCATGTATTTATTTCATTTACAAGTAGAAACACAGTAAAACATATTTTTAATTGCTACTTCTAAAACCGATTCAAAAGTAAAGATACTAAACATAATAAAAAATCCCTGTAGGTTTTCAGTTCTTCAAAATTATTATCTTGAGGATTTTTTAGGTACAAAAATGAAATTTTATTATTAAAAAAATGTATTTTTTCCTTCTCAACTTAGATTCAGCTAAACCACTGGAAGTATATTGAGTTCTTAGAGAGAATTGAAGGTAAATAGAAATTCTCCATTTTACCTAGAAATCAACCTTTGAGCCTGTTTAGGATTCCTTGATAGTCAGTGAGCAGCTACATTTTACTTTGTTTTGGTTTTTGGTACCATGCATTTTGAAGAAGCAAATATGGACAGAGGATACTAACAACACTCTTCAAGATATGACCAATTCTGTGTTTTCCTTATTCTTAAAAAAAACGATTTTTAGTTTCCCTAAGAATGTTATTTCTTTATATTTATCTCCTTTTAGCTTTTTTTTTTTTTTTTTTTTTTTTTTTTATTGAGCCCAACATGAGGCTTGAACTTATGACCCCAAGATCAAGAATCAAGACCTGAGCTGATATCAAAAGTTGGGCACTTGAATGACTGAGCCACCCAGGCACTCCTTTAGCTTTTTACACTTGCCTTTCTTACCTTTTCTGAAATATATTAGAATTTCATAAGCATCAGCAGGCTAGGACATGTGGTAGTTTTTTGTTATTTGACTCATAGTATATACTCTCAAATTTTCCTCCAAGAAAACAAAATACAAATCCCAATAATTTGAATATAATTATTGAATTAAAATTTAAGTTTTTAGAGGGTAAATGTGAATGTTTTATTATTTTTTATTTCATGATAACGTGCTAAAATATAAAAGAAAATTCATTCCTTTTCTAAAGGAATTGATTCCTTTATCATTTAGTTTCAGCTATCTTTAGCAATAAACCTAGAGTAATCTATAAATAATTATTAAAGATCTCAATTATTAGCATTTGTGTTTGTTTTATTTTAAATTAACTTTTAAATTAAATAAACTTTCCATTTTAATCTAACATATATTTAAATGTATATTGACTTAATGGTTAATATCCTACAGAGCTAATTTCATATAAATATGATAGCTACCAAAAAATATGATAGCTACCATTTATTGAATGCTTAATTTGTACAGTTGCTGTGGTAAGCACTTTAAAATAATTATTCTAATTTTACTGATGAAGAAATAGATTTTCTGTTAGAGAGTTTAATTGGATTTTCCAGAGTCACATACTGCTGGTTGAAGATTGAGAATTTGAACTCATGTCTGAAATTCCAGCTTTTGTGTTTTTTTTTTTTTTTTTTTTTATGATAGCCACAGAGAGAGAGAGAGAGAGAGGCAGAGACACAGGCAGAGGGAGAAGCAGGCTCCATGCACCGGGAGCCCGATGTGGGATTCGATCTCAGGTCTTCAGGATCGCGCCCTGGGCCAAAGGCAGGCGCTAAACCGCTGCGCCACCCAGGGATCCCTTTTGTGTTTTTCTTAAATTGTGCTAGAAACATTGAAGAATTCTAATTTGATTAAGAAATAAAAGTACAAATACATTTACAACAGGCATCTTTCCTCAGAAAGAATCAACATTCTAATCTTTGTTTCACTTCAATGCGTACTTATTGTTTTCTCTTAGGAACCACTGAGCTGGGAACCCTAAATAATATGGAAATTGGAATGACATGGCCTAAGTTCTAAGGCAACTTTCATAAGAGTGAGTTCATATTATGTTTAGAGCAATATCATTATCTATATGAATTACATTTTCTCACCTTAAAAGAAGCATTTAAAATGGTAGTGAGTGGGGTGCCTGGGTGGCTCAGTTGTTTGGGGGTCTAACTCTTGATCTCACTTCAGGTCTCAATCTCAGGGTCTGAGTTCAAGCCTCTTGTTGAGCTCCATGCTGGATGCAGAGCCTACTTTAAAAAATGGTAGTGGGGTCGTGTTGTATGCATAGGGATAGATAGGAATAGTTCTCAATCTTCCGTGTGCCCCAACACATCTAAGAATAGGGTATTCATTCTAGTAACATTAGATCATAACAGTGGTATTTCCTGGTCTGCAAAGGGAGATGCTATTTCCTCCTTCTCCGCTACTCTCCACCTGCCAGTTATATTTCTAGGCAAAAAGTGATCAAGGCAGCAGAGTCCCTATTCACTTATTACTTATAATCAAATAGCTATGAAAATCTTTAAGGGAGGAAATTTTGCCATGAGATTCAGCTAGTCTTTTCCTCCATAGACAGTTGAAATTCACTGCTGTGGAGTTTGTGCTTCTTGTTGATGACTAGAGTCACAATAAGCAGTATTGATAGGTTTTGAGAAAACAAACATGTTCACTTGTTCCCATACAGAACGAATAATGGGATAAAAAAAGGGGAAAACAAAAACCCATGAAACTGGAAGTATTGCTGTAATGCTCGTTACGACAAGATTAACTATAAAAAGAGTTAATCTTAGAATAGCAGAGAGAAAGAAAATAGCTTCTCAAAGAATTTAGGTTAAAATAAGCCAGCACTGATCTTCTTGGTAGAACCCTTATTCTATTTTCCAGAAAAATGTTCCTCAGATGGCCCATGTTGCCAGGTCTTTATTTCTCTTAGTGTTATTTCTGGGCTCCCTGATAATTTGGAGACTTTGAATATCTTTATCTAGGGAGATCAAGCTACTTTTCTTTTTTGACTTCTACTATTAAGGCCCAAGAAAGTTAAAATAAACTCACTATACATTACAACCTTTTTCTGTTTACTGACTGAACCCTAAGAAAAATTTTAAAAGATTTTGAGTCAATGCATAAAATCTCTTCTTCACGTTTAAGTCTCTACATTTTAATGAATTGGCCCAGAAAACTATAACTAGCAAACTTTTTTTATTTCTGTGTGTATGAGAGAGACAGAGAGACAGACACGCAGACCTCGAAGAAACAATGAGAGGACAGAGAGAGAAAGGAAGGCAGAGAGACAGAGAGAGATCTCAGGATATGAAGATTAGGAGGAAGGAGAAGACAAGAAAATTAGGGATAGCACTGAAAATGTATTGGCTATGGTCATGTTATCTTGCTTTAAAGTCAGCTGGGACAGCCTTAAATATCAACATCTATAAATTCTTTTTAAAATAAGCCATTTCTTAAGAGATAATCCTGAAATGACTTCATTTGTAAGGCTGTGGAAAATCATGGTCTTGAACGACTTTTCTCAGAAGAACCCACTCTCTGTCTCCTTTAATGCCAAACTTATCAGACACCCTTACTATCATGTGTGAATGTTAATATACAGTCTTGTAAAAGCCTCTATTACCCAGAAAATTCTACTGGAAGAAGATACATAGTACTGTCAAATGATGACACTCATAAAGCAAGAATAATTTATTTCTATAATGCATGTTTTTTTCTAGTGAACTCAGCCTATAGATAATGCATATTATTAATCCCATGTTATACAGGAAACCTTAAAGAACTCAGATTTATTTTAGGGCCATAGAGAGATTTTGGCAGTGTTAGAAAATAACTGAGAATTTATGCTTCTTTATTTTCTTTCTATATTTCTCAGAACCCCCAAAGACAAAGATGTTATTCTAAAAGTCCAAGAACAGAAATCATTCATCCAAAATCAAAAAACCAGGGATGCCTGGGTGGCTCAGCAGTTGAGCATCTGCCTTTGGCTCAGGTTGTGATCCCGGAGTCCTTGGATCGAGTCCCACACCCGGCTCCCCACATGGAGCCTACTTCTCCCTCTGCCTGTGTCTCTGCCTCTCTCTCTCTCTCTCTTTCTCTCTCTGCATCTCTCAAGAATAAATAAATACAGTCTTTAAAAACAAACAAACAAACAAACAAAAAACCATACAGTGTGTCTGGCACATGGATAAAATTCCATTATTCAGAACTCTGTAATCTTTCAGGTTTAGTATAATTGCAAGTTTGTTATGACTTGGTGTGCAGAAAACCATTGATCAGAACTTTTTGCTTTAGCTGTATTATATAATAACAATGACTTCTTTCTGTTCACTCTGTGAATGTTTCAGGGTCCATTGAGAGTGACAGGTGTTTCCCAAATGCATTGTGTGGAACATGAAAGCTGCAGCCAGCTTTTACCCAACTTCTTATAAATCTAATTATTAAACTAGGGTGGGAGGGGCAGCTAAGAGAAAAGAGTGGTTGTGAACTCCTCATCATTTTCTGCAAATGATAATTTTTGTGCAGAATTGTGTTCCAATTAACTCAGCAGCTAGGAAACTCAGGAAACTGTCATCCTTCCTTTTTCAAGAAATACATGAATATTTAGCAAAATGCCCTAGTTAGGTAATAAAAGCATTTTTCAAAAGAATATTAAAGATAAAAATTTTCAGCATATAAATTCTATACATGTTTTTTGTTTGTTTTCATGTATATACCTAAGTATTTTACTTTCTTTTGGAATGATTGTGTAAAAGAAAAATTATTCTGATACTTGTTAAAGGAAGATTCTATTCAAAACTATTGTAATAAGGGTCAACTCTATTGCGATAAGGAAGAAAGACTGATCTTAACTCCAAATGCGGGAATTTATAGCCAGTGAGCAGACTGAAGGGGTCAGTGGACAGAAAATGATTAAGGGGAGACACCAATGGTAGGGGGATTTTTGCTAATCTGACCTAACAGGATTTTTACTAACGTCAAGACAAGGACATACACATCAAGAGTGAGGGATGTTGAAACTGATCAGATATCCATGGTTGCCATACCTCAAGGGCAGGAGGATTCTTGCTAAACTGACTTTTCAGGACTCTTTGCTGCAGGCAGGCCAACATTGAGGCCTAGGCAGAAAGAGCACTCAGAGGAGCCTCGATAAGGTTAGGTCAAGAGGAGCACCTTTCTCAACTATGAATGGTATTGGGTTTTTAATTTTTGTTTTTATGTATTTATTGTTAGTATATAGAAATGTGATCAATTTTCATGTATTGAATTTATATTCTGCAGCTCTGCTGCACTCCCTTATTAGTTCTAAAAACATTTTTTAAAGATTTCATTTATTTATTTGAGAGAGAGAAAGCACATGACTGGAGAAGAGCAGAGGGGGAGGGAGAAAGTATCTGAAGCAGACTCCTTTCTGAGCTCAGAGCACTACCTGGGCTGGATCCTAAGACCACGAGATCATGACCTGAGTGGAAACCAAGAATCTGATGATTAACCAAGTAAGTCATCTAGGCAACCTATGCTTTTTTTTTTTTTAATTTTTAAAAGTTTTTAAATTTTTTACTTTTAAATTAATTAATTAATTTTTGCTTTGAGAGAGAGCATGCACTCGTGCAAGCAGGGGGCACAGAAGAAGAGGGAGAGAATCTCCAACACACTTCTCACTGAGTGCAGAGCCTAACACGGGGCTCGATCTCACAATCCTGAGATCATAACCTGAGCCAAAATCAAGACTCACATCCTTAACTGACTAAGTCACTTAGGTGCCCTTCTTGGGAGCTTTTTAAATACCATTTCAATTTAAACATTTAGCCATTTGAGTTATTCAGGCTTTTTTTCATTTTGGTTGTATTTTAATAGTGTGTAGTTTTCAAGGAATTAATCTATTTTGTCTAAATTTTTGAATTTATGAGTGTAAATTTGTTTATTGTCTTCCCTAATTATTCTTTTATTGGCTGTAGCATCTATGGTCATAACTCCTGTTTCATTCCTACTATTGATTATTTATGTCTTCTTTCATTTTATTTTTGCCAGTCTTGTTAAAGGATTATTATCTTATTGATTTTTTTTCTTAAAAATAGATTTTTGGTTTCACTGATTTTCTATTTTGAATTTCATTGATTTCTGTTCCTAGATTTTTGGTTTCACTGATTTTCTATTTTGAATTTCATTGATTTCTGTTCCTATATTTATTATATCCTTTCTTCTTCCCCATGCTTTGGGTTGATTTAATATTCTTTTTCTAAGTAAGAACTTACATTATTAATTTGAGATATTTCCTCTTTTCAAATGTAAGTATCCCAACATTATTTTGGCTGTATCCCACATATCTCGATGTATTTTATTGACCTTTTCATTCACTTTTACATGTATTTTATTTCCTTGGAGGCATCTTCTTTGACCCTTGAACTATTTAGAAGTGTGCTTTTTACATATCTTAGTATTTAGAGATTTTCCTTTTATCTTTCTATTAGTGAGTTCTAGTTTGATTTCGTTATAGTCAAAGAACATATTCTATGATATTTCATTTCTTTAAAATTTTTGAGAGTTTGTATTATTGCCATGATATAGTCTATTTTGGTGACTATTCCATGGACACTTGGAAAAATGTGTATCCTGCTGTTATTGGCTGGAGTATTCTATATATGTCAATCAGATTCTGTTAGTTGATTGTGCTATTCAGATCCTTTTTTTTAAAGATTTTATTTATTTATCCATGAGAGACACAGAGAGAGAGGCAGAGACACAGGCAGAGGGAGAAGCAAGCTCCCTGGAGGAAGCCCTATTTGGAACTCAATCCCAGGACTGCAGAATCATGCCCTGAACCAAAGGCAGATAGATGCTCAACCTCTGAGCCACCCAGGTGTCCCTCAGATCTTCTTTTTATTGCTAAGCTTTGATCTAGAAGTTCTATGATTTTTTAAGAGGGGATGTCAAAGTTTACAACTAAAATTGTGAACTTCTTTATTTCTCTTTTCAGCTCAATCAATTTTTGTTTCTTATATTTTGAGAATTTGTTACTTGGTGGATATGCATTTAAGGTCATTATATCTTACTGGTCCTTTTACCATTATATAACTTTGTCTCTAGACATTTTCTTTGCTGTGAAGTCTATTTTATCTGTTTTGATAAAGCCACACATGTTTGGTTTCTGTTTTTAATAAATTTGCATAGTATATCATTTCCATCCTTTTGCTTTCAATCTCCATGTGTCAGTGAAATGCACTTGAGTTTATCTTAAATAGCAGACACAATCTTCATTATTCACAATTCTGTGTTTCAAATTCATCTACTTGCTAAAATTTATTTGTAACCTGTAGTATTTGCACAGCCATTTGTGGACATGTGCAGAGTGCAAAAAACTTGTCACTCAACATACACATTCCCAACTGGAGTAGAATAAAGTATTGCTCTATCTTCTTGTTTGGGCGCTCCTACTGTAAATGACTATCTTTTTTTATGCTTTATTTAGTGCTACATTTTTTTTTTTTGTATTTTTGTGCTTCCTGTTGGTGATTTTGCTGTTTATAATGGCCAAGCACAGTGCTGAAGTGATAGTGTTCCTAAGTACAAAAAGGTTGTGACATGCCTTACAGAGAAATTACATGTTAGGAATGCCTGGGTGGTTCAGCCTGTTAAGCATTCAATTCTTGATTTTGGCTTAGGTCATGATCTCAGGGTTCTGGATGGAGCTCACATAAAGCTCGGCATTCAGCAGGGAGTCTGCTTCAGGATTCTCTCTTCTGCTCCTTCCACTTGCTCACTCTCTCTAAAATAAATAAATCTTAAAAAAAAAAGAAATTATGTGTTAGATAAGCTTCATTCAGGCATGAGTTGTAAAGGTAATGACCATGAATTAAATGCTAAAGGATCAACATAACGTATTAAATAAGATGTCTTTAAACAGAAATACAGATAAAACAAGATTATGTCTAATTAGTTAATAATAAAAATTTTGACCCTAGGTTCACAGGAACCTAACTGTGTATTTTCCCTAGAAGCAATGGCTTAGTATTTACAGTAATTTTATAGAACATAACTGCTGTGAGTAATGAGAATTGACTGTAGTTGGTTTGTGTTTTTAAAATCAATTCTGCCTTTCAATTGGTGTATTTACACTATTTACATTTAAGGGAATTATTGATATGTTAGAGCTTTCAGAAGTCTCCTTTTATTACTTTTTTTGTGTTACTTCTAGGATTTATAACTGTACTTAGTGGGAACAGAAAATAAATAAATCTATACCATTTTGTCCAGACCAGAAGTTTATAACATAATATCTTAAATACTTTTTAGGGTATAAGAAGAATCACACAACTTCAGTATATTTTTAACTGAATATAATCTATAATTAAGAAAATAGACAAAGTATCAATGCAATGGAAAAATGCTATGGCATTGAGTAATTGGAAACTAAGTTTTATATATATTTTATATTTTATACATATATATTATATATATTTATCATAGTGGTACTCAAAAATGATCAAATTTGACCACATATTATAAGATATTAGGATCACTTACCGTGCTCTGTAAAAAGAGAACTTTTATAAAATAAATAAGCTCAGTAAATTATATTTTTAATTAAAATAAAAAACCTCCAAAAGAAAAGCACAGGGCTAAAGCACTTGCTTTAAAATGGATTCATAGGATCTATAAAACCATATCCTCCTGAGTTGACTTTATTTATGAATCAGCCTTTTTGTCTATAAATTATTTTTTAGGTATCCAAAATTCTACCCACAGTTTTGAAGCTGGTTTCAAAATTTGATACTAAGGGTGCACTCCAGAAAGGTTTTAGATTCCTCAGATCAGGGTCTCAGAGTTGACTAAACTCAGGAGTCTTACTGAGGTGGATAAAACTGTAATTCTAAAGTGGGTAACATGAGGCAATGCTTTGTGGTGATACAATAGCTCTGTTTCTTTACTGTGCCAGTGTTAACATAAGTCTAACCATGTGATAAAATGACATAAAACCAAATTCACATACTGTAAGAATGCTAATCTCTTTGTTTTGATAGTGATTATAATTAAGTAGGATATGACCATTAGGGTAAACAGAGAGAAAAGTACATGGAACCTCTCTATTCTCTTTTCAAACTCCTGTGGATCTATAATGATTTCAGAATAAAAAGCTGTAAAATGCTGTAGCTTTATTTTAATTTATTAAGGGTGGTAACCCATCGTTATTACTATTGTTTTCAAACCTCTGTTAGACAGTTTATGTACTCCTTGAAATGAACATTAGAATTATTTTGTGAAGTCCTAGAAATGAAAACAGATTTTATTGGCATCATATTACATTGACAGGTTATCTGAAGGGTAGAATTGATACCTTATAATATTGCCTTCCCATCCTAGTAGTTACCAGGTGGAAGGGACCATTCTCATGACCTCCTGGACATTGTGACTTCAGTGCTGCAAGCACAAAAGTCTAGTAAAGGATATATGTGCAATTCAGTTCACTACGGAAAATGACATTTTCCTTTCATCAAGAAAGGAATCCATGGAGTCAGATAAGTCCAGAAAGTGTTAATAATAAACCGTAATTAATGTGTCAGAAAAGCTAAAGCTTCTTTATGGAATTGATATTTGGTGAGATGAAATGTCCTGGCTCTCCTGTGGAGATTTAATAAAATTCCCTTTATTAATAATATTATCACAAATATAAAATATTTGATAGAAATAAATGGATAGGATTTGTAATCTCTTTAAAGTCGTAGTTGTTGCTGTGTCCTTTCTCTAGCTCCATAATTCTCCATGCTCTAATTTTTAGACTAGTGTTTTAGTTACTTAAATGTTTTGTGCCTTCTAGAAAAGTCAAGCATGGGATCTGGAAAGTATGAGAAATACCTATTGAGCACAATTTTAAGCAATTATCAAATTCCCCTTGATTAAAACTGTCCAGTCGCTAGAGACTTAAATCCATTCTTTTTACCATGGTCTGAAACATCCTATAAAATCTGGCCCCTGTCTACCTCACTGATCTCACCTCATTCTGATCTTCCTTTCATTAGACAAATATTTGTTGATTACCAGCTGCATGCCAGTTTCTTGTCTAGGGGTTGAGCCCCAAGTGAAAAGACAGGCACCATGACGTACCATCTCTCATGGGGTAAACTTTCTAGTAGGACAGTTAGATCTGTCAAATCAATGAATGTTTGCTTGTCTATGCACTCATACGTATACAAGTTATTGAAGAAAAAATTACTTGCTTTATTCCTGATTGTCAGTTTTTATCTACAGTCATTTGAATAAAGGAATTTGAGGAGATAATCTGAGTACCGCTGTTAGAATGAACCAGGTACAAACATCTTCAGACTTTAACTACAATCAAAGTGTAAGAAAGTCTCTGATTGGTGTGACACTTTGTCATGTGCCCACCACTTGGCTGGAAGATATTGGAACATCTATGTTACCAAGATCATTTCAAAGGTGGGAAGGATATCTTCCCACAAGAAAATCAGGGCGCCATTTCAGGTGTGGTAGCTGTCCTGAAAATTAAAATACTAGACATATTTCTACTTTTATTCTCCTGTGATGATGGCATGCCTTATGGCATCAACTTCACAAGTGGAGAAGATGAAAACTTGGAAGCTCAACTAACCCAAGGCTAAAGAGGTAGTAAATGACATGGCTAAGACTTGAACCTATTTAACTCCAGAATAGTATTTGTGTCATACTATAAGGAGTATATGAATCACTCGAGATAATATAGAAAATGTTTGTATATTTGAATGTGATTTATTTGAGGAAGTGGTCTCTATATTTAATTAGAGTCCTACAAGGCCTTTAACAAAAAAATAAAATAATAATCATAATAAAAGTTAAGAACTGGGCAGCCCGGGTGGCTCAGTGGTTTAGCGCCGCCTTCAGCCCAGGGCCTGATCCTGGAGACCCAGAATTGAGTCCCACGTCGGGGTCTCTCCATGGAGCCTGCTTCTCCCCCTGCCTGTGTCTCTGCATCTCTCTCTCTATCTCTCTCTCTCTCAGGAATAAATAAAATCTTTAAAAAAAATAAAAATAAAAGTTAAGAACTACTGCATGCATACTGCATCTACCAAAAGAAAGTAAATAAATATGAGTCCTATACCACTATGCAGCTCACATCTTTCTCCTTCATTTTTGAGAAGCCAAGAGATTTTAAAACTAAGTCATGAATAGAATAATACATTCTACCATTTACTACTAGTATGGGATGATTTACATTTATGCTTTCCAGGAAGCATCCCATAGGAGTGTATCTATAAGAAAAGGGCCGCTTTGTTTGAGAGGCAATGACAAGTGTCTACTTACTTCTACGGTTCTTTGAATCATCTCCACGTGAAATCACAAAGGATTCACATTTAACCTCTACTCCTTTTAGTATTCACACAGGTGGGAGAAGAAGGTTGCCAATTTGTCCACTACTGCAAGCCAGCTTGTTTCCTAGCTTCTGTAGTTGCCTCCAGGGAGAGCTAAATGCGAGAGGAGATTAGCCTTAAAGTCTCTACGTAAGTAATTAGATGGGAAGAGGGAATGAAGACTTATCCTTCAATAAACTTGGACTACTTTAGGAAATAGAAGTTAAGTCAGAGATTCCCCAAGAAACCCAAACAAAGCATTTCTTCTCAGCTCTAAATGTAAAATTATAACAGATGTGAAAGTGCTTTAGAAAAGTAGTTAAAACTAGAAAAATGTGAAGGTTTATGGTCCCTCTGCCCTCTCCCCAAAATGCTACATTACAGTTTTGTGTGCAGAAAACTGGTAGTAATAAAATGCAATATTGAATAAGAGCATATAAGTAGGGGATGATTAAAGAGTGATGAGTATTACAATTAAAAATTAGCATACTTTGGTAGGATTACCTAAATTTATTTTTTCAGTGATTTTTGTTTTGGATACATAAGAATGATATTTTTCCCTCTGGAGGACAGAGATTAATATAGGTTAATTCTATTTG
The DNA here is from genome assembly GCF_048164855.1 of Canis lupus baileyi. Classification (NCBI taxonomy): domain Eukaryota; kingdom Metazoa; phylum Chordata; class Mammalia; order Carnivora; family Canidae; genus Canis; species Canis lupus. The sequence continues at coordinate 12,042,054 of NC_132873.1, forward strand.
CATCTGGCTGAGTGTTAAGACTATTCCTATGGGTTCAAGAATCAAGCAAAGATGAATTCACACAAAGCCCTTCTTTGTTGGCTCAATACTCATTTCTGACTTCTTACCCCTAGATAATAGTAAAACTCAATTCTCTGAGAAAAAAAAATAAAAGAATAACAAAAAACTACTGTTCCAGCTTCAGATTTCTTTCTTCTTCAATTTTGGCATCTGTTGGATGACTCAGGAAAACAGGATTTCTCCGTGTATTCACTTGTGATTTCCTAAGTGAATATATTATCAGATTGAGCAATCTGCATATATAAGTCTCAAAACTGTGTTATATGCCCAAAGGAGTATAAGAGGGACCAAAATTAATACAAAAAATGGAATTACTTCTCTTCTTGCATGTATCAAATTACATACGTATAACCAACCACTACTTTTTTATTATCCTTCCCAATGCCACTTCTTACTTTGTAGATTAACTGAGCCACTTTTTCTTTAGGGAAGCTTTGTTTGTTTGTTTGTTCCCCTTATGAGCTAGAAAAGGACTAAAAGAGGGTGTAATATGGTAGGGAAGGGAAGGATGGGTAATGCTGTGATTACTATATTTTCACAATGTGTACATATCCTATTGAAAATCTATTAAAAATAAACCCTACTACAAGAGAGGGTTCAGTCAATCTAGCATGGCAAGTGAAATATCCTATAGTAGTGATTGTCAGACTGTGGGTCCCAGAACATAAGGGACCTTATAACTTTACTGTAAAAAGAAATGATCGATAAATCATCTTAAGACTGTAAACTTGAGCAGCTCACTGGAAATCTATTAGAAATGCACATTTTTAGCTGCCACCCCAGAATCACTGAGGTTCAGACCCAGTATTTTTGTTTTAGTAAACCCTCCAGATGATTCCAATGTCCACTAATGTTTAAGAATATCTTCCCTATTCAGGAGCCATTTTACCTTTCCCTTAAGATATCTGTATATTTTTAATATGGTTAATTTACTTTCATGAGTCTTTTAATTTTTAATATGACAACTTTCAGTCAAATCAATATTCAGCTTTCATCTTATTTTGATCATGTTCACATTGTTCTCTTCTAGACTGTGTTCTATGGTTATATTTCCTTCCTTTTTTTAATTTCCTGGAGATAATTATTGCTGTTTTATTTGCTTAATTTCCGGTGTTCCATCAGCAATTCTTCCCAAGCCATCTAAAAGAATTACTAAGCCCCTAAGAAAACTATTCTAAACACTATCTTGTGCTTGGCCATGTACATCCACACATGTTCCCACCTTCCCAATGAGGGTTTCCTCCAGGTGCCCCTGTGTTCCTACTGGGATTATTGTTATCTGAGCCTTAAACAGAGCTCAGTCTTGGGGTTTTTTGTTTTGTTTTGTTTTCTCCTGTGGATCTTGTCTCTCCTGTCCCTACAGTTTCTTTTTTTTTTTATCTTGATTAACTCCTGTCTCCTCTTTCTTCCCTGATAAAAAATGAATGCAAGATAAAAGATGGATGCAAGTTAAACATTTTGAAGCTTTTTTATGGGAAAGGCTTTATTCTATTCTTACACTTGATAGTTGACGATTCTTTTGTTGCACATTCTTTTAAAAGAAAATCATTAAAAAATGGCATGAAAACTTTGTGTTTATAGAAGAACTTATTCATTGGTGGGTGCTGCTGTAAGAAAAGCTGATCCAGCAGAAACTCAGTTTATTATTAGAGAACCCTCCAAAATCACTGGCTACCTGTCTTTTCTTGTGGGCTCTTCAGGTTCCTCTCATAAGATTCTTTCAATTTCTTATACAAGGAGAGAGAAGGGGGTGGTGATTTCATGCCTGATCACCAACTAGTTATTGGAACCAAGCAGAAGTAGGGAAAGGGGGCCTTTTGAGGCAAACACTTCCACTTTATCACTACTGCACCTCTCCCAGCCTTCCAGCGCATCCAGATTCCCCAACTCAAATGTGCACTTTGAGTTGATTTGAAATACTTTATACTTGAGTTTCCTAATGGAGTTAATTAATGCAATAGCTAAGTAATGCAAAGCATCAAAAATAGATGCATGAGATATTAAGAAGAGAGGATTGATAGACCATGATGAGGAATGGAGGATAAAGAAATCAGAGAGAGATACCAGCTTTCTGATTTGAACAACTGTTTCTCAGTAGACAATGTTAGAATTTACTGAACTGGACAATAAGAAAGAGTGGGTTTGGTGTGTTCAATGTAATTATACACTCCATTTATACTATGTTGATTTTGTTACTATGTTGTGGTGCCTTAGGTTGTTCAAGTGAAGATGTCTAACAGTGGTTGCCTGTGAAGTGATTTGGGCTGGAAATAAAGATATTGGGTATACTAATAAATGGGAACTCGATTTTATATATGGAAGCAACTAAAACAAGTTATGATATAGAGCAAAAGAGTGGAGGATGAAATCATGGAAAACATTAATATTTAAGGGGACTTGATGAAAATCCTATAAAATAAAGAACATGTCAGTTTGAATTTTCCAAGAAGCAGACTGAATTAGATGTACAAGAGATTTACTGGGGAAAACATCCGCAAAGGATAAAAAGTGGAGTGAGAAGGAATAGAAGGGGGGATATTTCACACCATGATGAAGATCTGACATCTGTGAAAGTGGGGAGAGAGATAAGGAAGGATTGGGTAGGAAGAGTCTCATACTGCAATGCATTTCTCAAATAAGTTTGAGCAGACCCAGGGGAAGTCCCTGAATGAGGTTATCCTTTGGATGAGTACTGTTAAGGCAGAAATGGGTGGGCACTAGTATCTCTGCCATGATCAGCCATGAACTGCGAGCAACCCAAGGCAGTGTGGACTTGATGCAGATGCTAGAGTCATGAATCCAACGGTGCAGTGGCTAGGGCCATCAGTCATCTAAGCATCTTGAAAGCAGGGTTTCTTGAAGAAGATCTAAAAGGCAGATCTTAGAAATAGGAAACTACAAAGAATGGTGGTACCAAAGCCACAAAGAGAAAGTTGTAGGAATTATGCTTATAACTTTACTGTAAAAAGAAATGATCGATAAATCATCTTAAGACTGTAAACTTGAGCCAGAGACTCTTCCCTGTGAAATCTGTGGTTAATAGTTATGTGCAGAAATGAGCATAATTGGAGACAACATTAATACTGGGGAACACATAGTTCTGAAGAAGATGATGGATTGGCTTTAAAGTTTAGAACCATCTATAATGTTCAAATGTGCACTTTGAGTTGATTTGAAATATTTCATACTTGAGTTTCCTAATGGAGTTAATTAATCACAGCTGATTTCATTGCAAGCACAGCACCAACCAGAAACAATGTAGCCACAGCGCAAGTGGAAATCAAGTCATATCACTCCTACGTATTTAGTGATGAGGAAGGGATTTTTTTTCCTAAACTTTCACTCTTACTTTATTAATATGTTGTATTTCAATATACTTAGAAACTCAGTTATAACTATCAACTTCTTTTAACCACAACTGCTCAATTCCTATATGATCTTATTCGGGGGATTTTTAAATTATCACATTTTTTTCTATTATTATGGACTTATTCCTTACAAAAATGGGTCCACATCTTATAATCCCTACCTAGATCACATAACTGTCAAACAGTGGTCCAAAAGCAGAGATCCACTTTCAGAAGTACTTCTTATTATGTTCATCATTTATACACAACAGCATGGATATGGAGTTCAGGGAGGACAAAGAGAGAGTGGGAAAAATCCGTGTTTATTGTATGCCACTTCTGCACCTGCAAAGCTGATGGATGACCTCCTTGATGACCTTCCCTATTACCTGAGAGTTTGGGGAAACAGATTGTGGGTAGATGGGGGGGAATCAGAAAGAAAACCACAAGGCCTTAGATGGCTAAGTCCTTGAATGGGAAAAGAAAGAAGATAAGGGAGAGTAACACGATCACTTCCATGAGGGTAGGTGCCATGTTTATTTTTGTTATTTGTTTTATTGCCAGCACAGTGCTGGGCTATTGACAGAAATCAACAAATTTGCAATTCTAATGTCCAAAATTAAATGGTTTTTGTTCTCAAACAGATTCATGTTTTAAATCTAATTTCTGCAGCTAGCTCAGACTATAAAGTACAAGACAACACTCCTTTCTTTAGTTTGTCCCACGGAGTTAGCCCTGTTCTGAACACAGTCTCGGTGTTTAGGAACTATTTGATGGAATTGAATTGTTGCAGTTTTATAGTTAACCTCTGATATGTTTAGCATCCAGAATGTGGCCACTGTTTATATCTTCTTTTGTTTCTGGGTGATCAAAATCCAGTGCTGATCTTGAGAAGCAAGTGTCTTCTGCATTCTCCCCATGTCTAACAGTTTTGACACTTTTCTTCACAACTATGAGGCAAAGGGGGTAGGCCTGGGATTAAGTTATTAAAATCCAAACTGCCTCATTATGTACCTGACTGGATATACCAGCCAGCCAGGCCTAACAAATTCTTCTATATGAAATAACTATAATGTTGAAAGACATTCAAGAACTGGACAAAAGTGGGTCCCCACACCCACCATAATCAGAATTCTGCTTGGCATCTGCTCTTCTGAGTTTACAAAGATTTCTTAAAAACACCAATTTAACAGAGTCATATTTATTATTTGGAACTTCTAGAATGTGTTAATTTAAAAAAAAAACTACAAGAATATATGCTTAGCATACAAAACAGAGAATACTTTTAAACATATATCACAGGGGTACCTGGGTGGCTCAGTCAGTTAAGGATCCAACTCTTGATCTCAGCTCAAGTCTTGATCTCAGGGTCATGAGTTCAAGCCCCAGGATGGGCTTCACACTGGCCATGGAACTTACTTAAAAATTAAAAAAATAAAAGAAGATAACCCAACTCCCCAGTGATCTCCATTTTCATTTTTCTAGAAACCAAAAAAGTGTGTGTATGTGTGTGTGTATAGAAATGTTATATGGCATATAAATGAATACATTATATATACATATATACATATGCATATAAATATACAGTCAACCCTCGAACAATGCAGGGGTTGTGAGCGCTGACCCCCTGAAAATTTGCATATCACTTTTGACTCCTCAAAAACAACTACTAATAGTCCACTATTGACAGGAAGCCTTGCTGACAGCAGAAATAATCAATTAACACATATTTTCTGTTATATAAATTATATACTATATTCTTACAATAAAGTTAACTAGAGAAAAGAAAACGTTATTAAGAAAGTCATAAGAAAGAGAAAATACATTTATAGTACTGTACTCAATTTATCAAAAAAAAAAAAGTATAAGTGGACCCACGCGATTCAAACCTGTGTTGTTCCAGGGTCAACTGTATACATACATACACATACACGTCATAAAAGTATGATAAACTTCTAAATACAAGGCACAGTTTCAAATGTTTAAAAACATGATTAAGCATGTATTGTATTTAGCTTGTTTTTATTTTTGATACTTATGCAGATTCAAAATATCGAAGTTGAAAATTATTTTTGTTACAATTGTGAAACATATAAAGTTAGAGCGCTTTTAGGGACATAAGTGATGATGAAAACAATTGAAGTCATTAAGCTTCAGTGAGCTTATTAAAGTGTTTACAGATCAAGGTGATTTTGTTTTGAGCTGAATTCAGGTATATCTCTAGAGGTGGCATCAGTAATCCATCTGAATTTTCCAGTACTGCTAACACTGAAAAAAAAGTAAGAAAAAGGTAATTAAAATTATAATTAAACCAACGCTGAGAAATAACTTGAGACAGAAGTTTGTAAGTTTACACAAAAGTTTTCTTTTTGGAAAGGCTTTCAGATTTTCAAAGATAAAATAATATTGGCTGGATATTGTGCATTCTTCATGATGATTGAATATTCCCTGTTTACTTCCTGTAGACACTTCCACAGGCATCAAAATTGAACATTCAAGTTTGAGTTATTTCTAGACTTCCACATTATATTAAATGACAAAATAAGCTGAACAGCAGCATTAGCTGTACAATCCCTTTTATGTATCAAAAAATGTTATTACTAGTAATGTAGACTAGTATATAGACCTATAATTCTGTATACAAGAATATGTGAGGAATAAAATATTAACACTTAGGTAAGAGTAGTTAATCCTGGAGTAGATGTTTGTGGGAGGTGATAGAAAGCTTTCCAATTTCATGTTCTCCCTTTTAGTACTCTGAATTGTTTTGATCATGTATTCCACTGCTTTTATTTTAAGAAGTCAACAAGGACTCTAGGCTCTTTTTGGTTTTCATCTTTACAACTTTTCATTTAATATAAAGGAGAATAGTTTCTAGCACTGTTCAAAAAGAATTTTTCCTTTTAAAAAATATTCTAATTTCTTTCCTAATTTTTTTCAAATTGTTATTATTTCTCCCTTAAACTGGCTGTAACACAGTTTCATAGGCAGGGAGTTTGAAAGACTTCTCATGAGGGAAAATAGAAGTAAGATTTGTGAAGGACGGCCCAAAAAAGAGAGGGCATCGACAGATTTAGGGAGATGGAAAAAAGGTACAAGGAGCAAAGAACACTTCTGGGATAATGCAGCGTGTTTCTTCCCCTCACAACACCAGAAATGACTAAAGATATGCAACAATTAAGTTTGCTTCTCCGAGGAAAAAGAAGGTTGAAGGTGCATCATGCAATTTTCTCAGATGTGTGGCAATTGAGCTCTCTAGTGGAGACCCAAGAAGAAAATGTGTCTCGTTATACACAATGGATTAAATACACAGATGTCTACTCTGTCTCAAGATACCATTATGCTAAGTAAGTGGAGGGAAAGAGGTAGAAATCCTTCAGAATGAGGCGATAAGAGCAGACAGGAGATAGAAACTAAATTTTTTTAATCCAAGAAAGTGGATGGAAGTTTGCAGAGAAGGAAGGTGAATGAGTGACTGCCAGGAGGACTACAATGAGAAGGAAGCCTATTCATGATGCAGAATTCCAGAAAGTCTCAAGAACTAGAGACACCATTTAATACTGACATCCCATGTGAGGTGTGGGGTTGAAAATGGGAGGCTGTTTGCATAAAGATAACTTTAGGCCCTCCTCATCCAGGTGACTGCATGAGCATTTCACTGTACCAATACCCAGCTCCCATGCCCAGAGATTCTGATTGAAGTTCATCTGGATGGACCCAAGTGTGTATTTTTTAAAGTTCTTGAGGTGATTATGAGAGGCAGGGGTGAGCTGGGACTGAGAACCACAGCTCACATACAAACTGAACATTGTTCAGAAAAGGAAACACCATGATTTATTGACTTTACCCAAGATTTCCCATCTAATAGAATTGATCCATAATGAGAAATGATTCATTCCCTCTGTTTTCTTTACATTGGCTGTCCTGCCTCCAGTCCTGCCTGCTGGAGGTGATGTCACCTACCCTCAGCTTCTCCTGGCACTGAGTTTCCAGATAGTGCAACCAGAATCCCAGCTAAAGGAAATTTTTAGGTCAGAAATTATTTCTATATTAAGAAAAAGAGATCATCATCATGCACTATTGAATTACAATCCTGAATATTTTTTTTTCCTCTCGTTTATACCTGCTCTGTGCTTCATGAGAAAAATAGACAAGTACAAATGGAAGAAAGAATGCTGGTGGTCAAGGCGTTAGATGCCCTTCGGTGTTGATTTTAACACCCAGATCACGGCATTTAAAATTGAGGATGCAAGGTTTCATGCCATGCATTGTCATGTTGCTATGTTTTCATACCATGAGAGCAATTTTGATATAAATCAATATTGCTCTGAAAATAGAGTGCTGTCCCTCAGAATGAAGGCAAATGAGGATTTAGAACCCTTGCAGGTTGTACTGTCAGTACTAATTTGAGTGCTAAGGTTCCATTTGCAAACCTAAGTAAACAGGAATGTAGACAGCTTGAACAAGATGAAATTGTGATATTGCCCAAAGGAACATGCTGATCAGGGAAAGCTCAGCATGAATTTGAATCAAAAGCATCTGCAACAACTTTAACTCTGCTTCATGCTGTCAGGCCTGGACTGTGACAAGGGAGGCTTAACCCATAACACCTGGGATGGAGGGGCAGCGAGCCATACACTAGCCATTGTGATAGCCTCTCCAGATTTTTGCAGCACATGGGGGCTTGTGCTAGACAATGACTACATCCAATTCTTCTGCAGCTGTCGATCACAGTAGGTACTGGCAAATTCCGGTTCCTGAACTCATCAGCAGCAATAAATATTTATTGCATGCATAGTGAGCACATGGGAGCAAGACTGAATTTGCACTAAATTTGAGTATTAAAAAGTCTTCCAATTTAGCCAATATACATAAAGACACATGACAGAATTTGTTCCTAAAGAAATGATAAATAACTGCTTATATTATAAAATATCTGGGCCTAGTAGTTACACCCACGGTCTTCTGTGATGGAAGGAAAACCTATGGAAGCCACAGAAAGATTTCCTCTTTACATGAGGATTTTGGCCCTGTACACACCCAGCAGTATTATCTCAGCCAGAGCTCTCTGCCTGAGTAGACACCCTAACTCAGGTGGCAAAGCGCTGTTGTTTGGACTCATAAAGTTTCAGTTTTATAGAAACCACCTGAAAATGGTTACTGAGGTGGGCCAGAGAATCAGAGGGAACAGATGTGACTTCCTACATGGGCAAGATCTGGCTTCAGGGGCCATCGGACGGTGTTTCAACAAGCATTAATCCAAGAGAAGTAATCAAGTTGAAGAGTGAGATACATGCTAAGCATCTCAGTTCCCTGTGGGTGATGGAAATGAAGCCATGTCTCTCTCTCTTTCTCTCTCTCTCTCTCTCTCTCTCTCTCACACACACACACACACACACACACAGGCGAGAATTAAATAAAAATCCTCCTCTCTCCAAAGGAATCCCAAATCTCTTTTCTCTTACATCCTCTGGACCAAGAGCCATGTGGAATACAAAGTAATTGTTCCCACTAACTAAAAACGACCTTTCACTGTTAGATTTGAGTCCCTAAGAAGAAAGAGAGTTTGCCTTGCTAAATATTTTTTTCATCATATCTTGGTGGCAAGTTGAAAACACTAACAAAGGAACATCTTTCTGAGTGCAAATGGGATTGAAAGGAATGAATGAAAATTAGTCCTAGAATAATAAGATTGTGATTTTTAATTATCCAAATATCTTAATTTGGTGTGGTGGGAGTGGCAGGGGTTTGTGTGTGTGTGTGTGTGTGTGTGTGTATATTCGTTTTTACGCGTGTAAGTTTTCTTTGTGTCTACTGTACAAAAATGGCCAAATTAGAAGTCCTGAAAAGCAGGGCAGTAGCCAGTAACACTTAATGGAAAACACACCCTTCTAGGCAGATAAATTAGAGAAAAGGTCTTTATTCTCCAGACTAAAGACAGCTCAGCGACAGGGCTCATGAGCTGGTGATTTCAACCCTCCCCCTATCTCCACTCCCATTGCCGGGTGCTGTAGTATGAGGCACAACCCTACACTAAGTTTTACTGGTTTATCTTCCTAGTGAGCAAAACGCACGGTTGTCCTTTCTATCTTTAAATCATCTTATGGAAGACAAAAACAAACAGGCAAACAAATAACACTACCTGATAAGTTGTCCTACTCCAAAGGGGTGACATAGTCAAATAAGGGTATAAGCCAGAGATTCTAAACCAAAGGCTCTCAGTGCCCTTGGAAATAAAATGTCTTTTGCATTTGTACATTTGCATCTTTCTAGGGATGAAGGGTTTGCAAATGTATCTGTGACTCCAAAAATTTAAGCTTTAAACTAAAGTATGGTGGAATTAGTAATTTGGAAACAATCATAAAAGAATAAATTGGCTTTTAAAAGGTGTCCCTGGATTATCCAGATGAATTTCTAAGACACTAGGGTCTGATTTCACCAAACTTACTTGAAACATTTTAAAAAATGATTTTAGGGGATAATTTCAAATGAAAAGTTTTAAAGTGGTTACTTATAGCCCAAAATTCTAATCTCAAAAGCTGAATAAAAATTCCTGTCTCATAACGAGAAGGGTGTTTTCTTCCATTTATTAATAGTGTATGGGTCTAGTTTCCCTTTGGTTTCTAGCTTTCCTTTTGGTGTCTGGCTTCCACGTTGCAAAAATAACCATTTAGTGACTCTGAAAAGTTCTGTGAAATTCAAGTGACTCTATGTATTTCCCCTCCCATCTTAAGAGAAACACAGATTTGTGAGAATTTGAGATCCCTTTCCATTTTTCTACCTTATTTGAAAATATACTCCACTTGGGTGGATTTTCTTTTTCCATCTAAAGATAAACCATTTCAAGTTTTCCTTATGTTTTTATACCCACGTAAACCTAAGAAATATATTCCATAAAATAGTATATATATATTTTTAAAGATTTTTATTTATTTACTCATGAGAAACAGAGAGACAGAGAGGTAGAGACACAGGCAGAGGGAGAAGCAGGCTCCATGCAGGGATCCCGACGTGGGACTCGATCCGGGGTCTCCAGGATCACGCCCCGGGACGAAGGCAGGCGCTAAGCGGCTGAGCCACCCAGGCTGCCCCCATAAATAGTATAATTAATAAATTATGTTTTTCCATGTGAAACACCCCCTGTTGTCTATTATTGCTTTAGAGCTCTTTAATTTCCTTAAATATTATTGTATTTATTATAATAAAACATCATTACTTTTGTTCTACAGTTTAACTTTTATAATGTTTCGGAGAGGGATAAGGCTGAAGTTAACCAGTGTGATTTACAATACCATCTTTGCTTTTTTGTTTAACATGTTTTTTTTTTTTATAGAGTAATTAGTTTTATAAACATCTCTATGTAAGACAGAAAGTACAATTTTGCTGAATTTGATAGAATGCACTTGATGCATTTGTTTCCTGTTTTTTAACAAATGAGCAAAAATGAGCTTTGTTCTTTAGCCTCAAAATGACAAGCAATTTGCTTTACATAAATATTACATTCCATTCATATATATACATTTTTCAGAAAGAACTAAAATATTTTGTAGATTTTCAAAGAATTCATTGCCTCAAAATGTAAAAAGGGAGGGTAAGAAGAGAGAGCATCCAGTGAAACCCACTGCACCTTCCTTAGAAGTCTCCTAATGAAGATCTCTCTTTATCCCAGTCCTGATGGAAAATTCTGATTGTCTAATTAAATTTTCCCCTTTCTCTTTCACCCATTTCATTTCTTTTCTGATATTAGAATTACATAATGTGTGTCTGTTTTAAAGCATGTAATTCAAGCAATGTGATATTTATAGTTGTTAGAACCTAGGTACTTTTAAAATATATGTTTATATATTATATATTAGTTATATATTAGTTTTAGGTGTTACAACATAGTGATTCTGTACATTGCAAAATGCTTGTCACAATAGGTATGGTCACCATCTGTCACCATACAATCTTATTACAATATTATTGTCTATACTCCCTATGTGGCATCTCCATCTCTATCTCTGTGACTTATTTATTTTATAACTAGAAGTTGTACCTCTTAATTCCCTTTACCTATTTTCTCATCCCTCTATCCCCCTTCCTCTCTGGCAAACACCAGTAGTTATCTGTATTTATGAATCTTTTTGGTTTTTGTTTGTCCATTTTGTTTTTTAGATTCCACATATAAGAGAAATCATATGGTATTTGTCTTTCTCTGTCTGACTTATTTCACTTAATGTAATACCCTCTAGGTCTAACCATGTTGTTATAAATGGCAAGATCTCATTCTTTTTTATGTTTAATATTTCATTGTATATACACCACACGTTTTTTATCCATTCACCTATAGAGAGATACATTGCTTTCATAGCCATATCTTGGCTACTGAAACAGTGCTGCAATAAACATAGGGGGAGATAGATGATAGATAGATAGATAGATAGATGATAGATCTCCTTTTGAAATAGTGTTTTTGTTCTCTTTGGATGAATACCCAGCAGTGGAATTACGGATAATATGATATTTCTATAATTTTTTTAAGGAACCTCCATACCATTTTTCCACAGTGGTCATGTCAATTTACATTCCAACCAACAGAAAGTATGTATTTTTTTAAATTCTCCTAGGGTAGACCACATTGCCTGGGAAAGCAAAAGGAGAAACTTGATGGGGCAATGCCAGGCATCCAGCACTGTTCAGTCTGATGCTTCCCAGGCATTCCCCTGTACTTCTTTATTCTCATCTGTGACTTCCACCATTCTTGGCTTTCATTTGCCAAACTTTGACTTCTACATTCTGACACAGGAGTGATGGCATCCCATCTAGGTTTGATCTATTTTGATGTTCTGTCTTTGAATATGTGTCTGCCCTTTAAAACTGTGGTAATTTATTTTTGTTTTCCATACAGCTTGGTATCTAGCTTGGAAGTCTGGATGCCCCTTTTTATCCAATTTCAAGTCTATTCCACTTCTCTCCAGAAATACCCATTTGTGAATTCAGATGCTTGTTACCAACTTGGGTCCCGCTAAGGCCAGAATTGTCTGAATATTTACTTTAATCACATGGGGAAACACAAACATAACTTGTAATCGTCTGTCAAATTTGTTTGTTTGTTTATTTATGGCAAATACTCAGAATGTATCAGATCCTATCCTAGGAGTTACCCCTATTGAAAAGAAAGAAAGAAGAGAAGAAAGAAAGGAAGAAAGGAAGGAAGGAAGGAAGGAAGGAAGGAAGGAAGGAAGGAAGGAAGGAAGGAAGGAAGGAAGGAAGGAAAGAAAGAAAGAAAAGGACATTTTATTCCAATTCTTAAAACCAGGTAAAGGAGTGCTATGGACTGAATTCATACATTGAAGCTTTAACCTCCAACACAACTACATTTGGAGATGGGTCCAATAAGGAGGTCATAGAGGTTAAATGAGATCATATGGTGGGACCTTAATCCAATAGAACTGATGTCCTTGTAAAAAGAGGATGATATCTGGCAGATTTCTCTCACCTTCTCTCTCCATATGCGCAGAAGACGGGCCATGTGAGGACAGTGAGAGGTGGAGGTCTACAAGGGAAGAGGAGAGCTCTCACCAGAAACCAGCCCTGAAGGAGCCTTGGTCTTGGACTTCTAGCCTCCAGAACTATGAGAAAACTGATTTTTGTTGTTTAAGTCACCCAGCCTGTGGTATTTTGTTATGGCAGCCCAAACAGACTAATATGTGGAAGATAAAAGGCACAAAAAGTTGTGATAAAAAAGGGTATGTGAAAAATAGTGTAAGAAAAGAGAACTGAGGATATAAACAGGTTTCTTCCATTCCTGAAAAGAAAACTATTATTTCCTTTCCCATACCATTATTTCTCCTAAGTGTCAAGGCTAAAAAAGGGGCACCTGGGTGTCTCAGTTAAGGATCTGCCTTTGGCTCAGGTCATCATCTCAGGGTCCTGGGATAGAGCCCCACATGGGGCTCCCTGCTCTTTGGGGAGTGTTTCTCCCGTCTGCTCCTCCTCCCTACATCCCCCCTCATACTCTTTCTTGCCCTCTCTCTCTCTCTCTCTCTCAAATAAATAAATAAAATCTTTAAAAAAACAAAGACTAAAAATAATTCAAGAAACCAGGAATAAAGGTATATGCTCATCTGAAACTAAAAATAGAAAAATATTCTGTTCCTTTGTTCTTTTTTTTTCTTTTTGACTTTCTTTCCTCCTGCAGTGTTTAATTTTTAAATTTTTATTTATTTTTATTATTTATTTGTTTATTTATTTTTTTGCTAGTGCCCTTTCAGGTACACATGGAAGTCCAAGTGTACAATCTAATTGTGGTTAAATGGTTATTGATATTTGATGAAATAAGCAATTTCTTAAAAAGAAGCAAGTCTTGAAACTGGGAGAAACTGTCATCATCTCTAATCTCAATATTGTGTGACATCTATACTTCTCCAATGTCAATTTATCCTTTAGAGTAGAAATGCCTAAGAAATTAAATGGAGTAATACCTGGGTTAAGAATAGGATGAAACAGGTCTTATAAAATTAAAAAAATAGTCAGTGATAGAATTGGTCATCTCTATTTTTATAAACTTGGGCACTATTTTGCTTCTTGAGTTTCCCTGATTTTTTCTCCCATATCAACATTCTCATGGAAATTATGAGCCTGGGCCCTTGGGCTAGAATTTTGAACAGAGGCAGCATCTTTGCTGGTGTGGGTTGATGGCAGCTGGCAATATGGCAGTGGTGTTCAAAATGAGGAAAACAAGGGAGATATCAAGTATGACACAAAGAAGAAAGCATGGATTTTTCAGCACCTGGGTTAGGACATGAATTCAAATGTATTGGATCCTCCCTGGATGTGTGCATTTTGGCAGGTTATTTTTTTTTTTCACTTTTAACATTTTTGTTTCTTTCACGAACCGTAATCCTGAGTGATAAACTCAAGAATAGCATTATTTTGAGACCTCAGTGTTTGCTTCATTTTGAATTCACAATAAATAGAAATTACACTGTTACCTGTTTCTTTTGATAAAGCATTGTAAGCAGTGCCATAGTATTCAAGAATAGTCCATTACCTCTGATGTATATAATTAATCATGAGTTACTCCAAAATTGAAAAGACACTTGTGTCTTAATCACTATCATTTTATTTCTTATTTTGATCCATTATTTTTTTAATTCAAAGGCGTTTCTGTTAATATGTTCAAAATAATGTCTTAATGCGTAGAAAAATCACTCAATTTCTAAACATTTTATCAGGATGGAATGTAAGCAGAACTTGTTAATTATAAAAATTATTAGCCTGATTTATACTACAATTGATTAGTGCCATATCACACAACAATAGTCCTGTAATCTGTTAAGAAGGAGCAATGTCATTTCTATCATATGATTTGCCTCTGAAACACAAAGCACAAAGTTTTTCATAAAAACTATGAAACGTGGATAAATGAACCAAGAACACAAAAGTGAAAGGATTAATAGTCTCTTTTCTGGTAAGTTTGATAAATCTAGTTGTCTCCATAAACTATTATTAAAAATAAAACATTTTATTATTACTTATTATTAGATAATTAATATTATTAATATATCTATTGTTAAAACAAAATATAAAAATTATTAAAATAAATAGATATGAAATTTTAAACTATTTTTAAAGTAAAGTTCCTTTTATTTGAAAAATAAAACAAATTATATCTGCTATGATAGAATCTTTACACTGAGAAATTTAGTCATTTCTCTCACTATCAGGAAAAGTAGTTTGTTATATATAGGCATTTACTTAGAAGAGCACACTCCAGCCTTTTCTCTTGGGTAAAATGTTTTTGATAGTACTCTATAGTAGACAAGTAGAGAACAGATAATTCTTACATATTTTATTTGAAAATTCTGAGTTACACGTTTTTGGTGCTTTAGATAGTTGGCCACTGGGATTCTGTTAAGAACTCCATTTTCCCAATGTTACTTCCCCTTTTTTGTATCAACATTGGTGCCTCTTACATTTCTAGGAAATATTGATCATCCTTAGTAAAATAAGTTTCCCAGTGGTTACAAATGACTTGTGGATGTGGTGAAAGAAAGTTCATTGATCTCAAATCCAATAACCCCATATGTGCAGACAGAAGCCTTTATGAATCCTATTTATTTATAGGTTTCTATTAAGTCACTCAGCTCATAGGACTCGAGGTACTGGTTTATCATTATGACTGTGTCTTTGAAGCCAATAACAAAAATACCAACAGCATATTATGAATAAAATCAGTTTTACTTAGACCCATATTCAAACAATAATACTATCCCATTAAAATAATTGGTTTCTTCAAATTTCAATAAAACCTTGCTTCTTTGGCGTTTTCATCTATGTGAGAAGTCATTTTTTCCTATTGTTGTATCATACACTTACTTAAATTATAGCTTCCTCTTTTTCAATAAAAGACCTTTTATTAAAAACAAAGCCAAACCATGAAAAGATGTTCTTAAAAACTATAGCATCACCTGAAACAATCTGAAGAGTACCATTTATTTATGATAATATCCTAATAGTTTTTTAACTAATTAATTGAGAGAAGTAGTTTCTGCTCTAATACATTTTAAAAATTCATGTCTTTTAAAAAATTCACTTTCCTTCATGGTCTATTCTTCATAATCTAACATTTTAATGTTGGAATGGAAGATGTATTTAGGTAACAAGAAGCTGTTAATAAGAAGGAATAGCTACCAGAAAGACTAACTAAACACTGAGTTTATTCTTCTAAAGATTCAACTGACTGGCAATTTCGAGACGTGGCCAGAAAATAAATGGCCCCTATTGTGCTCTAATTGTCTATTAGTCATCTTGCCAATGAAGTCCAGCTGTAGTGTTCTCGGGGTGATTGAACATGACCCTTGGGGTACATCTGCCATTTCAAGGCAAAAGAAAATTCCAACCCAAATAATTGATAGTCCGGAGTCTCTTCCTACATCTTTTCCTTCTTTTCTGCCCCGATCCCTTCAGATTTAATACTCAGGTTGAATGCTTTGTCTTAAAATTGATGCTTTGCTTATTTCTCCATTGCCTTTCCTTTGCTGCCATAATTCTTCACCTGTGAGGAAATAAAGCTCACATATGTAGACCTGTTCGCTGTACTGACAATGAGGTGGATGTAAGCTGCCGTTCAGGCAAGGTCTGTGTTTTCATGCTGAATCTCAGCTGAACTGCAAAGATGCATTTCTCTTAGTGACAGCATTGGAATAAAGTTGCAACGTGTTGCAACCAGCTGTTTTTCAGAGAAGTAGCCTCTTTATTTGAGTAATATACATTTATTGCTAATACTGAAATGTTAATGTTAATAAAACTATTGCATGTACATATTTCAACCACTGTGCAAATGTACAGAGTTTTTCAAAACGTTAATTATAAATTCAGACAACTCTGCTCAAATATACTGTCAAAACATGAAGAGGCAATATCATTAAAAAAAAATAAAAGATAGGCCCTGTATTATAAATACATATCATACCATATTGAGCACAAATGGGATTTGAGGCATAAAGAGAATTTATATCAAAATTATTTTGACGTGACAATCAACTAATCAGTCCTTTAAGAAGGCTATGCTGCCAAGTGAAGTTTCTAGGCTGCTGTCAGCAAGTATTTGGCAGGATCAGTCCCTAGTTCTGAGCTAACAGCAGACATGGCCAATCAATCATGGTGCTCTTTCTTGCTGAGTCCAGATTCAGACTTAGGTATCATCACAAGAGCCAAATCTATTACTCTTTGTAATAGCTGCCTGAAGAATTGTGTTGTGAAAGGTTTTATCTGTGATCTCAGTTTTGGGTGGCTCTTCTAGGCAGTTGAAGATCGCTGTTATAAACAAGTGATGTCTCATTGTATATAAAAATAATTCAATTTCAATACCTAGCCCATTGAAAGAGACTAATTTACATCTCATAAACAACCAATAAGACCTTCTGATCAAAACTATCCATTTTTCTCCCATGTGATCATCTACTTCTCTTGTGTCCTTTTCACAGTCCAACCATCTGACACAAATTTCTTATATGTATTATCTATTTCCTGACATCTAATGCCCCAACCTTCTCCCATTTCGCCTCAACTGAACTTTTTTTCACTTAGATTATCAATTACTTCTATGTTATTAAATCTAGCAGATAATATTTTAAAGATTTTATTTATGTATGTATGTATGTATGTATTTATTTATTTATTATTATTATTATTATTATTATTATTATTATTTTTTTTTTTTGGAGAGACCAAGCAAGCACAGGGTGGGGAAGAGGCAGAGGGAGAGCTAGAAGCAGACTCCCTCCTGAGCAGAAAGCCCAACCCAGGGCTAATCCCAGGGCTCCGAGATCATGACCTCAGCACAAAGCATATGCTCAAAGGACTGAGCCACTCAGGCCCCCCTGGCTAGCAGATAACCTTTAATCTTTATTTTATTTCCAAGCAGCCTTCAATACTGCCTACACTTCCTCCACCTTTAACCTCCTCTGTCCTTAATATTCATCGTTCTACACACTACTAAATTTTTTCTTTGTCTTTCTCAGTTTCTTGTCACCTCCTAAATCTGTCACCAAATCTAAATGGTTGTTCTTCAGATCTCTATCCAAAGTTCTTCTTTTCTTGTCCCTTCGTACATTCCCCCCATGTACATCTACTCTGTATCTTAAATTACCTCTGTACACCAATTCCCACTAAGTCTCTATTTATAGCATGAACATCTCTCCTGGGCTCTGATTTATATTTCAAATCCTTACTTGGCAACCCTGCTTGATTCACAAGTACCTCACACTAACCAAATCAAAACACAATGCTCTGCCTTCCTTCAGAACCCCTGCTGCTTCTTCAGTGCACCCTATTTTAGCAAATGCACCCGCCTTTCTACCAGGATGCTCAGGCTAGAAATGGGAAACTTTCTTGTTGTTTTTTTTCCCCCTTTCCTATCACTAGCATTTTCATCTCTTCTGCCCCTTTCACTTTTTAGGATTTTTTTTTTGTATTGATCCACTACTCTCAATTCCCATGACCACTGGTAGAATTTTTCTTCCTATTTCTACTTGTGCTCCATCCAAGCCAATCTTCTTTATATTGCCACCAGTGATTGTTGTAAAGTGCAAAAGCCACATTGCTATTTAAAGCCCTATGATAGTGCTTTAATTATCATTTAGGTGTCATTACAAATGATCCAAGGATTGGATTGAATGTAAATGACATGAAATCACAGGTTTCTCCCCTGGGATGGCTCCTTTCTGGGTCTTTTGCTGCATTTTTCAGCTAATCTCTTTTTTTCACCACATCTATACTAAGCTTGTCTCTGTTGAGTAACAGATCCTCATCGTCTTGCCTGAGGACCATCAGGCACGTTTTATGATTTCAACCTGGTGCACCTGTTACCCACCCTCATACTCCATTTTAGGCAATCCTTACTCATCTTTCAGGATTTAGGTTATACATATATTCTTCAGGAAGGCCTTCTCTGAATACTGAACTTGAGTTACTTACTCTTGTTGTATGCTTCTACAGCATTTTCGACTTGACTTTTGGAAACAATTACCACACTTGCACATTTTATTGATTCCATCAAAGCAAATTTCATATTTGTCTAGCTCTTGGCTGTCTATAGTCTGTAGACATCAATCAACTGTAGACAGTCAAGAGCTAGACAGGCACTTCAGAAATGTTTTGGAAATATTGGTAGTTCTGGGAATTTTGTAGAGGAATTTGAAAATATATTTTTCCTTCTTAAGAGCAGGACTTTGGCTTTAGAGTAATTATCTCTTTTCCATGGGATGCAATCCAGCGAGACTGTAAGCCTGGGAGCTTGCTGGCCCTTCTCTAGTCTGAGATCAGAAATGAAAACAAGTTTTTATGATTTGATGATTCCCTCCTGGAAAATGAATCATGAGCAGGGTGGCACAAAAGGTAGAACCTGGGACTTTATTCCTCTGTAAACGCTCTTGGCACTCCTGTCTCTCAGCTCTATACCTTCCCATTTCCGAAAGTGCTATCCCTGCCCTGATGATACTTCTTAGGGCTCTGTATTTGTATTTCCTATTTCTTAAATTCTCTAAAGCTGTTTTCTATTATTTACAATAAAAGAAACCTGTCAGCTTTTACTTTGTTCTTTTCTTTTAACACGTCAAAGATGCATGATGACTTGCTGGGCTTTCTGGATTGGAATCCTGGGTTTTTCTGTAGCCAATGCTTTAAAATGGTAACATTTAACCTATAGCCTCAATCCCTCTTTGCCTAGGTTCTATGTGGTTTCTAAGCATCTCCATTTCTGTCAATCTTATACTCATTCATTCCTTTACACAATTCCCCCGTAAATATTTATTATACTCTCTCCTTATACCTCAGATAATGGCTAGACACCAGATATACAAAGGTGATGAAAACATATCACTTTGTATCAAAACATTACTGATAAGATACACAAAGAAATTCAAACTCTCCAGATATGATACATTCTACAAAAATATTACATACAAAGTAAATATCCTATTATGAGCAGTGGAGGACTAAGTTTCTGTGATAGCCCGTGGTATCATGGAAGGCTTCTCAGAGGTGGGGACAGCCAAGCCATGAATGGAAAGAACATATGTTCATGAGGGCATGTAGTAGAATAATTAAGAGCACAGCCTCTGGCGTCAGACTGAGTTCAGACTCTGGCTCAATAACAATGGCATAGTTTTTTAAACCAAACCAAACAATATAAATACACACACACACAAACACACACACACACACAATCACGTTAAATCTCTTTGAAACTGACAGTTTATAGGGAATACAGAAGACAAAGGAATATGTTAAATGCTATCACAAGGATGCAGTCAGCAAAGTTCACAATTTGGAAAACTCCACAGAACAAAATGTGCTTTTTTGTATTAAATACAGAGCCAGTAGAAATCAGAGAGCAAGATAATCTATAAATTAAAAGAAACTTAAGAGACATAATAATCATATGGAAACTTCGGACCTTGTTTAGATCCTGATTCAAATAATCCAATAGAAGAGTACAACCATGGAAATTTAAATACTGACTGGATTTTGAAGAATAATTGCTAATTTGTAGCTTCAACAATGGTATTTTTGTTATATTTAAGAAATATTCCTTATATTTCAAACATATATACAGAAATATCTATATTAAATAATATATCTGACATTTGCTTCAAAATGATCCACTTGCAAAGGGAAGTAAAATAGGATTGTATAAAAGCCAAGGGTGGACATGAGTTGTGGATGAATGAACATTGGATAGCTAAATTACACTAAATTTGTATTGACATTTTAGAAAATAAAAATAAATAAAAATCCTGGATCTGCCACTTACTCAGACTAGCTGTGATCTTTGATGAATTACACAGTATCTCTATTTTAATTTTAATTTTCTTTTTGTGAAATAGAGATAATAGTAAACTACCCCACAGGATTATTGTGACCATTAAATAAACTAGTCTATGTAATATGTTTAGAGCTATGCCTGATCCAAACATATGCTATCTAGGATTAGTTGTATTTTTTCCTTATTAGTTGTATACCAAGAGGATGAACTACATGAAAAAGAAGACTAGAGGAAACTGAATATACTAGAAATCTACAACAGGGATGGAAGTTAATAACGTGAGAAATTAAGTTTTAAGCAAGTATAATGATATTTTTAGGGAACAGTGAACGCATTTGATCAATTCCTAAATAATGAATTTATAATTCTAGAACTTGAACTCAGTATATAAGAATAGAGAGAATAGAAAAATAAATAATTTTTATCCTGTTTGTTTTAATTTGTGTTAAACTGTAACACCTGTAGAAAAACGCAGTGATAATTTACAGTTAACATGGTTTGGTCATCTAAAAATCTTATAATGCATTTCTAAAGGGAGCTAGTTTCACTATGATAAAGTTTTTCAATGCTATTGCCTTCATGAGAACCACATTTCATAGTTCACTACCCATGATGCTTTTAATCTTCCAAGTTAATGGCTTTACCTAAATTCAGCCAACCTGTATAAATCATGGAAAACATATATTCCTTTCCATGTGAAGTATGATTTATTATATTATTATTAATATTATTATTATGATAATTACCTCTCTACACATTGAGTCCATTTTCGGTTTAGAATGTTTTTGCCTATTTGTTGTGTTGTAAGTGATAACTTCAATAACCACCTTAGTTACTACATCATTGATGAACTTGCATGCTGTTGAAATCATTTTCCAGAGGTAATGTGTTTCTGGCCTAGCTTGTCTCATTGTTTTATTGAATGTATGAGAAATGTTGGAAATAGCAACACTTTAAATTAACAAAATGATCATTTGTAGTCATGTGGGAATATTGAAGATGAAAAGAACAAAATATGGCCATGTGCCTAGAATAAATATATAGACTTCTTTTTTTTGCATGCAATATTGACTAATTTAGTGTTTATATAATGTGTCTAATGGAGACCGTGGAAGTGATTTATAATTTTTTTAAAAGTACTATTCATTTTATTTTTAAGTTAGTTCAGCAATTTTTTACTTTAAAAGAAACTCGATATGATTTTTTGCTTTCCACACAGAAAAATACTAAAAGTTAAACCTTCTATAAATATATCAGTAAGATCTTTACAAATAGAAATATTAAGTTGTCTCATTATTTAGGCATATCACATTATAGAAATTTAAGTCAAATTAAAATTAAATAAAGTCATGTGTTTTATGGTATGAACATCTCACAGATATGAAAATTAACAATTCTCAGTACAGAAATAAAGGAGGAGAGTTCACTGACAGACTTTTTAATAATTAATATTAATAATTAATGATGCTGGTGTCACCACATAGACAGTTACTTTACCTAATCTCCCTTATACTAAGGGAGATTCTTAGTATTAGATTCTTATTCTCCTTTCTACTCGCCTGCTACAGAAGGTAATTGTCAGCAAAAGTTCAAATCACTAACCCATCTAGCTTTTTTCATCCTACAAAAATGTGGCTTTCATTTGTGCAATTTTCATAAGTCAGGCTTATTTTTCTCCTCCTTTTCTGGAAGCTACTACAGTAGCTTGATCCATTCTAGCTCTTTGAGTGCTTTCAGACTCATATTTTCCAGCATTAGTTTACCATTCCTGAAAGCAGGTGACAGAAATCAGGTGAAGGGCAAGTGCTGAGGCACCACAGCAGCTCCCAGAAAATATAAGTGCATCGTAATGATTTGAGACAAAACCCACTTGTAAAATCTTATTCTGCATATGTATGTGCATTTGCAGTTGAGATATTTGTGTCACATTCCTACGTTTTATTTAAATGGACAGTAAAATTGGATTGGCCAGGCACTGAATTATAAATGCTTTAAAATCAAACCCACTTTTTTTGGATGAGAGTTTATTTGGAGGGTATATTGCATAATGCTTTATGGATCTAAAACATAATAAGTCTAAATATTCTTTCAGAATTATGAGATTATTCTAATTCATTTAGGGAATGTAATCCTTTTACTCTATCAATAATTGTTACAAAGTGACATTAAGCCTTTCATTTTGAATAGGGTTGCATTTTTGCATGATCTGGTTATCTAAATAATAATAATAAATAAAATAAAAATGAAACATACTTAAAGATTAACCTTTTACTTTGCTCCAAAAACAATGACTATGATCTTTATATGTAAATTATAGAGTAAGAAAATAATACAGCACATATAAAGGGGGGGGAGGTAATTGGGAAGAGAAAATAATGAACAGAATAGAACTCTACAGGAATAAGGAGACTATATTCTCTCTCAGAAAACCTTAACCTTGGTTTTAAGGCCTTCCAATAGATTCATTTGGGTTTATCCAAAATCATTTCCCTTACTTAAAGTCACCTGATTATGGGCTTTACCTACATCTCAAAATGACTCCACAGAAACACCTAGATTAGTTTTTAACTGAGTAAGTGGGGACTATAGCCTAGCCAAGCTGGCACCTCAATAAAGCCATCACATCTGTGAATTCCCTTATCTTCCTTAAGAGTAATCACATTGTCAGATTTGAAAGTGTCTCTGAGCTCCTGCCTGTTCATATTCTTCTGCTTTTCCTTAGAGAACCATCATATTAAACCACCACATTGGATTACAAAATATTATCTTGCTTTTGTCTTGTCCCTGAAATTTATAAAAAGTGGTGATACTGTGTATTTATGTGAGGTATGCTTTTTCCAATTAATATATTTCTGAGACATTCTCAATTTGGTGTGAATAGATGTTATCATTCCTTTCTAATCCATTGTTGGATTATTTGACTGCACCAATTGTTTATTAATCCATTCTCCTATCTATGGCTATGTCATTTGTTCATTCTTATTTACTACTCAAACAATAAATAAATAAATAAATAAATTTTGAAGCTTTTTGTACATATATATTTCTTCACTTGTCTAAAGAATTCTCTGGATAAGCACTTAAAACAGGAATCCCTGGATCTTATGCCGTAAATCCAGGTTGACTTTACAAGATGTTATAGTGATAACAGATTCACTTTTCTTCCCTTAGAATCAAAATGTAGATCTTTATCAATACATGGTTGAATCAGACTATGTTAGGCTCCTATTGGGGTTGTAACAAATTACCATGATTTAATGGCTTGAACCATACAAATTTGTTCTGTGAGGATTCTGGAAATTGTAATAACAATATCAGTTTCTCTGGGCTAAAGTCAAGGTGTCAATAGTGCTGATTAACTCTGGAGGCTCTGAGGGGAAAACGTATTTCCTTGACTTTTCAGCTTCTTCTAGTAGCTGCCTGTATTCCCTGGCTTGTGGCCCTTCCATTGCTCTAGAGTTAATATATTTCTACATAAAATACCTCCATGGAATGATGGACGGTTTTTTCCAAACTTTTGGGTGCTCTATGAAATTCAATGCTATATCACTAGTCAGGGCTTGGAAATTTTTATTTTACTTTTATAAATGTACTTGCCTTCATTTGATTAGTTTAGGGATATTTGAATGTTAAAAATTATTATATTCTACCATGATTTCATGAAACAAAGTTACCAAACAATTATTTTTATTAAATGAAGGTAAATTTTGTGTAACAACATTGTTCATATAAACATAAATCCACACTTATTTTTAGTCCATTGGTTTATTTCTAGCATGTTAAGGGCATTATTATATTTATAAGGTTAAGAATTTAAAAGAAAGAAAAGAAAGAAAGAAAGAAAGAAAGAAAGAAAGAAAGAAAGAAAGAAAGAAAAGAAAGAAAGAAAGAAAGAAAGAAAGAAAGAAAGAAAGAAAGAAAGAAAGAAAGAAAGAAAGAAAGAAAGAAAGAAAGAAAGAAAGAAAGAAAGAAAGAAAGGAGGGAGGAGGGAGGGAGGGACGGAAAGAAGAAAGGAAGGAGGGAAGAAACTAAAGCTGTGATTGCAGGTATGGCTCAGGGGAAGAGCATTTGATCATAACTCAAAACAGCCCAGTTTCAAATCCTAATGCCCACTAACAATTTTTGCAAATGGATCACTCTTTTGGGAAAGATTATGGAACTCATGTCCTGACATTTTCTTGTTCTTATTTTTGTTTTCATTTCTTTCCATGTACTGTCATTTGGAAACTTAGAGCAATTCTTGTCTTGTTATCTCACAAAATAATTTTTATAATGCTTTTTTAATTTTTTTTAAAATTTTATTTATTTTTTTTTTATTTATGATAGTCACAGAGAGAGAGAAAGAGGCAGAGACACAGGCAGAGGGAGAAGCAGGCTCCATGCACCGGGAACCGATGTGGGATTTGATCCTGGGTCTCCAGGATCGCGCCCTGGGCCAAAGGCAGGCGCCAAACCACTGCACCACCCAGGGATCCCTATAATGCTTTTTTTTAAATAATATCTGTTGTTGTAGTCAAGACTTCAGACTTGCCGTAGTACATAGACAGAGTTAATCCCATCTCTATCATTTACCACATTTGTATTTTGAAGCAAATTTTGAACAATAAGCCTCATTTTGCTTATGACTAAAGAAAAACGATTATTTCCTGTTAGAGTTCTTGTATTCACAGTGTTCATATTTTACTTAAGCAATAGCTAAAATTGAGAAGATTATTTTAATAGTTTGTGGATTTATTATTCGACTGTGCTTCAATTCTGATCACTGAAAACTAACTTTGGGGTACCTGAGAGGCTTAGTCAAGCCTCCAACTCTTGACTTCAGTTCAGGTCATGATTGCAGGGTTGTGAGATTAAGTCCCATATCAGGCTTCATGCTGGAATGTGGAGTCTGCTTAAGATTCACTCTCTCCCTCTCCCTTGCCCCCCTCTGTGCCTTTCCTTCCCTTTCTTAAACAAAACAAAACAAAACAAAACAAAACACACCTAACTTTGAATAGTTTTTACACAAAGAAATGAAAAAAAAAAACAAAGCTAGACAAACCAACAATCAACAAATAACCACAAAACCCTGAACTCCAAATGAATATACCACCTACTAGGAGGTAAGACATTTGCAAATTACGTGTTGAGATTTAAAATAAGTTCCCCTGAAATTTTGAGAACAAAACCAGATTTTTATTTTGAAAGGATGACTAGAAGTTTATATGTGCTATTTTCATTCATTTTAGAACCTAAACAAGTTTTTGTACCTTCTTTATTAAAAGTCAACTTGTTACAGGGAAATCACACTTCTCCTTTAGTCACATACATTATTTCTAATTGTGTTCAAGAAGCAGACTTACTAGGCAGCCCAGGTGGCTCAGTGGTTTAGTGCCACCTTCAGCCCAGGGCGTGATCCTTGAGACCCTGGATGGAGTTCCGCGTTGGGCTCCCTGCATGGAGCCTGCTTCTCCCTCTGCCTGTCTCTCTCTCTCTCTCTCTCTCTCTCTCTCTCTCTGTGTGTCTCATGAATAAATAAATATATATATATATTTTTAAGCAGACTTACTCTTGTCAGAGTCAGAAATAATTTGTGGATTGCTGCATGTCTTTTCTTAAATGAGTCCCCAAATTCCCCAGAAGGATATCTTGAAATCATCCAAGATAGAGACACTGGACTGAAACTACCTAGCTTCATTATCATTATCGTTGGCTGTTTGGAAAAATAAATTCTTATTCTTAATACTAAGATAAATGCTAGATTAAGCATGCAGATGTCTGACCATTCCCTAGTTCTTTCAATTCAGATTCTATGTCTCAAAATATTTATAAAGCAAAATGGTTGTAAATGGTTGTAAATATACAACTAACATATATTTTTGTTTGGTATAATGCAGAGAACTTAAATTATTTCCTGCATTTTCTTACAGAAACCACAAACGGCTACTAATTTATTTTGAAAATCAGGCCATTTCAGCTAGCTAGATGAAAAGACGTAATTTAAGTGTACTAGTCAGAAAAAAAAAAATAAAACAAAACACAACCTTAATCTCCAAGGAGCAGAATTTTTTAAAAAATATTTTATTTATTCATGAGAGACACACAGAGAGAGAGGCAGAGACATAGGCAGAGGGAGAAGCAGGCTCCCTGTGGGGAGTCTGATGTGGGACTCGATCCTAGGACCCTGAGATCACACCCTGAGCCAGAGGCAGATGCTCAACCACTAAGCCACCCAGGTGCCCCCAGAAACAGGTTTAAAATCTAAAGAATAAAATACGATTTTCACTTAAATACCAAACCATATAATACCTCTGCAAATTAGTTTGTTATCTGTTACGACTTTTAAGAACTATACAAAAATTTAATAGTGAACCTAATACCTTTTTCCTCAGTGAGGCCATAATAAGACTTCTCTTGTTTGTTTATATGTTTTTTTAATTCATACAAAACTACTCAAATTGAAACTACTCAATTGAAACTAGTATAGCCTTTTTGGAAGACTATTTAACAACTTTTATCAAGGATTTTACCTAAGATAGATCCTTGATACACTAGCTCAACTTCTAAGTTTTTTAAAATAACAACCATGAATCCATTAAAAGTTGCACAGAGTTTTGTTCTTTTTTAAGATTTATTTTTATTTATTTGAGAAAGAGGGAGAGAGGGTGCATGTGGGAGTGTGGAAAGGGCAGAGGGAGAGACTCTCAGGCAGACTTCCTGCTAAACTCAGACATGAGGCTGCAGTCAGAGATTATGACCCCAGCCAAAATCAAGAGTTGGATGCCCAACCCAGGATTTTGATTATTGTAATAGTCTAAATAGAAATAGCTTAAATGTATAGGAACAGGAGACTTATTAAATATAATTTCTTCATGCAATGCAATATTATAAAGTATATATCTAAAAGTTATTTAAGGTCATGAGAATACACTCACAATGTATTGATGATGAAAAAATACATTTTTAAAAGGTTATATACAAGTTATAAATCACCTATCTTCCTATATATACAAAAAACATGATAAAAATGGAAGAAAATTCAATGTAATTTTAAAAATGCTTAGGTTTAAATGGAAAAATTATAGTTAACTTGTTTTTCACCTTTATGTATTTCCCAAATACTCTATAAAATATTATGATAACTTTGATCACCTGGTGAAAATATTAAATTAAAATTTTAAGTGTATAAAAAATTAAATATAAAAAAATACCCTAGCCTCTCTAAGCATTAATTTTGTAAATTTTTCCCATATTATGTTATATAAATATAATGAAAAACACAGAACAAGACTAAGGGGCCTTAGGTAAGCCACTAAACCTTGTGTGTCTTGGTTTGCTAATGTATTAAATGTGCCTTATGTTGCTCTCTGGAGTGAATGAAAATGAATAAATCTCGGTCCACAAACTCAGATGGGCAATAGATGGCTTTATATTTGAACTATCTTTCCATTTCTTTCCATTTCATGCACCTTAACATTTCAGAAAAATAATATTCCCAGCAGAATAGCATCCAAATCTCAGTGGACAAGGTGTTTTTTACATAGCAACAAGATATTGGTAAAAAGGGAATTTAGTTCAGTCCTGCCGACATCCATGATGGAATCTATTATCTCTTGTTTTCTGTCTAAGTTGTCTTTGAGTTGTCTTTTTTGTCTTTTCCAGGACAAAAGACCTACAGATTCTTTTTTCCATTCAATTACCTTCTTTTCCCTCCACTCTTACCTCAGTCCAAGACAATATTTTCTTGAAGTGCTATAAATACAATAATTGTGAACCAGACTACACTTGGTTAGAATCCCAATTCCATCACGGAATGGCTATGTGACCTTTAGCAAGTTATATAACTCTGTGCCTCACTTTTCATATCTTTAAAATGAGAGTAATTACAGCGCCTATTTCATGGGATTATTGCAAGTGTTTCATGAATTAAGTGCCTAGTCAAGTGTCTAGAATCATGTTTGCAGCACGGTAAGTGGTGAAGAAGTGTTATTATGTGTATTCTTAGTGTGATAAAGGAAGTGGAGGTGGGGAATGAAAGGCACAAAGGGTGTTTTCTTTTTTTTAAAAGATTTTATTTATTTATTCAGATGCAGAGGGAGAAGGAGGACCCCGCTATGTGGCACTCGATCCCAAGACCCCAAGATCATGACCCCAGCCAAAGGCACATGCTTAGCTGCTTAGCCACCCAGGCTCCATGGATGTTTTCATTATGTTCTTATTTAGTTGTTGTTGTTTCTACTGAACTCACTACTATCCCTGCATTTCCCTATGCCTTTGCCCTGACACATGCATCTCTATGGCTTCTCTGTCCTTTATCATCTATCATGTCCAAGTTGGTTGTATGGGGTTCTCTTTACATTAACAAGTTCAGTTCTTTGGAAGCTCTCGAAGGAAGCCTGCATTTAAAAAGAAGCCTCCTCTGTGCAGGAACTTGGAATGTCTACTTACTATGCTTTATTCCTATGATGTGCTGACCTTGAACCATTGTCCTTAGGCAGAGTCTCTCTCAGCCCTGGTTACCAATCAGGGACTGGAGCATCCTTTTTTATCCCTTTTTCCTTCAGAAGGCTTAATTCTCATGTTCAGGTCTAGATAATTGAGCAGTATTTCACCCAGAATAACCCAGAATTGTCCCAGATCTTTATGCAGGTAAGATTCTGAGTGATTCCCATCGGTAGCCCAAAGTTTCCCAAAGTGGCCTGTAAATATGTTTCTCCTCGGCCTTTTAGTACTAATAATAGTTGTAGAAGGATAGTCACAAGTATTTTCGTGGAACATACCTTCATTATTACACAAAAACATAGAATTTTACACAAACGTTTTTATTCAGAAATCACCAATGTTTGGACTCTTTGTAAAGTATAATTTGGACTGGCTACATTTCTTTTACAATTTAATTCATCTAAATATCAATTAAAGTAAAGATCAATAGTCAATATTCATAGAGAACTATCTGTATGTCAAGTTCTGCAGTAATCAACATTGTAATAGTTAATCTTTAATCAGTTAATCATTATAACCTGTCTGTGAGATAACTGTTAATTTTCCTAACAATGATTTTCTCCCTAAATGAGGAGGTTAAGAAACTGGCTGATATTTAATGTTTGGTAAATAGTATGATCAAGAATGAAACTTACATCTAGTTGGATTCCAAACCCAAGTTTCAGATATTCAATTTTTTTATTATTATTTATCCACTAGACAACACTAATAAAGGTAAAGCACCAAGGCTGTCACCTGAACTAATGGTACACAAAAATGACAACAGAATTATCTGAAGAACATAAGTTCTATACATATAAATCTTATTGTCTTTGGGTTTTCTTAAAGTCATTACCCATCTCATTTTCCTGCCTCTCAAATATTTATTTACTGCTTACTATGTGCAAGGCTTTAAGCAAAGGGATAAGTGAGAAGGAGTAACTGTCTTCCAGAATTCATATTTACTGAGAGGTTTTTAAAAAATCAACTAGCTGCACTAAAAATCGAACTTTGACATGTGTTTTAGTAAAGGATTAACAAAATTGTTAGTAGAATATAGAAGAGAAAAACTTATTTCAATGATTACAGAAGATTACATCAAAGACATGAAATTTCA
This sequence comes from Canis lupus baileyi, assembly GCF_048164855.1. NCBI lineage: Eukaryota > Metazoa > Chordata > Mammalia > Carnivora > Canidae > Canis > Canis lupus. The sequence continues at coordinate 12,072,352 of NC_132873.1, forward strand.
TCTGGGCCTTTGAGGTAGAGGAAAAATAAACACGGACAGAAGATTGGCAAAAAGAAACGAACATATGTAGAAAGCTTGATATTTGATGAGGCTCAAAAGGGGTAAAAGAACATGTATTACAGTATTATCATGGTCTAAACAGTTATTGACCATTAAGTTACCCAAATTCTTGGCATTGTTAAGGTCTCTCAGGTAAGAATTTTTTTGGATGGCAGAAGATAAAAAGTAGAATAAATGATAGTATAAACACAGCTCTTAAACCAAATTCCTTGGTGTGACATAAAGCTTCTTAAAATGCTTTTTACAAAATATTGGTCACAAGCACTTCTCAAAGAATGCTGACCTGAACCTCTATTACCGTTTCCTACTTTTTGATCTAGACACAACAACATTTGGTTTAAAAAAGGTTCTTCTTGCTAATGGAGTATAATTCTTATTTTCATCAATATTTGATATTAATAATGCTTAGAACATAGGGGAATGGCACAGATTCGGGTATAGAATGTCTTTTCATCATAAAGATTTATATCTTTCTTAAAAGCTGCATTTTCACTTTGAGGAAAAGGCTGATGATATAATGTATGGTTTGATGTAAAAGTTGGCAGGTGGCGAAGAAGGGAAGGGGGAAGTTGTGTATGGCTAAACATTAAAGTGTTAGAAAACATAAAATTAGTAATACCCTGACCCAAGTTATGAAGGATTTTGAAACAGTAGAAATGTGGCATTTTTATTAAAACTTAAAATATGCATACTCAACACCAAATAAATCAATGATGGGTTATTATAGCTCTCCTAGCCTGAAGGCCAATGTTACCAATGATACAGAATTTGCTTTGATAGAGCAATAAAGTAGGAATTCAAATTGTATCAAACTCCCCAATTAGCCAGTAAGAGTCAGATATGAGCTGCTCTGGTTATACTGATTCCAGTATAGACTAAAACTCCAAATAAAGTAAACCTTCAAAATTATGTTACAAAGCTGAAAAAATCATCCCCAGATATTAAAATTAGTAAGTATGAAAGATGGCATTCCTCATTTCAACAAACAGGTTCACTTAAGAGGTTTAGAATTAGAGTGTTACTGAGAATGGGATATTTCTGTGTGTCATCAGGAAAGCTAGAGTTTCTTATAAATTGGGAGGCTATTCCTTTGTACATTATCTTACCTTCTACTCGAAGTACATTCCTTTAGATATTCAACCTTCAAATGCCTACTTCCTCTTCAGGACAGCTCATATTTTTCAACCTCTAGAAATTCTTTTCTAAATCTCAGATGGTTTTGTTTCTACTCTTGTGAGTCTCCTAATTATATTTTAATCACTACAGTAAATACGATTGGAAATTAGAAATGTGTGTGTGCTTGTCCTTCTCTTTCCCAAGCCATTCACTTTTTGAAAGCCAGGACTGGCTATTTTTATCTCTGCCAATACCTAACATGGCAGGCAATATGAGTTTGTTGAATGAATTTTAAATGGGCATATAAATTGTTCCTAAGCACAGACAGGTTGACAAAGATTTATCCTGAAAGAAAGTACACACACACACACACACACACACACATACACACAAAGGATATGTTTAAATATATCAAAATATATTCAAGGTAACTTTGAGCAGTGAAAAAAATAATGGAAATTTTCTATATGTTTTTGTAGTTATTTTCATTTTTAAAGGGAACCAAATAGTATCATATGCATGTTTCTACTGTTCTGAAAGGGGAATGTATGACAAATTTTAAAGACTAGAATCAATTATTTAGGGGGAAAATATCTTTCAAGCAAAAAAAAAAAAAATCAAGTTATGAGTCATATGTTGAAATAGCCCTAAACTATATGACTCTGTTTTAGTCCAAGGCACATAGATCAGTCTTCTGATCTTTCATTTGGTTATCCTGCGTTGATTTACCCGTCAAGAGGGAGGAAATGACAAGGTACTGTTTATCCTGCCAGATATCTCAGTCATTGTGAATGTATAATTGTCATTCTGGTCTATCTATGTTCTTCTTTGTGGGATTAGCCACCAAATCAATTCCTCAGAGCATAATCACTTGTGGAAGAGCTGATACCACAGAGCCCTCAGGCTGAATACCTGAAGGCTGAATGATTGTGGAAATACTACTATCAAGCCTTACTTGAAGCAGTGGACCAGCCAACCAGCCTCCATTTATAGCAGCTCTTGGAAGAAGCAATTGGTATCTGAACATTCCAGTTTCCAATCAAAATCTATGGAACATAATTGCTCCCATCAGAATTTCTTCTTAAGCCTACAGATGTTTGTAAATCTCCTTAATTGCAATTTCTGATATTATAAAGAATCACCATATTGTACACCTGCAACTAATATTACACTGTAGTTAACTAACTGGAATTTAAATAAAAACTTTTAAAAAAGGAATTACTACAATGAACATCCTTTTACACGTCTTCTTAAATTTATATATATAAAATAAATTTTTAGTATTTTTAACATATATTATGTATGTGATATATACAGAAGATTTAGTTAGAAGATACATCAAGAAGTGGATTCTTTTAATCATAGAGGTGATATCCAAAAGTATTAATAGCCTGGATGACAGAGGTACTGTCATTCAGAGTAGCTGTCAGCCAAACAAGTACAGAGAATGTAGGACCTTAGAATTAGCCCTGGAAATGTGTTGCACCTTTATTGTAGATTACATTATCCAAGGAAGGTTATACCAACTTATTATTCTCCAGAAGTGGAAAATTTAGAGATTTAACTCTCTTTGAAATTTGCACATGCTCTCAGCTTATCCCATCACATTCGAAGATCTTTATTTTAGAGATATACTTAACTTGTATTTCCCAATGAAGCAAAGGAAAAAAAAAAAAAAAAAGACAAACGTTGGTTAAAAAGTCCTTTTCTAGGGCAGCCCAGGTGGCTCAGCAGTTTAGCGCTGCCTTCAGCCCAGGGTGTGATCCTGGAGACCCGGGATCGAGTCCCACGTCGGTCTCCCTGCATGGAGCCTGCTTCTCCCTCTGCCTGTGTCTCTGCCTCTCTCTCTCTCTCTCTCTCTCTCTCTTTCTCTGTCTCTCATGAATAAATAAATAAAATCTTAAAAAAAAAGTCCTGTTCTAGAACCTATTCATTTTAATATCAAAATAAGACCTTTATACCAGTGACTTTTTAAACAAAACTAAAATTTAATTAAAAAGACTAAACTTAGTATAATGATTACATAATATAATGATTATTATGTATAATTTACTAAAATATCATAAAATAAATGCATCGATAGATTATGGTTCTGAAATTAAGTACAAATTTTTCCTTCTTAGTATTTCAATGTAGCATTGATAATGAATATAGATATTAATGCTTCTGTTTTAGTCATGGTCCAAAATGTTGTTTTTTTAATTGTATTTTTTTTTAATACATTCCAGATGGGTCAACCCAAGTCTCATTGTTTAATATCAAAGTGAACATGCGTGAATATTCATGGACAATCACAATATTATTTCAGGCTATGATCTTATGTAGTTTTCATGTCTTTTCAATACATTTTATTAAAATTCTTTCTAATTCTGATTTTTCAATTACAGATGCTCAAGACAGGTTTTTCCAGAACTAGATAAAAGCTACTTACAAGATCAGTACCTGGGTCCTGGAGTCACTTCAAATGAGAGCATCATTACCAAAGAATTCATGGTATAGGGCTTGAATAAATGAGATCAGAAGTCAAGAAACAGAATCAGACTCCAAAGCCTACAAGGTAACCAGTGAGCAAATTAGGTTAGTGGTATTAGACAACAGAAGAATCAAAGAATGAGAGATTCAACCATCAGGAAACAAAAATAGTGAAGTACATATCAGTAAAATAATTTTTTTAGAACAAATACCTACTGTTCATTGCAACTTTCAGTTGAGTATGGAAGATACAGCTAGACACACTACTCAGTAATTTGGAGAAAGGTACTTAAAGATTAAACCCGAGAGATGTAAATATTTCCAGAATAATCAGAATGGGACAGTGAGCTTATTTGAAGTTTAAGTCATTCTCGCATACCTCCAGACATATGGCTATTGTAAATATAAAAATAAATAAATAAAAATAATGTTCCACACAGGAAATCAAGGTGTAGTTTTCAAGCTGCTTCACTATGCTACTATAAATAATTCATAGCTAACATCTTCCAACCCCAAACAGAAATTTAAAGTTAATGATATTATTCAGGATGAAAAATTCATTATTAATTTCCTAGTAATCATATCTAAAGACAATGATCAGAAATTTCCTCAGGAGTTACATTTCAGCATTCCATATTAAAACTCACTGGTCCAACCCTGGAATCAAATGAAGGCTTGTTTACCTAAATACTTTATTTCTAAAGGCATAGTGGCTTTAGCTATCCTCAAAATAACATAGGAACTAACACAGTTGAGTCGTTATTAAATTTATTCTGTTATTAACTAGTGCTACAGGCATTCAAAAATGATATTTTGATACAATTAGCAACTAGAAACAATTGCTTCTTTGGAAAAAAAGTAGAATATCATTACTACATCACTACATTTTGGCAGATGTTCTTAACTAAAAAGTTGAAAGGCAATAATAAATTATTGAGTGAAATATGGAATCATATATTGAGAAAATATTAATCCAAATGTTTCATATGGATAGAGGAAGATAAAATTCTTCCATAAAATACCATTAGTTTATGTTCTTCTAGATTTCTGGGGGAAAAAAATCACACATTGAACTCTAATATAGATGAAAATAAAATAAATTTCCTGCTTTGGGAAACATTTTGTTTTCTTTGTAAGAAACTGGATTGGGTTACCAGTATGAGTTAATTAGAAGAAGTAATTACAAAAATAGGAGTAGCCAGAAACACAAAACAAAACTAATTCTTAACTCCTGGTTATCTTCTCTCACTGATGTTGAAATAACCAGTATCCAATTCTTAAATCACCTAATCATGTCAATTATTTCTTTGGTGGATGTTCTTTTCCTGGTCTCACCTATGTTGAATACAATGAAACAAATAAGCTATATTAACACATTTGATATATACATAAGAATTAAGTTGCAATTTCAATATTATCAAATGATCATATGTTACTTAGTTTTCAATAAAGTATAAGCACAAATTCTTACAGTAACTTAAAACTGTTAAGTTATTACTATAACATTTGAATAGTCTTACTTCAAAGTAGGTTACTCCAGGGGCAGCCCAGTTAGCTCAGTGGTTTAGCACAGCCTTCAGTGCTTGGCGTGATCCTAGAGACCCGGGATCCAGTCCCATGTCGGGCTTCTTGCATGAAGCCTGCTTCTCCTTCTGCCTATCTCTCTCTCTCTCTCTCTCTCTCTCTCTCTCTCTCTATATATATATATATATATATATATATATATAATGAATAAATAAATAAAATCTTTAAAAAAGTAGGTTACTCCAACACATTCCAAAGTACTCATAATTCCTACTTAACTAGAAGAGAATCTGAAGCTCAGAAAATATTTATGTTTTTGCTTAAAGCCAAAAATGAATGAGAGGATCTGAAAATTTGAGATGCTATTATGTCAATCATTCTTTATTATTTGAAAGTTAAAGACTTACAGGGAGGCCAGATAATAAAGGAGAAAATGAATGACCAAGAGAAAAATAAGAGGGCTGCAAACCCTGTCAATATTGCATGGGTTCCCAGACCCGGTCTGTACCTCCCATTTCAGTCTTCAATGATCAAGGTCAGTGCTTAACAAGATTTCTCTCGACCAAATACTGTCAGTTTTCCTAAAAGTTTTCTGAATAAGCTGGAGAGTCAACAATTGTTTTTTTCCTAATATACAATTATTTAAAAGCATATGTTGTTTTGGAGTACACTAAATAGTTTTTCAAGTGGGACTCATATATGAATGCTTCTTAAAACATTTATTTAGCCTTTAAAAGCATTTAGATGCTTCTGAAATAATTTATGCTTGTAATATGTAATTATATTAATTGACTAACAAAACATGTTTAAGTGGATAAAACCTCCATTTTATAAACATAGAACATAGTACCTATTAATAGAAAATTAGACTTTCTGTTAAGAAATTCTATAGATAACTTCCATTTTCATTCTTCAAGTGTCTTGATAATGTCTTTAGAGATGGTAGCTAACATGCTTCTTATTTATTCCCCATAGCAATTTTCACTATCCTTCAAAGTATTATATGGCATTAATTTTTAAGAGTTATTTCAACTTTTCTTAATTAAAAGTTGACACTTAACAAAAGTATAGAAATGATTTTAATTTAGACTTAATTACATAATTTAAGCAAAAATATCAGAAACAACTCTTGATAAAGTATGGAAACTATGGGCACCTGGGTGGCTCAGTCATTTGGCCATTGGACTCTTGATGTCAGATGGGGTCATGATCTTAGAGTCCTGAGATTGAGCCCTATAACATGCTGCCCACTCAGTGGGGAGTCTGCTTCTCTCCCTCTCCCTATGCCCCTCCCCTGCATGTGCACCTCCTCTCTCGTTCAATCTCTCTCTAAAATAAATAAATAGATTTTTCAAAAAAAAGTGTGGAAACTATTCTTCATTTACTGTAATAAAAATGTTTAAAAATTAGTATAAGTGAGGAATGTTTTCTAGGTACAAAACAATAGTCATTCTGTATAGTAATTTCAATATATTTGAGATACGATCATTTGCTTCTCTGTTACTCACTTAAAGTGCATACCTCATTGCCTTTTCATCAAATCGTATGTAAGTGCTATTAAAATATGCATTCCCCAGGTTTAGCTATGGACTAGTATTCTTCAGGAAACCAATTCAAATTGCTGCTGATATTGCAAATAAAAGTTATATAATTTGTTAGTCATATATATATATATATATTCTTTATCTAAAACACAGAAATAACTTTAAACATGAAATAACCTTTAGATATGAAAAATAGAAGCAAAATAAGGAAAGGGTTGGCAAAAAAACTAATATTTTTAAGACCAATCATTATATAGTAGGTCACAGTCTAGGCAAATGTTTTACATTATGTCGTCAATTTCTGATACATTGTCACTTCAGTTTTCAAATGAAAAAAAGTAGATCTGGACAAAGGCAGACATCTAATACAGATTAATCTGACTCTTTAACCCAGTTTTTTTTTTTCTAACAAGAGAGTGAGTTTAAGAATATAAATCTGTGTGTGTGTGTGTGTGTGTGTGTGTGTGAGTCAAAGGAAGAAGGGGAAAGGTAGGGAGAAGGAGAGAGAGATGAGAGAGATAGATCTTGGCTTCAGAGTTCCCAGTGTGATCAGTGGGTTCACTTGAAACTAACAGTTCAGTTTATTTTTCTACCTAATCCTGCTTCCCTCACTTCCTTACAGGTGTTATTCCTAAAAGCACTCTTTAATAAATCACCTGTGTGCAAATCTCCATCTCAGACTCTGTTTCCCGGGAAACCTAACTTATAATAGTTGGTGCTAAGAGTAAACCTAAAATGAAGAACCTAAGAAAGACTTTGAAGTTGAATCACCAGCTGGCTGGTTGACAGCAAGAGGACCCTATTACTGGTGGTAGGTGTAGCACAGATTAGCCCCTTGTACAAGATAGCAGCTCAACTCTTACATCTTTTCCTTGTGGTTAGCTGGTAGAGTACAGCAGTGAAAGGAAATGTACTGGAAGGTGTAATATCTCAGGCATTTGAGAGATCTAAGGGAAGTAATAATTATGAGAACTATGAAATTAAATATTCCTTACTCAGCAATGGATATACTAGATAAAGACAATGGAAAGCTGAGGTTAATTAATCAACCTTTTAAGAATAATTATAAAAACTGAGAAAGACTAAATCTATTTGATAGATACAAATAGATTATCATATATGGCATCTAGAAGACAGAAAAAACTCCTGATCAGGCCTAGGATAGGCATAAAGAATAGCAGAGTCCCAGAGACAGTAAAATTCTCAACTCCAGCAAGATAGGATTATATCTTGAAGGAACATCCTGATTGTGAAGGAATGGGAGCCAGAGACTTGAGATGGGGGCATTTGGGTTTATGCACTCAAAATTTTTGAATTCTCTTTTACCTAAACACCTGGACCTGTGCAAGTGTTCCTCTCTTTCTAATAAAAACTTGTGCTTCCTTTGCATTGCTTGAAGATAATGTAAAGGAATCTGCTTACTAGACAAAATGAGCCCCTCAAGATCTTATTCCTCTTCTGAACACCAGATCCAAAACTGTTACGTCTAAACATAATCTGGCCAGGGAAGTGCTATGTCTTCTAGGGGAAAAACTGAACCATGAAGAATCTACAGAACCTAGCCAAAATATACAGGAATGCATAAAGCAAAATACACAAAATTCATTTTGTTTCTTTAATAAAAGTCAACTTTTAAATTCACCAATTTAACTCAACTTTGTTCCTTCTTTCCTGGAGGAGGAAAGTAATCCAACAATATTTTCCCAAAGAGGATTGAATTGGAAAGATCTACTAAAAGGAATAATCATCAAGGAACATATAGAATAAGACCTTCCTTGGTTGCTATAACTTTTCTTTTCCCTCTTCCATGGAACTCCAATAATTAATGATCATCAATCAACCCAAGTTAGTCCTGAACTAAGCTCAAAGCAATGGCTTTTGGGACATATGATTATCGTATGAGTTGTTCTCTGACAATCAGGATTCATATGGAAAGTTGGTTTTAGTCTGGTGAGCTGTGTAAAAAATGCACATAACACGAATAAAACTTTAGTTTTAAAGGCCACAGTTGATAAAAATTTATAATACCTAAAGTACTCATAAAATTTAGACCTTCTAAGTACCTTCAGATTTATAGACATAAAAGGTATTCAGTCATGTTCATAGTTTTAGAGTTTCTCATATGCCATTATTGTTGACCACATGATGGTTTTAATATTGTCTTGGCTGAGGAAAGGTATCTGAAAGAGAATAATCATTTATAAGTAATTGCATTCAAATTTTACAGACATGAAAATGAAGACTGGTTCTGTGAGTTCCAGTATGCACAGTTTTATACACCTTTCAGATCATCCATAGTAATCATATTTTAATTGTAGTACAAAGTGAATAGCTTTTATTCTAATAGGAAAAGCATTAGATGTTAATGAGCATCGTGTAAGTATACTTGATGAGCTCACATTTTCTGAATAAAATGAAGTCTTTGGTTAGTTTCTCCAATAACTTTTCTTTGTTGAAAGTTTGGACAAGTTATAGAAATAGGGAAGAAATAGTGAAATAGGGATCCCTGGGTGGCGCAGCGGTTTGGCGCCTGCCTTTGGCCCAGGGCGCGATCCTGGAGACCCGGGATGGAGTCCCACGTCGGGCTCCCGGTGCATGGAGCCTGCTTCTCCCTCTGCCTGTGTCTCTGCCTCTCTCTCTCTCTCTCTCTCTCTGTGACTATCATAAATAAATAAAAATTAAAAAAAAAAGAAAGAAATAGTGAAATAGCCAAAATTCATGTTGAGAAGGAAGAAGTTGTGTTTCAAACTGATGCCCCTATAAGATGGTCTTCTTCTTCCTACATACAATGAATGTGGTGGAAAACATTTCTATGAGCAATTTTTATAATTAGTGAATTTTCATGGAAGGTAGGAAGATGTTGACCATTTGGGCCTGTTTTAAAAAGCAGCTATCAAAAATAGTAAGAAAAAAAAAAAGAAAGGTAATCCTAATTACCAAGGGAAATTAATATTGCCAGGATTCATTAGCTATTTTCCAAAGGTGAAACTTATCACAAATTTCATCTATCAATGTCTGTATTTATACTGAAACCATGATTAAGCATGTTTGTTTTTCCTTCTTCACAAAAGTTTCTGCTGTCCTAGGAAAGCCTATGAGATGTTTAATAGGTTTATGACGCTGGAATTCCTGGCTTGAACTGTCTTTGTAGTGAATAATAGTCGGGACCAGTTGGATTATCATCTTTTCTCACCAAATAAATAGAGTATAAGACTATTTTATCAGCATCTCCAGAGACCAGTGACCTTATCATTTTGAGCTTTATCACTTTCTTCAGTCTCTCTAAAGATAATTTTGTTTTCCAAATTACACCACTAAAGTTTCAGGAACTTTTACTACAGTTGGTTTCCAAGAAAAAAAGTTTATAAAAGGAACTACAGTATGAGTATGGTAGCAGCATAATTCAATATCTTCTGCCTTATTTTCTCCCAGATATCAAAACAGAACAGAGAAAAATAGTAAGAACAGAAACACCACCACCACCTCTACCAACCTTACAACACTATTTTCTATGAAAGTGCATTGTTGATAGAGTATAAATTGATGCATTTACAGGGGAGTTTGGCAATATCTACCAAAATTTAAAATATAAATACTCTTTCAAATGAAACATCACTCCTGGGAATTTATCTTGCTATTACATATATGCACAGAACACAATGTATATATAAAATTATTTATGTTAAAATTTATTACAAAAAGTTGGAAGTAATTTTTTTAAAATTTTTTATTTATTTATGATAGTCACACAGAGAGAGAGAGAGAGAGAGAGAGAGGCAGAGACACAGGCAGAGGGAGAAGCAGGCTCCATGCACCGGGAGCCCGACGTGGGATTCGATCCCGGGTCTCCAGGATCGTGCCCTGGGCCAAAGGCAGGCGCCAAACCACTGCGCCACCCAGGGATCCCTGGAAGTAATTTTAAGGTTCATTAAAAGATTCAAAGTTTTGACAGCCCCTCAATTTTTATAATGTGCTTGAAATCTTTAAGTGACAAAAACAAAAATAAGAATAATGTACTTTTATGTAAGAAAAAAAAGCTGCTTACATACAGAAGTTCACTCAAAGAATTAATGGAATTTCCTGGGGGTATTGGGGATTGGTAGGTAGGAGAAGCCTGGTAAACTAATGCAGTCATTCTCCATCAGGGGCAGTTTTCCCTCGGGGAACATTTCACAATATCTGGAGATCATTGTATCATAAATGGAGTAGCAATGCGTTTCCTATCTAGGAAGTAGAGGTCTGAGATGCAGTCGATGATCCTAGAACATAGAATCAGCACACCAATGAAAAGGAACTACCCATCCCAAAATGTCAATAATGCCAAGTTCCCAATGTTATACTAGAGCAAGTAAGTTATTTTATGCCTTTTTTTTTTTTTTTTTTTTTTACAGAACTTTATTTATAAGATAGTGTCTTACCTCATGTGGCATATGCAGAATAGTTGATGTCTCATTTTGGACTTCCTTAGGGTACCAATACAAATTAAACATTAGTGCTATAGAAATATCTTGTCAAAAAATTATGAGCAAATTAGTCTTTAATGGGATGCGTGGGTGGCTCAGCAGTTGAGTCGTGATCCCAGGATCCAGGATGGAGTCCCACATCAGGCTCCCACCAGGGAGCCTGCTTATCCCTCTGCCTATGTCTCTGCCTCTCTCTCTCTCTCTCTCTCTCTGTGTCTCTCATGAATAAATAAATAAATCTTTAAAAAAATATGTTCATTACTTTGTATATTAGATTGGTTTATCTTAAAGTTTGGCTTCATTTTTATTCTCAATTAACATGAGAATCTAGTTTTAAGCAAATTTTACATGGCCCTAATAGCAAGAATTTGATGTTTGGCATACATCTGGTCTAGCATTTCATTCATTTAAAAGCACTTGGTCTTTTCTTGGATAAAAGATAATAGTAAGAATGATCATATTCTTTAACAGACAGCTCAGTGAATCTCAGTCTCCTCTTGCACATGTCAAGGTTGAGTATATTACTGGCAGATCCTTACATAGAGGCAGCATTTTGAACCAGCTTTTTAAATATAGCTATGGGGACATTTTGATGTTGAACCCAAAGCATTATTTTATAACCAGCATTGTGTGCAATAGATGTTCTTCATCAGGAATGAAATGGAAATCAGGCGTGTTATACACATAATTCAAAAATATCTTGGCCTTACTAGACTTTGGGTAAATGTGAAGACTCTTATACCTTAATATCCAAATTCCCATCATTCTTCAGCCCTAAATCCATAACAGCCTTCTTTCTGAGCCCTCCTTCACTGTCCACTCTAGGTTTGTCAATGTTATGGGAAGGGATATCTTATGTGTATTCACAAATCAACACAAGCTTCCATTTGCCAGTAATCCGACTCAGAACCACCATCATCACTTTCAGTGACCTTGGCTTTATTTATTGATGTCTCACTGTAGACATCAATGCTTTTAGTCTTTAAAGTGTTACATAAGTTTGACAGTATCTTGGGAAGAAAAGGAATAACTTCTCCCCTATTATTATTATTTCAAATGATGGAGTTGAGGGCCCTAAAATTGTTCAGATTTTAGGCAGATAGTTCTTGTTTTCATTGGCCATATGCCATTTTGTTTCCAAAATCAGAAATGATTTCACCTGCTAAAAGTCATGTATCACCTAAAACTGTTACAATAGTAACAATCTATGGTTCAATAGCACCCAAATGTAAAGGTCTCACATATATATAGTTGAAGTTTCAAAAAAGATAGCATAGGAAGAATGTAAGATAAGTAATATTTGAATATTTAGTGTTGGAAGTTTTTTTTGAAAGGTATAAGCCATAAGGTCCCATATTTATGAAGCACAGAAACATAAAATTAAAAACAAATGACTTATAGATATATTTTAGTGGAATTTCAAAAAACAACAAAGATATGATCTTAAATTCATCCAAAGGAAAGGGAAAGATGTCATCAAAAGAAAGATCATTATCAAGTAGCAGTTTTCTGAAGTATCCTAATGAAAACTGTAAGATAATGGAGGAATATTTTCAAAAGCATAAGATAAAATAGTTATCAAACTAAAGTAGTATTCTCTTCTAAATATATAAGAAAGAAAAATATTAAAAATATTGCAGGAACTTCACATCAGCAGTAAAGGATGTACCTTGATCAAGGATGTACATCAAAAAGAAATAAAATGAATCTAGAATGAAGGTATGAGACACGAGGAGGATGAATAGCAAAACACTAATAAAAATATAGATAAATATAAATAGAACAAACAAACATGTCATTGTTTTTTGTGAAAAATACAAATTGGACTATAATGTTGAAACAAATATGCATAAAATGTGAAGAAGATATCTTGAAATCATTTTATTGATGTGAAGGTAAATTGAGCTATTGATTAATACTATGCTTTTGTGTAATCAATAGTATGACAGATGAAAACCAGAAATAGAAGTAATAACTTCCAATTTATTAAAAAATGGAATGTTTTAATTACATAATAAAGCAAAAAAATTGTAATATGGGCAAATCAGATAAAAAGCACAAATTCCAAATATATTAGCAATTACTATTCCTATAAATATAAAATCAGTAGTCTGTATGCCAGCTAACTTTCTCTGTCAAGAAGCAGATAATAAATACTCCATGGTCCGTATGGTCTCTGTCATGATGATTCAATTATGTCATTGTCTCAGCAATTGGCAAGACATAAATGAGTGGGTGTGGCTCTATTCCAATATAACTCTATTTATAAGAACAAACAGCCTGCCTCATTTGGCCCGAAGATCATAGTTTAAATCCACAAGATAAAAGAAAAACATTACCTAGTCATTTTTCTTTAAATTTCAGCTAAATGATGTTTATAAGATAAAAATTAAAAAAAAGAAAAGTAAGCCTCAGATTTTGAAAATAATAGAATAGAAAAAGATCTGCCATGCAAATGTTTTAAAGTGAAAAAGTTGTTATACTAATGTCAAACAAAGGAGATTTTAAGGCAAAAAAAATTAAAAATAGAGAATAGGATAGAAGGCCAGACTAGAATGATATATAATTATAAATATGGATATAGCTAATAGCATCAAATATATGTATGTCCATGTGTACATAAATAATAGAAATTGACCATCATAATGGAATATTTTAATATATTTTTCTCAGTAATGGATAGATGAGGTGGACATAAACTTAATAAGGATATGGAAAATTTGAGCAACACAACAACATTAATCTGAAGGACATATGATGTATCCTGCAGCCAACAATTAGAAAATTGATATCTTCACAAGCACATGGGAATATATTTGAAAACTGTCACATGTTATGCCATAAAACAACTTCAACAAATTGCAAAGCTTGGTATCTTAAAGATAAATTAAATACAACACAATAGACGTGGTATTATAAATTGAAAAACAATAAACAATTTAAAACAAAACAGCATGTATTTGGAAATAACAAAATATACTTCTAATAACACAAAGCATTCAAAATTAAAGTCAGAAATTACTTCAAATTTAACAATGAAATACAATATACCAAAGTTTATGGAATATGAGTCAGTGGTAATAAGGAGGGAAATTTACAACAATAAACATCGCTGTTTTAGAAAGACTGAAATTAACAAATTATTCAATGTTTTAAAAGTTAGAGTAAAAAAAGAATAAAACTCAAAATCGAAAGAGAAAGTAACAAATATAAGAGCAAAGATAACTGCTATATACAATATAATAGTATAACAGGTTTAACAGAGCCAGCAACTGCTTCTTTGTAAAAACTGTTTGGTTCTATCCTGGAAGCACGCCCTAAGACAATGGGTAATTGTTCTACATTTTATTCAGGACTGTGATCCCTGAGTACAAGAGTGGGGGACAAGGGGTCTAAAGCAGCCAAAGAGAAGACACAGGGAAGATCGTCTTGTTCAATTGGCCACAGAGCAGAGTAATTCTTTGATTCCACAGACCATTTCTCAGAAGCCTTATAAACTAACTGCCTCTCAGAATAGTACTTCCTGAGAGGGAAGGTAGATTGGGAAAGGTAGATATCTATTGATTCCTATTCCCCTTGGGTTTTGGCTTAGCCTTTTCATTTTCCTTTCTCAGCTATATATTCATAAGTACCAAAAGTGGTCCTAATCAAGTCCCACAGCTCAGCACCAAAGGTAACCTAGAGTAAGAGGCAGGAATTGCAAACACCAAGGCACTGTAAGGTTGAAGTTGGTCAAACTCCCATGTAGAGCTGGTCACTGTAGCAGGGAAAAATTGGCACAAGACCCCAGAAATGTTTCAGGCCAAGAGCATCAGAAGTTGTGTGTAACAATTTTCTGACCAAAAAAAAAAAAAAAATTTTAAAGACCTTAACTTTAACAAAGTTTTATTCAATGAAGGAGAGAGAAAAGCAGAAGTAAAAAAATATCAAAGGACACTATGCCAGTAAATTTGAAAAATAAACAAATAATTTCTTAGAAAAATATAATACATTATATCCATTCAAAAGGAATTAGAAATGCTGAATAAAGTCATACCCATGAAAACAAATTACAACCACAGTTTAAAGTCTATCCATCCCCCTGGGACACCTGGGTGTCTCAGTCAGTTAAGCATTTGCCTTTGGCTCAGGTCATTATCCCAGGGTCTGGGGATGGAGCCCCCTTACTGAGCAGGGAGTCTGCTTCTCCCTCTGCCCCTCCCCCACTGTGTGTGTGTGTATGTGTGTGTGCACGTGCTCTTCCTCTCTTGCTCTCTCTGTCAAATAAATAAATAAAATCTATCTTCCCAAATCAGCCTTAACAGATAAAATATTCTAAACCAAATCCACCTCTTTATGTATGTATGTGTTTGGTTTAATTCAGGAATATAAAAACATGTTAACATTGTAATCTATTAATGCTATTTACCAAATTATAAAAAAATAAATGTATAAAACTCTATGATTATCTCAATAGATACAGGAAAAGCCCTCAATAAAATTCAGAAATAATGGGAAAGAAATTTAATTTAGTGGTTATTCAAATGCAGAATGGAATATGGAGTCAGAAGTATTTCTTGAGTTGAATGCATAGTCCTTGATAATTTATTTGATCCTGAGAGGAGTGGGTAAGGAAAAGAGGAAGCAATTTTCTATCTAATCTACCAGCTGAGTATTAATTCCTTCAACATGAAAAAGAATACAAGGAGAAGAAACTTTGAGAAAGAAGATAATGGCCATAATTGTAGCAGATGAATTCAGAGTAGCTGTGAAAGAATTGATTAGAAATAACTAGTAAATAGTTTTAAGTATTGGTTCCCAACTTGGAAGAGAGGGCTGTGATGGATATATGGGTCCTCTCAGTTGAGGTGAGAGGAGTAGATAAGAATGCCCAGAAAATGCAAATTGGAAAAAAGATGAGGACTACAGAGAGAATTTCAATGTACACTGAAATGTAAGATGCAGGCTGATTAAGGACATAAACCAGGTGCCACAGAGAGTTGTGAGAGGAATTCAGGGAGACATGGGACTATGTAGCAACAGAATTTTTAAAAAGATGGTAAATCTACTTTGTCAATGCAGCAAGATCATTTTCCTTTCCTTTACACTCTCCTCTTTAATACTAACAGATATAATAGTTGGGAACCAGGAATCTTTTCATCTTTTATTATTTACTTAGCTCACAGAATAAGATTTTGGAACATAAGCATCAACTATGTAAAACACTCATGGGTAATTATATATTCTTTCATTCATTTATTCATGAGAGACACACAGAGAGAGGCAGAGACATAGGCACAGGGAGAAGCAGACTCCCTGTGGGGAGCCCAATGTTGGGACTCGATCCCAGGACCCTGGGATCATCTTGAGCCAAAGGCAGATGCTCAACCATTGAACCACCCAGGTGCCCCCTCTTGGATAATTTTGTAATTAGGTCAGACTGATATTTAAATGAACTAGCCAAACCAAAAATTTAGGTAAAAAGTTGTCAAGATAATAGAAAATAATAAATAGAAAATAATCAATTAATATTAACATTGTTCAACATTAGTCAATCAGTTAACATACATATCAAGACACCAAGGATGTAAAATCGTTTCCTCTTTATCACTCTTTTATAAGGTCTGGTTCAGACCTTATTCTTAACAAACATGGAGGCATAGATGAGTTTAAAACCTGAGTGTGGGGGATCCCTGGGTGGCCTAGCAGTTTGGCGCCTGCCTTTGGCCCAGGGCGTGATCCTGGAGTCCCAGCATCGAGTCCCACATCAGGCTCCCTGCATGGAGCCTGCTATCCCTCTGCCTGTGTCTCTGCCTCTCTATGTCTCTCTCTCTATCTCTGTGTCTCTCATGAATAAATAAATAAAATCTTTAAAAAAAAAAGAAACCTGAGTGTGTCAGTTGAATGTAAAAGTCCCAAGTGTTAATCATTTCTCTTTTGAATTTGATTTGATGAAGAAGATTTATCTCCTGGAATTTTGTCAAAATTATTTCCATGGTAACCAGCTATAATGATATCTATCTAGAAATATTATCATATGCTTGTATAGAAATTATAAATATAAATAATATATACATAGAGAATAATAGTAAAAAATATTCTTAATTCATTTACACACCAATTTGCCCTAGAAAACAAGTAAACTTAAGTGAAAATATCTGCATACTTTCTTTACTAGAAATGTTCTGGAAAAATCTTCATGCCATTCTCTCCTCCTCCTCCAATAAGAAAGGACTTGTTAAAGAACAATAGTTCAGAGACAAAGAATTAAAAATTAAAGTATATCTGAAGGCTTGACAATACCTTTCTGTGGCAAACAATTTGATCTCTTGGCACTGGGAGGTTCAGTAACAAACAATTAAAATACTCATTGTAATATACAATCGGTTTATTAAAAATCTACTTCAGGGATTTATTTTGCCCCTAAGGATTTGAGGTGAACTTTCCACTCTTCATTGTTATTCAGACTACCAGGCTTTGGGGGATAATCAGTTCATTAGCTGGGTTTAGGAAATGACCCTCATGTCACCTTCTTTGTTTGGTTTTGTAAAGGTCAGTATGCAAATGTGCATGCTTTGCACCAAGATAAGCTCAGAGAAATGGCTGAAACCTGACATGTCTTATGGCTCTGTGACAAGTTCTGACCCTTGTTTTCCAAAAAGCCCTAATTTAGAAAGGTACATGCTTTGAGGGTACAAAAAAAATGTAAATAGAGCAAGTGGGGTAGCACTTAAGAAATAAACACAGGTAGAAATCACAGGACTTTTTTTCTATATTAATAACAAGATCTTATAAATCACAATTTAATACAAAAAATACACTTAAAATATCACTATCTGCACAGTTTTTTTTCATAAATATTTAAAACATGACCCATTTATCTTAGCCCACAGGACAAATTTAACTGAAGTAATCTCTTTGTTGTAGGAAACCATAACCTACTATATGGCTTCTCAGCTGATGAGAGCAGATGAACAGATGAAAACAGTGCAATGAAAATAGAAACGATATGCTTTTTCTGAACAAGTGATATCACTGTTTTGATCTATAATGGCAATGTAAAATAAAGTTATTGCAGTTATTTAGAAAATTCAGGCCCTTAAACCTCATATCACTACTCTCATCCAAAATTACCTTTAGGGAGTAAAAATGTACACTTTTGTCTACATTATCAGTAAAATTCCACAAATGCCTTTTAATTTATACAGTATGAAGTATATAAAAATAATTGCCTTGATGGTTAACAACAGCAACAACAAAATAATAATATATTTTATACATTAGAATTGATCAAATGTGTTCAGAAGTAGCTGAAATGTGAAGAAACAAATGAATCCAATTAAAGCATAAAATGAATGATTGGAACAAGTTTTTGAGAAGTGAATTACTATCAGGGTGCCTGGTGGCTCTTGATTTCAGATCAAGAGCGTAGGGCTCTATGCCTGGTGGGGAGCCTGCGTGAGAATTCTGTCCCTCTGCCCCTCCCCCTGCATATTCTCTCTCTCTCTCTCTCTCTCTCTCTCAAATCAATCAATCAATCAGTCTTCAAAAAAAAAAAAGTAACTTATATCTCAATGCTATTTTTTTATAAATCCTAAAACATCTGGAAAATAAAATAAGGAAAGAGGGATAGTAGAGTATACGAAATTTTTTTTAATTATTGGGAAACATTTTATATATTCAAAATAGTATAAATAATAATATGAAGAAAAATAATATACCAATCCTACATCCAGCTTGAGAAATAAAACTTTGTAGTAATTAAAACCCCTCCTCTCTAATTATATCCTCTTCTTTGCCACCTTCCACCCTAAATCAATCACTATGCTATATTTTGCATATATTATTCAATTGTTGGATTATTATAGATCATCTTACTCTACTGTTTAATTATGTTAACAATGAACACTTTAAACTGATCATTACAATTATAAACACATACATGTTTTTTTCTAGGTAAAATATTTCTCTAACAAATTGACTAGACCATTTATGTATTTGAATTTGGACTATTATGTAAATAAATATAATATTAAATAAAGGATAAGTTTCCATCTGTAAATTCTATATACGTTTGCTGACTGTTGTAATATAAAGCTTCCATATGGGTAATTTTCAGCAGAGTGATGGTGAGTGATTGAGAGATGCCAACAGATACAAGCAAATGGCATAAGTATTTTTTTTAATTGAGATATAATTGACATAAAATACCCTATTAGTTTCAGGTATACATCATAGTGATTCGATATTTTTATATATTATGAAGTGATCCCCATGATAAGTCTTCTTATCATCTGTTGCCATATAAAGTTATTACAATATTATTGACTATATTCCCGATGTGGTACATTACATCCCCATAACTTACTTATTTTGCAACTGGAAGTCTGTACCTCTTAATCACATTCCCCATTTTGCTGGCTTTCTCTCACCACCACCCCCCACCACCACCAACCAATGGTTCACTTCCTGTAGCTGAGTCTGCTTCTGTTTTATTTTGTTCATTTTGTAGTAGACGAGCACTTAATTTCTTTAAAACTGACTATAAAGAAAGAGTCATATTGGGGGTGCCTGGATGGCTCAGTTGGTTAAGTATCTGGCTTTTGATTTTGGCTAAGGTCCTGATCTCAGGGTCATGGGATCAAGCCCCGCATTGGGCTCCACACACAGCGGGGAGTCTGCTTGAGATCCTTTCTCTCCCTCTCCCTTTGCCCCTCCCCTCACTCATGCTCTCTCTCTCAAATAAATAATTAAATCTTAAAAAAAGGAAGAAAGAGTCATATTCTCTCTCTCTTAGAAGGACAAGCATCCTTTGCTTTTAAGCCCTGGCTGAACACCCATGACATACCTAAACCTGGTGAAGATCTATTCAGACATTCCATCTGCTCTTTTTTTCTAATACTCTCCTGATCCCTTTTGACTAATTTTGAAACTCCCTTTGCGTATTGATCCCGGAACAAGGAACTAGTAATAGCTCCAGTATATTCCTCAATGCTTTGAACAGAATGAGTGAATGTAGGGTCAATTTCTCAGGGTCAGTTACTAAGAGCACATCCCTCTATTGTGCCCATACTTGATACGTATTTCTGTTAGGTGAAACATGTGTTTGAACAATTACATGTCCTGATAGCTCAGGGTCTGTAAGAGAGAAAAGAAGACTATGTCTTACACAGTGAAAAATAAAACAGATATTGAGCCTTTTGATTGCTTTTATCATGAATTGACAACATTAAATGGTATATTGCAAAGTTTAAGCAAAATAAAGAAATTGCATATATTTTGCTCTTCTACTTTTAAAGGTTTATTTTGCGTTTTTTTTTTGTTTTTTTTTGTTTTTTTTTTTTAATTTTTATTTATTTATGATAGTCACACAGAGAGAAAGAGAGAGAGGCAGAGACACAGGCAGAGGGAGAAGCAGGCTCCACGCACCAGGAGCCCGATGTGGGATTCGATCCCGGGTCTCCAGGATCGCGCCCTGGGCCAAAGGCAGGCGCCAAACTGCTGCGCCACCCAGGGATCCCCAAAGGTTTATTTTGTTTTGAGTAAGTGCAGGGTATTTTGCTTACTGATTAGACATGTAAGGTGTTTTTTTCTTTCCTATAGTATATTGTTAAAATAACACTTTCCATATTGTACTAATTTATTGTTTTCCTCCATATGACTATGTGAAAGAGGAAATGGCTTTGAAGTTTAATGCATAAGGCAATACTTGACATATAGGAGTTGACAAAATAACAAAAAAGGAAGATGTGGGAGGAGAAAAGCTGGAGGAAGAGAGAGGGAAAGGGAGGAAGGAAGGAAATAAGAGAGGAAGAATTTGCTTAAGATAGTTGAACTTTGCAATTGATAAACATTTTCGTAGGTGTGCTGCCATGTCTTTGGATTTCCTCCACATAGTAATTGTCAAAGCAGTCCAAAGTAATGTTAGAACATATGACAGAGGCTGATGATTGGGTTTTAATATCCATTCTGTTCTTTTTTCTTTAGTAATAGAAATTGTAATTTTAGAAGGTCTTATGCTAAAGACTCTACTTCCTAGTCTGTCTTGCAGCTAGGTGTGGTCATATAATTAAGTTCTTATAAATGGGGGGAGAAGAGGAAGTGATATGAGCAACTTCCTGATCATAGTTTTAAGAATTTATTTATTTATTTGAAAGAGAGAGAGATAGAAAGTGCCTGAGTCAGGGGAGGAGCAGAGGGAGAGGGAGAGAAAATCCTAAGCCAATTTCCCGCTAAACACAATGCCCAACTGGAGGCTCAGTGTCTTAATGTGGAGATGATGACCTGAGCTGAAATCAAGAGTTGGATGCTCAACTGACTGAGCCAACTAAGTGCCCTCTGGTCACAGTTTTAAAATGAAACTGTGCCCTCCACGGTTCCTCTCCCTCCTGCTAATGTTGCTAGAAGAGCCATTTAAACTACAATGTGGGAGTTGCATATTAAGAATGGCAGAACAAGGGCAGCCCCGGTGGCGCAGTGGTTTAGCGCCGCCTGCAGCCCAGGGCGTGATCCTGGAGACCTGGAATCGAGTCCCGCGTCGGGCTCTCTGCATGGAGCCTGCTCCCTCTGCCTGTGTCTCTGCCTCTCTCTCTCTCTCTGCATCTCTATGAATAAACAAATAAAATCTTTAAAAAATAAAAAAAATATATTAAAAAAAAAAGAATGGCAGAACAAGAAAGAACCTAGATCTCCAAAACTGCAGCTACAAAACCTGCCACACACTGCTTAAGTTTGGACAATTAGTGAGAGGGAAATTCATTTGTATCATATATAGTAGTTATTTGATTTTTTAAAAAAGATTTTATTTACTTATTCATGATAGTCACAGAGAGAGAGAGGCAGAGACACAGGCAGAGGGAGAAGCAGGCTCCATGCACCGGGAGCCCGACGTGGGATTCGATCCTGGGTCTCCAGGATGGCGCCCTGGGCCAAAGGCAGGCGCTAAACCGCTGCGCCACCCAGGATCCCTTATTTGATCTTTACTTTATCAGTCAACTACTTCTGCATCCTTACTAATACAGAGTTTAATATATATTTAAAGTACACATACACATGTGCACAATTCATTTTTATTCTAGTTTTAAGACATCAACATTGCAACAGAGATACAGTCATAAGCAAGCTGTGGTGTAACTACTGCCATTATAGGTAAACGTTTCAGAAAGTACAATAGAACAGAGAAATCATTTTTTGGTTCATTTTAATATCACAAAACTATAGAAATATAGAAGGGTTGTTAATTAAATCAGAGCCCCTGAGATAAGCATTCTAAAACTTTTGTGGAGCACACTTAAAATTGGAGTTCTCTGATTAAAAGCATTTGTAATTAATCCTAAATAAAAATTAATAAGATGCTGTGGTTTTGTTTTTATCAACCTCTCCTATATGAAATTGAATTGGTGCTATGGGATTCTTTCATTCACTGACTTGGCCACACAGACCATTAAGATGCATCATATTGTTGGCAATTTTACCCTGTCAGTAGCAGCTGTATGATTTCATCGAGGGCACTGCCACATTAATAGTCCCACATGTGTGAAAATTTGCATGAAATAAGCGGTCATCAGCAATTACAATTTGCCAGGAAAAGATTCTTTAAACCTTTCTCAAAGCCAATGACAGATGTATGTTTTCTGATTTTAGGATCTAATTTACTGTAGCACTGGGTAGTAATATAAGGAAAACATATGGCATATCTTACAAATCAGTTCCCTCAGGCATACTAAAGGCAAGGCTTATCAAGAGAATAAATACAACAAATATATCGGATGTTCTTATTCAACAAGTGTGAAAATGATAAACCTCTGTTGCTCCCAAGGCTGAAGGAAGGACAATATATATTTACACACACACACACACACACACACACACACACACATATACACATGCACATATACAAAGAGATAGAGAACCTAAATGTTTGAGTTCTTTATTCAATAAATAGAAAGACCCAGAGGGCAGCCTATAAAACTTAAATCATAAAGTCTACCTGCCTAGTAACATCACCAACAAAATATTCCATATTTATCATAGCCAACATGTCCGAATCGTATTCATTTTCAGATAAACATGAGCTCAGGAAAAGAAATGACTTTGAAAGGCTAAGACCTATTTCTGTTATTTTTCTTCAGCGGGATTGAGAATGCCTTTGGGGACTGTTGGTAGTGTTTGTTTGCTTTCATGGTTAAGAAAGTCCAAGTAATCCTTTCTGATTATATGTCAGGAGTGAAAGTAGCATAATCAGATAGTACAGTTAAGAAGATTTCTTTCTTCTACTGAGGGAGAGGGTTAAATTAAAAAAAAAAAAAAAGGTGAAAGAAAAGATTCACAAGTTTTAGAGCAGAACATAGTGAGTTAAGACAGCACAGCATGGTGTTGGTGCTGATTCCGAGTAAGTTTTGCAAGTGGCAAAATCTTAATTTTTCAATAATTCTATTATATTATGTCCAAAGTGAGGGTAATACAAAGAGTATGAATGTTCCCCACCACAATATTAAGAAGATAAGACAATAATAATAATTTTCAGGTTTGTTTTTAATGTAAATGTTTTCTAAAAGATGAGAAAAAAAGGGAAAAAATTTTCTGCTATCTACTGTAATTTATTGGCATAGATTCTACTGGGAAGTAATATGCATACCAAGTTTCAATTAGGAGATATTTTAAACAAACCGTGTGCAAT
This sequence comes from Canis lupus baileyi, assembly GCF_048164855.1. Lineage (NCBI taxonomy): Eukaryota > Metazoa > Chordata > Mammalia > Carnivora > Canidae > Canis > Canis lupus. The sequence continues at coordinate 12,096,189 of NC_132873.1, forward strand.
AACCAACATGTTTGGCCCCAGTATTTCATTAACACACGTAAAGCATATTTTGACACAACCCGTATTTACCTTGGAGGTGGGCAAAAGAGGTTAAAAGTCTCCAAGTAACAAAAACAGCTTCTTTCTTTTATCTGTTTATGTTAAACCAGTAAATGAGCACATCATAGTGCTAAAAAAGGACAGAACCCAGACTCCAGCAAGTTCTCAGACTGGTCTAGATGGACAAGGCACTGAATTTCATCCTATTTTACAGCTCCGATAGAGGTTGTAACAATTCACAGATATTTAGTGTGCTAGTCAAACTAATGGCCCTCCAAAGATTTCCACATCTTATCCTTGGAATCTGTGAATATATTACCTTCCATGGCAACAGGTACTTTGTGGATGCAGCTAAGACTTTGAGATGGGGACATTTTCCTGGATTACCTAAGTGGGACTGATATAATCAAAGGTCCCTACAAGAATGAGGTGAGAGGATCAAAATCAGAGGAGATATGATGATGACAGTGGAAGAAAAGACCATGAGTTAAGGTGTGCAGGTGGCTTCTAGAAGCTTGAAAAGGCAAGATTGTCCCCTAGAACCTCCAGAAGGAACACAGCTCAATAGACATCTTGATTTTAATCTATAGGATCCATTTAAGACTCCTGGCACCCAGAACTGTAAAACATATTTGTATTTTTTCTTCTACTCTGTTTGTGGTAGTTTGTTACAGCAGCAATAGGAAACTAATATAGTCTATAAAAGAAAAGAAGGGAAATTTTACTGCTTTTTTTCTTGAGAAGGAAATGTGTTTTTACTCTCCTAGGGACCAAGAGTCATATAAAAATTTCACGTTTTGTAGAAAATGCCTGATTCTTTCCTACCGTCTTCATGTAGGCTATAACTCCCACATGGTTGACTTTCAGGAGTCCTAGAGTGTGCCTAATGTATGCCCAGCCTTCTCCAAGCCAGCCTCCACTGCTTCATTCAAAGATGCAAACCTGGTCCTACCACTCCTCTCTTTAAAATCCTTGGACATCTTCTCCAGAGTGCTCAGGATGGAATGCACATACTTGAGATTCCTCCTGAAAACCCTCTGTACCTTCCTCAACTCCTTTCATGTCCAACTCTCAACCTCTCTCACTCTCACTGTGTGTGTGTGTGTGTGTGTGTGTGTGTAAATTCTGGTATAGAACAGAGAATTAATTACTTGTAGAGTTATTTCTCTTTGGATTTATATTGTTTTGTAGCTTCTAATTCTGCAAAATTAAAGTAAGTGTCATTTTCTTAAGGAAGATTTGGTGCCTTGTTATGATTATTTTACAATGTAAACCCCCATTTTTATCTTCCCACTGAACCCTTTACATCATTATTATAAGACTTATCAATTGCAGCTGCAACAAGGCATCATGCATTTCTTACAATTAATTCTCTGATAGCCATGATTGAATCTCAATTCTCAATTTCATATTGGACCATCTCCCACAGTGTTAATATTCTATATGGTCAATAAATGTTGAACAAATGAATGAATGTTGTAACCATGGAGAGGGTGCTTCTCTTTGAGACTAGTAATTATTCTTGAGAGTTTCAGTTGTTTCTATGTTTTTCAGTACAGTGATGGTTAGAACCATTTTTAATCTCTTGTTTAAGCCTTCTGGTAAAAAGTACTCTTCCAAGACAATTTATGGGGGAGAATTTAGATTGTGGCTGCCCTCTGGATATTTTGTGTTTATAAATTGACCATTGTACCTTAACAATGGATTCTTCACTTGTCATCATTAAGTATCTTTCATTCATTTATTGATAAGAAAGCAACATAAAATTCTTAGGAAGAGCCCTTCAACAAATGTAAATGACCAAATGTATCACTGTAAAGATAAATGACTAGAAAATATGAAGCAAATACATGGTCAGAATAGACTATGCTAATCTAGGAAATAATTTTGGAAGAGATTTCTTGTCATGGAGTCACTTAAAAAGACATTGGAACTCTTTTTATGCAAAAAGGGGGGAAAGGGCTTGAAGAGTTGTGTAAACACACATTCTTGAGTTGCAAAGGTCCTAGAAATGTATTGGCCTTTATAAAGACTATAGAATTTAGGAGAAAGCAAAATGTGTGAAGTTGCAATGGAGAAAGGATTTCTCTAGACTGGAGGATCTGAGAGGAGAATCTGAGATAAATGGACCAAATTCTTGCTTATTAATATACATTAAAAACTTAACTGTACTTTCTGACATTATTTTATCCTGGATAAGAATAAAATTATTATTTCATTTATTTATTTTTTTAAAAAAGATTTTATTTATGTATTCATGAAAGACACAGAGAGAGAAGCAGGCTCCTTGCAGGGAGCCCGATGTGGGACTCTATCCCAGAACGCCCTGAACTGAAGGCAGATGCTCAACCACTGAGCCACCCACGTGTCTCTAAAATTATTATTTCATTTAGCAATGAAAGATCAATTTGTCTTTCTTAAAAGATAAAAATAGCTCAGTGATACTAAGAAGTACATCCATAGGGTATTGCTCTTACATTCTTTATTTTAAAAACAAAGATCCTCTTTCTTGTTCACATAAATAGACTATGGAAAGTGGTATAATCAAAATCTTAGTTTTACTCCTTATGGATAATTGGAACTTCTCTACTTGAAGGCAAGTAGATAATGTTACCTCTTTCCAAATGTGTGTTCATTCCACTTCAAATTCACTGCAGTAGAAAAATAGACTGGGAAAGTTCCCTTAAGGTCTATATTGGGATTATTTCTATCAACTTGCAAACATGGTGAAACATCTCCCATCTGAATAAAAAGTCACCCTCAATCACCAACCACCTCCAGCTCCCTACCAAGCATGTCTGCTCTATAAAAGGCAAAAGTTCTCAAAAAAAAAGTTTATTCTAATTAACTCTACTTTCTTTTTTTTTCATTCTCCCATCGAGTCACTTCATTTCAATGACTCCACTCAAGGTTGATTGACAAAGTTACCACCAACGTCTATCTGGCTCAAGCCAATGTTCATTTATTAATCTTCATTGACTAACATGACCATACCTTCCTATTAGCAATACTTCCCTTAGCTTCCAGAACATCTAGCACTCCTGTTTTTTTCTCCAACTGCAATGGCAGATCTTTTTGAGTCTCATTGCTCTTTTTCCTCTTCTCAACCTCAAAGACCTTGGAATATCTCAAATTCTTGGAATAGTATGTCAGGGATCTGTCTTTGGCCTTTTTCTTTTCCTTATGTGCACTCACATTTTATATGGTCTTATCTGGTCCTGTGGCTTTAAATCCTATCTAATCTTATTCTGACTTCCTCCAGAGTTCCATACTTATAACCTCTGTTTACAGTTCTACTAGGATTATAATAATCATAAATCCTTATGATGTACTGGAAATCAGTTTTAGTGTTTTTTAGATATTGATTAACTAATTTAATCCACACAGCAACCTTAGAAGGCAAGACCTATCATTATATTTAGTAGAAGATCTTAGTAAGAAACGAAAATGTTAGACCACTTGTCCAGCTGATAAGTAGTGGAGCAATTAAACTCTAGAGTTCCAGTCTTAAACATTACTCATAGAAGCCTCAAGTTTAACTTGTTCAAAACTGAACCACTGAACTTTTTTTTTGTCTCTCATGACCGTGCCTCTCCAGTCTTCTCCATTTCTTTAAAAAATTCCTGATTGATCATCCTTGACTCACTTCTTTCTCTCACAATCACCATTCCACTTGTCTGTCAAGACCAGTCCACTCGATTTTTAAAAAATTCCCAGTTTGACTTTAAACCACCTCCACTGCTACCACTCTACTTTCAGCCACCAACATCTCTTTCTTGGGTAATGTTTTGCTCTCACTCCTAACTTATCTCTATATTCCTCTCATTCTCCCTTTCATTTTCAGTCCACTGTCAGAATCCTCTTTAGAAATATCATGAAATGACATGGATCAGATTGTATCACTTCTCAAAAAAACCCAATAACTTGCAAGTCAATGTCATAGCTTACAACACACTACTTAACTTAGAAGTTGTTTATTCTGCTAACTCCCTTTTGTTCCATCCTTCTTGACTTTCCTCAAACATTTTTTTTATGGTTAACATTTGCTGTCTTTTCAGTTGATCCTCACTGGAAAACTACTCCTTTATTTTAATATGATTACTCTAGGGGTGGGACAAATTGTCATTTGTCATAGACTTAAATTCTCTAGGAAAATACTTTTGGTAAAAAGTTTATTCATTTATTGTCTCATTTATTTATTAAACAAGAGAAGAAAATACCTAATGTACATATATATATATATATATATATTCTAATATATATAAAATCTAATTATATGTCAGGAATTGTAAGAGTTATGATAGCCTATGATAATAAACAGATCAGCTCTCAAGGATTATACCTTCTAGAAGTAACACAGTTCCTCAGTCATAGGCAATGACTTTTTTCCTGAATAAATAATAGAGACATTGATTTTGTATTTTTTTTGGCCAACTTAGGGAAAAATATTACGATAGGATCCAATAAAATGCCAGGGAATCTAAGTGGCACCCATAGAAATGTAAAGAATGCCAATGCATGCCTGTGGACTCTTGTACAAAATTGTACTTACAGCTAACAATCAAGACCAGAAGTAGAAAAATACAAGTACAAGAGAATATGACAGGAGAAACATTTCCAAAACTTCAGTAAGCAGAAGTTAGTAATATCTGTATTATAGTATTTTTAAATTCAGTGACTTCATTCCATCTCCCAATATACACACAGAAAAGTTTGAGACTGTGGTTTTCATGTTTGAGGAGCACTTTTGTCTTTGTGACTTTTTGCAGAAAAAGAAGATAAGGAATAACTGCATCACAGAATCTTTTGATCACAACAAAAGATATAATTTGTATGGTAACTTACAGTCTTCCACATTTAGCCTATGCATTTATTAAGCAGGGCCATTCTTATGGGAGTAGAGAGTAAGTCCAAGACTTAAATTCCCCAGAATTATTTCAAAGCTCTTGAGTTTAGCACTCTTCCATCATCTCAGTCATTCATATCTATGTCTATATCTGTTAACTATCATCTATATCTGTATCTATATGTATTAATTTGGGTGAAGAAAATAGCATATGAGAGACATGGTAAAATATGAGATCAGATAATAGTAAAAAATGGTTGGAAATAGGGAGCAAAAAGGGAAGACTTTTTCTTTGCAAACAGATATTAGGCATCTAAAACATTGGTCTCCTGGGCACACTGAGATACTCTCAGAGCTCCCCAGGGGATGCAACACACAGTTAAAGAAATATTGATATGATTAGCATGTTGTCTTTATGGTTCATAGCAACAACAGAGACAGCTGTCACAGTAAGCATTTACTTACTGCTGCTATGCACTACACATAGTGTTAGGCTCCACAAAGAGACAAATAAATATGAAATGTGGTCAGTGATATCCCAATGTAGCCACAGTTTGCACAATTTGTTAGGATACTTGTAGCAATGGAGATCCATCATTTGTAGTGTTGTGGTAAGTGTGTATAGATTAGGTGATGCTATAAAAAAGTATATAAAGCTTTTTCTTCTATAAAGAGAGTTGGACTCAGCAAAGAAAAAGAAGTTGCTTTCCTCATTGGGAAAACATATCTAATTAGTGACAACAACAATAAATTTTGGTTCCTACTACGTGTTAGGTACTATAACATTGCCTATTCAATCAGTACAGCTCCTGACTGAGATGCATGTGTAAACCTCTTCTGTGACCACAGGATCTGCTTAGCATAACCTACCAAGAAGTTTGCTGTGCAATAAAATCTAACAGACTCACAAAGTAGAGCCCAGAAGACATTCATTAACCTTCCATATTCAGATGATTGGGTCAAGAATGCCACTGAGATATCGGAGAGAGAAAAGAAGGTGAGGTACAAGAACACAATGTTGACATATACCCATACCTAAAGAAGTGAAAAGAAGGAAAAGTGGCAAAATAAGAAAAGGAGTCAGTGACATGGCATCCTTCAAATACATTCTGATTTTATTCAGCATGTTCTTTGCAAAGATCCAAAAATTTCTTCTTCTTCTGGTAACCCCACCACAACATTTATCTAAGGAACTCTTCCCATATTATAATTTCCTTTGCCTCAGGTTCCCAGTGTGGTTAGCACAGCCATTTGAGGACCACATTCCTCTAGACAGTGATTATGGAATGATCAATTAGCAAACAGACTCAATTACCAGGAAAAGGATTACTTTTTGAACCCTTGGCTAATTACTACTTTATGATATAATTATAATTTTATGACAGCCAAGGAAATTTCTTATGAATTCCTTTTTCTTAAACAAATATTCTCTTTATCCCACATCAAAAAATTAAAAAACCTGAACCTATGCCATTGTTTTAGTTACTTATTATTTTCAAAGAAATACTTTGGAAACTAAAAAAGAGCCCATATGCAACTGGGAGAAGTTACATACTAAAACAAGTACAACCCTGTATAATATATTGATATAATTATCAATAACATCCAGGTGACCCAAGGTCAGTAAATTTTTTCCCCAGATGCTTCTTTAAAAAAAAAAAAAAAAAAAGGTTGATTTGAGAGAGAGAATGAGTGCTAGCAGGGGGAGAAAGAGAGGAAAAGGACACAAGCAGACTGCACTGAGACCATAGCTCAATGTGGGACTCTACCCCAGAACCCTGAGATCATGACCTGAGCCAAAATCAAGAGTCAGATGCTTAACTGACTGAGCCATCCAGGTGTCCCTCCCCAGAGGCTTCTTAAGTACAAAATTAGGTTTTATTTTATTTTTGTGTCTCGTATTTTATTTTTTTAAAAATATTTTATCATGAGAGACACACAGAGAGAGGCACACAGGCAGAAAGATAAGCAGGCTCTCTCCAGGTAGCCCGATGCAGGACTCGATCCCAGGACCCCAATTCACAACCTGAGCCAAAGGCAGGTGCTCAACCACTGAGCCCCCCAGGGGCCCCTATGTCCCATATTTTAGTAATGATGGATAGTTTTCTAGTTTTAAGGTTACAATGATTTGTTAAACAATTTATTTTGGGGATCAGATCACTATTTCACAAATTTTTGACTTGAAAGTGAGTATTCTCTCATCAAAGTACTCACCAGGCACTCTCCCTGGGTGCATGCACTTTTGTGAGACTGGTTTGGTTGCAATAAACAAGCAGAGACCTATGCCCCCAACAAACTTTGCAGTAGAAGTATTAGCCTACCATCGCTGGACTCCAGTTAATGCTTGAAGGAAATAAACATTCGTATTTCCAAAACTCAGTGTCAACTTTTCCCTTTCGAACCCAGAGGGTAACTTTCACGGTCTAATCTATTGGCATTGCTATTTATGCTTCTTAAAAGAAACCAAGTCACATAGTTGTTGTCCGTAGTAGGAATATCCTTTTGACCATGAAGAGACAACCCAATGTGATTTATAGTCAGGAGACTTCTCTTTAAAAAGAATGACAATTTTCCAGACTTTTCCCCTAACATATACACATTAACTGGCAAAGATTTGTACCCTTAGGAATTCAAGTTTCCACTCCACAGCCCCCATGTTAAAGATAATTTAAAATAAAGTGTATTAAAGGAATGTAGGTCCTTAAACCATCTAACAGAACAGTTTTCACAAGCTGAATCCTTTCGACTGTAGCTACAAACTGGATGAAGTTGGTGTTCAAGGCAACTGAGAATATTCAAAACGGGATCAAGAATAAGTGAGGCAAAATAATACTCTTTTTGCTTTCCAGCTGGCAAGAATCGAAGGGAATAAAGCCATAATATTCTAATGATAGAGAAAGAAAAGAAAGAAGCCAAATCATTCAGGAAGAATTGCCATATGGCTAGAGCTGAAAACAAATGTGGGTGTGACTTACATGTTGGACAGTTACGCAGGAGCGGTGCCATCAATAATTGCGGTCACTACGACTGAGTCTGTAGATTCCATTCCAGATTCTTCCTCTTTTCAATTTATCCTTTCGAGAAGTATTTATTATTTTCTTGGAACAGAGTTAATGAGAGTCAAAAGAAGTTATTTATATATAAACAATTAAAGTTGGCATCACACACTTTTAGGTTGTAACTGGCAGCCAAGTGTACTACATTTTTAACAGCTGTATTTTACCATTTTTAATCAATCTTGCTCTCAAAAAAACAAAGTATTCTAGAAGTACAAAAACTGATCCACTTTGACAAAGTACGCAAACTTAAGCAAATTCCGTTACCGATAGCTCTATAATTAATTAAATTAAATCAACTTTGAAAATAAATCTTTTTTTAAATCAGCCACCTGGGATTTGAAATCCAAGCCTTGGGAATTCACACACAAAAAAGATACTTCGATTATAGTTTATCTGACGAAGTATCTTTTTTGTATATAGCTATATATGTATATATCTAAAACTATTTCCCCCCCAAAGTAAAAGAATATTCATACAAGGAAATAAGTTTCTAATTTAATAGAATTCAAAGGTTATTGTTTTTCTCTTTAAAATATTTTTTCAACCTTTTAAAACCTTTTTTTTAAATCTCTACACCCAACATGGGGCTCAAACAACCTGAGATCAAGAGTCGCATGCCCTACTGACTGAGCTAGCCAGACATATTTCTTTTTAAAATAATTATTTAACTTTGTAAAATATTATTAATAAATTCTGTAAGATATATATTTATGTAATATATAATACACAATGTTTATATATGTGTATATGCATATATATATATATATATATATATAAAGTGAGACATGATTTTTGTTGCTTATAAGAGTGATCAAAAATTTTAAAAATCATGAAGGAAATGGTAGTTTTGGTTTCCTGGGAAAGCTCTCAAACAAAATAAACACTTTCTTCTTCTATGGTTCATTTGTGAAGGCTGAGTAAGGTTGGATAGACAATCTCCTGAGGTTCCTGCCATCTCCACTGGTCAGAATACTTTTGACACATTTTCCCTAAAACAAATGTTGCCCAAGAAGGAATAATACACATTTTATAATGTAATGAGCCAAAATTAAATGATTGTATTATAATAATGATGATAATGACAACAGTCGTAGTAGTGGCTAACATTTATTGAAGACTTATATGCCAGGTACTTTTCTAAATGTATTTCATGAAAAAAAAAAAACATTTAGATCTCACACAGATGCTATGACATGGGTACTACTATTGTGATGATCTTGCATATGAGGAAATTAAAACAGAGAAATTCAGTAACTTTGCCCATGTCACAGGGCAGGTAAGCCTCACAATCTGGAATCTGATGCCCATGCTCTTAAGCACTGGCGACACTGCCTTTTCCGTACTGTAATAAATTTGCTAATTAAACAGGACTATGAGAGATACTCTTCACAGTCTGAACATAGCTTGATTTTATAGAAAGATAAACATGGTTAGCATTTATCATTACATATTCAGTCTTAAGATAACTTTTAGCTCAATTCAATATAATTATGACTCCGCTTTAGAAGATAAAGATAAAAGGGCCAAATTTGCAGCTCTGAGTACCAATTTCTAATTTTCTTAAAAGGAGCAAGTAGACCAAAAAAAAAAAAAAAAAAAAAAAGAACAAAACAAAACCAAAAATGGGGCAAGTAGACAAGAATGTTGCATTCCCCTGAAGTATACAAGCTTGAGTATCTTAAAACCTTTCTGTATCTTGGGGAAACAATGTAAACCAAGAAAAACAAAGCCAAGACTAGTGGGTAAAGGATGTTTTCCTTAAGCAGGCTCCACACGGAAGGACATTTTTCACCCCCCCAAAACCTGACTCTTTGGAAAACCCTCCAAAAAGCCATTGAAGTTCTGCCAATAAATATCCCTTAACACTCTGGAATAAACACGAGCATCTGGCACTACTCCGTGTGAGCTGTCACCTTTACTCTGCCTGTTCATAGACTTTCTGGAAAAGAAGGTGATGCTTCCATCTGGTCACAGCAGCAAAGGAAGCAAAAGGCACTGAAGCGCTTCCACTGAGACTCTGGGAGTAGATCCTGCAAGACTTTGAAATCTGAGGGGAAAAAAAGAGCCTTGGATCCTTCCCACAATGAACAGTCCCCGGTCTAGCGCCTCTCCATGGAGTGCTGCAGTGTTCACAGAGGGTCACCAACAATCTCCGCACGTTTAGAGAGGCTCATGTTATACAAGCTCACGAATTGTTAACCATTCGTGATTTTCTTTGTTAGCAGTAACATAAAAGACTTTTGAAGTGTTCTGAAGACTGCAAGGTGAACAGTTTTATTGGCTTTATTTAGATGGCCAGAGCTTTAGCATTTTTCTTTGAAAATGCCTTACTATAACTTAAAAATAAATAAATGACAGATCAATTGATGATAGATAGATAGATGATAGATAGATAGATAGATAGATAGATGAATACATAAAATAGAGAAGAAGGAAAAGGAAGGCTGGTAGAGAATAAAGTAATTTTAACCTCAAAATTGAACTCTACTTTGGCGATGGGAATGATGTTTAAGAAGTATATTTAAGTTTTGAGATCACTAGTTGTTATTTCTGGGAATGGCATATTGAAAGAGTTTACTTCATCTGGGGGAATATAACTCCCATCTGGAGTTATGTGTTTGCTGACACAAAAACCTAAGCATGGTTCCTAGAGTAATAACCATATGTTAGGGGCTGCTTTTTTTCCTCTCCCATTTTTATCCACTTTCTTTAGACCAAGCATTCTTAACTTTTGGCCTTTGGGCTTCCTGCAATTCTATGCAAAATCTGCGCAGGCCAGTATGCGCACTGTGTGTGTATGTGTGTGTGTGTGTGTGTGTGTGTGTGTTCATTTTTCTGCAGGAAGAGTCCAAGGCTTTAGAAGACACCAAAGGTTTTAAAAAATACTACTTTCGGGACACCTGGGTGGTTCAGTGGATGAGAATCTGCCTTTGGCTCAGGGTGTGATCCCAGGGTCCTGGGATCGAGGTCAGCATCAGCCTCCCCTGCCAGGAGCCTGCTTCTCCCTCTGTCTATGTCTCTGCCTCTCTTTCTGTGTCTCTCATGAATAAATAAATAAATAAAATCTTTAAAAAAAATACTACTTTAGAATCTTTCCAATCACTTGGCTCCTTGACCTGAGATAGAAACTTTCTTTCCTTGCACAACACCTGAAAAAAATCTGTGTGGGCTCTGATAAAGGCTTAGTGAAGAGAAAAATGTCAAAAGTAAAGAGGACAGCAGTGTTACAGTTACAGCCTTAACAAAATCAAGTGTATTTGCTTAAGCTAATTTCAAAGAACTATTTGTGTGTATGTGTGTGTATGAAGGTACTAGATATCAGCCAAATTTTCATGATAATCAGTTCCATTTTATAAAGGTAACAGGCCTAAGGGAAAATAAACTGAGATGCCCTGGTAAGACCTTTGTATCATATTCTCATCATGTCAATAATATTATCTTCAGAAAAGCAGGGAAGCAGCCTGGGAAAATATAAGTAGGGAGCTATTCTCTTTCTACTTGATTTCCGGGAGCCGTTCTGTTAGTGCTGTAAATCTCTCAATGTCAACAAATTAAGAAAATAATATACTTAAAGGAGTCAGGGGATGGGTTTTATTCTAGTACAAGCACTGTTACTAACTGGGCATATGATTTGGGACATATCACTTGGGCTTTCTCTACTTATCTCACACGGAAAAGGGTGGCTGATTTTTTTAATGTTTTTCTAGGTATGCCATTTTATGATTTAATAAAAACAGTCATGGTATCTTAATCATTATATTTTATAATTTTCAAAACCCCCTATATTCATGGGTGCATTTGATTCTTATAACCACTTTTGTTAAATGGGCAGGATGTTGTACATATTTTTATTTTAAAGGTGTAGGTGTGACGTGTAAAGGGATTTTGTCGAGAGCACCAGGTTAAGGAGTGAAAAGTAAAACTGGAACCTGAGGCTTGAACTTTCTTGCTTCAGGACCCATTCCTTTACATTGTTCTGACTCTTCTTTGACTTTCTAACCCTTTGACCTAAACTTTATCAAAATAAATAGTAGTTATGCACATACTGCTTGCTAGCATTTATGTACATGTCTATAAGTATATCTGCTCAATATGCTTCCTAATTATTAAATATTTCTTAGGATTCATTTTTTTATTCGCGAAGTATATTCTTTAGAATTCATTAAGTGAAGGTCCAGTGTTTGTAAATTCTGTCTTTGTTTTATCTGAAATGTGTTTATTTCACCTTTGCTCCTTTTTGAAATCTCAATCGTGTATCTCAATAAATTTTTAAAACAGTTTTTACAGCCCAGATCACAACATACAATCTTCTACAATCTTTTCTATCCCAGAACACTTGCTCATGCGTTCTTTGAGTCCTCCAAGGATAAACTCTAGTCTGTCTTCTAACACTGTAATTTTAATTATTTTTGAAATTTTATATATAGTAGGTACACTTTCGTCCTTGATTTCTTTCACTAAACATTATGTCTGTGGAATTAATCTATGCATTTCAGTGTAATAGTAATTTATCCCCATTTGTTGCCATGTCTTAATTTATTATCTAAATATATCACAATTTTTACCTTCTGTTATTGAGATAATTCAGGTAGTTTCCAGTTTGGGATAATTACAACTAAATCTTCTATGAACAAGTAATTTTTTTTTTTTTTTGGTTAAAATATACACTTATTTTCCTTGGATATATGGAAGGAGTGGAATTGCTGTGTTACAGTTTACATGTAAAGAATATGTTGGGTAAAACCATTTTCTAAATTATTTCTACCAATTTACAATTCCACAGTAAATGTAAGATTTCTGATTGATCTACAGCTTCACCGAAACTTTGTAAATTCTGCCCTTATTGTCCTTTAGCTTATCTTAAGTGCCTATCCAATCTTTGTATGTTTAAAAATTGGAACTTTGACATTTTTATTGATTTATAATAATTCTTTATATATTATGGATATAACTACTTTGCCATATGTAAGTACTGCAAATAGTTCTACCTAATGTATGACCTATTACCTTTGTAAAAATATCTTTGGATAATCCTGATATTTACCTATCAGTTCCCTTTCTCTCTTTAGTAATTTCTAAGAGTTTATTTGAATTATCAATTGAGAATTCTTATTAGAATTTTATATTTTTTATTCTAGAAGTTACTCTCTTTCTCTTTTTTAAATGTATCTTGTATCTTAGTTTGCTCATGTTGCCATAACAAAATATCATAGACTAGGTGACTTAAACAAAGGAATGTATTTCTTTACAATTCTGCAGGCTGGAAAGTCCAAGAAAAAGTTCCAACAGAGTTAAGTTTCTGGTAAGAACTCTCCTGGCTAGCAGTGTCCTCCCATGGCTTCTCTGCTATGCATTTGATGGAGAGAGATCTCTATCTTCTTCTCCTCATAAGGCACCAATTCCATAGGATTAGTACCCCACCCTTATAACCCCCATTAACCTTGATTACCTCCTAAGAACCCTATCTCCAGATACCATCACCATGGGGGTTAAGACTTCAACATATTAGAATTTGGAGAAACACAATTCAGTCTACAGTAGCTTGTTAATTTAAAGTTTCTTGTTGTGTGCTCATTTGTGTCAGTTTCTGTTTTATTTTCTTAAACATTCCATATATGTTTATTTTTCTTTCTATATCTGATCATTGCAGTATCTCAAACCCTTAGGAATCTTAATCAGTGTCTCTATATATTTTTTTCTACTGACTTTCAATCATGGAAGCTATTTTATTGTGTGTTTGATCATCTTTGGTTATAAGTTTATATTTGAATATTTCTGTGGAAACATGGGAGCCTAATTTGAGAATATTTTCCTCTAGAGAGGATCCATTTTGTTTTCACCACCCAACAGCCTCCCTTATCACATCAGCTCACCTTCATTTTCCTTGTTTTTTTTTTTTTTTTTTTAAAGATTTTATTTATTTATTCATGAGAGACAGACAGAGAGAGGCAAAGACAGGCAGAGGGAGAAGCAGGCTCCATGCAGGGAGCCCGATGTGGGACTCAATCCCAGGATCCCAGGATCACGCTCTGAGCCAAAGGCAGGCACTAAACCACTGAGCCACCCAGGCATCCCTACTTTCCTTGTTTAATAGAAGAATGTAAAGGGCAGTAACACAACCTGCTGCTGATATTGGTATGTGTCTCCATGAAACTATGCATTTGAAGTGTGCTTACAATTCTCTACCACCTGCTCACTTGTTGCTGCTGGCAGAGTAAAAGATTCCAAAACTTTCCTTTCTTTACTTACTTTGAGCCTACCAATGCCTTAAAAGGTCTAATTTATCTAAGATTAGGTTGATTTGTAGCAGGAGCTGCCTTGGAATATATTCATAGTCCACAATACTAGAATGTGAAATTTAGGACTCCCTGTAGGTATCTTGCAAATTCTGGATGGTGCTCATTTTGTCTCGTAGACCTAGAACCCCATGGTTGAAATCAAACTTGGGCAGCTGACAATATTTCTATCTGACCAAACTTAGTTTCCAGGGAATACAAAAACATATATCTAAAATACAATGAATGTATTTGTCTTACTAGCTTCACCTTGAAGAAATATCTTGAAGACAAAGGGCAAAACTTGTGCTAAAAGAAAAAGATTACATCTTCATAATATTGAAATTGATCAAATAAGAGCATTCATACCCAATAGATATGACTGAATGGAGATAAATGGGCTTCTCAGAAATGTCTGTTCATTGTATATATATTTTTTTCAGAATTACAGTTATCTTGTCTATGTACAGACATTTTGTAGAAGGTCACAAGAAAGAATCTTTAAGAAACATAACTCCTTATCTATGGTATGTGGCCTTTCCTACAGTTTGGTCATATGAAGATAATTAGTTTTCATATAAGATTTAAATTTAGGGATGGTATTAACTTACATAGAATGAAGTATATAGCCTCAAAGGATTTCAAAAATCAAAATCAAATTATTGTCCTTCAAAAAAAATGAGGCAACAATTTGCTGAGTAGTTATGTAATAATTGGAAGTGGTTAAGTATATTGCAAAAAATACTATCTCACTCCTGGGAAAGGCTTGACACTAGGGTAATTGGCAGAGATTATAGCTACTGTCATTGTGGTAAGCTTTTTTTTTTTTTTTAAAGGTATTTTTGGTATTTAGAATATAATTAATGTTGAACTGTCACTACATTTTCATTTATATATTAAAAACTGAAAAGGCAATTTAATGTATAAAGCAAAAATCACATTTATTTTTAAGAAAGTATCTTAACTGAAAATTGCAGAAATGGTTTTCTCTAAAACTTAGAGAAAATCAATAAGTTGACTTGGAAACCTTGACTGAATACCAGAGTCACTCTAGAAAAAGAACGTGTTTGAATTAAATCCTGTTCAAACTTCCATTTAAAAATTTTTAACCTTTCTTTTTGGAATAATTTCTAATTTACAGAACATTTATAAGAGTGTTACTGAGAAAGACCATGTACTCTTTATAGAGATCCCAAGTTTAGAACATTTGCCACATTTGCTTTTCATCTTTTCTGTGTGTATATACATATATAAATCTACATGTACATATATTTTTTTCTAACCATTTTTAACCATTGGACAATTTTTCTATACATCAGAACTCTTTAACCCTTAACACCTCAGTGTATATTTCCTAGGAAAGGGGTATTCTCTTACATAAGCACAGTATAGTTATCAAATTTGAAGAATTTTACTGTGGCACAACACCTTAAACTACCATTATATTCCATTGTCTACTGCCTCACCTCCGCCTGTAGTATGCTGAGATTCAGGATTTCTGTTGCATTTCTCTTTAGTCTCTTTTAGTATGGAACAGACTCTCAGTCTTTGTCTTTTAGATTTGGCATTTTTGGGCAATACATGTTATTTTGTAGACTACTCAATTTAGGACTGTGGGATATTTTCTCATGTTTAGGTTCAGATTATGCATCCTGAATTGTAGTTCTGCATAAGTGATAGTTTGTTCTTTCCAGGACATCATTTCCAAGAAGCAATTATATATGCAGCTCATTGGTGATGTTATTGTTTTGTCTTCTTATTTTAAGACATAATTTGCATAGAACATTAACACCTGTGTTAGAGTACTGTTTGATTAGTTATGACATTTATATATGTATATGTATATTATGTGTGTGTATATATATATATATATGTAGGCAAATGTGCATATATGATGTGTAATCACATCATAATCAAGGCATAGGACATTTCTATTACTTCAAAAAGTTCCTTTGTGCTTCTTCCCTGTCAACTACCTCCCTCCTTCCTGGCTCTGCTGGAAACTACTGATCTGCTTTTTATCTCCATAAATTAGTGTTGGCTATCTGAGTATTTTTTAAAAATAGAATCATACAGTATGTCATGTTTTGTGTCTGGCTTCCTTCACATAAACTGATAGTTTGAGATTCATCCATATGTTTTATCATCAGTAATTCAGTGATTTTTTAATGCTGAGTAGTATTATACTGTAAGAAATAATTTGTTCATCCTTTCACCTATTGATGGTTATTTGGCTGGTTTCTATTTCAGAATTTATAAACAAAGCTTATAGCTTTTATAATCAGCATGTATAAGTCTTTGTATGGACTTATATTTTGAATGTATAACTAGGAGTAGAATGGCTGGGACTTATGGTTATTGCATTTTAACTTTTTAAGAAATTACCAGGCTGTTTTCCAAATGTTCATAAAATTTTATATTCCCATCAATAGATGAAAGTTCCATTCACTCCTTATCTTTGCCAAACCTTTGCATTGTTAGTATATATATATATTTTTAATTTTGGTCATTTTAATTGATATGGTTTGGCATTTTGCGATGGTTTTAATTTACATTTCCTTGATGACTAATAATGTTGAGCTTCTTTTCATGTGATTATTGGCATTCATATATCTAATTCTGTGAAGTGTCTGATCAATACTTTCCTCATTTCTTAATTAGGCTGTGTGCTTTCTTATTACTGAGTTGTAGGAGTACTTGATATAATCTGGATACAAGTGCTTTGTCTAGGTATGTAATTTGCAAACATATCCTCTCAAAATTTTTTTGCTGTTTCATTTTCTTTGAAGTTCATTTTGAAGAGCAGAAGTTTTTAATTTTCAAGAAGTTGAATTAATTACACTTTCTCTTTTTTGGGTTCTATTTGTATCTTAATTAAAAATCTTTGCCCTAAGTCACAAATATTTTCCCCTATTTTTTCTTACAGATGGTTTCCCTAGAAATATATCAAATAAATTCTTTTGTTTATTTATTCATTAGTGCCACATGATTTTAATTGTAGAGATTTTATAGTATATTTTAACACCTGGTAGAAATGGTCCTCTCTAATAATTCTTTTTTTGCAGCTTTCCTGTCTATTTCTGAATGTTTCTTTTATCCATATGAATTTTATTTTAAGCTTGTTTAGTTTCATTGACATCTTTATTGGGATTACACTAAATTTATAAAATGACTTAGGGATAAATGATGTATTTATATTGTTGGAATATTGCAACCAAGAACAAGGGAGGTTTTTCCATTTGCTCAAGTCCGCTTCTTGTGTCTTTCAGGAGTATTTTATAGCTTTTTGCATATAAATTTTAAATATTTTTTGTTAAGTTTACTCCTTATTTTTTGTTTGTTTATTGCTATTTTGAATGGGATTTCTGTCTGTCTAAGTGGTTATTATTTGAGCATATGTATGCTATTGATTTTTGTATGTAAATGTTGCTATTTTGCTGAATACTTTACTGTTTGAATTAGTTTTATCATTGATTCTGTAGCATTTTGTGTATACCATATCATCATCTGAAAACAATTTCATTTCTTCATTTCCAATTCTTAAGTCTCATGATTTTTCCTGTCTTTAAATCACATTAGCTATAACCTCTATAAAAAAAATTATTACTAGAGATGCCTGGTGGCTCAGTTGGTTGACCAACAAACTTTTGATTTCAGCTCATGATCTCAGAGTCCTAGGATGGAGCCACATGTCAGGCTCCACACACAGCACAAAGTGCTGCTTGAATTTTTCAAAGTCTGCTTGATTTTTTCTCCCTCTGCCCCTCCCTCCTACTCTCTCTTTCTCTCCTCTCTCTTTCAAATACATAAATAAGTAAACCTTTTTTAAAAAATTATTACTAGTGGGTATAATAAACATCCTTGACTTTTTCCTGACCACAGTGAAAACATTTTCTAGTGTTTCTTATTACATAGGATGGGCCATATACCATTAGGCTAAGGAAAAAGCTATCCATTCTTATTTTCTCAAAAGTGTCTAATAAAAATGAGTTTTGAATTTTGCTATAGGCCTTTTCTCTATCCATGAAGATAATCATATAATTTTTCTTTTAGATCTATTAATATGGTGGATTATGTTAATGGATTTTCTAATATTGAGTCATTCTTTCATTAGTGGTATCAAATCCTACTACATCATGACTATTTTCTTTCTGTGGTTTTGTAGTCCGTTTGTTAACATTTTATTTAGAATATTTGTACTGGGACACCTGAGTGTCTCAGTGGTTGAACATCTGCTTTGGCTCAGGTCATGATCCTGGGGTCGTGGGATCAAGTCCCACATTGGGGTCCACACAGGGAGCCTACTTTTCCCTCTGCCTATGTGTCTGCCTCTCTCTCTGTGTCTCTCATGAATAAATAAAATCAAAGTTCAAAAATCAATTACTTAGAGTACTTAGAGTCTGACATTCTCTGGGGCTGATTTTGTCTCAGTATTTTCTATGACTTCCTCTCCTCTCTCCTCTTTTTTGTGGGATATCTATGCCTCATCTCTTTTGCTCTGAATTAGTTCAGCCAGAGCTTTCCATGTTCATTCTGTTAGAATTTGAGGTTTATTCTCTACTTACAAGTAATTTGAAGTACTTGATACTCTCGGGCTCCTAGTAATAATGAAGAGTCAAGTGTGGTTTTATTTGCATTCCTTATTGGTCCAAGATTCCATATTTTGTCAGATGGGGAGACATTCAAATTCAGATAACCACCATTATCCTCCAGACATTTTAAAAAGCTTTTAAATAATTCCATATAGACATTTAATAATCATAAAATCTGCTTGGGATTTATTAACTCACTATAACTTGTTTAATATGTTGCTTAATGCTTTCTATCCATGATAAATGTAATGGAAAAAATTGGGAAATCTGAGGTGAATCTTTCAAGTTTACCAACATGAAAGTATTATTTTGGTGTTTTGGTTTTGGATTTTTTTTTTGGGAGAGGGGCAGAGAGGGACAGAGGGAGAAAAAGAGAGAGTCTTAAGCAGGCTCCATGGCCAGCATAGAGCCTGACCCAGGGCTTGACCTTACGACCCTGAGATCATAACCTGAGCTGAAATCAAGGGTCAGACACTTAACTGACTGAGCCACTCAGGTCCCCCATATTCTGGTTTTTATTTAAGGAGATACACATGCATCACATTTTCATATTTCAGTTGACTATCACATTCATAAATTTTAAAATAAGTTACCTATGTCACTAGTTCTCTATCATTGTATTTATATACTCTGAATAAAAAAAAAAACTGTTGTTTTCAAGTTCAAGTTTAATAGAAGATCCAGAATATTTATTCTTACATATATTTAAGAACTGATCAGGCATTCTTCAAGCCAATTAAAATATGAATAATAGCTGTTTGGGTTTAGGATTTAACTCTCAGCAATAAAATTATAATACTTAAATTATCTTCTTTCTTTTGGAGAATAAACAGTTTTTATAAATACGTTTAGGTTACATATAACATTGCTAATACTAACTGTGATAGAATAAAAAAGGCCACAATTTACTGAAATCTCCTCCACTGAGTTGTGAAATATATTTCCCTATCCCTTGAATTTGGACTGACTTGAACTGAATAATACAATGAAACTAAAGGGAAGTTATGTGACTTCTAAGCAAGACTTTAAGAAGCCTTGAAGTTTTTATTTTGTCTTTTTATGATACTGCTATCCTCATGTAAAGGGTCATTCATATGTCTTTGACATATGAACAAAAATATTCAGGACCCATCAGACTTCAGTTGTCCTATCTCCTAACTGCAACTGTGTAAGGGATCTAAGAGAGTTAAGAAGCACTCAGCTAAGCCCAACCCAAAATAAAGACACATGCAAACAAATGGATGTTTTTAACACTAAGTTTTAGAGTGACTGGTTATGCAGCAATAAGACTGATCACTGATGATTTTTTGGATAATAAAATAATCATTATTTTGCTGTTTTCATTTAGAAGTGGGTTTTTGGTAAATCTCTAAAAAACACCTGAAAAAACTCACTGTGAAATTTTGGTGGATACCAGAAAAAGAATATTGGTGTATACCAGGTGTTGGAGTTGAAGAAAGATTTTACACTGACATAGAATTTTGAAAATGTCTAGGAACATTATTTGCTAAATAGCTTAAAGACGATGAGCTTAAAAGCAGAAAAGCTAAGTCTTTCTCCCAATTAAAAATGGAGTTTTATAAATGCATATACATTCTTTTGATGTATTTAGTGCTTCTAAACTTTGTGATAGATGAAAGAATGACTATTTTAACTTGCTTATAGCACTTCACTATGCTTATGTGAATTGAATATAGGCGTGAAAAACACTTCTAGGAACTGAATTAACATCAGGAAGTGAAAATCTACATTATTGCAAATAAAAATGATAAACCTCAAAGATGAGAAGACTACCCTAATTCTGTAAGAAAAGAAATGTATATTGATTTATACTGTTGTTGTAGAGATAGTTAGACTATTAGTAGTCCACTTACCAAGTTAAGTGCTTTAATTTTTGTAACCTCTCAAAATGGCAAACTGATGATACAGTCCAAGTAACAGTGGGTAACTTTGCCCAAACGCATCTTCTTTTTTTTAGACTCCATGCCCAGCATGGAGTCCAACGCAGAGCTTGAACTCACAACCCTGAGATCAAGACCTGAGCTGAAAGCTGAGATCAAGAGTTGGACACCTAACTGATTGAGCCATCCAGGCACCCCAATATATTTTTTATTAAAATTAAAAATAGGGGTGCCTGGGTGGCTCAGTAGGTTAAGTGTCTGCCTTCAGCTCAGGTCATAATCCCAGAGTCCTGGAATACAGCCCCATGTCTGCCTCCCTGCTACTGCTTCTCCCTCTGTCCCTCTCTCCTGTTTGTGCTCTCTTGCATGTGCACTGTCATAAATAAATAAATAAATAAATAAATAAATAAATAAATAAATAAAATTTTTAAAAATAAAAAAGAAAGAAAATAAAGATAGCAAGAGAGAAGATATATTCATTTTATCGCCTGCTGCTTATCTCCCTCCTGAAGCCACATTTCATGTTACCTGTGATTTAGTCTGCCATGACTCTGTTTTCTTATTGAAGACCAAGAACTTCTACATGATAAAAAGAACTTCAGATGTCTTCTATTCTGGGGACAATGAAGTTCAGTGATATTCATTAAAAACATGCTGCAATGCTGAGTGGATGGGATGTTGGTTACTGAAGTGACAGGCATCCAATGATAGGAAGCCCACCTCTGAAGAGCTGTAACTTGGTGTTCAAGGACAACTTCAGCACAGACAAGTGTGATGTCTTTCTTTTCTAATTGAACAAGACAGATAATTGATCATCAGAGTTGTTAGAGATGCTGTTATAATCAAAATGCATATCTATATCTGGAAGAAAAGTTTATGCTCAATAGCAGCGCTTAAGGGGATAGTATATTATATCTACCCTGATTTTTATATACATCACTATTATCCAAGTGGTATTTTTAGATTTTCAACTTTACAACTGCAAAGATTTTGGTGAGCCTCCTTGAAGCTCTGACCATTAAGATTTATATGCAATGGTCATTATCTGCAAAGCAAAGATCCTTGTTGCAGACCATGCAGTTTGCATGTGCACAGAAGCTTTCTCTTAGATCTGCTCTTTCTATTATTCCTTCTCACATAACTGCTGAAAGCAAACAATGTACACAGATATAACTTGGCCACTTAACTCTTCAACTCTGCTTGCCTGACTTCCAAGATGCCTCATATTTCATCTCAGGTGATATGACATATCACTGAAACTTTATATAATCTTAAAAAAGTATTTGTCTTACTTTTTGTAGACATGTTTTCTACATCAGTTTTAGATGATGCAACTTGGGTGCATTGTTACAGCCCTCACTGAGGAAAGTAGGAGTCATATGTGATAAATAAATAGTGGTTACTCATGGAAATTCAGGTGCCTGGGTGGCTCAGTAGTGGAGCGTCTATCTTTGGCTCAAGTCATGATCCCAGGGTCCTGGGATGGAGTCCGGCATCCCAGGAAGTGGTCCTTCCAGCTCAGTGGGGAGTCTGCTTCTCCCTCTATCCCTCCCCACTGCTTATGATCTCTGTCTCTCTCTCTCATACTCTCTCTCTGTCTCTTAAATAAACAAATAAAATCTTTAAAAAGAACCATGAAAACTCATCCCTCTTATAGACATTTCTTGGTTCCTTCTGTCAACTATCCATTCCCTGAAAAAGCCACCAGAACAACTTCTTGAAAAAGCAAGATAAAGTAACTAACTTATAAGTAAGGTTGTTGCTTGCCAACAGAAGGAAAGTCATTTCGTTGGTAGAGTCTTAATAGTATTTGGAGGTGGAAGAGAACAAAAACAAAATATTTATGAGGTTTTGAGGATTGATTTAAAGTAGGCTTTTCACTGTGAAACTCTGTTGGGATTGGGCAAAATTTGATAATATAGCGTTGTGAACACAGTGAGCCCAGAGTTCTAAATCAAGTCTTGAGAAGTAAACAATAATTTGATGAGCCTAGTTGAGCTACCTATTGTTCTGAGTCCTCTTATAAGGCTTGGTTGAGTCTTCTAAGGCTCAGATAAATGGATTTTCAAAAAGACCTTGAAACAACCAATAAAGAAATTTGCAATTTCATCTTTCCGGGCAAGAAAATTTGGGAATAGTCGTCATGTTATTGTACATAATTAGCTGAGTGATTACAGATGATTTCTCTTCGCACTTTTAGAAATCAGAAGAAACCAGTTTTTTACAAACTTTAGAAAGTTGAAAATAGGTACAAGCCTGTCTGAAAGTTATTACGTAAAAGTTTATTCCCTCTGGAATTTTTGGACAAGCCCAGGAAAGGACTTAAATTTAACCTAGTACAAAAAAAAATTGCAATATCAAGAGCAAAGGGAAAGAAACCACTAAGCTATGAAAACTCTTCAAAGGCCTGTATCATTTGTTCACTGAGCACTCAAGGCTATATAGCATTATTTGTTACTGACTCTGCAGACAAGGAAAATATAACAAAATGTTTCTGAGGAGGCAGCTTGTTCCAAGGTAAGACTGAGTTTAATAACCAACATTGTTCTTGGTCCAAATGTCAAAAGCTTTGTGTTCCTCTTCACTGTAATTGAACTAGTACTGAGACACATGAGGAAGAATAAGAAAAGACTTTGGAAACAAACAAATACAGATTTTTGCTTGAATAAAATTAAACTTAAAAAAAAAAGAAAACTCTTTTGAGAATCACAACTCATTACATGGAAACCTCACTATAAATATGACCAACAATAACATGGAATTCATTTGGATACAGCTTCTCTATCCAAAAATATTTAATTATTGAGATTATTGCAAGTATTTTATAGCAGTAAAGTTTTCATTTCTATATAGTCCAATGAAATAATTAATCCTACGTATAATATTATAGTACATTTACTTGATTCCATTTATACCACTGAGACATTCTGCTAACCTAATGTTTTTCTTTTGTTAAATGCGATGTCTTAACCAAAGAGAAATGTTGCAGTGATATATATAGAGAGAATTTTAGGCTGCCTAGGAAGAAAAAAAGAATGAGAGAGATACTCTGACAGCCTGAGAATAGGAACTATCAGGGGTGGAGATGGCAGGCACAGAGAACAGAAACATCAAATAGTTTGTCACAGGCAGCCTATAAGATGACCCCCAAAGATCTAAACCTTCTAGTATTCACATCCTGTATAATCACCTCCTTTGAAGATGGGCTCAATTTAGAGACTCACTTCTATCCGACAGACTACCATAAAGCAATGAGATGTCACTTTCAAGATTAGATTATGGAAGGTCTGTGGGTTTCCATCTTGAGGGATCTGTCCTCTCTTTCTCTTAAATTCCTTCATCTTAGAGAAGCCCATTGCCATGTTGTGAACAGCCTTAAGGAGAGACCAATATGGCTCAAACTGATGCCTCTGGACAGTAGTCATTGAGAACCTGCCAACAGCATGTGAGTGCGCTTCGAGTTCAGGTGACCACAACCCTAGTCAACATCTTAACTGCAGCCTTATGAGAGACCCTGAAACACAGACACAGAACTAAGCCCTGTCCAGATTCTTGGCTCACAGAAACTATGAGGGGGAAAAAAGTTGTTAATTTCTAAGCCAATTAGGGGTTTGGAGTAAATTGTTACACTACAACATGTAACGAACGCAGAGGTTTTAAGGATTAAGTTTTGCTATGCATTTGATGTGAATTCTCTTTTTCACTTCTCACAACTTCCAAATTTTAAGTAAAAGATCCATCCCTTATTAATTGATTTTGGGATGTGCAATGAAAAACTGAGTAATTCCTCCTTATGAATGAGACTTTCAAGAGAGGCTGATTGCATCTAGAATATACATGTCTAATTGGTTATTACAAAATCCAAAGAGATCTTTTAGGGACACAAAAAAGGACAAGGTATGTAGCAATGTCATTTTTGAATGAGCTGGCAAGTTAAGATGTGGTGTTATCTTGCATAAATCTACATCTGACCTTTTACATTCTAAAGTTTAATCAATGCTTTATAAAGGAGCAATTACACTTAACTAAATAAAATAAGTCACTGAGGCAGCAGTGATTTTTCTCTTTACAGCTTATAAGCAATGGCCCTAGAATGTCACAAACCTAAGGGGAGTTATGACCAGCATCTTACATTTTTAAAATACAGTAACTGAATTCTTATATTAGGTAAAGAAATTAAAAGCATGTATGTGGCAACAAATAGAGAATGTTATGCTTTCATTCTGAAAATAATTTATAAACTTTAAAAAATAATAAAATCTATGATTTTTGTTAGAAAAAAAAATCCCACAGTATAAAATTGTGTGGGAGAACAGCCAGACACCCACTCCCCAGGAGTAACCAGCAGAAGAGTGAAGATTGTATCCTTTTGGAAACATTCTATGCCAAGAACCATGAATGGCACAAAGAAGGCACTCAATAAATATTTGTCTGATTAGTAGAAAATCTATTTGCTGGATTTTAATTGAGAGTTTTTATTTGAATGTGAATGTTATCTGAAGCCCCAAACCTATAAGAGAAGTAATTTCACATTCTTAAAGAGAGGTTCTGAATGACCTTGTAGGATGTGAGATAGAGGAATGCTCCACAATTTGTGTCCACAATTTTGTGTCTAGGGCTGTGGCATTGCTCTCCCAATCTATAAGGAGAGGAGGGAGCTGCTTGTCCTACTTCCACCTCATTTTCACTACCTCCTCAATGCCCAACCCCACCTCCAGCCCAGTGAGGCTTTAAGAAAACCATGAATAGAGGAGACTGGAGGAGAAAATTATTCATGCTGAACCTCCTGGCTAGATGCCTACTGAGTTTCAGGCCATAAAGCCAGAGGAGGTAAAGTTTACAGAGGTCTTGTTCAAGTTCCAACTGTTTTTCCAGGAGTTTGGGGATCCCCCAAAAGAGGACTTCACACAACTCCCACCTGGAAAGCCTAAAGGAAAGAGGTAAATTGGAGCTGCTTTGATAGCAAGAAGGGAAGATGATAGCTGCCCTGGGAGAGGCCCAGAGGCTCTGATCCTGGCAAAGTCAGTGTTCCCACAACATGGAAGAGAGCTGGGTTGGAGAGATCCTAAAGCACTCCCCTGTTGTGATGTATGTGTGACATTATGTTTACATTCCTTAGTTTAAGTTTTAAGTTTATGGCTGTCTTTGTTTTGTTTTGTTTTGTTTTTTCTCCAGGATATCTGCCAGGAAAGGCGTCTTCAGGCAGCCCATACAGAGCTGCTTGGTCCAGAGGGACCTGGTGCTGCAAGGGCTTGCACATGAGTAGGAGATCAAGTGTATGAGACATTGAGAAGGCAGCCTAGGGAGGCTGTGTAGAGATCAGAGAAGGGAAAGAAAAACCTTAAGAAGTAGATGGAGCTGGGTTGTCCCAAATTACATTTTTCATTTTGGGTCAATTATGTTCCCACTATAAATGTAAAGACTTTAGTGACCTTTAGAATGTGATACTATGAAAAAAATGAAGATTCATACTAGCTCACAATGGTTGGTGCTGATAATCCCCATTCATACTTGGACCATTCTCAGAACACAAAGAGATGGTTGAGATTGGACTGCTCCATTCTTTTCCTATCTCTTCATATTTCCCAGAAAACAATGAATATACATTCTGAGGAATGCTTTTGTGTGTATCCTAAAGAATAACTTAAAAAAAAAATCAGAGTCGAGTTTTTCATTATTCACTATGGTAGCCCAAGGCCATGTAAGACTCCTTAAATTTAAATAGTTTAAACTTAAAATTTAAAATTCAGTTCTTCAGTTATCTTAGCTGCAATTCAAGTGCTCAGTAGCCACATGTGGCTGGTGGCTACTGTACTGGACAAAGTCGGCATAAAATATTTTCATCATCACTGTTCTACTGGACAGTGCTAGTCTATAATCACCATATTCCCAATTTTTAAAGAATGGAGGAGTATAATGTTGAAAATTTTGGACTTGGGAGCCAGAGCTTGAATTCTTAAGTTTGAATTCTAAATCCACTATTTTACCAGCCTGCTGACCATGAACAAGTAACAATTTTTCTACATCTTAGTTTTTTTTGTCTTTTAGATGGGGACTGTAACAATAACCTACCTCAAAAGGTAGGTTTAGAGATTAAATGTATAATATATACAATGTGTTTAAAGCACATAGGAAATGCTTTTTAAATATTGAGGTGAAATTCACCTGAGATAACCATTTTAAAGTGTATAGTTCATTGGCATTTACTATATTCACATTGTTGTGCAACTCCCACCTTCATCTAGTTCTAAAACATTTTTATTACCCCAAAATAGAACTCTATATCCATTAATTAATTAATCCATTATCCACTATGCTATATCCCTGTCTCCTATTCTCCTTTACCCCAGGCTCTAGAAACTACCAATCTGTTCTCTGTCTTTATAGATTTTTCTGTTCTCGATATTTCATATAAATGAAATCATACAATATGTGGCCTTTTGTGTCTGACTTATTTCACGTAGCATGTTTTAAGGTGTATCCGTGTTGTAGCATGTATCACTAGTTTATCACTTTTTGTGCCGGAATAATATTCTTCTGTGTGTATATACCACTTCTTGTTTATCTGTTCATCCATTAACGGACCTTTGGGTCATTTCCACCTTTTGGCTATTATGAATAGTGTTTCTTTGAATGTGCCTGTATAAGTATCTGTTGGAGCCTCTGATTTCAATTCTTTCTAATATATTTAAAAGTGTAATTGCTGGAACATAGGGTAATTCTGTGTTGTTGTTTGTTTTAAGAAAAAAAAATGTTTTCCAAATGATTTTTAAGAAAAAAAGTTTTCAAAAAAAAAAAAAACTTTTAAACTGTTATTACTCTCTCCTACAAACATCTTATTTTAAAATTTATTTTTAGTTTCCTTTGTTGAAGCAAATCAAAGGGGAATCATCTTCCCTTGATAGGGTCTGCCTCATTATCATGTAGCCTCGTTAATTATGCCCCCTTCTCAACCATAGGAAGAACCTGGCCATGAGACCATCTTTGTCCATTTACATTAAAGCTTTCTCTCGCTTTGAGAATCTCATTCATTTGTTTAGTGATCCACCAGTAAGATCCATCACAGAATGAATGACCAGAACCAAAGCTTGCAACCTCTCAGATTTCTAAAAACTGTTCAAAAATATCTTAGCTTGGATAGAATAAAATTTGATTTCACATCTATTACAAAGCCATCTCATCTAGGGCACTGGTTTTTTAAGATCAGGGGGACCTGGGTTAAAATCCCAGTTCTGTATTTTACAAATAGTTTGACCTTAAACAATTTGCTTAACCACACAAAGCATCAATTTTCTCACATACAAAAAGACTGTCCTTTAGAAAATTTTTCATTGCAAGCAAAGGCCATTGACTGGTAATTTTAAACAGAAAATGATTTTTTTTTTTCCAGATGGACATTGAGTACCTTAGGAAATCAAGGGTGATTGAGACTCAAAAAAAAGTAGGAACCAGTACTTATCAAGCAGTGAGTAAATATGAGGATCTTGTCTGGGTACTGTGGCTATTCAATCACTCCAAACAAGATTCAAAGTTCTGGGAGGAGTTCAGCTCACTTAGCTCAGTCATGTACCCATCATTTAGTTTGGTAAGGACAAAGTCAATTAAGAACTCCTTCAAGCTGAACTCACCCAGAGAAACAGAAATCCTCAAAAAGCAAATAGAGGGGTGCCTTGGAAACTCAGTCAGTTAAGCATCTGACTCTTGGTTTTGGCTCAGGTCATGATCTCAGGGTCCTGAGATGGAGCCCCGCATCAAGCTCTGCACTGAACACAGAGTCTGTATGTCCTTCTCCTTCTGCTCTCTCTCTCTCTCTCTCTCTCGTCTCTGGAATAAATAAATAAAATCTTAAAAAAAAAAAAAGCCAAATAGAGGCACTTCACCTAATAGACATGGGAAGGACTTCTGGTTTTTAATGAGAATTAAATGAGATTATACATTTAAAGCATTTAGATTTATCATTACAAAATAATTACTCATATATAGCTGATATTATTGCTAATATTATTACTACTACTACTACTATTTGCAGTAGTCAGCTTATTGATTTAGTATATATCCTGGAGCGAACTCCTTCAATGAGTGAGATTTAAGCCCCTGGAATCTGATGAAGGATTACAACAATCACATTCTGATGAATGAGCTCTTAGGATAGATTTAAATGTTTATTTCCTATAAGATATATAAAATTCAGAACACACCTCTTCAATATGCCTGATCTTAGATCTCTTATCTATTGGTTGTCAAGGAAAGGAATTTGGGCAGATACAAGGCAGGGGCTTTCTCTTTCTTTTTTCAAGTGCTGCTTTCTTCTCTAGTAAATCTGAACATGGTTATTTTAACCCTTACCTTCTCCTGGCAAAATGTATTCTTTCTGCTTGGACATATATTAACTCTGGCTTGTTCATTACAGCACCAGCCACCTCTGGGGACCCGAATAGTGGAACAGGCAACCAGTATATTGGGATTCCATCTGGAGCTGTTGTGTAATGATTGATTAAGTTGCTGTTGGCCACAAGGACAATTATAATAACCTAAATTGAAAATGTGTTACCAAACTTACCTATAAACAGAAACTAGTGGTGGATTGTAGCAAGTGTAGAAAATCTGAGTAGTTCACATAGACATTTTCATCCTGGATGTTAGCATCACAGATTTAATCAAATCATAGTCCAGTTGGTGTTTATTGCTACCCCTAGGTCAGATATTTTGGAGATTGTAGAAAGCCATTACTTCTTCTTATTTTTATTCTTGCATTAACTGCTCTGGAATCCATTAGTACTCATTACTGGACTGGGAAGGTTAGTTGCTGAGAAGGATAAGGTGGCCTGAGGGCTTTAAAAACTCAATTAGATAATTTATACTCAAAAAGAATATGTTAAACTTTCATGTAGTTGCCTCAAGAGAGATATTTCTTGTGAGTTATGGGCTCTATATCATTCGAGGCCCAGCCAGGAAAGCAGAAAACATCAGGTATTTGTAAAAGAGATGATTTGATACAAGGAATTGGTTATACAAACGTGTTTGAAAGTCGCGAATGTAAAAATAATGCTGTGGTATTCTAATATATTAACTGCAGGAAGCAGCTGTTACTACCTGTGGTTGGAAGAACAAAAGGGAAGAGATAGACCACCAGACTGCTGGAGCTTAAAAGAGGGGCCCCCACAAAGCTGAAGTGTGAACCTCTGAGGAGAGCAACACCCAAATAATGTGTCAAAAGCAGCCAGAGGCTGTAGCAATCTGCTACTGTTGGAGGCAAGTGACAGGACTAGGAAACAGGAATAGAGTCACTTTGTCCTTTGTCCAGCTTCCCAGTTTCCTATAAGAACTTCTCACCCGCAGAACCTGACAGAAAGTCAACTGTCAAGAAAGTCTAATAAATATGCTTTGGAGATTCTCACAAAAGCATACAGAGAGATAGACTTGGGCCTAAGAAGCAATAGCTATATAACTAGCACTGATCCTAAGCAATTGGATTTACAGGTATGGTCTTATTGGTTGAACTGAGGGGATAGTTATATATTTTTTTAAGACAAAAATGTTACTGTTCCCGAATTATCTTGTTCTCACCTTATTAAAAATTTAATTTATAATGTTTACTGTCCCACTGAATTTCATGGGTGCTTCCTGCTGTAAATCAAGACGTTGTATATGTGTGGGTCCACTCCTGGCCTCTCTTCTGTTCCTTTCAAATATTTGTCTATGTTTATTCAATGACACTGTTTCCATTACTACAGCTTTAGGATTGGTCTTGGTGTCTCGGTGTTCTTTACATTTTCATATAAATCTTGGAATTGGCTTTATACTTCTACATTTATTGGATTTCGGAGTTACGTCTATCCTATTTAGATAGAACTTATATGTAACAGAGACTTTCAATCCAGAAATATGGAATATCTTCCTATTATTTAGATCTTTAAATTTTTAAAGATTTTTTTCTATATCTATAGCTTTTATCTGTAGTTGTCAGAAAAGTCTAATATTTAGTTTATTAATACTATTCCTAGATATTTTGTTTTTGATGATATTGTAAAGGTTATTTAAAATATTTTAATTACCAATTGTTTGTTGATGGTTTAGTGAAGTATAATTAACAATGTATCCTGTGAACTTGCTAAATTCATTTTTTAATTCTTTCAGTTTGTAGATTTCTTTGTTTTTTTCTGAATTCACAATCATAATGTTTACATATAATAACAGTTATACTTCTTACTTTTCACTTCAGGTTTCTCTGTCTCTCTCAGATTTTCTCTGTCTCTGTATCTCTCCTTTTTTTCTTTCCTTCTTTTACATTATTCCATGAACTGTGACTTCTAATATAATGTAAAATAAAGATGATGATCATGTACTTTTTTTCTCTTTCACCTTAGAGGAAAAGTATTCAATATTTCATTGTTAAGTCTGATGTTTTGTTTGTTTGTTAAAAGATTTTATTTATTTATTCATGATAGACATAGAGAGAGAGAGAGAGATAGGCAGAGACACAGGCAGAGGGAGAAGCAGGCTCCATGCCAGGAGCCCGAAGTGGGACTCGATCCCAGGTCTCCAGGATTGGGCCCTGGGCCAAAGGCAGGTGCTAAACCACTGAGCCTCCCAGGGATCCCAAGTGTGATGTTACCTATAGGATTTTTGTAAATACTCTTTATTAAATTGAAGAAGGTTCCTTCTATTTCTAGTTTGCCAAGAAATTTTTTTAGTGGAAGTTGCTAAACTTAATTGATACTTCCTATATATCTAAGAAAATCAATGTTTTTCTTCCTTTATTATGTCACCAAGGTAATTACATTAATTATATTTTTAAAGTTAAACCCAGCTTGTAATTCTGAAACAAACTCTTGGTGATGATAATTTATGCTTTTAATGTACCACTAAATCCTAATTGCTAGTACTTTGGTTAATATTTTTGATTAGTACATTTTTCATTCATGTTCATATGGTACATGGACTTGTAAATTTCTTTTCATGTAATATGCTTCACAGATCTTGGTATTAGTAATTTACTGAACATATTAAAAGAAGTGGGAAATATTTCTCTTTCTTTGTGTTCTGAAACATTTTGTGATAGAATGGTAGTTATTTTTCTAAAATATTTGGTAGAATTCACCAGTAAATTCATCTGAGTCTGGAGTTTTGTTTGTTTTGAGAGGAGAATTTTTTGAACTACTGATGAAATATATAAAAGCATTTAGTAAACATTGGGCTATTCAGATTTTTTCATCTTGTGCCAATTTCAGTATGTTGCATCTTCTAAGGTATTTGCACATTTTCAAATTAGTTGTGAGTTTTTTGACATGATTTATTTATATCATCTCATCCTTTTATGACTGTAAGTGGTGAGTTTCTATCATCTCTGATTTTTCTATTTTTCCACATTCTTAATGCTTCTGATAAGGTTTTACAATCTGTTATCAGTCCTTACAAAGAAAGAACTATTGTATTGTCTCTTTCTTATTTTATCTATTTCTGTCCTTATTTTCATTATTTCTGTTGGTTTACTTGGATTTCTTTGCTTTTTTTTTTTTTTTAGTTTCTTGATATTAAAACTTAAATAATTGGCTTTAAAGGGCTTCTTTTCTAATACATAGATTTATAGCTAAAAAAGAATTCCCTATAAGCATTGCCTTAGCTGCATCCTAGAAACATCAATATGTGTGTAGATATTATTTCATTCGTAATCTTTTCTGTTTTCATTGTTATTTCATCTTTGGGAAATGGATTATCTAGACATGTACTGCTTAGTTTTAAATCAGATGGGTATTTTTCTAATTATCTTTTTTGTTCATGATTTCTCTTTAATTTTTGGTAGTAAGAGAACATACTCCATATAATGTCAATTTTATGAAATTCATTGGTATTTGTTTTGTGACCCAGCATGCTCTTTTGGTGAATATTTTATGAATACTTAAAAATAATTCATATATTGTAATTGGTTTATATAGTTATAAATGTGAATTTGGCCAACCTCTTTAGTAGAGTTTCCCAAGTATTTTAATAACTTCCTGATATTTTGTCTTGATATTTTTGTTTTGATTAATTTTTGAGAAAGACATTTTAAATTCGCAACTATGATTATAGTCATAGCCAAATCAGCCTTCTTGTAGGTAATTTTTTTGTGTATGGTATATCTCTTTCTATTTTTTTTACTTCATCTATCAGTATTCTTGTATTTACATAAGCATATCTTTATTCTAAATAACATGTTTTTGTTATTATTTTTAATCCAGACTGAAAATCTCTACTATATATATATATATATATATATATTAGTTTTTTAATTGCTGTTATAACAAATTACCACAAAGTTAAAGGTTTAAACATCACAGATTTATTATTCTACAGTTCTAGAAGATAGGCGACCAATACAGGTCTCACTGAGCAAAAATAAAAGTGTTATCAGGGCTGTGTTCCTTTTAGGCAACTCTAGGGGAGAATCTGTTTTCATGCTTTTTTCCAGATTCTAGATTGTACCTACATTTGTTGTCTCACAATCTTATTTCTCCATTCTGAGAGTTAACAATATAGCATTTCTTTGATTTTAATTTTAGAATCACATCTTTTTCTCTGACTGTAACTGAGAAAGATTCTCCATTCTTAAAGGCTCATGTGATTATACTGGTTCACCCCAGATAATCTAAAATAATTTCCACATTTCAAGATCCATAATTTAATATTATCTTCAACATCTCCTTTGCTAAGTAAGGTAACATAATCACAGGTTCTCAGGATTAGGCATATACATCTTTGAAGACTATTATTTTGCCTCCCGCAGAGTATTGGTTAACTTTGGTGTAATTGTTGATATGGTTAAGTTTAAGTCAATTATTTTTTAAATTTCTCTATTCAGTTTCTGTCTCAGTCAATTTGGGCCACTGTACTAAATATACCATAAACTGATTAGCTTAAACAAACTATTTCTCACAGTTCTGGAGGCTATGAAGCCCAAGATCAGAGTGCCAATATGGTCATGTTCTGGTGAAAACACACTTCCTGGTGTGCAGATGGCTATCTTTTATTTTATCCTCACATAGCAGAGAGCAGAGAAAGAAAGATCATCTTTCTGGCCTCCTCTCTTGTAGAGTCATTATTCCTACACATGAGGGATCTACCAAAGTCCTCATAATCTCCCCAAGTCCTCACTTCCAAATACCATCACAATAGGAGTTTAGGCTTCAACATGAATTTTGAAAAGGCACAAGCACTCATTACATAGCAATTTCCAGGTTACTCTTCTGTTTATAATTTCTTATGGTCAGATTTGAAAAATTATATTTTTAGAAAATTATTTTAGTGAAGATTTTTAAAGTGCTATTTTAATATAAGTCTTAAATGTTCTCTAATTTTCTCTCAAGTCGCTATTTATGCATTTAAAAATTAGTTAATTTTTTTGTTTGAAGTTTCTCAAAACTTTCTTGCTTTGATTAGACAATGTGCTGTATAACTAACTGTATATTCGTTCCAAAGAGGAAGCTATTTAACTAATTTCTTACTTCTACCACCATTTTTGCCCCTAAGGCGTTACTTTTAATGATATCTTTATTCTTTCATTTTAAGTCTCATAATAATTCCTTAAGGATAAACTTGACTCTTCCCGGTGCATGCTTCTCCCTTTCTCCAAGCAGAGAAATAATTTCTATTTATCCTTCTGTCTTTAGTTACTCTATTTAACAATGGCTAGATTAACCATCTGCTCCACAGTCTACATAGAATAGCTGCCCAGCAGATAATTGCTAAAGAGGGTGCCCTTAAGTTCATTTCTCAGCAATACTTTAGGGAAACATAGTTTTGAAAGAGTTCTTAAATGTCAGCCACCTACCCATTTCTCTAAATATCATAAGCTCTCCCTATGGTTAAAACAACAGACCTACAGAGAGTTACATACCTGGGTCATATCATTTTTGACCTGCTTTCAGGTCAAACTGCTTTCAGTGAATTCACTTTGGCGTGATGCAATTGACTTACACCGAAGAATGTTAAAAACAGTCTGTGAACCATGCTGTAGTGTTTCCTCCAGGGGTGTGTTTGCAGACACTATTTGCTGGATTTTGGACGTTCTTACGTGAGAAAACAAGAGACCAGATTTTTTTCCTCTGGATCAGTATGAGCAATAATATTCCTTCTGAGCAAATGCGTAGTTTTTAACTTAAGAATATTCAACGTGCACAACTGGTAACATTTTCTTCCTGTTTAGATGTCCAGAAAGTTCTTAGTCAAAGTCGAGGCACCCTTTTATAAATCATAGCAACATGTACACCATCAATTCACTAAAAGTGTGCTTGCACTTTGTGTGTAGTGCCTATTCTAAAAACTGTCTTCTCTTTTTTATCCCCATTTCTTTCTTTCATTTTATTCCATGATTTTCAAGCACAATACATTTTTTTCTATTAACGACTGAAAACTTTCCTGATTATTTTACAAATTACACAATAAATATAAGACAATTCACTAGTAAAAGTAATTTCCTTTCCAGTTTTTCTCATTTATTTTTAATACTCATGATTTACATCCTACGTACGAGGTAAGGCAAATGAACGAATGAATAATTAGAAAGATGACTATATTAGTTTGGACTCTTAAACTGCAAACTATAGAAATTGAATACGGCCAACTTCAATAAGAAAAGTAAGCATAGTGACAGTTTATAGTCACAAATTTTAAAGGAAGTTTGTTTTTTTTTTTTTTGGAAACTGATGGAAACTAAAGCTGCACTGAAGCAGGAACTACAGAAATAATTTTATAGCAGAAGCAGACTGCCATTGAATCACACCATCTCCAAATTATCTCTGTGCCTTCCATTCCTTAATCAAAAATCAGGGCTTTGGAGGAGAGTATTTGATTGGTCAATCTTCAGCCCCGCAGCCATGCAGACATGCTCTAACATGCACTAACCCTGCCACTTCAGCTTCCATAGTGGAAGGCAAACACTGGTTTTAACACTCCACCTAGACTACATAGAGAAAGAAAGAAGAAATTGATGTGCTGGTAGGAAAACCAATAGACACTGGGAGAACTGAAACAAAAAACGTCATCCACAATAAAGTAAGATATGCTTTTATTTGTCACCACTGGTAACCAAAAAATATGAAAAAACCCAAGAGAGGAAAGTAAGAGACATAATATATGAAGCATGTCCTTCCTCCCAACTTGACTATCCATAGTGGAGGCTAAAAAGACAACAGCAATGCAGAAAACAGTGCCATATTCACCTGGCTGTAAAATAGAAGAACTTTCCATGCTGGAAAATTAATGTATGGAGGCAGAGAGATGAAGTAGGAAAAGCACACAGTTTGGAGTCAGAAGCTAGAGATTTTAATTCAGCCTTTTTCTTTTATCAGCTGTTTGACTTCAATTATTTATCATCTCTGACCCTCAACTCCAACATGTATAGAACGGGGACAACTCACCTCACTGGTTTGTTGCGAGAATTTAATAAAATTCTTGGCGCATATAAGCTCTTCATTCCCTGCCACACATCTGACCTTCATTTTTGCTTGGGATGGAAATTCAGATACATACAGATTGTTCTTTGCTCATGAACTTTGAACTGACTGACTTCCACAGCTAACTCCCAGGGTAAAAACCTGTGCTATCTGCTCACCATCCCACCTTATTAACAGTCACATGTGTCAGTTTTGTTGTTTACTATCTCTAGGGTATTGTTGTATTTAGTCATATCTTTAAAGGATTTTACAAAGAGTATTAATTCCATCATGTTCAATGAGTAAAATAGTAGTGTTAATGCCAGCAGTTCTATGAGAATAAGCTCTAATGATAAAAATAAGATTAGAAATATTTTCTATTAAAAAAAAAGAAATATTTTCCATGAAATCAGTAAGAGAAGGTCAAATGTTTTGCATATCATCTCGTAAAAATTTAGGAAGATATTGATACAGGAAAGATGTTAGGGTTCAGATTCCACAGCCAAGAAAGAATTCTTGAGATGTCTTTGGTGCAAAAACGTGGTTTTATTAAAGCACAGGGACAGGACCCCTGGGCAGAAAGAGCTGCACCAGGGTCATGAGGAGTGGTCCATTCTATACTTTCAAGTTGGGAGGGGGTTAGCGAGAGAGAGCATAAGTCTCTAAGGAATTTTGGAAGCAAGGTTTCCAGGGCCTTGATGGGGTAGCTATTGTTGGGAAAAAGTCATTTATTGCTGTCTGATAAACCCTTAGTCATGAGACCCTTCAGATGTTTATCAGTGGGTCATATACTTGGGGGATGATCGCCAACATGTATCTTGTGGAGGGGTGGGGGTAGCAATAAAGGAAGTTTCCAAAGGAATTTTATATGTTAAAGTTGGGCTTTAACAAGCCCAAGACTTGTTGGGCTGAGATTGCCTCTTGCCTTTAGCAAGGTATTAACATTGAGGCAGTTGAGTCCCTAGAGGAAATGTCACTCTGCCTGTTTTCAAGGACTTGTTAATGGGCTGAAAGTAGTAAGGAAATTTAATATTTCAGATTGCATAATTAGAAATAAGATGTAAAATTTGCCAACATTTCAAGGGAAAATTTAACATTTAATGAAAGATAGAAATTGCCTCAACCCCTTATGAAGACCAAATTGTTGACACCTCTAGAGTATGATAGAAATGTCCAACTCAATATCTTTCCCTGGTTTAATGCTCAACACTTAAAGCCAAATAATATTTACATTTTACACATATTCTAGCCTTCTACAGCCCCGTAAGATATGTCTGCATCTCAGAGGGGAAGCTGGGAACTACATTTCCTAGAATCCCTTCTCCATCAGTTTCTAGTTAGAGTCAGCTAACAAGAGACACTTGCAAGTAATCTGGAAAGTAAAAGTAATGATAAACCATTAATCTCCAGAGACAGTGGTGAACAGACATGTGGGCTGGTGTCAGAGGTCACATTTGAAGAAAAGTTGAGGTTAACTCCTTAAGAACTGGTTGCTTAGGTGCTGCACACTAGAATTGCTGGTGACAGCTTTCCTAAATTCTGTTTCTTAGGCTCTTACATTATTTGAGCAATTCCCAATTTTTTTTTTCTAATTCTACATCCAAATATAAACCAGTATATTGGAATACATAAAGTAGTTTCTTTTTACTTGATGGATCCCCGACTGCAAACAAAAGTTCCCTTTTGTTAAAATGAGGGAGCCGGCTGCTGATCTGAGCTTTTAAAATAACTTCAGCAGTAGAAAATGACATTAAACAAAAACAAACAAAATTGCTGTGACATGCAACTGTGTCCACTTCTGCCCAAATTCTGTGACTGTTGTGAGAAGTCTGGGTGAGAGTATGCTGAATCTGTTAGTTCTCCGGGATGATTCCGATGCAAATGACCTAAGGTTACCATTTAAGGTAAGGCTTTGAGCTCTATTAAAATTCAATTCTTTCAAAAAAAAAAAAAAAATCAACTCTTTCCATAGAGCTTTAGGCCTTTTCAGTCCTTTCTTCCTTCAAGTGAATGAGGTTGGTAAAGGATCTTAAACAGGTTGACAGGAGAACCTAAGGAGAGGGCTTATATGCCCTGGCAATTTAGTGGGTAGATAAATTTAAAAAAGCTCAGGATTCCAGAGATTGACTTTTTCAAGTTTTTTTTTTTTTTTCTCAGATAAACAGAAAAAATGATGTTGGACAACTAGTAGCAAGGCAGGTGAGAAAAATATAAGTAATAACACAATTCCCTTGGGAACTTCTAGAAGTTTTGAACTAGACTGGAGGAAAGTAAATGCTTCCACCTACTGACATTTGTCAGTGTCCATCGATTTATGGGAGTTGAGAAAGGAAGAAAAGCTCGAATTTAGAAACACCCCTAGGTAAATTATCTTTTGCCACAGTAATGTTACATTATAAACAACCACAAAACCTCAGTGACATATGGTAATAAAGTCTTATTTTAGCTCATGGGTCTGTGGATTGGCTAGGAAGTCCTGCTAATTTAGGCCAGATTCAACAGATCTCAACTGGCTGGATTTATTATGCATCTGGGTCAGCTGATGGGCTGGCTCAGGGCCAGTCATCTAGAATGACCTCAATTTTATGGCCTCTGCTCCGCATGGTTTCTCATCCTCCACCAGACCAGCTTGGGTTTATTTGATTGGTTGAGGGATGTGTTTGCTAGAGAGTCGTAGAGAGAAAGGGGGAGAGACAAGGTGTTTTGAAGTCCATGCTTGCAAACTGGAACACCATCACAAGTGATGTGGGAACAAGAGAAAAATTATTAAAGGCAAGAGAAAAGGCAAGAGAAAAATTATTAAATTTCCTTACTACTTACAGCCCATTGTCAAGTCCTTGAAACAGGCAGAGTGACATTTCCTCTAGGGACTCAACTGCCTCAATGTTAATACCTTGTTAAAGGCAAGAGGCAATCTCAGCCCAACAAGTCTTGGGCTTTAACAAGACAAAAGTTCCTTTGGAAACTTCCTTTATCGCTACCCCACCCCCTAACAAGATATATGTTGGCGATCATCCCCCAAGTATATGACCGACTGATAAACATCTGAAGGGTCTCATGACTAAGGGTTTATCAGACAGTAATAAATGACTTTTTCCCAACAATAACTACCCCATCAAGGCCCTGGAAACCTTGCTTCCAAAATTCCTTAGAGACTTATGCTCTCTCTCGCTAACCCCCTCCCAACTTGAAAGTATAGAATGGACCACTCCTCATGACCCTGGTGCAGCTCTTTCTGCCCAGGGGTCCTGTCCCTGTGCTTTAATAAAACCACGTTTTTGCACCAAAGACATCTCAAGAATTCTTTCTTGGCCATTGGCTTCAAACCCTAACATCTTTCCCACATCAACTTCCATCACTTTTTTTGGCCAGGTCGAGTTAAAAGGCCATCTCATTTTCAGAGGTAAAAAACAAAAACAAACAAACAAAAAAAACTCTTCTTGATGGGAGAAGCTGCAAAGATGTTGCAAAGAACAAGGAAATGGAGAAAAAGAGTAGAGCAGTTTTATAATCAATATACTATTGTCTAGATGGGGTTATATTGGGGAAAGAATGTCCTGTCTAAACTACAGCTTTCCTCTGCTCTTCATATTACATTTCCCTTCTCGTAATCCAGAAAAATATTTTTTTGCCACGTGTGTAACTATAATTCAATAAAATGATTTTCTTGTCTAGCTAATAGAGATGAGAGAGAATTGAATAATAGCACTTCAATTCCTCTGAATATTTAGGGAAAGAAAAGAATCGCATTTCACACATAGGCTTCAGTGGCAAGTTGACGATAGCTACAAATATCACTCTCTGCCAATAATTGATGTTAGAGTCTAACTGCCAAATGATAGAGCCTTGAACTATGTTAAATTTTAGAAACAAGTGAAGTAAAACATTCATGTCTTCTAAAGAATTGAGAAAGTTTTCAGAAGATCTGGTTTATTTACTAGAGCCAAGGATCAGTAGACCATTGTAGCTTGTAGCTCTCCCAGCTTGAGCTGTTTGTTATTGTTGTTATTGTTTACAGTATAAATTCAGTCTTTATTCTCTCTAAGGAATTTTCTGTAGTAAAATTCCCTCCCCTGAACTTCAGCGTGGATGGGATGCCTGTTAAACTAACCCAGGCCTAATTTTTTATTAATAAAACTATTTATTGCTGGGTTTATGTACCCAATGTCCATAGCCACAGACCATTTAAAAACATTAGCCTCTACTACTGTCAATGGCAAATCCTTCCACTTACACAGCCTTCTTTTTTGTTCTAATTTTCGTTACCACTTCCTATGTGTCGGATTGTTGACTTGTTCTTTTAATTTGGTATTTTAAGGAAGACATTGATTAACATACAATGAAGCACAGGTACGGCAACGATGCCTCTGTTGCATCACTTCTTCCTGTCTCCGATTCCCCCACCCTATCCCATAGCTCTCAGTGTATTTTTCATCCTGCCATGATTGTTTCTCATAACATCAAAGATAATAATAAGAAGAAATAACCTTAACATAAAGTGACATGCAATTGATAAACTTTAATAAATGACATCCACACACTTGGTGTTTATGTGCCAGAGAGCCCTAAGATAAAGAAATAGGAAAACTGCTGTCATCCACAGAGACCTCTCTAGGCTGTTAGGCACCTTCAAATGATGATATATATATTTTTTAATACGGAACATATTTATGTTGTCCCTCACTCCATATCCCTAGTCACTCTCATTATTTGAGTATTTGCTGTAACATAAGTACATAGAAAAATAGTCACTCCTGTGGTCCTGCTCTTGTCCTCAGCCATCCCTACCCTCAAAACAGAACAGGAAGAGGAGTGCCTGGGTGGCTCAGTCAGTTTAGCTTCCAACTCTTGATTTCGGCTCAGGGTCCTGAGATCTATCCCACTGGGCTCCACAGCTCAACATGGAGTCAGCTTGAGATTCTCTCCCTCTGCCTCTGCCCCTCCCCTTCCTTGGATGTGCTGTCTCACTCTCTCAAAATAAATAAAATCTTTAGAAAAAAAAAGAAAGAAAGAAAGAAAGAAAGAAAGAAAGAAAGAAAGAAAGAAAGAAAGAAAGAAAGAAAGAAAAGGAAGAGAGGCAACAGTGAGGTTCAGCCTCCACTTAACTTCATCGTATCTCTAATAAATATCATAATTCATCTATCCATAGTGGTCCATAAAATAAAGGTGTACCTTGTAACCAATGGCATGTGAAATTCAACAAAATACAGCGTTGGATCTATTATTTCCTCCTCTTTTCTCTCTCCACCTACATCTCCCCAGTGACATTAACTGCAAAGCAACCTCACATTGGATGGAGGAGCTGTGTAAGTGAGCAGTGCACTGATTCAAGAAAAACGCATGTTGGAAAAAAAAATGATACAGCAACATTTAAAATATATATAAATATGTAAGTTAGCTTCAATTTAAATAGTAGATCTGATTGGAATCTAACATGTGCTTCTTTATAAACACTGAGTTTGGTTAAGATGCAGTTTTGAAATGTTTCCCCAGATTATGTATTTCTAAGAGTTTCTGAAAGGGCGGTTCAACAAGTCCTATACGGTGGTACTGCCTTAATATGTGAAGGGCTTTGGGGTAAAAGATGAATTATTCTGGGGAGTTCCATAAATGTAACTGAGAGAGAGAGGCACATTAGCTATGAGTAAGCAGATTGCGGATCAATATAAAATGGAACTTTCTAGCTTTCTAGACAAGGCAGTATAGAGTGATCTTGTGAAACTGCGGGGTCCTTATCTCCTCAGGCATTTGTAGCAGAAGCTGTCTGTGCTTCTCTCAGAGATTACGATGAGCCGATTCCTGCTCCCGTGATGAAAGTAGGACTAGAGGGACTATCCCTTCCAACCTCAGAATCAAAGATTGTGTAGCATGACACTAGGTAAAAGGTCATACATTCCATATTTAAAAAGCAAGTCCAGACCATGAAAGCTATGCGTTTGCCATTTCCGGAAGGAAAAACTAAAGAACACAGTCAACATTTTTTATTTTTTTGCTATCTATGTCACTCTGTTTTACATTCAAATATGGCCTGTTTCCTCCATATCTAACAAGAGAAAACAGTAAAGTGTTAAAATGTACACCATCAAAGATGGGTCTTTAAAAATAGCTTTAGGGTACTCTGTAGAAACTGTTGACTTCACCAAAATAAAAATAAAAGTAAAAACTATGACTCCTGAAGTAGGAGCAACTACTGTTCAGAATATTGCCTTGATGTGGTTGGGGAAAAATTTAAAGTGTGTATTACTGTGAAGAAAACCCAGTAATACCAAGATATAGAAGAGTATATAACTCTAGTGGCTAATAAAATTCTCCCAAATCCTGACCTGCATTTACAGCCTCATTCACAGTTTTCCTGGTTCATTTCGTTCAATATAACAGGTGAACTGAGCTCTTCTGTATCCTACCTTTCTGGTTTCTGTGCTGTTTGTATTCGTATATACTCCTCCCACCCCACCTCCTGCCTCCGTGCTTAGATTCCTGTGTTTATCAAACGTCTGCCACCGGATTTGCTCTCTGAAACTTGTCTTATTGAATACACCTTATTGCTACACCTTCAGATTTTTAACTTGACCTACTCAAGTGGAAATGTGATCCTGCTCAGTGTGGGAAGAAAGCACCTGGATGAAGACAGCTGGCCACGCCCACAGGTCAAGCACCATTTCCAGAAA
Organism: Canis lupus baileyi; assembly: GCF_048164855.1. Taxonomy (NCBI): domain Eukaryota; kingdom Metazoa; phylum Chordata; class Mammalia; order Carnivora; family Canidae; genus Canis; species Canis lupus. Next base: position 12,138,982 of record NC_132873.1, read on the forward strand.
ATCCCAGTTTTGTTAGCAGATACAACATAGGGGAGCTGAGTCACACTGACCAGCCCCCGAGGAATCTGGCCTATGCACTCCAATGTGAGTATCTGTATTTATAAGGTCATGAATGTTTGTAACCTAAATCCCTGCTAAGAAGTTAGAATGTTCTATTCTGTTTTCTGTAGAATGCCCAAAGGGCAAAATACCTATCCTGAAGGGTTTGTTTGTCTTTCTTGATAGGATCTATAAAAAACAAAACAAAACAAAAAAACATGATCTATCTACAACAAATTTGTAGTAAGTGTCATCAGCCCATTTTGTGGATCTCTAGATCCATTTTTCTTTCTTCTTTTCTCTCAACTTTTTACTGCTTCTCCAACATCTTGTACTGAATCTGATTGGTTGCAGGATTCTTTCTAGGATTTCCAAGCTGAAACTTCCCTGATTTTGCTGAAAGGATCAGCCCAGTCCACCACCAAGCATGCTGCCAATAACTGAATGCAACTAAATCCCCTCCACTGTACCCCAACTACTGGTTCATCCAAAACCTTGCTTCTCTGTCTCCAGAACAAGTCCTCAGAGTGGTTTGTTTACAAACTAGATCACAATATGAATGGGATGATTGACAAATTTTTTTAAAAATTTTTAAAAATTTTTTTAATTTAAAATAAATAAATTAATTAATTAATTTAATTTAATTTAATTTAATTTAAATTTTTTAAAATTTTAAATTTTTTTTAAAAAAATTTTTAAAAAAATATGCTTTAAAAGCATGGAATTCAGGTGTTTCTGAGCCCCTGTAGGGGAGTCTGATGCTTACCCACAGAGTGCCGTATCTGGGGTCAAGGTGAGATGTCTTCCCAGGCATTGGTGTGTGTAAGGACAGTAGAAGCCCACCCATGGGAGGGTGGCCGTCCCGCTAGAGATCCATAAAGGGTAGGCATGTCTGGCTTGTGTTAAATCCTGACTATATTTGGCTCAGGATGGACTGATACGGTGGGCTTTCCTGCATTTGCATTTTACTAACTTGTGGGGCCTCCTTGAGGGGCTAAGAACCTAATACTGACTAGGGGTGGAGTGTAGTTGCTTTGGAGCAAGAAGTCATTTATGGTTTCCTTGAAGGTGTGGTGAGCCTGGCCCAAGTCTGCTGATAGCAGCAGCCAGATCTTGGTTTTTTGGTTCTTTTCTTTCTTTCTTTCTTTCTTTCTTTCTTTCTTTCTTTCTTTCTTTCTTTCTTTCTTTCTTTCTTTCTTTCTTCTTTTTTTAACGTTACGCATTTGGGAGTCTTTGGAAATGCTGGTTAATTGTCTCATTTCTGTGGCAGTGAGTAGTAGTAGCTCAGCAGGTATTAAACACTCTCAATAACCGGTTGACTCCTTTTTTTCTCTCTTGCTATACAAAGCTTTTTTACAATGTTTTGAATCTTGAGATACTTAGATTCTTGCATTTGAGGTTTTAATTTTCTATTATCCCCCGCTGCTGATTTGACCTTACAAAATGTTACTGGAAAGATCTGAAGTGGATGCCCCCGATGGCTGGACTCCTAGACAGTGGCTTCATTCTCCAGGGAGTCAAACCGACCTCGCTGGCATTAGGGTCGGCTTCTACCAGTGCAGTGGTGGCCTGACCATCGCAATGGGCCCTAAACCCCTGTAGCGGTTTGGCAGTTGGTGCTCTACAGTGCTGAGAGCTCCTAGGCCATGTCTATGGGTGGTCTACATTCAGTGAAGAGCTTGTTAATTTCTTTGGGTGTTTTAAGAGGTACTAGCAATAGGTGCTCACGCTGTGGAAATCAGGCCATTAGATCTTGTGCTACTACATGTGGGACCCATAACATCTCCAAGAATATGAAGATACAGTGTGACAACAGCAAGGTGTGTGACAACAGAGGGACTGTGGGCACAGGCTGCAGTTGCCTTTGCCAGGAGCCTAAGCTTCTGCAGCAAGGGTTCCCTTAGCAGACAGGTTAGAACTCAGAGTCCTGGTGCCACCTGCACCAGTCAGGGAAGGGGAGTCTTCCTCTTCTCCTTCCAAAGGCACTGTCCTAAATGTTTATTTGGTGGCCCACCCTTGAGTAGGAGTTGCCATTTGCATGTTCCAGGATGTTGACTAATTCAATGGGACCTTGTACAGATCTTAGCCAGTTTGGCTAATGGTCAGCTCCAGGGGCTGTGCTTAGTTAGAACATCACACCAGAAAGTCTAGCACACACTGGGAAAATTTACCTCCCATGAGGTGTTAGCAGGTGGAAGACACATCTGCAGCACCACAGTGTGCAGAGTTCGGAGGTTCTGGAGGACTCTGGTGGCTTTCTTAGCAGCTGCACTTTGGGATGGGAAGCTATGGGGTGCTGTGCATAGACAGTACGCTGCAGCACAAAGTAGCACAGAGGAATGCCAGCAAGCAGTGGACCCCTTCCATGTAGAATGGTCCACCTGGGAGAGCCAGGTAGTCAGCTATTTACAGCTAAAAGGCATTTATTTCCCCAGGTCAACTGCAAGCATGACTCTACCAATCAGCTCAACACCAGTTATTACGACTTTGTTAATATTTGTTAAGTAGAAATGGGATGCTGGATGGTGAGCCTCCTTCAACAGAAGACCGTAAGAGAAATTGAAATAAAGAGATTTATTACTCGCAAGTCCTTAGAAGAAGTATGGGCAAACCTGGAGGGCTCGCATGGAGAGGTCAAGGCAGAGTGGAGAAAAAGAAAGAACCTGGGGCACATGCCTTTATTAAGGTCTGTAGGAGGAGTGCTTTGGGCTTCCTACTATGGCCAGACTGATCAATTCAGACCAAAAAGAGAAGTTTTGGTAAGCGTCACAGGGTCTTATGAAAGGAGTGTATATGTTGGGAAAGGGCTGTGAGGGACTGTGGCTCACAAGGGTTTATGGGGGAGTCATATCAGGAACTGTTTGCTTTTTGCTTATGATTCTGCGGGCTTTTTGCAGGGCACGAAGTTGCATGGAGCACTAGTGTCCACTTAAATTCTCACAGGCCACTCGGCCAGACAAAATTCATGCCGAGGCAGCAATACCATGGAGCAGCTTAGCAAAACTCTGGACACACCTGTTTTTATAAAGTTGCATTGTAACACAATCTTGTTCATTGGTTTACCTACTGCCTATGGATGCTTCGGTGCTACAGAGAAGAACCCAACAGTTGTGAACGGTTTGCTAAATCCAAAATAGTTACTATGAGGCTCTTTCCAGAAAAAGTTTAGCAACTCCTGCTCTACAAGTAGGGCATGAGACTCACACCACGAGCAGAGTGGGTGACACAAAGCAGCTGTCAGCCAGCAGAGTTGTCCAAGCCAGCAGCTGAAGAGCCACTAGCATCAATCCAGCAACAGCAGCCAATCTTCTTGTCCACATCTTGCACCAATTTGCCTTCCTGTTCATTTTTCACCCTCGATCTGCTCTGCTCTGGATTGCGGCACCCCTGCCAGCTTCTGAGTCAGCTAGCTCTCAGCTGGGTTAAGACAATGAAAACAACTAGGGGGGAGGTTAGAGGTAGACAAAGAAGCTTGGGTGTTTCTCTACTTCGACTCTGCTTCTGGAAGATTCTTGAGCAGTGGCTGTACTCTTCCATGGATCCAGCTCCTGACGGAGGCTCCTGTGGTTGCAGTTTTCACTTCTTAGCTTCTTTCTCCTGCCTCCATTTAGACGTACACTAACTTCTTGTTCTTGCTAATCTTAGGGTTGTTCATGGTCCCTTGTTGGATTCTCAGCCCTTATGTCACCTAAGGAGCCCCTCCCTTACATTAGATTCCCTTTGTTGTTAATAATTGAAGTGATAGATCTACTTTTCTTGACGAGGGTCAGCAGCTGAGAGGAAACAAAGCAGGTCTGTTTCGGTGCTCGTGCTCCCTTTGTGGTGCTGCCAGGATTCTAGCAGCTTCGGGGATCTGACTCAGCTACTGGGGATGGTGAGTGATAACCAGGCTCAGTATAGGATACATTGAAGTCACCTCTCAAGGACTCTCAGAAACACTTGTGGAATAATAACATCCCCGAATGAGCAGGTGGGAGATCGGTTTCAGTGAAACTCAGGCACGAGTATTAATGCCACCTCAGTTATGTTTATGGAGTGGAAAAAACTGGGATGTTAAGGTTACAAAAACTTTCCATCCTGCACTGTAGTGCTATAGATTTGTCGTTATGTCTAATGCCCGTCAACATCTTCCTTGAAGATAATTAACAGGGATACCATTTCTTCTGTGAAAAACAAGAGGAGAAACAGAAGGGATTTCAATCTGATGGTATTTTTCATTATTGTCATTAAAGATAGACGTGAACTTTCAGACACCAAAGTCTATTCTCAGTTCTCCGAGTCTAGAGAAGTCTGGAGACCTGCAGAGGCCGCTGTAATTTCAATTCATAGTTTGATAGGAACAGTCAGCCCTAGTTAAATGCCATCAATAGCTAATGCAGTTTGGACAGTTTAATTATGTACTTGTCTGAACACTTGTCACACTTCTGGTGACTTCAAAGCAGCGTAGTTGTCTTTGGCACTAAAATTTGCAAAGTGTTTTATAATCATTTTTATTAGTGCTTCCTCACATTAGATGGCTGGACAAAAAAAATGAGATATGAAGAGGTTAAGTAACTTGACCACGACCAGACTGAATTGACAAGAAAAAAAGTCGAGAATTGAAACAATTAGCTAAATGGCTCACCTAATATTAAAAGCACATCTTTTGGTTTTGGGGAGGGAGACGTGGGAGGAGTTTAAAATACTAAGCTAATTATCTGGTAATCACTGAACTCTCAGATCTAAGGATAAAATTCATGATCTCCAGTCATTGTTAAAATACTTAGTGTATTGCTTAATGCTCTGTTTTTTGTTAAAATTATGAGCTTTGTATTTTTAGAGTCAGATGCCTTCTTCTGGAAGTGTAACATATTTATATCGCCACCTAGTGGGCTCGTTTATGAGAAGGCAGGCATATGGCTCAGGGAGAAAAGGGGAGGAACAGATGCTCCTCCAGTCATTCATCCCTTGTGGACCCCTTATCTCTCAGTTGCTTCACCTCTAATGTTGAACCTGAAAATTTTGTCTGAATATCGACTCCCAGAGAAAGAAATTCAGAATCATGTTATTAACAGACATGTCTTGCCTCCTCAAGGAGAAACAGATGAATGAAGTTCCCAGTGGCCAGGAAAACATGAACATATGTTAAAGTCATTAATGGCTGTGTTGCTTCTGTTTAGCAGCAAGGTATAATGACACAACTAATTTGCCTTTTCCTCATTATGAGGTGTTAACAAGGAGAGTAATTATGACAGAGAAGATAGAAATGGTGGTATTCTTTAAATTAGAGATAAAGGGTAAATCTAATATACAACACATTTTCTTTTGCTAGAAACAAGACATTTTACTTAAAAAGTGGATTTCGTATTACCATTATGAGATATATCTATTATGTCCTTAGAGGTTAATTGGGATTCTGTTTTTGTGTATCCTTTCTCATTTTCCTATGAGCACTTTAGGGCAGTGGCTTTTACTTAAATAGCTGGCTTGTATCGGCCTGTTTCCACTTTAGACAATTTTTCAGGTCATTTCTGTAGGATACTTTTTTAAAATGCAATACTTCTTGTAAGACAGTTTTTCAGGGTCATTTCTGTAGTATAGTTTTTGAAATGTAATATTCCTCCCATGTTCAAGGTACTAAGAGTTTATGCCTTTGCCTTTAGAGACAATAATGTTCTTGTAACTGATAGTCATCTTTAAAGGAAACAAACCTCTTTCCTTTGAATCAGCCCCTCTACATCTGTTCCACTCCTTTAGGTTGTAACAAGAATGACTAAGGGTATCCTACGTATCATGTAAAATTTCCCAGTAATTATGAGAGCCAATAAAGGAGCCCAATCCTCAACATTTACGTTGTGATTGTTAGGTTAGTACAAAATTTTGTCTTAAAAATGAAATCTATTTTGCCTCATTACATTACCATTTTACACACCTTTTAAGAAAGATTTTATTTATTCATTTGGAGGGGGAGCATGAGCAGGAGGAGGGGCAGAAGAAGAAGTAGGCTCCCCGCTGAGCCGAGAGCCCAATGTGGGGCTGGATCCCAGGCCCCTGGGATCATGACCTGAGCCGAAGGCAGATGCTTTAGCTTAACCCACTGAGCCACCCAGATGCCCCTACACATATTTTTTTCTCCTATATTTTTCACTCCTTTTCTAATTATTAAAAATTAACTAAGAAGTACCTGGTAATTACAAGTTATATAGAATATTGAAAATTTTAAATTGGTTGAGACATCAGGCAAAGATTTCATACCCAGCAGTTTCCTTCAGCGTGCTGGCATGAGATAAATACAAAAAGTGTGCATTTGCATTTGGAAGTACTGGCATTTGCTACTAAGTAAATGACTTTTTAAAAGGATTGAAGTCTGACAATGCATCTACTTACAGAGGTATCTACTTAGAGATATATCATTAATTTTAGTCTCACCCATGAAGACATATCTTGGATAATCTCACATTTACTATTCAGAGTGAAAACAGTTCTTTGGGCAATATATTTTTTTAAAATATATGTTTATAACAAAGAATTCCACAGGATGTGAGACATTTAAAAGAAAGTTGGAATACATAAAATAAATGTTTGATACTGTTATTTGGCATCCTACTAACTCACACTCTGGTGATATTATATTTTTCCCTTTTTATCTAAAACCTTTAATTTTAGCCTTAACTTCAAACAAAATTATAGCTGTGAATAATTTAAAACAATGAAAAGGATTTTTTAAAAGATTTTATTTATTTATTTGAAAGAGAGATTGAGAGCACAGTGGGGAGGACAGAGGGAGAGGGAGAAGCAGCCTCCCTCCTGAGCAGGTTGCTCAATGCAGGGCTCAATCCCAGGACCCCAACACCATGATCTGAGCCAAAGTCAGACACTTAACCGATTGAGCCACCCAGTTGCCCTCAAAAGGATTTTTTAAACCAAAATATGACACTCCCCTACTTGCTTGCTTCTATTTCCTTTTCTCCAGACCACAACCAGTTGATCTCCTGTAGATGATAGTTTTGATATTTACATTAATGTCTTCAAATACTGTAAGGTTGTATAGGAGCAGGTCATCGACAAGATGGTCAGAATATATGGAAAGACATTTGAGTTCATCTGCAAGAATCTGAGACAGTCTTCACTGTCTTGCACATCCCAGATAAGACACAGACACTGTCTGGCAATCAGGAAGCTGATGCCCTGCCTTGGATATGAGCCCTGGCAAATGACCCTTCAGTAGATAGAGCAGACTGAGTGCATACAAAGAGTGGCCATCCTAGTGTCCAGGTGCAATGACATATTGCCAAAAATCCTGGACTGCCCTTGAAATACAGTGACTTGATTAATGCAGTAACAGCATGTCTTGTGTTCTCTAAACGAGTCCAGGACAACTGCCAAAAGGAATCAGGGGCCATCCACTGGAGTTCCCAACTGATAAGGGATTAGTAAATTGATTATATTGGTCCCCTCCCTGTAAATGAAGTTTCTAAACATGTTCTGGTTTGTTGGACACTGCATCTGGTTTAACCCAAGCTTTTTCCTATTGCTGTACAAACCAGGCTGCCACCATTAGGGGATTAGAGAAGCTGAACAGCATGTACAGATACCCTCATGGAACAGCGATCAGGGGTCACAGTCAAAGGTCATGACGTATAAGACTGGGGGAAAGAACATGACGTTGAATACAAGTTCTCTCTCCCCTGTAATCCTCAACAGTTTGGTTAGTACAAAAGAAAAATGAAATATTAAAGGAACAGAGTAAATAACTAACATGTAAAACCACCTTGACTGTGTGGACTAAAGTACTGTCTCAGGCTTTACCACAAATGAATGCCCAACTGTTAAGGAATGTTGCCCCATATACCAACCTGGGGCATCCAATACTGTAAAGGGGTAGAAGTCTCGGGAAAGAATCATTGGTCCGACTCACCATAGATCAACATACGATGCTGCTGAGAACATGCATCATGCCTAGGCAAGGAATTATCTACTGGAATTTGCAAGGTGATGCCCCTTGGGTATAGGTGACCTACTTTACACCTTTGGGTGAGAGGGAACGACTCAATCTCCACTGAGACCTCTGTCTTACTGCCAGGTGAACCTGCTGAAATATACTATACCTGGAAGGGAGCACGCACCATTGAAAGAGGGGAGAAGGTGGGCACCCTGGTCTGGCATATCCCATCCTCAGTCCCTCTCCTCACACCTGATGGTGCTGCCTGTCCCAGCCATCTGGCATGGTGTACACAACCAGATCAAGTTCCTAACGCTGCCCACCTCCCTCTCCTCAAGGCCGGGTGATCAGGTTCTGTTTCCCACGGTCTTTGCTCCCTCCAATGGCCTGGAGGATATCATAACATACCTAGAAGCCCTTAATAAATTCACCCAGCGAGCCTTAAATGATAACCAAGAAAACCTGTTTTTCCTGAACACTGAAATGTCTCTAAACAATAAAACTGTCCTCCAAAATAGAATGGCCCTTGGTCACGACGACCGCCTTGAAAGGAGGCACCTGTGCCATTATTCAACTAGAATGTTGTGTGTTAGGGCAGCCAGGGTGGCTCAGTGCTTTAGTGCCGCCATCAGCCCGAGGTGTGATCCTGGAAACCCAGGATCGAGTCCCATATCGGGCTTCTTGCATGGAGCCTGCTTCTCCCTTTACCTGTGTCTCTGCCTCTCTCTCTCTCTCTCTCTCTCTCTGTCTCTTATGAATGAACAAATAAAATCTTAAAAAAAAAAAAAAAGTTATGTGTTCATACTTGATGAGTCTGTTAACTTGCCATCTTTATCAAATCCCATGAAGACCCAAGTGAATGCCTTGAGCTATCTGCCTCAAGGGGACTTGGTAAATCAATGGTTCAGATCATGCAGCTCTAGGTGGAAAAATTTGTCACTGATTTGAGGAATTATTGTCTTAACCTATGCTTTCTCTTGCATGTACCTGTATTTTTGCTATAGCATCTGCCTCCAGTGTAGCCAGATAACTGCCACAGGAGCCACTTCCCTATGAGTGTAACCCCTTGCTGACTACACAGGGCACATTTTGGAAGAGGGTGGTCATGAAGGATGTCATCAAAATGATGTGACCACCCATTGACCCATAACCCAGACCTGGGCATTTGGAGGCCCTCTACCCCCTTTCCTGTTCCTGAAATGTGTGTTCTGCTTGTCTTCTCTGCTCCCAAAGGCTGCCCCAAGAACACAACCTTGAGATAGTAATGTACCATTGAGATGACCCGGACAGTGTATGTATCTAACCCAGTTAATGCCTCTATATGAACCTTTAAGATTTGGTAGGCCGGTGCAGAGATCTATTTGTTTTGTGGCTGCCTAAGACAATCCTTTCACAAAAGTTCCCTTGCTTTTACTAAAACCTGCCACCTACCAATCTGGAATAGTCTGCCTTTCTTTAATGTCTTCCTGCCCTCCATGTAACGGCAGTTTCATCTTACACCTGGAAACCTCCGGAGGTTGCAAACCCACAAATTGATCTCCTGCTATGGAAGCGAGAAATCTGTCCTTTCCTTCTCTCAACCCCACAGCCTGGACTTTCTTCCCATACTCTACATGCACATTCATAATATCCGAACATTGTCATTTTGTATAGATCATTTTCCAAGCTCACATTATGCTATCTTAATTATAATTACAGCTGAGCAATGTGGTAAGAGATGATGACATTTATTTTCCTGAACAATTTTTTTATCTCTCTCCAGAGAGAGATTAGTGATTGCCTTATTTCTTATTAGTTTAATTTTCTATGATTTTTAAAATAATCCACCTCAAAGCCTTTAGCCAATTGCCTATATATTCTCTCAAAAGCCCATATGCATCAGGCATTCTACTGAGTGCATCTTCCTAAAGAATTCTCTCCAGAACCTTGGGCCCTGCCTCAATCTAGCATCCTGAAATTTCCCTTCATCGCCTCCCCAGGCTTGGATCTTGAGCTTTATCTAACCCTGGCTTTCTTCCTGGATTACTCTATTTTGTGTAGTGTGCTCTAAGAAAGGATACCGGGAGGTAAAATTTGGAGGCCTTGCCTGTCAAAATACTTTATTGTTCTCTCACATTTGATTGATAGTTTGGCTGTGTGTATAATTCAAGTTTGAAAATGAATTTTTCTCAGAATATTGAAAGCATTCTTCCATTGCCTTCTGGCTTCCACTGTCCCTAGCGAGAGGTCCAAAGGCATTATGACTCCTGATCTCTTGTATAAACTTGTAGAAACTTCTTGTTCTGAATACTCTGGATTTATATGAAAGTAGGCTTTGTTGGATGCCAGTTTTAATCTGCTGGGTGGACATTTACAAGGCCTTTAAATCTGAGAAGTTATTTCCTTCTGGGAGAGTTTTCTTGAACTATTTTATTAATGTTTCCTTCTACTTTTTCTCTTATGTTTTGATGTTAAACTTCCTGAATTGATATTCTGACTTCCTTATATTTTTTAAGTTTTCTATCTTCGTTCTTTTGTTCTATTTCAAGGTGATTACTTCCATTTTATCTCCCCAAACTTTTATGTTCTCAGAAGAAATCTTTACTGTGTTCTTCTGTTCTCATATTACAGCTGCAAAATCTGTTCTCATCACTCTAAGAATATTAGTGACTTACTATTTTTTCCTATGCATAGCCTTCATTTTTGTCTAATGTTTTATTTTTTCCCTCTACTTTTAATGTTAAAGGATTTCCTCAAATATCCAGTAATCATTGGTTGCCTGTTTATATATAACACTGGGACACCAATTGATGAGAAGGTCACAAGTGGAGCTTGCAATGTATGCTTTGCTATGGGATGACTTAAATGAGCCTTTTAGCTGAGGAATTTTGATGTCAAACTTTGGCTGATTAGATTCCTCAGAAAAGAATCTTCGTGTCTCTTGCTGAGAGGATATACTGCACCCTGTGTTTTGGAAGTTAAGGGGGAAGGGAGGGCGGGGGAATGTCAGCATCCAGGGCATATGCATTTACTTAATCCTCAGTTTTCCCTCTCATACCTTTGTTCCTAATTGTGTTGATGTTTTCTAGACAAGTGAAGAGATGTTTTACTCTTTCCAGAAAATAAAGCTCTACTCTTTTTTTATAGTAAGGGAGAGGCAACATCCTAGCGTGTGGAACAGTGGAGAGTTATCTTCTCCATAAACAGATCTTTTTTTTTTTTTTTTAAGGTTTTACTTACTCATGAGACATGAGGCAGAGAGAGAGAGAGAGGCAGAGACACAGGCAGAGGGAGAAGCAGGCTCCATGCAAGGAGCCTCATGTGGGACTTGATCCTGGGTCTGCAGGATCAGGCCCTGGACTGAAGGTGGCACTAAACTGCTGAGCCACTGGGGCTGCCCAGATCCCCCCCACCCTTTTTTTTTAAAGCAGTCCCCTCATTTCCACTTTTAGAAGTATCTGATATGGCAGGCCTCCCACTGAGAGATGAAGCTCATAGCCTCTCTCTGAATCTGAGTGGATTTGTGATTGATTCAACCAGTAGAGTATGAGAGATCTGAGAGCTATGTGATTTCCTAGTCTAGATCACAAAAGGCTTTGCAGCTTCCATTCTGCTGGCAAAAAACTATTCACTCTTGTAGTCCTAAATCATATAAAAAAAGTCGAACTTCCTTGAGAACACTCAAGAGGCCATTTGTAGACATTCTAATCAAATACCCAAGCTGAATCTGTCTTTGTCTAATCCAGCTCAGTCATTAGGCTGTAAGTGAAGAAGTCATCTTGAAAGCAGATTCTCTAGCCCTGGCTGTTGTGACTTGCAGCCATTCAAGTCATCCTCCTTTTGGTCCCAGACAACATGGAACAGAAAACAGCCATCCTCACTGCACACTTTCTGAATTCCTCATCCACAGAATTTGTGAGCATAATGAAATGGTTATTGTTTTCTACTACTATGTTTTAGAGCTGTTTGCCAGGCAGCAATATATAACCTGCATGCCCAGGACTTCTGATTCATGAGCCCTTGAGAATTCTCGTCCAAGACAAATGGATTCTTGGAATTCTTCACACAGGCTTAGATTCTGTTTGCTTAGGTCTGTTAAGTTCTTTGCCACTAGTGTAAGTATGGTTTCCAAAGTCTCTTTTCTTGTACTCTCAGTCTTTGTGGGTATAGGCTTTTAAAAATAAAATTCTTCACGCTTACTTTAGAAGAAGGTCTAAAGAAAGGATACATATAAGGTACATACATCCACACTGGCATCTCACCCAAGAGTCTACTATATTTTTATCTATAAATATCTAATCTGGCTCAGACATAGTCTACCTAGTTGAGCTGCGCATGTAAAGCCTACCATGAGATTTATTCTCTGTCCTATTTGTGGGATTGGGTGCATTTGGTACCAAAGTAATTCCCTATGTTCCTGGTAGGTGTTGCTGCTGATAATCCTGATTCCCTACTTACTATTGTGAATAACCAGGGCTTTCTTTATTTGAATTATGTCTGAAAGTTAGAGATATATTATGCCTTATAAAATTATTTTAATTTTGAAAAAAATTATTTTAATTTTGAAATAACCATCTGAAAGTGTATCAGAAAATAGTATCATTGAGATGATACTATGAGGTGTCCCCTTGTTTGTTCTTTTTCACTAAGACCGTAAAACACCTTAAGCGGTATGTATATTGATTTCATTATAACTTTCTTGTAAAAGAGAATCTTAAAAGCAGTGCGTAGATGCCACCATTTCATTTTCTGGAAACTTCCATAAGATCTTTTTCTCTCAGGTAACGCTTCAGCTTGATAACCAAGTTCTACATCAGCTAAGTTCATTCATGAGATTTAACCTGAAATTTCACTTCTGGTCAGATTGTGTCATAACTCACCTATAAATAGAAACAGTGATCCCTTCTTCAATGTGTGTGTGTGAGAGAGAGAGAGAGAGAGAGAGAGAATATAGTGGAAAGGATAGGGCTATTAAAACATTTGTATGCAAGTGTAATGAATTATTTCATTTTAAACCAAATACGAGGTGACCAGTAGTAAGTGTCTAGATCAGTATGCTATGTATATCTATCTCACATCTGGCTCCATTTCATATTTTCACATTTGTTTTACTTTCTTGCCTCAAAAAATTCATGTAAACATGTTTTATTTGATATGTCCTTGGAAGAGTTTTGATTAAAGATGGATGTAAATTTTAAAATGTATTAAATTCTTTAAAGAAACATATTTCTAGACCCTAACTAGGCATATTTAAGAGAATGAATACATTTTAATGTCTGTTGTGTATCATGACATGTATTTATTACATGGTCTCAGAATTATTTCCTAAATGTATCGTATGAGTATTGTATTCCCAAATTAATTATGATCAATTTGAAGATAGAGAAATTGCCTCGTGGACTTTGTTTTGTCTTTCTTCCAAATCCAACTGGTTTCAGATGGGCAATAAACAATTTTTAAATGCACACAAAAAGTTATTTGGCAAAGCATTTCCCAGCAAAATGCCAGGTAGGGAATTCTAGGTAGAGAAAATCGTTTATCTTACACTTCCTACATATGACTCAATTTTACACCAATCAGGGTTTTACCATTTTCAGTTAGTGCAGTTTCTCCAACTTTCTTACCAAAATATATTTTCTACTAAATACATTCTAGTTTTATATACAAATATTTACTCTGGCCTCAAGTGAGTCATTTTCAACTGGTCTGTATTTGCTTGAACATTTGCTTGTTGATTCCAAAACAACATCTACCACAACTATCTGAGTCTGTCCATATTTTTTTCCACTGAATTTGAAGCTGAGTATTGACACTGGTCTGTAAATTTGAAACAAAATGGTAGCTGGCAGAAGTTTGCAAATCAACCACAAAATACTATAAAAAGGAAGAAGTGATCCTAATATTTCAAGATAGTTAACATCTAGCCTTATCAGCATAATGATGCATTGTCTAGATAGCTTTAAAGTGGGCTATCCATCCAAGTTAGATTTTCCAAGCTGGAGATTTTCCTTGGAGCAAATCCACAGTCAAGAATTGACAAGAAATGCTTCCATAATCTTATTTATGAAAGAGAATAGAGCTACGAATCTCAACAATCACAGAAGCTTAATATACGATGCATATTGGTTCACTTTCTGGGTGGCCAGCCTTAAAAAGTGTTTTCTTCTCCCAAAACATGTTCTATTTTTCTGACTCCAACTTTCAGAATGGAGAGTTTCAACCTCAAAACAAAGGCTATTTGAGAAAGCATCTCTAATTATTATGTATCTTGTGAAAGGCCCAGTCTACTCTTATTTTAGGAATGTAATTTTGATATTCACACATTGTTTTTTGGGCAATAGGTGACATGCAAATACAAAGAAGCATGAACTGCATGGCATAGATCCATTGTTGGTGCCCTGCTACACCACTCATCTTCATCGTGGAAGCCTCCAGGCTTAAGTGGATTATAGTACAATAATCTAATTCAATTAAAAGTGCATCTGGAGAACAATGTAAATTTACATTTAGTGTTCCTAACTTGTTATGTAGCTTTCAATATTTCGTATCATGTACTATTCATGACCCTCTTTGTACTCTACCGCTCAATATTTTGCTGTTTCTCACATCGGTCATTCAATCTAAATTTTTAGCCAAGTGTTTATTTCTTGTTTGTAGCATTGAATGTGAAGAAAACAAACCACATACCTATCTCGCTACCCAGATTAGATTTAAGCTTTTTCCAGAACAATCCTTGTATAAGATTAATATTTAGTTAGTGAAAGGTATGATTTTTTTCTATCAATAATTAAAAGAAAAGAATTTGACTCTGCATTCTATTCCCTGATAATTAACACTCACTTTGATATTGTAGACGAAAGGATTTTGTATTCATTTTGTCGACAGGATGATTTGAGACCAAGGAGGAAATGCCGGTTGACAACCTCTGCATATTCTTCATTCTGGGGAGAAATGCATTCTGCTAGCTGTCCAATCAATTATGTAGACAAAATGAATTTCATCATAATTCTGTCAACAAAATGCTAACTTGGTTAAATTATTCTCTCCACAAAATGAATTAACTTAAAAATCCTTTTGTCCACAAAATAGATTTAAGCATTTAGTGGAGCCTTGTAAATACTATCGTCTGTTAGTTTAGTATGTGTAATGCAAATATGTGGACTGGCTATGTCAGCATTTCTAGTTCTTTAGAGGTTATGGACCTGTGTGTTGTAGCTTCCCTTTTCATTGAAGGTCAAGTGGAGAGCAAAGTCAATTATCCAGAGAATAGCATATGGTAGATAAATGTAGCACTGTCCAAAACTACTATAAGTTAGATCCATTTCAACACCATGCATTTTTATAAAGTATAATTTAACAAGCTTGCCAACTAATTAAGTCTTTAATTAGGGCTTCAAATTCAACAAGTCATTTCAGGGATAATTCTTCATAAAGAAAAGAAACTGAGCGTTCAACTTCTTGACATGTTGCTGCTAAAGAAAATAAACTGTTAAATGTATTACAATATATCATTTAAAAATTATTCAGTATCATCTTCTATGCTTTTGTTCTCCTCTTTAGGCATATAAATATTTTTAAATAAATGCTTTGGTAAATGTATGAGATGTGGATGGTGCAATGTATTCCTTTTAAATAAAATTATTAGTTGGCTTCAGCTTACATTACTTGATAGCAAGTTTTTAAAAGCACTTCATCAATGTGATGTCGAAGAACATATGACACTCATTTATTTTAAAGCATTAACTTTCTCATTAAAATGTGAAATAGTAGTATAAGAGTAATAGTTTTCCTTTTGATTACTCTATTTAACCAATCATATGAAGTGACGTGCTGCATCAAACCTAAATCCAATTAGAATACAGAGTTTTAAAACTATTAAATTTTGTCTTTGATTTCTATAAATATTTTATTAGCTTTGGAAAGATAGTATTGTCTTGTCTCATTCCAGTATTAGTCAAATTATTTAATTTGAAAGATGATCATATTTCACATCACATCTTCATAAGATTCTTCTTTTATTCAATTGGAATAGAATGAACTAGGCAGAAAAAGAGAGGTAATAGGAAAATTAATAAGGTAGTTTCTTTTTTAAAAAAAATATTTTATTTATTAGAGAGAGAGTGCACAAGCAAGGGGAGAGAGAGGGAGAGGGAGAGGCAGGCTCAATTCCAGGACCCTGGGATCATGCTTGAGCAAAAGCAGAGGCTTAACCAATTGACCACTCAGGTACTCCAATATAAGATAGTTTCTTACACAAAATATTGTTCATCATCAAGAAGCATAAGGCTTAGGGGAATTCTAATTTGTGACAATATGAAAAAGAAGCAACTTTCCTGAACAATGCTTTTTTAAATAAATTAATACAGTCATG
Source organism: Canis lupus baileyi (assembly GCF_048164855.1). Taxonomy (NCBI): domain Eukaryota; kingdom Metazoa; phylum Chordata; class Mammalia; order Carnivora; family Canidae; genus Canis; species Canis lupus. The sequence continues at coordinate 12,155,292 of NC_132873.1, forward strand.
CTGTTTTTAAAAGCAAAAAACGGTATCAAGGTTTCATTGTCAGAGTCAGGTAGACATATTGCTGATAAATGGTGTAGGGACCAGTAGATTTTTTTCCTGATTAACAAATAAGTCATAGAGCCATTTAAACAGAAAAATGAACTGAATTTTCCCACCGAGTATAGAGTAGGAGCAAAATGAAAATCAATACGGGAGATTTTTTAAAAAAAATAAACAACTCCATTGCTCTATGCCTAACGTGAGAAGAGTGGCTGGCACTTAGATGATCAGCCATATTTGTTTAATAATCAAATAAAGTCTCATAAATCTCCCTTCCTCAAAGTACACAAGATTTTATGTAGCTTAATCAAGATATATAATATTTTGCTTTTCCCTTAAGATGTTGATCTCTTGTCATAAATGGCAGCAATGTGTGAAGAAAAAGTAACATCAAAAAAAAATGTATTGCTGTACTTGTCTATTTTTGACAGAAGTGGCAAAATTCTCATTTACAGAAATAGAGGCGGGAGTTCTAATGTGATTTGCTCCTGTTTGGGTCATATGTGTGTATCTGAATAAAGGTCTCCTTAGTTTTCAGTGACATCCTTTTGTAATCTGTTTTGTATAGAAGACACACACTTCCTGAACTATTGGATTTTTTTCTTTATTATTTTTTTTATTGGTGTTCAATTTGCCAACATATAGCATAACACCCAGTTCTCATCCCACCAAGTGCCCCCCTTAGTGCCTGTCACCCAGTCACCCCAACCCCCCGCCCACCTCCCTTTCCACTACCCTTTGTTCATGTCCCATATTTAGGTGTCTCTCAGGTTTTGTCACCCTCACTGATATTTTTTTTTTCTCACTGATATTTTCACTCATTTTCTCTCCTTTCCCCTTTATGCCCTTTCACTATTTTTTATATTCCCCAAATGAATGAGACCATATAATGTTTGTCCTTCTCCCACTGACTTACTTCACTTAGCATAATACCCTCCAGTTCCATCCACTTCGAAGCAAATGATGGGTATTCATCGTTTCTAATGGCTGAGGAATATTCCACTGTATACATAGACCACATCTTCTTTATCCATTCATCTTTTGAGGGACACAGAGGCTCCTTCCACAGTTTGGCTATTGTGGACATTGCTGCTATAAACATCGGGGTGCAGGTGCCCTGGCGTTTCACTGCATCTGTATCTTTGGGGTAAATCCCCAGCAGTGTAATTGCTGAGTTGTAGGGCAGTTCTGTTTTTAACTCTTTGAGGAACCTCCACACAGTTTTCCAGAGTGGCTGCACCAGTTCACATTCCCACCAACAGTGCAAGAGGGTTCCCTTTTCTCCGCATCCTCTCCAGCATTTGTTGTTTCCTGTCTTGTTAATTTTCCCCATTCTCACTGGTGTGAGGTGGGATCTCATTGTGGTTTTGATTTGTATCTCCCTGATGGCAAGTGATGCAGAGCATTTTCTCATGTGCTTGTTGGCCATATCTATGTCTTCCTCTGTGAGATTTCTCTTCATGTCTTTTGCCCATTTCATGATTGGATTGTGTGTTTCTTTGGTTGTTGAGTTTAATAAGTTCTTTATAGATCTTGGAAACTAGCCCTTTATCTGATAGGTCATTTGCAAATATCTTCTCCCACTCTGTAGGTTGTCTTTTAGTTTTATTGACTGTTTCTTTTGCTGTGCAGAAGCTTTTCATCTTGATTAGGTCCCAATAATTCACTTTTGCTTTTGTTTCCCTTACCTTCATAGATGTATCTTGCAAGAAATTGCTGTGGCCAAGTTCAAGAAGGATGTTGCCTGTGTTCTCCTCTAGGATTTTGATGGATTCTTGTCTCACCTTTAGATCTTTCATCCATTTTGAGTTTATCTTTGTGTCTGGTGTAAGAGAATGGTCTAGTTTCATTCTTCTGCACATGGCTGTCTATTTTTCCCAACACCATTTATTGAAGAGACTATCTTTTTTCCAGTGGATAGTCTTAAAGCTATTGGATTTAAGAGAGTTCCAGAGGATACATAATCCAAGTCATACCACGAAGGGTAGCAAAGTTAAGGGACATTGACAGAGAAAAATATGCAAGTGTTTGGTAAAGCACAGACCATAACAATGGGCCAGTTGAGTCAAGTCTTATAACACAGTTCATAAATTCTAGCAAGAAAGAATGACCAGCTAGAAGGTCATGGGCAAGGTCTAGATGTACATGGAATAGCATCGTCCTCAAACTTGAATACTTTGAAACACTGTTAATTCTAAACTATTATTGTGACTCTCAAAATCTTTGCTAGAAAGACCGTATCCTCTTTTATTATTTATAGCCACAAGTTAAGAATTAATGAACTGTATAATACAGATCTTCCTCAACTTATGATGGGTTTACATCTCAACTGAAATCATACTTAGCCTCATTTGCCTTCAAGATGCACAGAACATTTACATTAGCCTACTATTGGGCAAAATCATCTAAAACAAAGCCTATTTTATAATAAAGTGCTGAATATCTCATGTAATTTATTGAATACTGTACTGAAGGTGAAAACCAGACTGGTTATATGGGTACAGATTGATTATAAGTATATTTATTGGTTGTTTACCCTCATAAACACTGGCTGACAGGGAGCTGCAGCTGGCTACTGCTGCCCAGCATATGAGAGAGTATCATACCACATATCACAAGCCTGGAAAAAGATCAAAATTCAAAAATTTGAAACACAGTTTCCACAGAATGTATATGGTTTTTGCCCCATAGTAAAGCTGGAAAATTGTAAGTCGAATCAGTAAATCAGGGGCTGTCACGAAGTACAAATGTAATACTAATTAACTACCTTCAGTAATTAATACATAATTAATATGCAATATATAATCCATGGCGATATCTAATTAATTAATGTATAATAATATACAACATAATATATACTATGTGTTCTATATATAATTTTGTCTATACCCAGAAACAAAGCACAATATAAATATATAATTACACAAAAATAGATAGATGATAGATAGATAACCAAAAGTCTATGAGCCACTAATGATTAAATGTGAATTATATGGTCCAGAGGCTGATTCAAAACATATCACATAAAAATTCATAATATTTTATCTTAATTTTAAACCATAGATGATCAGCATTGTGAAAACGATTGTATGATAATAGTCCTGTTTTTTGTTTAATTTTCCTCATATATTCTGTTTCCTTACAATAGTACATATTGCTTTTTAATTTTAAATAGCATTCAAAAATAAGATATATATTTTAATTAAAATATATTTTAATAGACACATTATAGTAATATATATACAAATATAATAATACATATTTTAATGAATGACATTAACAATAAATTATTTTTCCAAGCTCTTATTTTATAGTACACACAAGTTTATGTGAGTATTTTTGTGAATGTGTTGCAGCAAGTACAATCTGGAGCACTCTGCATGCTTTTGTGTTCCATGGAATACAAAATATTGATCACCATTTTACATAGGAATAAAACCAAAATGCTTGTAAATTTTAAGGGCCACGTATGTTTAATTTGTGGCTATATTAACCCCTAATGCAGGGTCTTTAATATAGTGGATGGAATGATAACACCTGAGTCTCTCTTCCCCTGTACGTACATATGTGTATTAGGGACAATACAGATCGGCACTCCTTCACCCTTGATTCAGCCACTTGGCTGCTGTTTCTCATGGTCATGTGCTTTGCTCCTTCCCCCTCACTCTCAGCTCTACTCTAGCCAGCTCCTAATTTCTTTTTGGAACTCAAGAACTTTTGTCCCCCTTTGGTGTGACTTGTTTCTGCTCTGTTAGTGTTCAGCATAAAAGTGATATTGAAAAGGTCACTCTTCTACCATTTTAATTTCTTACTTCCTCTCAAATCACCTTCTACGGCTATTTTGGCAAAGTGCAATTTATCAAGGTGTGGAGTTACCGAAGGCAAAAACAACATAGGGAAAAACATACCCGAGTGTAAGCTAAACACAACTGTGACAATAGTCCCAGAGAATGGAACAAAGGCTAAAGTTACATTATCCCCCAGCCTTGTTCTTCTGTATTAAGGCCAATAAATTCTTTGGAATTGAAGAGAGGCAAAAAAAAAAAAAAAAAAAAAAGTCTTTGTTACAAAGCTTTTGCCCTTCCTCAGGAGTTCTTTCTCATTATATGGCTTAGTCTTAATAAAGGATTGTTGTAGGTCAGTTCCCTGGAAATCAGACTCTGAGGTAGAATTTTGCACATAGGATACTTGTGAAGAGATGCCTTTTAGAAATCAGCTTCCATAGATGAAAGGGGAGGAAGGAGGAGTGGGCAGAAGGAGGAGTGAATCTGTGAAGCAGACCTGAAGACTGGCCAACCCCACAGGAGGCTATGGAGCCAGAATGTCCTTTCAGCGTGGTGTCAAGTAGGGTCAGGACAAACTTCTCTATAATAACTTATACTTGGGCATTAGTTATTGAGGATGGGCCTCCCAGGGTAGAGACATAAACATGAGCAAAGTTGCTCTCTGAACTCAAGAAAATCCCTGATAGGACTGTCTGCTGACAGAACTCCCAGTACCTGGGGAAACTAGACCTTTAATGATTGAGGACCAGGAAGAGGCAACACAAAGTCCATAATGGATTTACCCTAAGCAATTCAATCTTTAACTATAACAATATAGAACAATAAATGTTCTAAGGACCAACCACCTTAGTCTAAAAGGAAATACACAGAACTGTGTTTGTTTGTATATGAGAAAATGTGAAGAGCAGGAGGGAGGTTGGGGTCTTTAAATATTTTAAATATGCATTCTTGAACAGGTTTGAGTACTTCAAGACCCCATACTGTCTGAGGTTTCCCAAGTTTGATGTAAAAAAAAAAGTTTCTCTTCATTTTTCCTAGGCTTCTGGGCCATAATTATTCAATTAATGATGCTTTCACACACAGTTCCCCAAACCAATAATTCATAGAGATGGTAAAGTCTAAATCCATACTGAGAAAGGGAAATATTTTTCCTAACTGTAGTATTAGCTACACCTGTTTCCACCCAAAAAATAATAAAAAAATTATATTACCATGCTCACCAGGTTTGGTGCCTTATGTTTACTTTTCTTCTTTGAGACTGTGCCTTAGAATTGATGCATAATAAATTATGTCTCCTCACCTTTATGTCCCTGGAAAAATTATATTCCTTCTCCGGGACTCAGCCTAGGTACCATGCTCTCCAGTGAGCTTTCCTTAATTTTCAACATGAATTGAAGCTCTGTCCTTTGTGTTCATACAGTAGTCAGTGAATAACTCCAATCATTTACCTCATCAGCTAAAATTGCCAGTTTGTGTGAATTTGTTACTCACTGAAATTAAAATTCCTTGAATGTAGATTCTGTATTTTATGTCTTTTTTGGCTTAATAGTAACTAGATCACTAGTTGTCACAAAGTAGGCACTGAGTCAATAGGTATTTGTTATTGAAGGAGAGAATGGTAGATCCTGCACTACCTCACTCCTGGCTGAAAAATATGCTCCCAAATAGAGGATTTTGGGGGAAAAATTGTTGTGTAATATCCAGTGTCCATTAGTTGAAAGCTTACTACTAGATAACGGGCTGGGAAATGGTGTTATATCATCATTTTGCATCCATAGGTCAATTCTATGATAGATCTGCACAACAAATGTAGAAACTGATTCTTAAAAAGGTTTTAAAAAGTTGAGGATAATATTGCAAATGAAGGGCAGATACAAAGCCAAATGACCTGACATTACATGAGGCAAGACCTGAATGGAGCTACTCAGCTACCCAAGATTGGTGAATTTTATTGTTGATTCTTTAGCCAATATGAAGGTCAAATGAAATATTGCATGTGGAACTGGTCAACCAGTGAAATTTTAAAGCTCTAAAATTCCTAGTTGTCATAATTATTTTTGTTATATTATTATTATGGGAAGCTTTGCACTTAAGGCTTTTATTATTGAAATAGCTTCCATAACTAATGTCCTGTTCTGTAGGAAAGGGAAATCTTGATTAGAAAACCTATTTCTATTATACTTTCTGTCTTCATCAGAAAAAGAAGCAAAAAGTGTTTCTACACCAGTGTTCTCTATTTTGTATTACAATTACATCCATTCCAGCAATTGTGTCTTTGAAAGGAGTAATAGAAAAGAAGCATGCTATGGTAAGCAAAGAAGCGTACTGGTGATAACTTCATGTGAATAGTGTCAGTCTTTTGAGTTGCTAGCATTACACAATAAATAGCATGTGGGAGCTAATATGATAACTTGAGATTGGCTACATTATATCACTAAATACCATTTCTCATCTACATCTTTACTTGTATAAGCTGAGAAGTTAATGCTTAGCAGAAGTGAAAGTGAACAATAACAGGAGCAAAATGTTGCATTAATATTTAATGTAATGCTTTTTCAGAGTATAAAGGGAATAAAACCATTCAAATGCAAAGCAATCTGCAAGGATGCTTTCAATTTAAACGTTTTGCTAGGAATACTTTTATTTTGCTGGAGTTTTGCTTGTGAGAAATAAGAACACAGTAAATAACTGTAAGCTTAGCTTCTAACATTTCAATATGAATCTATGATGGTGTCCTCACTTTTCCTATGTTTCTCTGAAACCATAGTTCCTAGAACTTTTGGATTCACATATAAATTGTAGGTTTGCAAACTTTTCATTTTGACAAATAAAAATGCTTTTTTAAAGAGCTATCATATAATTCCAAACATAGTTTTATTAAATAAAAGAAATTTTAACCCAATATTTATCCAAAACAGATAGTCCTGTGATTGAATATATCTGCTTTTATAAAACACTATTCAAATAATTATCTTTTTTCCCCTCTTATTAAAAGACACAATATCTCAGTTTGACACATAGAATAATTCATTTTCATCTCCATGGGAAAAAAAAAAGACTCACAGTTTGACTCTGGACCTGAGATGAGTGTGTTTCTATGAGCTAGTCCATTTTCAGTGGTAATTTATGTTATATTTTAATTAAAAAGTTAAATACCCGAGAGATTTCACTTTGCTTGATGTTTCCCAGACTTTACTTAAATCAATATATTCTATGCCCCATCTTCCTTGATTGCGTATTTCAAAAAGTGGATCCTTACTGAAATGTTAAATTTCAATGAGAAACCAATGCTCTGTAGAAGAAATCAATCAGACATTTTGTAACTTAGGAAAATGAACTATTCTTTTAAGGGATTTGAACCAGAGGGTGCTTTTTAATGATAAAATCATTGTATCTTTTTCTTGTTATTTACAGAACGAAATGAAAAAGGATGCCCAATTCCCCAAGCTATTGTATCACAACATCTGAATTTATTCATATGTTCAAAATGGCTTCACAGGCTTGCAGAGAAGGACATTAATGCCAGTGGGAGGTATGATTCACTACTTTAATATGTTCTCTGTATGGATTTCAAGACAAATAAAACATATATGATTTCCAGTAAGCAACTGGGTAAATAACACTTGAAATAAAATGGTTAATTTTCTCCCTATTCTCTGTGATTCTGTTAAACCCACTGCTGGAAACTGTGTTCATTCTGAGAACAATGAAAAACAAATAAGAAAGAATCCGAGAGATGAGCAGAAATAATAATTAAAGATTTTGATGAAAAAAAAGAGATGAAGTAAAACACACTTGGTCAAATGGTAACCAAGCAGAGGCGTGTGTTAACAATTATGATTTCTTAACAGACACACACACCAAAGAGGAAAACAAATGATTTGTCAGAGTACATGGAATCATAGGTGGAGACAGCTAAATTCTAAATGGTTTCTGAAGAAGATTGGAAAGATGAATTTTTTTCTCCAAGACCATAGAAGTAGCTAATCAATACTGAACCCTGAATCAAGCATTTCTGTTCCAGGGGATTCTGATTTCTCATTATTCACATAACACCAGCCAGGAAAAGAGAAGTCAAAGAAGTCTTTGAGCTCTTCCTATCCAAAGTTCTGAGCTGCAGTATTTATACATTGCAGGTTGCTTGCAAAGCCACTCTGGTGAGGACGTAGGCATCCAAGACCTTGCCCTTCTGCCTTTTACAAATAACTTCAGGACCAGGTCATGCTAATTGTGGTCAGTAAGTAGCAGAACTAGCTTTTCCTGGAATGAATGGGATCCAGAGAGCAGACAGCTGAAGGAACACATCAGAAGTAACAGGTATTTGAAGGGCATGGGGATGTCAAGCTATAGAGAAAGGAAATGATATAGTCAAGGTGGAAGGTCATCCATATTTGAGATGAACAGTAGATAATGGCATAAACAGTGTTAATGGAGCAGAACACAAGATTATGACTTTTAGATCCAAGCAGGAAAACTGGTATCAGAGAAATGAAATTCCTATAAAGACACCTGATCTTGTAAGAATATAAAAAAGACTTGGGGTGGGGTGCCTGGGGGACTCAGTCAGTTAAGTGTCTGCCTTTGACTCAGGTCATGATCTAGGGATTCTGGGGTCGGGTTCCCTGCTCAGTGGGGAAGTCTGCTTCTGCCTCTGCCTCCCCCTTCTGTTCGTTCCTACTATCTCTCTCTCTCTTATAAATAAATAAATAAATAAATAAATAAATAAATAATCTTAAGAAAAAAGAAAAAATATATATCTGGGAACCAAAGGAGCTGAGACAGATTTTAGGAAACCAAAGCAGTGAACTGAGGACACAAATATAGACTGGAAGTGCATTGCTGGGGATATGGGAAAGAAAACTGGGGCTTAGTCATAGGAGAATAATGCAAAAACTCAGAGAACTAGTCACAGTAATCAACAGTGGCTGAAAGAGACAAGGCTGATTCATAAGCTATTAAAATATTATTCTGAGTTCTCCTACTTGCTACCCTTCCTCCAATCCAAACTGAGCTCAGATCTGTGGTAACTATGAACCAGAAAATGAGACTTAACTGGCTCCATCTTTGAAGATTTTAATCTTTGTGTCAGTAGTGCAAAAGCTCTGTAATATTCCCCATCAATCCAGAGAAACAGTCTTCCTTCTAGCATTCGAGCTATCTATCAGCAAAGTAAATTAGACATTATCCAATTCTTCCCAGAGATCTATTGGAGGAAGGGGAAACTGGTCATAGGTAGTATGAGTAGTACTAGCATAGAAAGTACCATATAAGCAGCCTTATTTTCTAAAGCATCTATAGTAGCATGAATTGATATAACAGCTACAAGTTACCTGGTAAGTATACTGTTTATATTGGCAATATTCTTACCTCTAAAGAAAATATTAAAGAGAAATGAATTTAACTCATTTTATTCAATTTGCATTTATTTGATTATTATTATGTGATAGACATTGCATTAGGGCTGGGAAATATAATATGAATAAAACAAAATCATAGTTCTCAAGAAGCTTGAGTCTAGCAAAGAAATACACATAAACACACATTTCAAAGCAAATGTTTATGAATCAGTTATAAATGCAGCAATAGGACTATGCACACAGTAACAAACTCATTAGCAAGCACAAAAGTACAGAACGGAAATGGTTAACTCTGTGTGAGGAATATTGACAAAGGGTCAACAATGAACTTCATCATTTGACATAAAAAATGTCCTAATCTCCTAAAAAGGCAAAGTTGAGCAGAGTCTTAATATCATAGGTTTTATTATTAATTTCTTAACCAGGTTAAGGGGTTAGGGGGACTTGAGAATAGGATGAATTATTTTGTTAAGTTTTAGAAGTCAAGAAGAATTCACTAGCATTTCCAGACTATTGCTTTCTTATTCCCTTTTCCTATCCACTCTGGTGCTATAAGTCATGATACCATTTCATCCAGAGCAAATGCACAAAAAGCTCATAGTTCATTTCTAGTGTCTAATCATAGCCCTCAGCTATGGAATAGAAAGTTTCAGGAAACAAAAGAGATATTTCATGGACAAAGAAGGCAAAGCAGAAAAGGAAATCCTGAAATCCCTCAATTCTTGAGACAAAAAGAACTGATTTGAAATTCTGTTTTTCCTTTTTTTTTAAATAAGTACAATTCAAAACTAAAAACAAATATGATTTAAATTTGTAAGAATTTATTTATTTATTTGTTTGTTTGTTTATGTGAGAGAGGGAGAACTGGCATGAATGGGAGAGGGGCAGAGGGAGAAGCACATTCCCTGCCGAGCAGGGAGCCAGATGAGGGACTTGCCAGGATGGTGACCTGAGCCAAAGGCAGACGCTTAACCAACTGAGACACCCAAGCACCCCTGTAAGGATCTTTAATTAGAGATCTGTAAAGCTGACTAGGACCAAGTGCAGTGTTTGGTATATGATATCTCTTAATAAATATTCATTGAATTAGTTAATGGGTGAATGAGTTGAGGAAAGATTTACACTGGATAACACACACGAAAAAGTGGAGATCAAAAGGATTATTTTAATATCCCTAACCCACGTTAATGGGATTATTTTTGACCTTAGGAACACCATCAAAGTGGGGTGTGACTACAGCATTTTTAACAGCGGAAGAGAGAGCCTTCTTTAATTCGAGGAGGTGAAAGAGACGATTATGCTTGCCAACCTGTTGAAATGAAGAATGCAGAATTATATTCTGACCTGCTGCTGCATTGTTTTGCAAACTTGTTCAAATCGCTTCATCCCAGTTTCCTCACTGGGGAAAGTATAATAGAATTGACAAGCAGTTTAATATTCGGGTAGTTTTAGATCTCAGTATCTATGCCTAAATAAATAAATAAATAAATAAGTTGTCAGTGTTTTAAGAACCTCTGATGGAAAGGTATTAATAATGGCCCCTTATATCTAATTCATTATCAGTTTTTAGTTGTAAAATATGGAATTTGTTTATAAGTTCAGTATGAAGGTATAACAGTGCCAAACAACAGAATTGGTATCACCGTTTAGAAATTTTCCTCCACAAAGACTTTAACGGGGCTGTCATTTGAAGTTCATGGAGAAGTAGTCTATTTCAAACAAAAAATATTGACCTTTTGGAGGTTCAGATTAAACCTTAGAGTGAAAAAGAAGCAAACTTAAGTTACTGATGACACACTGTCACTAAAAGGTTATTTGCAATTTCTGCAAATGGACAGTGATAAGGCAAAGCATGTGTTCCACTGAAGCTGCAGTGTCTGGTGTTCAGGCAGAGATTCTCATCTCATCTTGCACTCTGCTGTTGATTGCTATTCTTCGTGTTGTGGCTACAAAACCCCAGAATAGCAGTTACAGGATGAAAGATGCCATCAGAGATTTTAAAAATGAATCTGACTTTATATAGCATCCTTCGTGCGCCCTGTGTTTTAAAAATGGAAAAGAGAGCTCATGAAAGATACTTTGAATGAAAGAAACAGAAATGAACACTATTTGTGGAACGGATATAGTCCAGTCCCATGGCAGTGGAAAACTTTCCCCGCAAGGATAAGTGAAGCATAGGCAACTCCAGAGTCATTTGTACGCATTGAAAGACCTCTGTCTCCATGAACACAGCCTTTGGCTACATTCTAAAACTGCTAATAAGAATGCTGAGATCACTTCTGCTTTATTTTTATGTGGGCAGAGTTCCACAGAATTGTTTAGAAAACACTGTTTTATTGACATCCTCATTTTCAATCAGTAGATGAAAATAATATCCAAGCTGGTTTCTAGGACTCACGACAGGACAACAGGGAGACTAAGGCAGCACTCATTCTTTGAGAGTTAAAGAATCCCAGTGACATTCTTTGGGAGTTAAAGTTTAATTGCTCATCATTGAGCCAATTATGTTAATACTTTGTAATACCCAACCATAACATTTTTTAATTCTTCAGCAGGCTAGAGAGGGGTTTGGGAAGTCCCAGTATAAACTGGCTTCTCTTGTCCTTGTCTTGTAACCTATCATAGAAGGTACCTTGAGAGTAAAGAAAAACATAATTAGATGACAAAGTGCCTTTTGCTAAAAAACAATGAGATAATATTGACCTACTCATATGTATATTCTTCAGGATAACCTTCTCTAGACACCACCTTCCCTCTAATGAGGTCAGGACGCCTGCTGTAGACTCTCACAACATTGTACTTCATGGCACTTGAAATGATTGTAATATTACATCTGATCAGTCTGTCTTGCTATTAGACTGTAACTTCCAGGCTTTGCTTGCCATCGTGTCACTAGTAATTAGTATAGAGTACATTCAGTTAATATTTATTGAAATGTTGAATAAATTATTTAAGAAACAAGCACCCTTTACTCCCCCCCAAAAAAACACAATTATCTGGATCTTATTTTTAAATATATCTATTTCAACAAGAAACTATCTTCATTTTAGATCCTAGAAATTTAGCCATGTTCATTAGAACAAATTCAGTGAACAAAGGTATCTAAGACTTTAAGAGAGAATTTCCAGTCAGTTCACTTCCCTTTCCTTTCAGATCTTTATTGTCGATTCGTGCATACGCAATTCAGAAAGGTCAAGTGCCCCTAATCCAGCTGCTTTCCAAAGGGAGACACTCTGCTTCACTGAGAGACCATATTCAGCTCATTTAAAACATTTCTAGACAGAAGGGGAAGAAGCAGTCAGTATAGCTAGGGGGATTCACCTACAAAAAGATTTCCCTGTAAGTAACAAAAATTTTAGGACAGAGCTGTGGTAATAATATTTTAAAGATGTAATTATAATTATACGGTGCTTTTCTGCCTAGGGGTTCGAGACATTATTACATTTGTCCTCCCAGGTAGCTTTTTAAAAAATTATAAATGGCTCATCACACAAAAGCCAAAGAAAAAGAACAATATTAACACTCAAGGACCATTTTCTTGATTCATGTAGGTTATTTTTCCTCCCATTAAAGCTTCATCACCCAAAAGATACCAGTTGAAAAACCACACCTGTTCCCACTGTTTCTTAAATAAAAATTATTGGAATCCATAGCTCGTTTATCCTAATAGTGATTTGTCATAATTTTCTTTATTCTTTGTCTCAGATTCTGTGTCAAAAAATGATACTGACAAAAATTATCTAGAGACTTAAGCGTATGTATGTTTTTATTCATGTTTTAAGGAGAGATCGGAAGAGAGGTAGAGACAGATGTTAGAGAGAGAGAGAGATCAATCAGTTGATCAATCTTTTAGGATTCATCTTTGAGAAAGCTTCATCTATTATAAGGTTTAGTTAGAGCAGCATAAAAAGACCTCATTTTAATGTGGCCCTCCCTGGTATAGACACTGAGTAAAGATTATAGAGAGATCAGGGTGTTTCAATTTCCCAGTGAAAAAATTAATTAAGAGTTTAAACTTCTCTTGTAGTATTCACAAAGAGCTCTTTTACCTAGATAAGGCCTCCGAGTCCTGTTTATTTGTTATTCATGTCCTGAATCTTCGTAACTTTTCTAAAGTCTTCATTGTTCTGAATGCTTCACAGTAGAGAGATCTTCTATTGCCCTTTGTTCCACTCTCCCACTTTTGCAAACTTTATGTACTTTATTCAGAAGGTTAAAATGTTTCAGAAAATTCTACTTACATATTTATTTGGAATAGTAAGAGCAGGGACATTGGTTAGGCCTTAATTGGTTAGGAACATTTTGACTTATTATTCTCCAGTTGGAAATACGCAGTTTGTTACTATGATTATAAGCAAAGCCTTTGCCAAATTTTGAAAGTGAATATATTGGCTTCTGACATCATTTTCCTTCAGAAACTTCACACCTGTTCAGCTCTTCTACTACTGAAATCATCAATGCAGAAAGTATCTGGTTCTTCCACAAATGAAGGAATGAGCAAAGGTGACTAAAATTTAAAAATAGGCAAAGTTGGGACTCTTGGGTGGCTCAGTGGTTGAGCACCTGCCTTCGGCCCAGGGTGTGGAGCACCTGCCTTTGGCCTGGAGTCCCAGGATTGAGTCTCACATCCCACATCGGGCTCCCTGCATGGAGCCTGCTTCGCCCTCTGCCTGTGTCTCTGCCGCTCTCTCTCTGTGTGTGTCTCATGAATAAATAAATAAAATCTTTAAAAAATAATAGGCATTGATAATCTTTGTTTCCACAGTATGTCTACTCAGCTGGATTTTTTCTTTTCTATTCCTTAGAACTGCTACCCAATATCCTAATTATATCCTCTCGTGATCCTGATATTTTCTCCATGCTCAAAATAGAGAAGTGTACAAAATCTGTCATTCCCCTTTGATTAATATGTTGTCAAACATATTTGAAAGATTAATATTTAATTGTGTGACAAAAGCAAGAAGATAATCAAGAAGGAGATAAAACAAACAAGATCCTTGATTTAACATTAATGAAAAAGCGACACTATCTAAGTGGCAGCCACTGTGTTATGAACTTGACATCCATGATTATGTTGAATATCTACAGTAACCATGTGCAGTAACTATAATCATCTGTATTTTGCAGATGAGAAAACTGAAGTCCAGTGAGGATAAGTAAATTTGCTCAGATTACAGAGCTGTAAAATGGTTGTAAATTGTGAAATCTGTTGAAAACCTAGCATTGTGATTTCAAAGCCTGTACTTTTAGTCACTGTTTTATGCTAAATGACCCAGAGAAAGCAGGACTCCCTGTTATCTATCTAGCTGCTACTTTTTCAGTTAAAAAGAAAGCTCTTCAGGATATAAAGCTCAGAACTACATTGATACTACAGAACTGAAACCCAAGACCAGAGAATGGATCCTAAGAAGAGAGGGCTGCCTGAAATAGGCTTGTCTTCTAGGTCCAGACTATTTACTTTCTTAGGATACCAATAAATTCCAATCAAAAATCACTGAATTATTTTTTATGATATTGGGTAATTTAGGATATTGACAAACACTGAAAAAAAATGAACGTAGAATGACAAGCTTTGTATTTCTAAACTTTGGCTTTGATGCTAAGCAAGATTATCTAACACTAATAGAAGGATAGTTTGTGAACAGCAAGGTAAGTAATCAGTAATTGACAGGATGCAGTAGAGGTCACATCCATTTCTACTTTTTTTCTTTTTTTTTCCTTAAGCAAACACATTGTTAGACCTGAAAAAACATGATGGGAAAGGTGTATTTTGAGCTCAGCTACATACTTGTTAAAATATGTAATATCTTTTCAGCCAAGATGGAATGATATGAGATGTTTGAAGAAAACATTCGAAAGATAAATACTTGGATGAAATAATAATTGTATGTTAGTTGAAAGAGTGTCCTATGGCTTGTCATGGCTCTGGAGTGAGCACTGCCATAATCAAAATTATCTGGGTGTTCACTGAGAATATATATATATATATATATATATATATATATATATCAAACTTAGATATGAAATAATGCTGAGATGGTTTTACAAGAGATTGAGAGAAAATTTTTATAGACTGTACTGATGAAAGGAATCCAAAAAAATGACGATTACAAGAATAAAATGGTTCTTAAAATAGAACACTACAAGTATAGAATTATACAGGTATGGCATAGCAATAGAACATGTAGGAAAAAAGAAACTCAGGGATTTTTACCCATATTAAGTTCAGTATGATTAAATAATAAAGGAGGACAGCAAATACTGATAGAGTAATTAATAGGATGCATTAAAAGAAATACCTAGATATCTAGAATGAGTCAGGTAAGAGTTCTCTTTTCTGTGTGATTCTAGCTTTGCCTGGAATATTGGGTTCAACTCAGGGTCCTACACTTGAAATAGGATTTAGATAAACCAGAAAGCCTTAAGAGAGACAAAATAAGGAGAACAGAACAATTATATTTAAAAAAAAATTGAAACAAGAGTTTGTTTAGTTAAGAATGCAGGAAATTTAGATAGAAATTTGCAGCTATCTTTGAATGCCTTGATGAAGTGCCATACAAATGGATTAATGAAGAATTAGGAAACTATTCTATTTATGGATGTGCTGAATGCTAAGCAAGATTAGCGCCCCCCAACCAAGTTTCTAAAGATGAAGATCATGAAGCAGGGAGGAGCAGAGTGAAAGAACCCCAAGCCAACTCCCACCGCGCATGCAGAGCCCAATGTGGGCTGGATCTCATGACCCTGAGATCACAGCCTGAGCTGAAATCAAGAGCCAGATGCTTCACAGATAGAGCCACTTGGGTGCCCCTAGATATTATTTTTATTACTGATACTGTTACTATTAAATAACACTCTATTTAGTAACATCACTATAAATAGCTAGTGTTGAATTACTTTTTCTTTTATCCCTAAAAATATTTTTATATTTTCTTTGTGCTTAATTTCTAAAAGCCACATCTTCCTTATAAATCTACTACACTACTTTCAAGACTTAGTTCAACATCACCTCTTCATGCAAGCTTCCCTGATTTGCCATAAATCCTTTAATTTCACAACTATTTAGCCCTTATATATGTATTCTCATTATAAATGGTTTAACATGTTTAAAAAACAAACTGCACACTGGTTTTTGAACAAGGGGGTCAAAGAGAGACTGAAGAGATTGGTAGAAGAACATTCCAGATTGGTAGGTGGTAGGTTCAATAAACAGGGAAACTTACTTATGAGGCTTGTCCCATGAGGCCAAAGGATGAACCACACCTGCCTGCCAAAATCTTAAGTGTTTATATAGGAACTTTACCTGGGTTTAATCGCATAGAGCATCCACATAGTCTCAATGACACAGGGCTCTCTCAGAGCTCTAAGTTTGCAAACAGCTCCCACTGTGAGAATAGTGCGTAGAATATACCTTCCAAAAGAAGGGGAGGGGATGACGGGGATAAGGACCCTCTGAGGAGCCCAGTTCCAGCTCCAGGGTCAATTGGCAGTCCTATTCTCTCAATAACCTCCTCCAATCAAGCTTAAAAAATATATATTTTATTTATTATTTATTTGAGAGAGAGAGAATGAACGGGGGAAAGGACAGGTAGGGACAGAGGGAAAGGGAGGAGCAAGGACCCTGATGTGTGGCTGAACTCTAGGACCCTGAGATGATGACCTGAGCCAAAGACAGACGCTTAATCAACTGAACCACCCAGGCGCCCCCCAACCAAGTTTCTAAAGATGAAGATCATATCTGTATCTCTTTTGAACTTTTTCCACAAGTATTTTTTTTTCTTCACAGAAGACATCCAACAAATGTCTGTTGATTAAAATTTATATCAAGCAATTTTTTTAATAATAAACTTATTTTTATTGGTGTTCAATTTGCCAACATACAGAATAACACCCAGTGTTCATCCCGTCAAGTGCCCCCCTCAGTGCCTGTCACCCATTCACCCCCACACCCCACCCACTTCCCCTTCCACCACCCCTAGTTTGTTTCCCAGAGTTAGGAGTCTCTCACGTTCTGTCTCCCTTTCTGATATTTCCTACCCATTTCTTATCCCTTCCCTTATATTCCCTTTCACTATTATTTATATTCCCCAAATGAATGAGAACATATAATGTTTGTCCTTCACCGACTGGCTTACTTCACTCAGCATAATACCCTCCAGTTCCATCCACATTGAAGCAAATGGTGGGTATTTGTCATTTCTAATGGCTGAGGAATATTCCACTGTATACATAGACCACAGCTTCTTTATCCATTCATCTTTCGATGGACACCGAGGCTCCTTCCACAGTTTGGCTATAGTGGCCATTGCTGCTAGAAACATCGGGGTGCAGGTGTCCCGGCGTTTCATTGCATTTGTATCTTTGGGGTAAATCCCCAACAGTGCAATTGCTGGGTCGTAGGGCAGGTATATTTTTAACTGTTTGAGGAACCTCCACACAGTTTTCCAGAGTGGCTGCACCAGTTCACATTCCCACCAACAGTGTAAGAGGGTTCCCTTTTCTCCGCATCCTCTCCAACATTTGTTGTTTCCTGCCTTGTTAATTTTCTCCATTCTCACTGGTGTGAGGTGGGATCTCATTGTGGTTTTGATTTGTATTTCCCTGATGGCAAGTGATGCAGAGCATTTTCTCATGTGCTTGTTGGCCGTGCAATTTTATACTGGAATTGTAGACCTTACATTTTTTCTTCATAAGATTCTTTTTTTTAATATTTTATTTATTTATTCATGAGAGACACAGACTGAGAGAGAGGCAGAGACACAGGCAGAGGGAGAAGCAGGCTCCATGCAGGGAGCCCGACATAGGACTCAATCCCGGGACTCCAGGATCACACCCTGGACCGAAGGCAGGCACTAAACTGCTGAGCCACTCAGGGATCCCCATCTTCATAATATTCTTTATTAAGAATACTATATCAACTCCTCAGATAATTAAATGGTTTGCTTTTCAAAGAAGCAGAGGAAAAAAAAAAAAACAAAGAAGCAGAAAAATAGTTGCAGATGAGTGGAAAAATTTACCGATAATAAGACAAATAAAATTAATTTCAGAGTAAGACTGTATGCAGTCAAGCAGTAAGTTGTCTTGACATGAGCAAAAGAAAAAAAAAAGGAAGAAGAAAAGAAAAAAAAAAGCTTGAGGAGTTAGATCTGTTGAATGATAATCCTTAAACTAAAACAAAAATTTAAAGTTATCGATATTCTTTTATTAAATTCTAGAATTTATTTTTTCAATATTCAACAGTTATTGAATTCCCACTCGTTTTCAACTCTATTTTGCTGCTCTTGTGATTTACAGCCCTTAATCTCAAGTTTCTCATGTTTTAAGACATAAGAATCATAATAAGTAATATTTTGGCATGTAATTTAATTTGGGAAGTTTTTATTAAGGGCTTAATAAAAACCTAATATCAGCCTAACTCTATGCTAAGTATATTGGAGATAGAAAAGAATTAGAGTCCGTAATACCAAGAACTTTATTGTATTTTGGAAAAGTAAGTCTCACATAAAGTAATTATAGTAAAACAAATAGAAATATTGACAAATTATGATATAAGGCAAACTTTAGCAAAATTTCATATCTGAGATATAAATTGGTTGCTTATGAAAGAGAGTTAGCCACGCTGATAAGTAGAAGCGAGGTGTCCTATCGATGACAAAACCAGACATATAGTTCTAAGTTTCGTTAAGATTTGAAAAAGCAGAAACAAGTGAATATGTTAGAGGTAGGCTAATTCCACACGCTAAGCACAAAGACCCAAATGACGTTGATGTATCTGGGAAAATGCAAGGAGTTTAGACTGACCGCAGACGTGGTAGTGATAGGAAGGAGCTGGTTCACCTGGTGGGTGGGTAACCTGGGTCAGAATATGAGGGAGAGATCTATTGCTGTAGTAAAGGCCCCACACAGTCTGGGGGCAACGAGAAGCGAATGGAAAGATTAAACCTTTCAATTCCCCCACCTCCCCAATTGCCAGTAGTTTAATTGGGGATTTCTGTAATAAAGGGGGAGTAGCCATAAAGAGATTTATGATTTAGGGATGAATATTTTTGTTATTCCCAGGAGATCTAAAGGGAGGGAGTGAGCTCTAGGACAGGTGGGATTAAATTTTCTTGGGATAAAATACAACATACTAACCCCATTGTTTAAGAGATGGCTTTAAAAATACCAGAACACATATGAAAAGTTTCTCTTCCTTATTAGGGATTTATGTGTTGTATCTGAAAATTAGTTTTGTCCTTGTGAGGCATGTGCAGTGACAAAAAAGGGGAGGGTAGCCTTGGAAATGTGGGTACAACACATTAAGAACACCCCAGGAGGAGTTACCTCTCTCCGTGCAGTGCTGGACCTGACTTATTAGCTGGTCAAAGCCCACTGGTGGCGAGTTGTCTCTTTCCAACTCGCATTAAGTGTTAGCACAGTGGTAGGTTAAAAACAGTCACAGTGGGAGGATTTGGACCACAGATATGGACAAGTCCAGCAAATCTGGGTTTTTTTATTTGGAAATGAGTTGTTAAACATTTGCCATCATAACACTATCTCTCGGGACTTTTCTCTTGGACCAGGTCGGCGAAAGTCATATATTGTGGATTCCTTTGCACATTGTAATTCGGCCACTGTCCTTAACATTCTTGTATAACATTTGATAACGTCCAAAAAATGTGGAGGCTGTGTTGTGGACATAAACAAGGAAAAGGGCAATGAAGGTAAAGCCTATGACAACCAATATTAAAAGAATCAAGAAAAACACCTTTGTAGCTGTTCATTCTGGTATATCGTCTGTGTACCTCAATGCTGGAATGATTACATGAACCCTTAGGCAATAAATAGTGTTTTCCTCATCTGCTTCTTCTTCCACCAGCTGTCAGTGTCTGCTGTTTGCTTCAGGGTACAAAAGGAAAGGGCACATATGGAAAAAAATAATAATAACATGCTTTTTCTGCTCCTTGGAGCACTTGGTCACAAAAACTGAGGTAGTCATTATCACTCTTTCTGGATCTTCACTATCCCATTTTGTGTTGGGATTGCATTTCCCTGTTTTTTTTGTTGTTGTTGTTGTTGTTTTAAGATTTTATTTATTTATTCAGGAAAGACACAGAGAGAGGCAGAGACATAGGCAGAGGGAGAAGCAGGCTCAATGCAGAGAGCCCAATGTGGGACTCGATCCCAGGACCCTGGGATCATGACCTGAGCCAAAGGCAGACGCTCAACCACTGAGCCACACAGGTGTCCCTTCCCTTGTCCCTTGTGATTAGGAGTAGACAGGTCATTGCTTGTGTGACTAGTTCTGGGCAATGACGTGTAAACAAAAGTGGCTTGTATCACTTCCATGTTAGCACACATCATTGTTAATGTGGTACTCTCTAGAGATTTCTATCCCAGTGGCAATGTTCAAGATGGTGGATGTTCCATTACCCTGGATCCCTAAGGGGATTTAATGTATATTTCCTTTCATGATTGATAAGATATCATCTTTGGCTCCAAATTGGGAAATATCTTGATAAAACAATGGGCTTTTAAAAAAATATGACTTCAGTAGCTAAACGACAATTTCAATTATATATAGAAACATTTGAACTTGGAAAATTTTCTAAAAGTCGAGATATTTGGTCTTCTGCAGCTCTTGCTATAAACACAAATGGACAAGACTGTTCTGAGTGCATTGAACAAGAGTCAGGGCTTCAAGATTTCAGCAAGCACAGTTCATTTTAAAAAGAGAGAATTTTTTCTAAGTGCTTTATAAAAACTCAAACCTGTTGAGTGGTCTTAAATTATGCAGTTTATAGCTGATATTTGAGACAGCACATCAACATTTACTCTCAAAAGTTGTTTAGTCAGCCTCAAAAAAACAGCTTAAAAAATCACAGGTTAATAGTTAACAGACTCCCTAGAGTAAAAAAAGAAATACGAAATATAGACATAGGAAATATAGTTTAAGGTCTCTTGGCTATAACTCTCACATTTAAGAAAAGCTTAATTAAGGAAATGACCACATCATTAAATAACAATAGCTCCTGCTTCTAGGCCCCTGGCTTCAGGGATTTCCCAGAATTTGACATATTTTTGAGTCAAGAAACTACCGTGAATGATATCAAGGGCAATAATTATTTTGTTTAGTTTGAAGAAATCAATGTACTTGACATTGACAGAACTATGTGTATGTATATATGTACGTGTGTATGGATAAATGTATATTGTACTTACAAATTAAGAGATGCTAGATAGATGGATGAATAAATTGATCTCCCCATGACAATTTGATTGTCCAGACATAGCAGATGCGTTTTCTAAAGAGTAGATCCTTTTATTCTCATTTTATAAAAATGAAAACAGAAAAAAAAAATTTGCCTAAGATCAAACAATGAAGTAAATGTCCCTACGTGGAGTTGAACTAAAATCTGTCTCCAAAGTATAATGGTAGTTGTCAGGGGCTGAAAGAAGGGGTTGATGAAGAGTTATTGGTTAATGGGTACAGAGTTTCAGTTTTTCAAGATGATGAGTTCTGGAGATGGATATTGGGGATGGGTTGCATAACAATGTGAATGCACTTAATGCCACTGAAGTGTACACTCAGAAATGATTGAAATGATGAATTATATGCTCTGTA
Source organism: Canis lupus baileyi (assembly GCF_048164855.1). NCBI lineage: Eukaryota > Metazoa > Chordata > Mammalia > Carnivora > Canidae > Canis > Canis lupus. Next base: position 12,177,077 of record NC_132873.1, read on the forward strand.
TATTTCATCATGACTTAAATAAATACAAAAAGAGACAAACAACACGCAAATCTCCCTCTAATTCTAGTGATTTTCCACTAGATTCCACAGAGCACCACTAACAAATTTAGCTTGCCTCTGATTCCATGATATCTAAATAGAAAAAAAAAAAAAGGGATTGCCTAGTCTATGCCCCCTCATGCATGAGAATGACACTTTGCTCTTGTATTTGGTAATAACCAGATCTGAACACACACACACACACACACACACACACACACAGTGTGATGAGGTAGGCAGTTTTAGAGAGCACCAGGTTCCTATTTGCATGCCACCTTTGTAATTCCTTTTTACTGAGACATGGAATGGAAACATACACTTTGTATTGAAAGTATCATCAGGTTAATAAAGATGGCAAATAAAGAGATAGAAGGAGAAAGGCACACATCCCTAACTTAACATAATGACTGACATACCCCTGATGCATAGACCATTCTGGCTGAAAGAGAATGTTGACATCATTTAGTCCATTCCAAAAGAACCCTCTGAGTTCTGTCATCAAATACATGTAGAGAAATACTTGCATAATTTACTCACCTTTCATCTCTTGGAGATTCATATTAAAAATTACATAGCCAAATATTTGGGAAAATGCTCTTGACAAAAACAAAAATGCAAAGCATGTTAAACTGGCACTTTCCCAACTTTCTTTTCTTTTTCTTTTTAAATAAATGTTTACAAAGCTCCAGGTAGCCCAGTTATAAAATGCTTTCTAGTAGAATCCTCACACTTTCTAGATGAGATTAATTGACAGAGGTTTCCTGTTGTTCAAGGCAAAATATTCATTTACACTAGAATCTAATTTCCTAAGTTACAATCCATGTTATTTTTATTGGACAACACATAATCTTATGTTTTATGCCTGATGGCAGAAAAATCTAATTTTAGCAGGATTTAAGGTAAATGCAGAGAATTTGTGTTTTCACTTTCAAAAAAGTATATAATATACTTAACTGCTGTTTTACAGGATACATATCAAATAGTAACTTGTAATATTTTTTTCACTGGCAAAGATGTCTCTATACACTCTTATTTTCATTAAAATCATTAATAGAATGATCACTAGACACTCAAGAACATCATAAAATCACTAGTCCTTTTCCAGAAAGTTTCATTTTCACTAGCCTATAACAAAGTTTAAAAGATTCAATTTGTATTAATTATTAGTAAGATCATTAATTATTATTTTTAAAGTTTTTATTTATTCATGAGAGACAGAGAGACAGATCATTATTAATATCAATTATAAAATTACTGATTTCAATTTTCATTTACTTTTACAGTATGCTACACTAAAAAGTCATAACAATTGTCAAAGGGTAAGCAGGCTTTCTTTAAGAAAGACTTTGCAAAATAGGTCAACTCTCCCCTCTGTGGGATGCTTTCTTATGGTAAAAAAAATAATAATAACAAATGTGTATAGTATAAAAAATGTAAACCTTTCTTGAATTACATAGCTCCACTGTTGTATAATACTAAGGCAGTAATTTCTGTTGGCACCTTGGTTTGGAGTTTTTCATACTGTTTTTCTGCCCTTAAATATATACATAAAGACATGCATTTTTGTGTTTATTCATGTTTTATACATACTTTTACATTTTAATGTATTTTATACATATACTTATCTATATATATTTTCTGCAATCTGTTTTTTAAATTATTTTGAAATAATCATAGATTCATTTACTTTTTAGTTTTTTATTGTTATTGTTTTTTGGCTTAAAACAATAGAAATTTATTCTCTCATAGTTCTGGAGTGTAAAAGTCAAATTATGGTGATGGCAGGGCCATGCTCCCTCTGAAATCTGTAAAAGAGAATCTTTGTTTGCCTCTTCTAACTCCCAGTGTTTGCTAGCAATCTTTGGTGTTCCTTGGCTTATGGATGCTCACTCCAATCTCTGTGTCTTTTGTTCACGGTTTGTGTGTTTCTTCCCTGTGTGTCTCCATCTCCATGTTCCTTCTTCTCTTTTTAGAAGTCTACCAGTCATACTGGATTAAGGTTCACAGTAATAACTTCATTTTTAAAAATTTATTTTGTTTTTAGATTTATTTTTTAAAGATTTTATTTATTTACTTGAAAGAGAGAGAGAGAGAGCAAGAGAGAGAGCAAGCAAACATGAGCAGTGGGAGGAGCAACGGGAGAGAGAAGCAGATTCCCCCTGCTGAGTTGGGAGCTGGATGCAGGACCTGAGAAAACCCAGAAACCCAGGATCATGACCTGAGCCAAAGGCAGCTGCTTAACCAACTGAGCCACCCCAGCACCCCAACATCTTTTTTTTAAATTAGAATATAGTTGACACAGAATATTATATTAGTTTCAGTTACACAATATAGTGATTTGATGAATCTATACACTATGCTGGGCTCGTCACAAGTGGAGCTCCCATCTGCCCCCATACAACACTGTTACAGTACCACTGACTATTTTCTATGCTGTACCTTTCATCCCTGTGATGCACTCTTTCCATAATCGGAAGTCTGTATCTCCACTCCCCTTCACCCATTTTGCCCATCCCTCTACCCCCAACCCCTCTGGCAACCATGTCACAAATGGCAAGACCTCATCATTTTTTTTTGGCTGGGTAACACTCTAGAATGTGTGTGTGTATGTGTGTGTGAACCATATCTTCTTTATCCATTCATCTATTGGCAGACACTTGAGTTGCTTCTGCATCTTGGCTATTGCAAATAATGTTGCAATGAACACAGGATACATACATCTTTTTGAATTAGAAACAAACTACTTTTTAAATTTAACAGTGTGATTGGAGATTTTTCCTTAAATATATAAAATTCTACATCATCCTTATAATAGCTGAATACTTGTTAATAATTGAATTGGCTATGATTTATTTAATTGTTTTCAGTCCTTCATGTGAGAAAGACCTGAGGAATAGCACCCCTGGTAGATTAAACCATGGATACAAGGGATTGCATGCCTTGAGCTGGTGAAGGGAATGGGACATTTTAGGAACTGACCAAAGGCCATGAGACAGAAAGTAAAATACCATAAGGAGCAGAGAGGTATAAGATGAGAAGGGGAGCTGAAGCAGGGGACAGATCACACAGAGCCTTGGAGACCTTGGCAACAAATTATTCTAAGGGCAATGGGAAACCATTCAAGAATTTTAATCAGTACTGCAGCACAATCTCCTATGAACTAATTAATACATAGATATGGCTTGAACATGAAGAATAGACTGGAGGGGGGCAGGGGTAAAAGAGGAACACAAGTTTAGAAGGTATTCCTGTGACTCAAGCAATGGATGATGGATTACACTCAGGTGATAGTAGTAGAGACGTTCACAGATCAGACACATGTGCTTTGAAGGCACAACTGGTATAAATAGATTAAATGCGGGGGACCAGAAAAGGTAAAGGTCAAGAATCATTCCCGGTTTCTAACATAAGTAATGGTGGCAATAGTGCCATTTATTTGAAATATAGAAACAGTGGGAATTATTAGTTTGTGTGAATGGAATGGATGTGTCTTGTGTTCAGTGTACAAATTTGGAAGTTCCTCTGGTACATTCAAATAGGCAAGTTAGTTGTGTATATAAATTTAGAGCTCAGAAAAAAAGTCTGGGTAAGAAATATAAATCTGAGTCACTAGCATATAAATGATTCTGAAAGTCACAGAAATGAATGAGATCACCTAGCCAGAATATCATAAAAAAAGGAAAATGCAGCCCAGAACTGAGCTTAGAGTAATTTTAATATGGTTAGTTAAGTAAGGAAGACAGCAAAGGAAACTTAGAAGGAGAAAGGTAATAGGAATAAAAAATAAGAAAGCATGCTATCTTTGAGAGAGGGAAATGAGAGAGGGAATGTTTCAAGGAGGAAATAGTGATTTGTGTGAATCATTGCTGAAAATCTAGCAGGTTGATGTCAGAAAGCATTCACTGAATTTGTAGGTCGTTAGTGATTTTAACAAGGGTGTTAGTTGAGATATGGGCATGGATACCAACAGAAAAGAAGATTAAGAGAAAATGAGAAAGAAAGAAATGGAAATTGTGTGTGTATGTGTGTGTGTGTGTGTGTGTGTGTGTGGGTTTCTCATTTTAAGAAAGAGCCAAGAACTGCACCTGAAGGGGGAATTTTTTTTTAAGTTAGGAAATGTGCTAGAACACATGTTTATGATGATAGAAGTGTTATAGAGTGAGAAGGGGTAAGGATTGATGTTGGAAAGAGAGAAGATGTCTCAGGAAATAGTCTTTTGGTAAGTTAGAAGGAAAGGCATCAAAATAGGATGGCCATGCATTCTGGTTTCCCTGGAATTGTTCCAGCTTCTACTTGCTGAACTATTATTAATAACGTTCCCCACCCAACTCCCGCTATGCAATTGGAGAAATCAGTTTCCTCTGGTATGCAAGGAGAAAACGGGTAAAGGAGAAGATAAAAGCATAGATTTCATGGTGGGGAATCATGGTTTTTGATGTTGGGAAATGATGTCTCAATCATAAGACATATAACAAAAGCTGAACTTGAGGTCTGATGCCTAAGAATCTTTCCTTCATAACATCCTACCCTGTAGAAATCTGTGGACTTTATGGATTCTTAGTCTGAAAACCAGTGTAAGCATGCAAAACACAGCCACATAACCAATAGAGCCCCTGGTTATGGTGACCAGAGAAAAATGATCACTCTCTGTGTTCTGGCCCTGGTGAAGTTTCCAAACATTGTGGCAGGCAAAGACAAAAGATTCTAGAGAAATAGATACTCCAATGATTCTATTGTTTTGTAATCTCCCAGGAGTTCAATCCTCAGTGCTAGTCAAACCTATACCCTGAAGCTTGAATATGTTTTTTCCAGAACACTTTTCATAGTGGTGCTTACTAATGAGACTTCACGTGACCCATGTGGGCTCTTATGAGTATATCTCCATTGATGCATAGACAGTGTAGAGGATACTTTTCCTACATTCAGCCTACCTTCTTGCAAGTCTATCTTATATATGATATGGGGATATAATTTTATTCATAGCTGCTACTTTAATTTTTGTAATATGTAGTAATATCAGTGCACTAAGTAGAGCCATTTCCAATCCACTATACATAATAAATGTGTGCTTTATCAGATATAGTTTTGGGCCACTCCATGAGGAGTCCACAATGCATTCCCTCAACGGCATCCAAAAGATCACCAACTACCATGCTGCTACGTATGGCTCAGCTCAATAGCATAAGCAGCATTATCTTTTTCAGGCTGTCGTTTCCATTCATGAACAGTCAATCTCTAAACCACAATTGAGGACTTGGGAAAAATAGTTTTTCAAAATTGCCAAGTCTATGTGTTGCCTTAAGATAGAAAGGAGATGAAAGATAAAACAAACTATTAGGATATCTTGCTGATACATGTTCCAGTTATCTGTCGCCGTGTAACAAAACCACCCCAGAATATAGTGGGTTGATAGAATAAAGTGACAATTTATAGTCTTGTAGTTCTGCGAGTTGAAACAAGTGGTTCTCATTTTTGGTTTTTGAAGCAAAAGCTTTCATACAGCAGCCAGATCTGGAACTAACTAAAGGCTTGACTGGGCGAGCATGACTGAGACTGCTTATTTGCATGGTGGACCAGTTCTAAATTTCTTGACTCGGTCCCAAATTCTCCCTTTTTGCCTGCTCTGAGAAATTGGATCTGAGTCTTATAAATATTTTTTGTTTGCCGGCTAGCATTGAAGCTTTGTCAGTGGAAGTCACTGGAGAGACATTGCAGGAGGAATGGGTTTTGCTTCCATTTTCTGTGTGCTTGCTCAATAGGCTTATGTAGTGTGTCCAGCTCCTCCAACATCTGGCTCCTGTAATACATGGTGGTCAGCAGCACCCAGCAAAAGCAGCTGTGTCCAGCACATCTCTTGAGTAGTTTTTTAGCAGAGCACTTCTGGCAAGACATTTCCTTGTGAAGTTTTCCCTGGCTCCCTAGAGGACAGATTTCTGGCAATTTACAGAAATTCTCTGCCATTCAGTAATTGTACATTCTCCAACAAAGTGTGGAGGTCTCAAACCAGGCCAGGGTTGGGGGGGGGGGCGGGGAGAGGAGAGCTGGCTCTACTTTGGGCACTTTTCCCAAACCCTAGTGGTAATTATTATTACATATATCACACTGAATAGTCAATCTGCTATTGTATTATATGTTGTCTCTGATATACTTTCTATTTTCCTTGTTTCATACTAAATCAACCGCTCATATTGCCAATATTTTGTTATAATTTATAATTCTTTTAAAAATACTTTATTTATTTATTTGAGAGAGTGAGAGAATGAGTAGGGGAGGGGCAGAAGGAGAGAGTATTCAAGCAGATTCCCACTGAATGGGGAGCCCGCCGCAGGGCTTGATCTCATGACCCATTGGCTGAAATGAGACTTGGCTGCTTAACTGACTGAGCCTCCCAGGTGCCTCATAATTCATAATTCATTATGTTAAATTTTCCCTTTTCAAATGCTTGTATGTGTGTGTGTTTCCTCTCCTGATTGGCCAGAAATTGATGCTGCTTGTTTTTTTTTTTTTTTTTTTTTTTTACTTGGGGGCTCAGTTGGGGTTACCAAAGACAGCCAGTACATGGTATCTTCATGTGTTTAGGTTTCTTGTGGCATGGTAACTGAGCTCTAGAAAAGAATATTCCAGGAAAACCAGGCAGGATATGCAATGCTTCTTATTAGCTAGCCGAGAAGTCCAAGAATATCACTTCAGCATTCTATTGATCAAGCAAATCACTAAGATGAGAGTTTCATCACATCGTGACAGAGTTTCAATGGTAAAGAAGTAGCAAAGAGTTGGTAGTCACCTCATTTGTATCTACTATTCCATCTGAGTTTACCTATGGTAGCTATTTGTTCAAGCATACATCAAGTTAATAAATTAGTTCATTCCCTTGTTGTTATTTGGTTCACGTTTCCTCTGATTCTTTAATGCATTCAATAATCTTCATCATGTATCTTCTTCAGGCCCAGTTTTGGAGAGACTTTTCCCAAAGTAAGGATCCCCCGTCATCCCTGACCTACCCTGAGTGAGCTTTTAAAAGTGTCGGGCAGGTGAAATTCCTGCATAATTAGACCCCAAACAATAAAGTGTACCACAAAGTGTTAAATTGAATGCAATAAAGTGTCCAATGCATAAAATTGCAGTGAGACCAAGAACAGATCCCGGGAGTCCTGACTTGCAGCCCAGTGTTTGATTTACCAAAAACAAAACAAAACAAAAAACGGTACCTAATTGAAAATAAAAGGTCTGGTCGCTGAAATATTTCAGAATGGGCATCCATCATTTTTGCATGTCAGAACCATGTCAAGAAGTCCCAGGAGAAATTTTTTTCTGTGGAAACATTGATTTTCTTGCCTTTGCTAAAAATTGTGTCACCATCTCAATCAACAAATACAAGAACTGTTGTGATTAGAAGCTTCTCTTGTAATCAACTGGCATCCAAGCCATGTCCATTTTTGGCAGACCATATTTTATTGACTTTATCATTTTTAGCTCAAAGGCCTGAAGGGACTAAGAACCACTATACTAGTTACAGCAATTTTAGAGATGCAGGAAAAGCAAACTGCAATGTATACCCAAACTGCAATGTATACCCAAAGACAAAATTCCAAGCATCAATAGGCATTTTTTCACTAACAAAACTAGAATTAAAATGGGGGAGAAAGCTATTTAGTTTTGCTAAGGCCATTATTTTCTTTACATATATTTTAGAGAGTAATGAAATTCTAAGCAGCATTAGAGCTCTTTTCTCATATCAGTGATAAAAAGACTGGAAAAAATCCTATCATATGATCTGCGTCTAAGTGAGGAGATAAAAGTAAATTGTAAAATGAAAGCCTCACCTGAGACTCCTGCTAGAAATAAGGCTTCTCTGAATGAAGAGCAGGAAATCATCTTCTACTAAGGAAGCTACCTGAATTCCACTCAGGGAATTTGTTCTAGGAAACAGTTGTAAGAAAGACACATTAGCATTTAAAGAAGGCCTTTTGAGTCGGAGTGCAGAATGCTACCAAAGAATGATTAAATTTCTCTGCTATACATTTTTGTGAGTGTGGGTGATGAAGAAAAGAATTTCCCAATATACTAGAGTAGCACTGAACTCCCCAAATGTATCCTGAAACCTTGGCCAACTTCAGATTGCTACAAAATCTCTTTCTATCTCACTTCCTTCATCTCTCCCCACTCCCTACCTTCTGAGTATCTTAAAATACCAAATGCATTTAGAAACACTACAGCAGTCATTTATTATGTATTTCCCCCTCCATCATTAAGGGTGGTACAATTCTCAGAAATAAGCCTGAATTTTGGCTTCAAATAAGCATTCATTCAAATTCTAATTGAATTACTTCACTGAAACCAATTTGAAACAATTAGTTGCCGGAGCCAGTCGTAATCAGAGTTACATACACTGAATTTTCATGCAGGTCAGGATTTTGAATAGGTTGTACAATATAATAAAGAGGACTACATAAGAGGCATTACAAAAAATCAAATGTTTCCCCTTCTAAGCTGGTATTTATAGTGAATATGATTTCAAATATGATCAGATCTCGTGTGTGTGTGTGTGTGTGTGTGTGTGTGTGTGTGTTGGGAGCTGGAGTGTACAGCTGAAAGACGTTTGGATGGGCAGGAAGAAAAAGAATGGAATGAAAAAAAAGTCTGTGCGCTGTGCTTAAGGGAGAATGGAAGTGGTATGGTCAACTGAAAGCAAGAATGTGCCTGTGACAAAATGACATTTGTCAAGAGGCAATAAAACCTGGAGCAGGGAAGTGTTTCCATGATCCCACTGGAGTTTAACCATGGCTCGCTGAGAATATTGGAGTCATCCATGTTCTCAATCAGAATGGCTGCAGAACTAACCTGATGGTCTATTTTTACTTTGATAATGATAATAAAGAATGTCATCAACTCTTCCCTTCCTTCATTCTTTGGGCTCTCCAGTACTTGTTTGAGTAAGTTTTCTTAGCCGTATCAGTTCTTATAGGCCAAATTGACTCTGAGTATTGAGAGAATGAGAAGCCATTCTTTTTGTAAGAATTCAAATACGCAACTCTTCCTGACAAGAATAAGCTCTGAACTAGATATTGAAAGAGTTGAGAAGATGAAATATAAGAGGGCATTTTTAGAAAGGACGTTAAAAATGAGTGAAGATAGAAAACACAGGTCTTTTGTCAAACTATTAAGATAAACTAGCTCCTTTATTAAAGATTTTATTATTTTATTTTCAAATATCCCCTCATTTCCCAAACTTACCCTCTTCATTAGTAGAGCTACCTACATGGAATCAGTTTGCCTCTCGAATGGCTAGGATACTTAATGACCACATTTGAAAATAGTCTCCCTTCTTGCTCTTGCTTGTATCCTCTGCATTCATCTTCACTGGACCTGTCTGTCCGATAGCTGTAGATGTCTCTGAATTTATCCAGAAAGATGTAAATCTGATTGAGATAAAATCAGAGTTACTTATTATGGGCTTCAATGATATCCCACAATGATGAGGTGTCATAAGACGAAATTTTGTTATCATAGAATTTTTCACCACTGTTACAGTCACATTTTTATAAAAATCCTATATTTTAGCTAGCTAATCCCATATGTAAGTGGAGAGAGAGATTGAGGGAGGGAGGGAAAGAAACACTCTCTTTAACATAGTGATTCCTTGAGACACTTTCTGTGAAATACATCTCTATGCATCTTCCATCATGTTTGCTGTTACCTGTGTAATATTCTTTTCCTTTTAACAAGTGGTCAAGTACTTCTTTGCTCTAGTAAGTTCCTTCCTTTAAATAAGCTTTGCTTTTTTTTAATAAAAATATGGTCATGTGTAATGCGTTTTGAGATTTTGCTGCATCATTTCTCTAATGTATTCTTTGGTTAAGACACTCCTGGACTTTCTGAGAATTGCACTTTTGAAAGAAACAACTGTCAACTAAAGGCTCCAACTGAAACTTTTCTGCCAGCAATGGGAATCGAATACAATCTAAGAAACATGATAAAGTCAAAAATAGTGGGAAATTACTGCTACAAACGTCACAGAGATTGCACAATCAGAGTGCTTTCTGTGAAACCCTCACATATAAAGATGTTTGCTAAAAGTCCAGAAAATAATGAGACAATGATTTGTGGGACACCCTCAGTACAGCTATTTTCAAGAATAACCTTATCGGCGAGCTTCACCCCTATGTCTCCTCATTCACTGGTTGTGGCTTTTCCTTCCTTCAGACTCAAAAGTGAAAAGAGAAAGCCAACTCAAAATTCCAACTGTTCAAGGCTCAAGATCATGAAAATGCACTGAGTCAGCAATTAGTAAACAGATTATGTAAATACAACTCCTGAACCAAGTGCTGACATTCAGGTACCGAAGCTTACCTAGCCTTGGGCTCTTCAATTAATTGCAGCAAACTGAAAGGTAGCCTGCTAAAACTTCTCATTTCAGAGTGCCTCATTGGTTTATCCAGAGACGATATTAACTTGTCCATGAAATTATTTATGTCACTCCATTGAAAATGTTTGTGTCACTCCGTATGGCCTGGCCAAAAAAAAAAAAAAAAAAAAAAAGAGAGAGAGAGAGAGAGAGAAAGGAAAGGAAAAAAAGTGGAAAAAAGAATAGCCTTTCATTGAAACATTAATATCAGAGGCTCCCTACAGACAGCATAAAAGCAGTCGGCTTTTTAAAGGCAATTTAAAGGTGACCTGTTCTTAAAACACTTTCTTTGCACATTTCATACAGATTTCTGCCATTTCAGGAGTTACTTTTTCTGGGGTTATAGTATTCAGCTGTGACTCTGTGTCATCTGGAGCATGCAAATCTCTTCCCTTAACACTATTTTCGGTCCATGAATAATTATAAATCATCCACCAGGAACCTGCACCATGCCTGCATCATAGGAAAGAAAGACATTGTTTTACACCATTAAGAGCCCTCACTTTTTCTCTTTGAAATCCTAGAAGATTCTATATTAAGGATGGAAAACATATTCCTTAGCTACAGAAGAAAGCCCTATTTCTTAACAAATGATGATTTATCATTTTTGAACAGAAAGCTGCATTAGCAAACCAATGAAAATGGCTAAGAGTGTAACCACTTTGCCTGGCAATTATATATGTGACAGATTCATTTATCTACCTGTATAGAGCCTTAATTTACGCCGGCACTTAACAGCTAATTGTTGAAGTGCACTTTTCTGCAATAATAATGGAATTTTTAGAGTAACCCAAAACAGAAAACACTTTTAAATAAACACCTATGCTATTAATTATCCGATCAAAACAGCACTGAAAAATGCCAGAGAAAAGAGATAACAGAAATAAAAGAGGTAAAATACCATTTGTGTAAGGAAATTAAAACGTCAATTATTGAATGAGTAAATGATATCATCATGTTATTTCTGGACCAATGGATAATGAAGTTTACCAACAAACACCCTTGCAAGAAACTTCTTAAAAAGTCTTTATAACAATGGTATTATTTTTCTGGCTCATATTAATTCAAGATTAAAACATTACTAAAATCTTTAAATACAAACCAAACCTTATCAGCATTTTCAATATTCTATATTCTTCTTTAGATTTCTATGTACATTTTCTATATATACTTTTTCCATATATTTTATGTTTTTTTTTTTCTGTTACTCAATGAAACTCTCTTACATAAATAGATGAATGGTAAGAAAGGTATTCCATCAATATTAGCAGCTTTTATGCTGCTTGCCTGGTGAACATAAAATATGGGGCAAGAATTTTATAAATTCTAAAATTGTTTATGTATCAAGTCAGTAAAAATTATAATCAGAAGAATTTGAATAAGATAAATATTTAGAAGTTTTTCATCATATTCAGAAGCTTCATTATGAATTTTAAATAACACATTCCCTGGGTATTTAACGAATACCTTGGAAGAAGAAGAGGGATTCCCAAGGTGATAAAGGATGGTCATGGGGTGCCTGGGTGGCTCAGTTGGTTAAGTGTCTGTTGTGGCCTCAGGTCATGATCTCGGGGTCCTCTGATCAAACCCCAGCTGAGCAGGGAGCCTGCTTCTCCCTACCCCCCCCACCCCTGGTCTTGCTTTTTCTCACTCTTTCTCTCACTCTCTCTTTCTTGAATAAATAAATAAAATCTTAAAAAAAGGAAAAGGGAAAGAGTGGTCTGAAAAACCTGCGGCCAGACAACGTTGAACATGAATGCTGACTTCAACTTACTTTCTGAGTAGCTATAGGCAAATAACTTAAACTCCACAAGCTTCAATTTCCTCAACTCTAAAAAGAAGTTAATAATGCTTTCCTCAAAAGTTATGTGAATGTGTGTGTATGTGTGTGTCTGTGTGTCTGTGAGAGAGAGAGAGAGAGAAATAGAGGGATGAGCTCTAATACTGCAAACCACCCATTACAGTCTCACCTGCTGCTCAATACAGACAATAACCATGGCCTCCCCCTACCACGTCCCTCAGATTTCCTTCCTTTAAGATTATCAAGAATTCAAGCAACAGATAGAAAATGAAACCTATGAGCCAGGAGTCTATTAAGTGTTACAAAGATTAATAAACCATTAAACACACCATCATTTCTGTACACAAAAGACCCTCAAATTTTGTCCCCTGCTCGTTTATCTTTTTCTTTTTTTTTTTTAATAAAATAATTTTTATTGGTGTTCAATTTACCAACATACAGAATAACACCCAGTGCTCATCCCATCAAGTGTCCCCCTCAGTGCCCGTCACCCACTCACCCCAACTTTTAAATTGGGTTTACTTTTACTAGAAACTAATACAGTTCTCATACAATTATTATCACTGTTCTACTTAAAATCCCTTCATGTGCCCTGGTAGTATGGGCATCATACTCTAATGAACACCCTAATGGAATGTAATGTGTATAAATTATCTTTCCAGAAGACAAAGTTCATTTTTATGTTTGACTATCTCCCTTGTGAATGTACATACCATACACGTGAATGTATTATGTGTGAGCAGACCTTGTGTTCTCTCTGTCATTGAAAAGATTTAAATGGTTATGGGATAAATTCAGATTTGTTCAAATAGAAATAGTTACAACATTAAAGGGTCATCCCATAACTGGCCTTGTACCCTAACATTGTTTTTCTGCATGGGAATGTGGTCACATAGGTGTCCTTGCCCATTGTTCTAGATCATAGTTCTAGAGATTACTTCTTTCTGAGCTTTAAGGAAAGTGATATCTTTGTTATTTAACCCCTTTCTTATTTTTATTTTTTTTCCCCTCCTTCTTTGCTACCACTTCTGAATGTACTTTCCCCACATCTTTCCAAACTGTCAATTACTCCTACTGTTTTGCCTGTCAGTGAGGAAGAAGTGGCCTCACTGCTTCTTCAAATACTTGAGGTCCTCTTCTCTTGATCTAGTGCTTTACAAGCACAGTCTCCACACTACCATTCAGTTGTTGCCTTTGTGAGTCATGCTTCACTCTGATCCCTCCTCCTCTAGGGGCAGATGGATGTACCAAGTGCCCCAAGGATCAGAGATGCATTTTTCTTGCCCAGAGCCATTATATCAAAAGCAGAATCCAAAGCCATATCTAAGGAAGACAGAGAGAAACTGTGAATGGCCCACTTGGGGATTTAAAAGAGCACTAAATTTTCCTGCTCTTGAATATACCTCTTTCCCTAAAGCAAGCTTTTAATATGGGTCCCAAGAACGCAATAGATTTGTATATCCATAGAGACTAAGCTCTCTTATTGATTTTTTCTACCATCTTTTGATCTATAATATGCATATTTACTAAATTTAGTAAATGCATATTTACTAAATTGTTCTTAGGTTTTAAATCAGGATATTCAAACTAGATAGAACTTTATATGTCATCTGAAATACATGCTCATTGTACAGTTTTAATTTTACTGTGAGGAGACTGAGCTCAAAGAGATAAGAGAGAAAGAAGCTAATATTTTTTAAATACCTAATTTGTATAAAGCATTAGAAGTATGACTTATAGAAACCTTCATTTTACAGATAAGAAAACTGAGGTTAGGGCACCTGGGTGGCTCAGTCAGTTAAGAATCTGCCTTCAGCACAGGTCATGATCTCAGTGTCCTGGAATGGAGCCCATGTTGGGTGCCCTGCTCAGTGGGGAGTCTGCTTCTCCCTCTCCCTCTGCCTGTCCCCCTGCTCGTGCACAAGCTCTCTCTTTCTTTCTCAAATAAATAAAATCTTAAAAAAAAAGAAAAGAAAAGAAAAGAAAACCAAAGTTCATAGATAGAGCTTCTGGGACATCTCTAAAGTCATACAACTTAAACCAATAAATACAAGAATTGGAATTGCACAGAGTGATATTCAAGTATTTTTGAGATTGCCTTTTGACATAGGAGAAATTTGCTAACTAGACAAGTAAACATGACTTGTCCTCATACTCTAACTAGTTATGTTAAGAGATAAAATCCATAAATTCAATCTGCTCTTCTCCATTGCAGAACATGCCAAAGTGCCTGAAACTTTTTTTTTTTTTCTGAAACTTTTAATCCGGAAATAATTCAAAAGCCACAATCACCATACTATAAACTCTAATAAATCTCTTTATTTTTTTTCTTTTCGGGATTTTCTTTACTTGATTTATTTTATACAAGTTTTAGAGCATAATTTTTCAATGTTAATTTGTTTTTAGGTTTTGTAAAAAGGATTACTTAAAAATTCAATTACGACTAACTTTTATTAGACCTTGAGTTTTCGACATGAAGAAAGCTACAAAATATGCTAATTTTGGGGATCGATGGTCCTTATATATCTTTTGTTGAGGCTAGAAACATATTACAATTGTCTAGACAAAAATGACTATTAATGAGGTATTTACATACATTCCACTAACTTATTTTTTTTTTTAATTTAAATAGCTCTAAGTAACAAAAGTCTTTTTAAAATGAATTCTATTGCAATGGAGAATTTTGAGGATTTTTATTTCTGATTTTCTGTTTATCCAATGTCTTATAGATTTATTTGAGGAATAAATGAGAATATGTAAAGCTTTTAACACATTGGCATGTCTATGGTGCTCAGGAAAGTTTGGTTTCATTCATTTATTGGCTTACAAAATATCCAGGATACCAAATTATGATAACACAATTTATTAAAAGTGAAATAAATGTAAAAATCAAGCCATACAAAAGAACAAAGCTGTCTGCATCATTAATATGAAGGTATCAAACTTTTATCAAGGGACATCTTGGTGGCTTAATTGGTTAAGCAGCTGACTTTGGATTTCAGGTCAGGTCATGATCTCAGGGTTCTGGGATTGAGCCCCACGTTCTTCCTTTGTTCTGGAAATAATCGTGGTGATGGTTGCATGACATTGTGAATGTATTAACCACCATCGAATTCTACACTTTAGAATAGTTAAAATTATATATTTTATGTTTTGTATTTTACCGCAATTTTAAAGCATACACACATGCACCTCTTTATGTATGTAATATACATAATATAAATTATATATACTTTCTGTGTGCATATGTGTGTGAATGCAATCCCCTATGATAGTTACTGATAATTTGATAAGGCTATTTTATCATAACAGTTCATTATTTCTCCATTTAATTGATGACATGCTGTGATTACTGACCTTTCCAGTATAGCTAATCTAAGGATTCAGTTATGAGTTATAACGTCCTGTTAATACACTTATTTACATTTAAATACATGTCACAGCTAAGTACCAAAGGCAACAGCAGAGTTTTGAGAATTTTTTTTAATTTTTAAATAAATACTTATTCCTGCCATTTTATTAATAGAGACATACAAAAAGGAATATTGATAAATTGAATATCCACAAATAAAACTTTGTTTTCATCTATTCCTCACCTGATATTTTTCCTCAGGTAGTTTTACCAAATATTATCTGCTAATATTCTGTTAGGAGTCAAACACATGCAACATAGTACCCTATTTTAAAATATGTGAGTATATTTTATACCATAAAAGCACAGCTCATGACTGTAGTTTTATTAACTTAATCTTAAACAGGTATATAGGGAAAATCTGTAAATGCATTGCTTTTGACACTCATCCAGCTAGATATTTTTATTATTAGATTAAGAAAAAATAAAAGCAGTGCATGCTTAAAAATATCTTAAATACAGAAGTGTTTGTAGTAAAAAAATAAAATAAAATGATGTAATGAGCACTGAGTATTATATAAGCCTGATGAATCACTGACCTCTACTTCTGAAACTAATACATTATATGTTAATTAATTTAATGTAAATAAAAATAAATTAAAAATTTAATAATTTAAAATAAAACATTTTTAAAATAAAATGTACTTCCATAAATATACACCCATCCACATGTAATATTTTTAAGCAATCATTGTAATAATGATGAATATCTATCATTTATTACGAACCAAGCACTGTTCTAAGAACTTAATATAACTATCTGACTTAATCTTTATAACAATTCTATGAAGTACTTAGCATTATTTTCACTTAATTTACAGGCAAATAGAGTCAAAGGAAAGTCATGATACAAACAAATTTCTGAAAACTGCTGTTTTTTTGGACTCAATTATATTTCAATATTATTATTCCAAGTAGTATACCAATAGCTATTTTCACTATGTTTGGCAAAGGTTGTTAGACATTCACCAGTATCAAAAATCCCTTTGTTTAAAGTAATACAAATTTTAATTGGTCAACTGACCATCAAGAATATTGACTACACTCTTGGCCATGTGACTAACTTCTGACCAGGAAGATGTGAACAGACATATTTTCCTGTAGCTTCTAGATCATTCCTAAGACAAGCCTTGATCCCTTACCCTTTTTCCTCTTCACACATTACTCCAGTCTACGTATGGAATGTAGTTATTTCCAAGCCAAACCATGAGGGTGAGAGGCAACACCATGTGGATAATGGCAGTGAAATAGATAGAGTTTGTCACACTGGGCAATTAATAATTGATATATAGATATATATGTAGCAAATATGACACATATATATATACACACACATATACATACACACATATATGACAGAGGAATCCATTTCTAACTTGTCCATCCATTCTAATTTTATTTTTGTTTCGTGTTCTTGCTTTTTTGTTTCCTTCTACTTGCAGTGGAATTCAATTTTAAACAATATGAAGGTATCAAACTTTTATTCAAGGGACATCTTGGTGGCTTAATTGGTTAAGCAGCTGACTTTGGATTTCAGGTCAGGTCATGATCTCAGGGTTCTGGGATTGAGCCCCACGTCAGGCTCTGCCCTCAGCAGGGAGTTTACTTTAGGTTTGCTCTCTCTCCCTCTGCCCCTTCACTCTCTCTCTAAAATAAATGAATAAATCCTTTTTAGGATTTATTCCTAAAGGCTCCTCATTAAAAAAACAAAAAACAAAAAACAAAAAACTTTATTCAACATTCCTCTGCTCCTGAATATGTTACCTTAAGTCTTCTTTTTTTCTGCTAGAACATACTTGGAGTGAAATTTTTTCACTTACATACTAATACAATAGAATTCTAGTAGTCTACTATTGCCATTATCTAGTGTTCCAGAATGGATTCTCAGAAGCAGAACTACTAGGGTAAACAGAGGGCAATTTTTAACAATGTAATAGGTCTGTTCTTTGAAAGGCAGTACCAGTTCCAACAGTATATGAGATAAATCCACTTCCCAGGCTTTATATATTTTTAAATTTTGTTTTCATTTCTGTGACTGACAGATAAAAATCTATTTTGTTTATTATTTTAAAATACTAAATACTAAATTAGAAACACTCAAATTACTTGTAAAAATTAAGATTTCCTATATTGATACACATTTTTATTTCTTACTCTATTTGCCTATTCACCTCTATGACTATTTTTATATGGAATTGCATTTTTTGAGATAAAGTTATTAAATTTTATTTTTTTACTTATGTGTGAAATTTTTATATTTTTAAGCTTTCTTTATATATCTCTTACCATGTTAATGTCTTGGATTTGTATTTGTATTTTTTTCCTTTATAGCTTTCTGTCAGGCTTAGTAGAAAGAGAATTATAATGTTCTCCTACATATCTCTCAGTACATTAAATTTATTTTTAAATGTAGACTTTATTGAATGGGGGGGGTAAAAGAGCAAGACTATGATCTATTTTTTCCCTTCATTAGGTAGACACTTACTCCAGCACAATTTAGTGACCAGTACCTTTGTCCCTACAGATTTAAAGACCTCACATATATCATTGTACAATGATTTATTACTCTGAACAACGCCATGTTTATGGATCCTTATAATATGTTTTGAAATCTAGTGAAAGAAAAAAAGCTTCTTCCTTGTGAATCTTCTCATTCCATTCTTTCTTGGTAATTCTTGAATAATAATAAAATGTAAATATATTAATTATTCTCCATGATCATCTACATTTTGTACTTTTCTTATTTTAAAAAAAAGTACATTAAAAATATCTCATTACAATCTATTAACTTCCAGAGTCCAGAACTTACTCCTCAGTCTTGGCTTATTGATCTTGTAGTTCTTACCATATGTAATTATTTTCCATAGATATGCCAAAATATATGTAAGAGAAGCCTCTCAATTTACTCCTTCATCTGGCCATGGTGGTTCTTACAAGAAGGGCCACAGTTTAAATAGAAAAGCATTTGATCCAAGGTTCTCCTCTTCTTTGACCTCTTCTCAATTTCCAGATCCACATCCTTCTAGAGAGACTATAGCAGGAACGAGGATCCTGGCCAACATCTCTGAAAAAAACTTTGGCTTTACATGGACACTCAATATCAGCACAATACTAATACTCAATACTAATACTAATATTAATACTAATACTTCATAATACTCAATAATAGAACAGTTTTTTCATATTATAATGAAAAAATAGCCCTCAGTTTCCTCCAACGGCCTGCCTTGCCACCCGCACGCTCTGCCACTGTCCCGCAGAAATGCTTCAATTACCCGCAGTCCTCCACCAAATTAGGCCAGTGTCCAGAGCACTGGCTCTTCATCTCACTCGGGCCTATGCCAAGGATATAAAATTTGGTGCCGATGCCCAAGCCTTAATGCTTCAAGGTGTAGATCTTTTAGCCGATGCCATGGCCGTTACTATGGGGCCAAAGGGAAGAACAGTGATTATTGAACAGAGTTGGGGAAGTCCCAAAAGTAACAAAGGATGGTGTGACCGTAGCAAAGTCAATTGACTTAAAAGACAATACAAACTTGTTCAAGATGTTGCCAATAACACTAACGAAGAGGCTGGGGATGGTACCACTACTGCTACTGTCTTGGCACGCTCTATTGCCAAGAAAGGCTTTGAGAAGATTAGCAACGGTGCTAATCCTGTGGAAATCAGGAGAGGTGTGAGGTTAGCTGTTGATGGTGTAATTGCTGAACTTAAGAAGCAGTCTAAACCTGTGACAACCCATGAAGAAATTTCTCAGGTTGCTACGATTTCTGCAAATGGAGACAAAGAAATTGGCAACATCATTTCTGATGCAATGAAAGGGTTGGAAGAAAGGGTGTCATCACAGTAAAGGATGGGAAAACACTGAATGATAAATTAGAAATTATTGAGGGCATGAAGTTTGAAGTTCGAGGTTATAATTCTCCATACTTTATTAATACATCGAAAGGTCAGAAATGTGAATTCCAAGATGCCTATGTTCTATAGAGTGAAAGGAAAATTTCTAGGATCCAGTCCATTTGTACCTGCTCTTGAAATTGCCAATGCTCACCATAAGCCCTCCGTCATAATTGCTGAAGATGTTGATAGAGAAGCTCTGAGTACACTTGTTTTAAATAGGCTAAAAGTTGGTCTTCAGGTTATGGCAGTCAAAGCTCCAGGTTTTGGTGACAATAGAAAGAACCAGCTTAAAGATAGGGCTATTGCTACCGGTGGTGCATTTAGGGAAGGATTGACTCTAAATCTCAAAGATGTTCAGCCTCACGACTTAGGAAAAGTTGGAGAGGTCATTGTGACCAAAGATGATGCTATGCTTTTAAAAGGAAAAGGTGACAAGGCTCAAATTGAAAAACATATTCAAGAAATCAGTGAGCAGTTAGATATCACAACTAGTGAATATGAAAAGGAAAAGCTGAATGAACGTCTGGCAAAACTCTCAGATGGAGTAGCTGCGTTGAAGGTTGGTGGGACAAGTGATGTTGAAGTGAATGGAAAGACAGTTACAGATGCCCTCAATGCCACAAGAGCTGCTGTTGTTCTGGGAGGGGGTTGTGCCCTGCTTCGGTGCATTCCAGCCTTGGATTCAATAACTCCAGCTAATGAAGATCAAAGAATCGGTATCGAAATTATTAAGAGAACACTCAAAATTCCTGCAATGACCATTGCTAAGAATGCAGGTGTTGAAAGATCATTAATAGTTGAGAAAATTATGCAGAGTTCCTCAGAAGTTGGTTATGATGCTATGCTTGGAGATTTTGTGAATATGGTGGAAAAAGGAATCATTGATCCAACTAAGGTGGTAAGAACTACTTTATTGGATGCTGCTGGAGTGGCCTCTCTGTTAAGTACAGCAGAAGTAGTCACCGAAATTCCTAAAGAAGAGAAGGACCCAGGAATGGGTGGAATGGGTTGAATGGGAGGTGGTATGGGAGGCGGCATGTTCTGATTCCTAGAATAGTGCTTTACCATTCTTAATGAACTGTGAGAGGAAGCTCAGGCTGTGTTCCTCAACCAAAACTTCAGAGAAGTCAGTTGAAGGAAATGACTGAAGAAAAGGCTGGCTGATGTTTAAGAAAATCACTATAACCATCAGTTACTGGTTTCAGTTGACAACATATAATGGTTTACTGCTGCCATTGTCCATGCCTACAGATAATTTATTTTGCGTTTCTGAATAAAAAGACATTTGTACATTCCTGATAACTGAGTGCAAGAGCCATGTACCAATGTACTACTTTCAACTTAAATCACTGAGGCATTTTTACTACTATTCTGTTAAAATCAGGATTTTAGTGTTTGCCATCACCAGATGAAAAGTCAAGAAGCCTTCCTGTGGAGAGTAAGAAAAATCGTTACAAAGTAGAAAAATATCCAATTATGTGACAACCTTTGTGTAATAAAAATTTGTTTAAAGTTAAAAAAAAAGAAAAAAGAATATCTGGGTTTCATTCCTGGTTCTGTCACTTGCTAGTTAAGTGAACTTGTAAATACTCAAGACTCCTTAGAGCTTCAGTTTACTTATCTATAAAATGAGAATGATAATGCCACTTTGTCAGGCTGAAAGTGTGCTAGATGAAACAAAAAGCATAATTGCCCACTGTAGTGCCGGGCATATGTCACACTCAATGGTTATAAACACTGATATTATTGTGCACTTCTTCCCAATTCTATGTCTCATATATAAGTTTGGACATAGAATCCCAGTACTAGTCTCCAGGAAAAATAAGTTAAACAATTTTATTATCACAATAAATAAAATATACATATAACATCTATAAGCTATAAGCAAAAACTTGAATTTTCAAAGCAAGTATAACTTTTAAGTCAGAATTCTGTTAATTTCTAAAGAAGATTTTAAACTCTCAAGGTTTATGAAGATCTAAACGGTTTGAATTCAACACCTAGTAGCAAAGAATAAAGCTTAGCTATGGAACTGATAACTGTACTATACAAAATTTCACAGAAAAGAAGCAAAATATATATTTTTTATTGTGATGGTGGGGCAGAGTACAGATTTTCCAGAAATTGATATTGATTTGGAAACAGCAAGAGATCCTAAATTGAAAAATTTAGCTTCAAATAAAAATGTACAGGTTAAAATACAATGTATAGGTTAGAAAATTTGAAGCAACTGAACCCTTCTGAGATTTGAAAAGGTGAACTTAAATGATTTGCTTTACATCATTCAAAATGATTCTCCTAAGGATTTTTTTTTTTTAAAGGGAAACTTGGAACTTCTTTTTTTTTTTTTTTTTTTTTTTAAGATTTTTGTTTATCTGTTTGAGAGAAAGAGCATGAGCAGAGGGAGGAGCGGGAGAGGCAGAGGGAGAAGCAGACGCCCTGCTGAGGAGTCTGATTTGGCTCAACCCCAGGGCCCTGGGAGCATGACCTGAACCGAAGGCACTTAACTGACAGAGCCACCCAGGCACCCCAGAAACTTGGGACTTCTAACCAAATATATGTTTATAGGGGACTAAACAGTTATTCCAATTCCATTGTGCATACTGGATAGAAGATACACAATGAATAGATTATAATAATCTAAGCAAGTTTATAGAAACTAAATCAAGTGCCTAATGAAGGGTTCCCAATATTTCTTAAAAAGAAAAGAACATTGGTGCAGCATTCAGACAATGGAATATTAGTCAGCACTAAAAAGAAATGAGCTATGGAGCCCTGAAAAGACATGCAGGAAACTCAAATGCATGTTCCTAAGTGAAAGAAGCCAATCTGAAAACACTGCATATGCTGTATGATTCTGGCTATGTAACATTCTGGAAAAGGCGACACATGGAGACAATGAAAAGGTCAGGGGTTGGCAGGGCTTGAAGCTGAGGGGAGATGAATGGACAGAGCACAGAGGATTTTTAGGGCAGTGAAAATACTCTGTAGGATATTATAATGATGGATAGATGTCATTACACATTTCACCAAAGCCATGAAATGTAAAATATCAAGAGTGAACCATAAGGTACATCATGGACTTTGTGTGATTATAACATATCAGTAAGCGATGCATCATTCTGGCGAGTGCTGTAGGGGAGGCTTTGCCATGGGGAGGGGGGCAGAGTTATATGGGGAATCTCTATACTTTCTCCTCAATTTTGTTATAAATCTACAACTTCTTAAAAAATAACATTGGGAAAATGCTATAGAAATAGAAGGCAAAGGAAGAAATCACATTTATTTCTTAAATATATCAGTGGGAGGTTTTTTTGTTGTTGTATGTGGGAGATACAAACAACTTGGGTTTTCAGATTTTCACAGAAAAAGAAAAAAATACTCACAAAACAATAACCTTGAGAGACAGGCATCAAAGCTTGTGTTTTTCTTTTAGCTCTGGCATAATATAAATAATTAGTGTATTCCCAAGGAAATGGGATTTTGTTTCTACTTGTTTGTTTTGTCTTGTTCAATTTCCTTAGTTGAACAAAAAGCCTTCAAAAATCTTTTCATTTTCACTACTTACAAAAAGAATAATCACCTATAATTTTGCCCCTGTTCTCCATAATAAGGTTAAGTTCAGTTCAAAATACTTATATAAGCAAAGTCGGTATTTCATTGTCCAGCTTTTGCCCATAAAATCGACCTGGATAGTCTCTTTTGTAACACATGTCAGACCAAAAAAAAAAAAAAAAATTTACTAACATTCCACTGATTATCATGACCAAGTCTTTACTTTTAATGAGATTTTTTTACAAACATCTTCATTTTGCTTTGCAGAATTACATAGAGTATCTGTATTTGAAAAAATGATCCTATTAACATTTTCTTAGTAGATCTTAAACCCCCTCAAATATTCTCCACCTCTCCTTTCGTCATGCTTTTGTTTTATTTTAGTTTTGCATTACCCATTTTTTTTAACTGTGAAATGAACATTAGTGAGGGCTTGTTGTCTTAGAAATTGCTTGTTCCTCTCTTTCCCTCCCTCCCTCCCTCCCACTTGCGGCAGAAGATCTTTCTAAAACCTTGTTCAAACTCTTTCATTGCTGTCGAACCTAAAAACTCCTGATTTCTTCACCTCCCCTGGCAACACACACACACACACACACACACACACACACACACACACTGTCTAAAAGATAGTCAAGAATTCTTAGTGTGGCAGAAAATGCACTTTTAGCCACATTTCCCATAACTGCCTCAGAGGCAAGTCCTTGCTCCAATCAAGTTGATTTGCTCATTTTTTTTCTCCAAACACAGCTGGAATTTTCAAATCACTGTGCCTTTCTACATCTTGTTCCTATGTCCTGGAAGTTTCCCTTTTCCTCATGACAATCGCTTTTTCTATGGAAGTATCACAGACTCCGGCAGGCAGTTTTCTGTGTCCTTTCTTATCTTCCCTAGTTGTATTGCTTTTATCATACACCTTAGATGGTTTTATATCAAAACATTTGTTGCCTCTTGCCGATGAGATGGTTTCTGAGGGACTCCCTATTACACTGATCACACATTTGGCCATAGTATCTGCTTTATCCAATGGAATGAGAGGGGCATGGGCACTTGGCACTTCTAAAGCAGAACTTTGGCCAAAGGCAAATAACTTTCTCTAATTCTCAATTTTCCCATCAGTAATATGAGACAGTGAAAGATAATATGGATAAACTGTTTAAGATAGTTCTCAGACCATAGTGGTTGCTTCACAAATTCCTAAAATATTTTAATCATTACATAATGACCATCATTGTTCTCTAACTTTACAAGATGAAAAGAAGCATAAAAGGCATACATTCAGTCAACAGTAGAATAATAATGATCTATGACCACTTATCATTTTCAATGCAAGTTCTGTGCTCCTAATAATTTCTAGCTAGGATATCTCATCAGGCTTTATGGGAATTATGAAAGCCCTAACAGGGCAGTAAGGATAGTGGATTGTGTCTCTAGCGATTCTGTAGAACAGCAGCATAAAAACTGGGTGATCTCCTAGCTCTACACTCTAGTATTGTACATGTGAAGATATAAAGAAAGAGCTATCCTTTGGTAACAATACAATCTGGTATTTACCTTTAACATTAATCCTATTTGTTCACTGAGTGCCAACATTTGTGGAAGGGGGAAAATGAAAACCAATACCAGTTGGCCAGCTCTCAAATTCACTGCCCAAAAAAACTTTCAGATCCATCAGAACATTCACACAATGACATGTTATTCAACATCTCCCATAGAGTATGCATCGTCTACTCTCCTTCAAGCAAAAAGAATGATGAAAAGGAAGTAAAAGCAGACTTGTTCAGGTTCTATAATAGAATCCATCTTCTGAACCAAGGTCATGCTTGGCAAGAACAATCATTGTCCAGAAAACAATAAAGCCAACTTATGAAAAATGTTCTTGGTTTCCAGCATACACTGAACTGTAAATCACTATTTATGAAGTATCCAATTTACACTGGTATTCCATATGATCACCACAGTCAATAACAAATAAAATAGTTTGAGAAACTAATATAAGTTTTTAGCACCAAGAGATGTGATTCCTATTTTTTAATGGAAGAGTCACTGACAAAGTTTATATATGTAACTAATCTACAAGATGGATACACATACTTTTGTTTTGTCACATAATAAATTGAAATTTATTTCGTGCATTCAAACAGGTATTTAGAACTGATTGGAATCTGGATTGAAAGATTAGTTTGGGTAAAACTAGCTTTGTTTCCCTTCAAATAGGAAGAGTGCACTCATTGGTTATAATAATAAATTTATTGAAAATCTATTAATCTGTACTCCAAATTCAGTAGGGCATACCGAAATCACAAAAATATTCTTCTTTTCCTTCTCTCTTTTTAGAGAGCCCATAAATAGCATTTTATTTATGTATATTTTTATCTTAACAGTATTATGTCATATGTATTTGCTGGATCTTGGTCTTCCAAGGGCATGAATCAGTCTAGGGAAACTCTCTCTCTCTCTCTCTCTCTCTCTCTCTCTCCCTCTCTCATCTTGAAGGACATGGGTGGGAAAATTAGGCTATCTGAGCAGAATGAGTTAGGAACAAAGGAAGCTGTGGCAGTGTGACTGTGGTAAGAGAACCCCATTAATGACATACTCTGAGATTCAGTCTAAGAATGCCACTAGGATAAGGTTATTCTGGACAAGATAACTCATGTTAAATCATTAGCATTCACTCTCTGCCCTCTTGTGGTAGGTATTGCCAGCCACTTATTATGGGCTTAAGGTTATGAATCAATCAGCAATATTGATAATGTGTAATGTTCCCAACACAGTGCTTATTAAAATGAATGTGTATTTGTATTAAAGATTTTTTTTCATTTTCTCTTAATGATACTTTAATATAATTTTAAATATAACTACTTTAATTTTGCAATTGTATTATTCAAACCCCTAACATAAAAGTGCCTGATTGGAAATAAACCAGATCTAATTACAACCCCCAGATGCTGAAGCAGTCTTCCACTTTTCTGTTCCCTGTAATCAGATGGCTTTGTCGTGCTCATATAGCAATACAAAGAATTTGAGGAAACCAGTGTGTTACATAATCGCTGCATTTATCTACACTTATTGGTTGTATTTTGAAATACTTTAATGCCTGACAATTCTGCTTTGAGGGATAGATTTATTTTTCAGACATTGCTTTCGTTCAAACATTAATTGAATGTCTACATTTCTTTGCATACAACACATGTAATTAGTAGCACTTTGCCAGCCTCCCTTAAGAGAGGCCTCATATGAGAACTTTATGAAGCTGGTTATGTGATATGATTACAGGAGTAATGAGAACTATGTTTTAGAGGCTTCTGTCATAAAACACCTTTCTTGCCTGTGTATTGGTGAGTCACATGCCACAACTGTAGATTAAATTTCCTGATGCATCTCCAACATTTAAGAGGCTATATTCCCAGGAGTGGCGGGGGCAGACTGCAGGTGAAATCACATGCTCTCTTGCCCCACCTCTTGCTCTCACTCTCTCTCCTGCTCTCTTGCTGTCATCGCCCTTTTGCTCTCCACACCCCCGACCTTCCTGAACATTGTATGATTAGATTTGTACACACAATCTTTGTGTGAAATGACTCTTCTCTACAACGGACAGGACAGGCTGAGGGCTGTGAATATTGTTGCCTGTGGCCTTTCCAGCAGCAAGGAGAGGAAAGAAGTTCCCCTTCCCAGCTGGGGCAAAACGTAGCTAATGGTGCTTGCAATTTATTAAATACGGATAAAATAAAATCAGACTTAAGCAGTTTATGGTAAAGCTTGCTAACTTAAATCTAGTTTGTGACTTTGTTCATTTCTTCTCTGCCCTTTTTACTGGCCATCCCATGCTGTTTCTTTTTTCTTTTCTTTTCTTTTCTTTTCTTTTCTTTTCTTTTCTTTTCTTTTCTTTTCTTTTTTCTTTTCTTCCTTCTTTTCTTTTCTTTTCTGTTGGTAAATTGAACAACAATAAAAAATAAATTTATTAAAAATAATAATAATAAAATAAAATAAAAGAGGAAAAGAAAAAGAAAAGCCCAAGATTCTATTTACTTATTCATGAGAGACACAGAGAGAGGCAGAGACACAGGCAGAGGGAGAAGCAGGCTCTCTCTGGGGAGCCTATGCAGGACTTGATTCCAGGACCCCAGGATCACAACCTGAGCTGAAGGCAGATACTCAACCACGGAGCCACCCAGGAACCCCCATCCCATGCTGCTTCTATTTGCTTGGTTTCATTTAGGAGAAACCAGGATAGGATGGGTAGTGCTTTGCTAACAAGCACTTCCAAAATCTCAGCAATGATTTATGTCTCTCTCATAGCACGTACCCACTAGGTGTCTGCTAATCACAGTTATCCAAGCTGACGCAGCAGCCTCCTTCCCAATCGTTGCCAAAACCAGAGTGAGAAAGAGCCAGGGAGGCTCGGGCTCTTGCAATGAACTGCTCTGCCCTAGAAGTGGCATAAATAACTTCTATTCACACCTCATTGGCCAAAAGCATGAGGACCCTAGGAAGTACAGTTTTTTCATATGCCTGGGAGGGGAACAACCTAGAAATACTTGGTAAATAATATTAATAACTACCTCATATGCCTCCTCCAAAAGTACTTCCCAATCCTGGAAGACAGCTGCTATGGTTTGCTGCACCTTCTGGAAACTGTTAGCACACTGTAGTTCTGTCTCCTACTGCGTATTCAGTTTTCTTATTTTCCTAATTTGCCACTGAGCTCATAATGTTTCTTCTATTTCCTTGCACTTCCAATACTCCCTATTTTCAAGGAGCTAACATTCTGGAGGAGGATAGGGGCACGTAAATTAGAAATAGTATATAGAGATTTCAATCCAGTGAAAGGAAAAATGGAGGGATGGGAGGGAGCATTAAGAAAACTTCCAAGAGGGTGATATTTGAATTGAAGTAGAGAGATGAGAGATTATTCCATTAAGAGTGAAAACAGGGGGATCCCTGGGTGGCGCAGCGGTTTGGCGCCTGCCTTTGGCCCAGGGCGTGATCCTGGAGACCCGGAATCGAATCCCACATCGGGCTCCCGGTGCATGGAGCCTGCTTCTCCCTCTGCTTCTGCCTCTCTCTCTCTCTCTCTCTCTCTCTCTCTGTGTGTGTGTGTGACTATCATAAATAAATAAAAATTTTTAAAAAAAAGAGTGAAAACAGGTTCAACTACAATGAGACATGATAAATGCAGGAACTTGCCAATTGTTCAGCATAGCCATCTAAAAATTACATTTTCAGAAAGAGTCTGATTGTGTCTCTTCTGGATCACATGCCTATCACTTAGTCAAAGAGAGCAGACCATCCTGATTGGCAATAACATGAATTCTATTTGCAGTAAAGAGGATTAGTTGTTACCAAATCGATAGATAGATAGATAGATAGATAGATAGATAGATAGATAGATGATAGATAGATATGGATAAATGAGGGGGAGAGATAATTAATATTAATATTGGTCAAGAAAAAAATATGTAGTTGTCCGCTATAGCGAAGTGGTAACAGAAATGACTAAGATTTTGTATGTACCATCAAAGTGTCTGGAATTCATTCTTAAGGTGATATAGGACCAACTAAAGCAATCCTAGAATTGAGTGACGAATTCAGGCTGCAGTGTAGCAAGGTCTCTCTTTCTCCCACAGTATTGCAGAAGATAAATTCAGTGGGACTTGAAGTTATTGTTCTAATTTAATTGAGATATGGGGAGGCCAAAAAAAAAAAAAAAAAAAAAAGACACCTGTAATAGAAATAGAGACAAGGAGGCCAAAGATCCAGGGTAAGTAGTGAATATATTAGAAGTAGCATATAAGGATTTGTAGCATGATGTTAGTACACAGGAGAAATGCAAGATGACTTGGTTTTCTGCCTCTTGCAGATGGATAATGCCCGCTGCTATAGTGGGCAGAGGAAGGAGGGCAGGTTTCCATGGATGGTGAGGGTGGTACTGAGCTCAGGCCTTCACAGACAGCCTTCTCTCCACGGTCTTTGCATCCTGGAAGGAAATATCTCAAACGGTAAAATTATTTTATTATGAGTGATATCTTACAAACAAGACATTAACCTGACTCATACCATTCCCAGGATGGGGGACAGGGGTTCCATGTTGCATATTTTATTGTGTTGGATTGGTTTGGTTTTGCTTAAGATTTATTTATTTATTTTAGAGGAGTAGGGGGAGAAGTAGAGGGAGAGAAATCCTCAGACAGACTCCCCACTGAGCTTGGAGCCCATTGTGGGGCTCCGTCCTAGACACTGAGTTTATGAGCTGGGCTTAAATCAAGAGTCAGACACTCAACCCCCTAAGCCACCTCCAGGTGCCCCTGTGTCAGTTAGTTTTTAAAGAATATATAGTTTTCACCTACTATAAGATTTAGAAGAATATTTTCAAAGAAATAATCTGTGGAAACAGGTTAAAACCCCCCAAATATTGAGTGTTGATATATAAAATAGTAATTGATTAGTAAAAAGCATAATTTTCAAAAAGGAAAGAAAAAAAAATCTTTCATCTGTATCCCTACCATGAAAGGCAGAGCAGTGTGTTTCATCCATCACAGTATTCATTATGTGTACCTGCAGGCACCGCCAGTGTCAAACATTTTCATTCTTCCTTTTTACTAATTTCATAAATTAACATAAATCCTAGACTTCATAACGAATTCTTACCTTTCTTTTTTATGGTCATGCTTGGCCACAACACCGTAAAACTGGTTTTAACTGTCTATGCTGAGAGACAGTGTAAGACTTTCCTACATTTTCCTATATGTCATGGCTGGGTACCCAATCCTCATAGCCACCTTAATTCTATTTTAAGGCACCCTAGGGTATTCAGAAATAATCACTTCCTAACAAATTCAAACATAAAAGAATTAAACTTCATTTTAAATCTAAGTTTCAATTATGATAATTTGAGTTGAATTTAGAAAAATAAATTCATCTTTCATTCATGTATTCATGCATACATTATTTCGGAAAATATTGAGACCTCTCTATGTGTAAAACACTGGGCAATAAAAATACGGTTCAGAAAGTGAAATATAATATACTTGAGTGATAAAAATATAACATAAAATGTATACCGAGTAACAACAACTTGAGATAGCAAGAGTAAATTCTGTTATATCAGTACCTATCCCCCAAAGAGCAAGTCACTCTTTCAATTTACTGAAGATACCATGCAGTAAAATTTGTTTTGTTTTTTTGGAGAAATTTTTAAAATGAGGGAGGAAGTGAGAGGATAATTTAATTGTGGTGAGGTCTTGGGTAAAATAAATGTAAAGCCTTTTTTTTTTCTTTTAATGTAAAGCTTTAAGACATGGTTCATGTGACCCCTTATAACAGTCCACAAGCACACTTGCACAAGTGCCTTACTTTAGCCAGGAAGTACTCAAGTTACCGTAGTCAGGTCAGGCAGGTATAACAAAATACTACAGGCTAGGGGACTTAAACAACAGACATTTATTTCTCATAGATCTGGAGAATGGGAAGTCCAAGATTAAAGTGCCAGCAGATTCAGTTCTTGATGAGGGACCCCTTCCGGGAATGTCTGCTCACCTTGTCTCTGTATGCTCACATAGCCTTTCATTGATGTGTGTTTTTTTTTAATTTTTTTTTAATTTTTATTTATTTATGATAGGCACACAGTGAGAGAGAGAGAGGCAGAGACACAGGCAGAGGGAGAAGCAGGATCCATGCACCGGGAGCCTGACGTGGGATTTGATCCTGGGTCTCCAGGATCGTGCCCTGGGCCAAAGGCAGGCGCTAAACCACTGTGCCACCCAGGGATCCCCATTGATGTGTGTTGAGAAGAAAGGTCTCTCTGGTTGTTTTTTTCTTTTTATAAGAGCAGTAATTCCATCATAGGGGCTTTACTCTCATGACCTCATCTAAACATACTTATCTCCCAAAGCCCTACTTCTAAATATCATCGCACTAGAGATTAGGGTTTTAACACAGGAATCTGGTGGGGTGAGGGGGGACACAAATATTTGATCCATTGTACAAGTCAAATAATTCCCCATTAGACAAGAATAAAAATGAAAAGATGACTTCAGTGTTTGCATCTAGTCTTAATTTGGAATTATGCAAGTCTTTAAGAAGCAACGGAGCTTTGGTCAAATGAGATATAATTTATCATATAACACTACCTGTACAACACAAAACATTTTTAATAAATTCCTATTTTGACATCAATTCCATGTACAGGAAAATTGCAAGAATAATATAAGAGGGTGCCTGGGTGGCTTACCCAGCTAAGTGTCTGCTTTTGGCTCAGGTTATAATCTCAGGATCCTAGGATCTAGCCCCATGTTGGGCTCCCTGCTCAGCAAGGAGACTGCTTCTCTTCCTCTGCTTCTCTACTCAAGCTCTCTCTCTCTCTCTCACACACACACACTCTCTCTTTCTATCTCAAATAAATAAGTAAAAATATTTTTAAAATTAAAAAAGATATCTTGAACAGATTATAATTTAGTAGGGAGCAAAACAGATTTATGAATATCTACTCTGCCTCATGCCTAAGTGCTTCAGGAAGTTACAAATAAACATTATAAATAATTTTATAAGAAGATATTTAATCAAGGTAGGATGAAATTATGTTGTTAAAAATTTGAGGTGTAGGAGAAAAGCATTTCAAATGTGGTAGAACACAGTAGCAAAAATAAATAAATAGATAGTAGACAGATAGATAAAATGAGGTCTTAAGATATTTACAAAAGAGATAAATCCAGTTAAAGATGTATATATATATGTTCTATAGCAAACTTGGAAAGGTCGGTTAGGAAGATACAGGTAGAGAACTTTGGCTAATCACCATCATCATCATCTACACTTTTTCACTAAGCAATGGAGAGTCATTGAAAGCATTTGACCAGAACAAAATTGTGATTAGTGTTGTGTTTAGAAATAGGAATGTGTTTAGAAGAAACTAATTAGGGGAAATCAGTTTTTAGAGTATGACACAAGCCCAGGGGATATATGATCGGTGTCATTACTATGGTGATAGCAGTGGGAATAATAAACATCATACCCACTGTGCAGCTAGACAATTGAGGAAGGATGTGTGGATGTGGGTATAGTAGACAGTGTAGTGCTCACACACATCCCATTTACATGGCCAGTACACCCATCAGCTGCTATAAATACCATCTCCTAAAAGCTCAAAACTGCCTTATGTCTCAGAGGGCTTGCCTTCCACTGAATGAGAGAGAGCATTCATGGGAAGTTACCCACTCCATTTTTGGAAGTGCCTATAGTCATTTACAGATTGATATTGGAACACAGAAGTCCAGTTCCTGTGCTCGAGGGGAAGCAACCCTATGATTTGGTTTATACTTCAGAGCCTCATCACCTCCTTTTGCTTAAACCACATTTTTGCTATACTCCTTTATCTTTTCTATTTTGCTTTTCTATTTTGCATGTCTTTACATATGTTCCCTGAAGAGCATCAAATCCCTGTCTCAGGCTCTGCTTCTCAGGATCCCAGTCTAATACAGTGGATGTGTGTCACCTTTGAGGATAAAGAGACTGGAATGCTGAGTAATATTGGGGCCTTCAATAGAAGTGGAAGTGGAAGGGATCCCTGGGTGTCTCAGCAGTTTGGCGCCTGCCTTTGGCCCTGGGCGTGATCCTGGGATCCTAGGATCGAGTCCCATGTCGGGCTCCCCATGTGGAGCCTGCTTCTCCCTCTGCCTATGTCTCTGCCTCTCTGTGTGTCTGTCATGAATAAATAAATAAAATCTTTTAAAAAAGGAGAAAGAAATGGAAGTGGAAGACTTGGAAAAAAAAAGATGTAGGTATGTTGTATGGGAGTCTGGATATAGAAAGGTGGTAAAAAAGGAATAATAACAGAAGAAAGGATCTCAAGAGACTATTAAGAAAAAAAATGAGAGGGATCCCTGGGTGGCGCAGCGGTTTGGCGCCTGCCTTTGGCCCAGGGCGCGATCCTGGAGACCCGAGATCGAATCCCATGTCGGGCTCCCGGTGCATGGAGCCTGCTTCTCCCTCTGCCTGTGTCTCTGCCTCTCTCTCTCTCTCTCTCTCTCTCTCTCTCTGTGACTATCATAAATAAATAAAAATTAAAAAAAAAAGAAAAAAAAGAGAGAGTAGATTTATGAGAGGAATCTTAAGGATGGAGAACAATTTGGAGATGTCAAGAGGAAAAGAAGCCTATGGAGGCAGTTCAGAAAATCAGTCTCCAAAAAAATGGGATTTTCAAAAAGAAACAACATAATATATTTTGAATAGGAGGCAAAAAGAATAAAATCTGACAAAAGGAGAATACTTTGGGCAATGAAGAGGATGGTCAGTAGTTACGATGTGTTAGTGGAGAAAGAAACCAAGGCTGTGGGGGGTTGCATGCACCGTAAAGATGTAAGGCAGCTGTAGTGATCAGTTTTGCCAGAAATTTCTTTGGTTGCCAGTTTAGAAAATTCTGTCATGTTACTCTAGCAATTCCAGGACAAGAGAACTTGAAATTAAGCAGCAAAAGGGCAGTTTATAGAAGTATTGGAAGGCTCATACTGATTTATTCCCTGGGGCTTCAGAGAGAACATCTCAGGAAGTCTTTATGTCCTGAGGGTTTGCCTCTCCAATTTATTTGTACCATCTTGATTCTCACTGTCTACTCTTGATTTTTCTTGTCTTTGA
This sequence comes from Canis lupus baileyi, assembly GCF_048164855.1. Lineage (NCBI taxonomy): Eukaryota > Metazoa > Chordata > Mammalia > Carnivora > Canidae > Canis > Canis lupus. The sequence continues at coordinate 12,210,815 of NC_132873.1, forward strand.
ACAGTGTCCAAAGAAGACACCATAAAGTTGTGCCTGGTCAGAGTCATTTCCTATATCCTTCATGTATAACAAATGGAAATAATCTCATCTTTTTTCTTCAACCTCCTTATGCTACTCTGTAATTTAAGACTGAGCAAAAAAGGTTCATTTTAAAGTGACCTAGAACATGAATTTCAAACATTAAAATATAATCTCCTTAATGCACTAGTTCATCTTTAAACCAGCATAATTTCAAAAAGGTCAAAAAGGTGAAAGTCATGTGTTAAATTTTACCAGCAACACAAAGGCTTTTATAGATGAACAATTATGAAAAAATATCCAAAACATTTGCGTATGGTACAGAAGTAAATTAATTTGCCTTAAAATTCTACTTTAAAATGTACACTCTCTTCTGTCTCATTTCTAAAATTGATAGCTTTAAAGTTTCTGTGACCCAAGATGCTCATAGCATTAATATCGTCTTTAAATAACTATTAAACACATTTCAAATGATCCAAACCTTCAACAAAATCAGGTTTTTTTGTTTGTTTGTTTCAAGAGTTGTAGTAGTTATTTAAACAAAAAGCCATCCTCATTTTTAAAAAAGATTTTACTTATTTATTTGAGAGTCAGAGAGAAAGAGAGCACAAATGGGGCCAGGGGGACAGGGAGGAGCAGAAGGAGAGGGAGAAGCAGACCCCCCAATGAGCAGGGAACCCAGCACGGAGCTCAATCCCAGGACCTTGGGATCATGACCTGAGCTGAATGCAGATGCTTGATCAACTGAGCCACCCAGGCGCCCCTGCCATCCTCATTTTTTGAGGACAAATGGTTAATGGTTAATGGTCTCACTCCAAGCCTGCTTTTCCTAGAGCAGGGCTTCATTCAACATTTCCACCAAGAAGATGTGATAAAGAAAACGTACAACATGATTCTCAAGACATGGATTTGCTCACCTTTAAAAACTGATACCTACGAATAAAAAAAAAAAAATTCCTCTTTTGCTCTACAAACAAGAGCACTGTTAGTTTTATTCCCCCAGGATCAATACTAATCATGCTATATAACCAACCCAGAGCACTTGGTAACAAGCAGGACATAGTGAATTCAATTCCATTTTTTTGTGAGAGAGCTACAGGTCAATATGTTCTGAAGACAAACGAAAAAAAAATCTAATTTTTAGGCAAGGCTATAATGGGAACATATTTATAATACATCAGTCCCAATATGTAAACAAAGACATTGCATGGGTCTAGTTGATGCTAAAGTATTATACTCCCCACTGTCAAATGTAACGTATCTCTCATTGGTGAGAGTTATCACTCTATCTGGCATATTATTTCAAAACATGTTTTCATGGCCTTCGCGTGTGTGGGGGGGAACACTTGAGGTTTGAAAGGTTAAAGGGCTGCAAGATCTCGGAGTAGAAACAGGAAGGTCATATGTTGTTTGGCAAATGCAGGAAATAGAACAATAAAGAAGCAGTGGAGTTAGAAGGAAATAAAATGCAACTTAGGAAGACAAACCCGCTGGAGAAGAGCAGAGGGTGAATGGTGAATTGATTTTACAGAGAAGCATAGGTCTGCTCCCAAAGCACCCTTACAGTATCAATGGAATCAGTGTTTACTGCTTTCTTTTCCACTTGGAACGGAAGAAGACACATTCATTAAACTATATGAGCTTTTCTGAGAACTTTAGCCACATGATCTCAACCAGCAAAGCAAGAGTGCTATGTGATTTTTTTTTATCAATAAAGCATATAATTTAATACACAATTTGACAAGTGTTCTTATTGGGCTAACACTGAGCATTAGAACTGGAAGATGATTTATAACATCTTCTAGATCTTTTGTATTTTGTCCTTAAGTGGCAATTCTCTGGTTGTTTTCTTTTTTTTAATATTTTATTCATTCGTTCATGAGAGACACAGAGAGACAGAGAAAGAGAGAGAGAGAGAGAGAGGCAGAGACACAGGCAGAGGGAGAAGCAGGCTCCATGCAGGGAGCCTGATCTGGGACTTGATCCCAGGACCCCAGGATCATGCCCTGGGCCAAAGGCAGGTGCTAAACCACTGAGCCACCCAGGGATCCCCATCTGATTGTTTTCAATGTTTACATTTATTGCTCATTTTGTTAGTTAAGGTCAATTAATGATTGATATGAAACTTTATTCCAGATGCCTTTTTTCAATATTTTTGAAAATACATAAATTTTCTGATATTTCCTAAATTAATTCCACTTTTGGTTGTTTATTGTCTTTAAAAAGCTAACATTAGCTTTGCTGATTATTGATCCTGAAATTTTTTTGAATTTAAATTCAATCAGCCAACATATAGTGTAACACCCAGTGCTCATCCCCTCAAGTGCCCTCCTCAGTACTCGTCACCCAGTTACCCACAAATGTTATGTGACTTGATGCAGAATTAGTTTCCATTCTGTTTGATGTTCAGTGGGTACATTTAACATTTTTTAACTTTCCTCCTAAAATACAAATGGTTCTTAAACTTATAATATTGACCTAATGAGTTTTTCTCCTTCCAGACTGTGAATAAAAACTAGGAATAAAATTATCTCTTGGCCCCAGTGTCCTCAGAGCAAGCAATATTTCACAAATTACTTCTGTTTTTCCTTGAAACTTTAATGGTCATCACTTCTAATCTCCTCTGGTATCATCACTTGGTCATTTAAAAGTTCTTACCTTTTCTTTGATTCCCTAGGTTTAACTGCTTTCAACTCTCTCCTGTTTAACTATCTCCTGTATGAGACTCTCCAAAATCATTAAAACTGACTTTTGGTCTATTTTGCATTCAAGGACCCTAGTGGATGGTTGGGGGAAAAATCCTATACATCTGACTATTCCCTGATGTGTTTCAGACACTGATTCTGGATTTTCTTTAGGAGGTAATCATTTGCTGGGTATATCAGTGTAGGGGGACATGGGAGGGGGTCAGTCTGACTCAGAGGACTGATCAGTTGAAGCAATCATGCAATGGGTTTTCAGAAGCATTCAGAACAGATCGAAACAGTCATTTCCTGCCTAAAGCTGCTAAAGCACCATCCACACCACTGTTAATGTTCACCCTATGGTGAGCCCCTGCGACTTGTCTAGAAATAGCAGTATCATAGAATTTAGAACCAGAGTGAATATAAAGACAGGAAATAAGCAGAAACTTCCCTTGGATTTAAAACAAAACAAAACCCAGAAGAGAAATTGCTTTTAAAGAGAAATATATTGCTTAGTCTTTTTTTTTAAAGGTTAGTGTTATATGTGAATATAATGAAAAATATGCCGATATGATTTGCTTTGGAAAATCATGTCATAGTGTTTTATATGCATTAAGAACTTTTTTCTCTCTATTCTGGAGCTTTAAAGAAAGAGATTATTTTTAATATATATTGCATAAAAACAAATAACAGTCACAGTACAATTCGCCAGATCAATTTTCTGAAACTTTACCTTACTTTGTTTTTCCGAACAACCTGCAAAATTAAGGTTATCAGATCCATTCAATCTGAGTGATGATTTAGCTTAAACTCACATCCAAATACTTGTCCCACATGTGTACCCTATCACATCAAATGGAAAGTAAAGATAAATTATGTTCATTCTCCATTCACAAGAAAGTAGATGTACTCATTTTATGAAGATTGCCAACAATAAGGAATGAAATAAAAAGCTTTCCGATTTATTCTTATTTACCCAGAAAATAAACATAATCAGAGCACTTGTTCCACAAGCAAGCTAGCCAGCTGATATTATATTACACTACCTGGGATTTCAGTAGCTGCTACTGGATACCAGAACTACTGGAGACAGGAACTGCACTTCCTAAAGCAACACAAAACTTGAAGATCAAGACTTGCGTTCAAGAAGCAGGAGAACAAATATAAACTAGTGCATCTTCAAATTCTTCAGTACTGCGTCTTCATTGGACAGGAAAGCTCTTTTTCTGTCTTGTAAACCTATACAAAGCTCGCAAATATAAACTGAAACTTGCCTTGCAGAGATTACCAATGACCAATAATCATGCCTTAACAAATTGAATGATGCCTCCTCATATATTTCTCTGTCTTGCCAAAGACACTGCTGATTATATTCTGTTTAAAATTGGATTTTATATCAATAGACTAATTTAAAACTTCCTGGGTGGTTCGTCCTCTCTCAGGCTCAGTTCACCCATAAAGGGCCAGATTTCTTGTCAGTTCAAGACCTTATTCACATCCCACTCACATTCCAAACTTTTGGTTTACCAAAATGTGTTTTTTTTTTTTTTTTTTTTTACCAAAATGTTTTTGGTTTATTCTTGACTTTCATTCTCCAACTCTAGCTCATCCTATATAATAATGCTAAATATATTCCAGACTCCCACATAGCTTCTCTGCATAGAATCATATCTGAAGGGGAGGAAAAAAACTGATTGGGTGACAGGTACAGGGAGGGTTAATCAGATTAGAAACAGCTCACCAACATTCTCATAAGAACCCTTAGACTTAGAAACTCCCGTGACAACCCTCTTGCTCCTCTCTTTCTGGAGCCTCATACTGTTGCCCAATAAACTTCACTATCACTCAATAAACTTTGCTTTGCTGCCCACCTCTCTTCATTGGGTCTACTTCATTCTTCAAACGGGTGTGACCAAGAACCCAGGCATGGAAGAAAAAGAAATCCTGCAACACTGCCGTAACAAATTACCATAACTTCACACCCTTAAATGATATATATTTATTGCCTCATAATTCTATAGATCAGATGTCCAGGCTGAACTTGGGTTTCACAAGGCTGGAATCAAGGTGTCAGCCAAACTTATCAGGTGGTTGATAGAACCCAGTTCCTTAAGGATATAGAATTGAATTCACCATTTTCTTGCTGCCTGCTGACCAAAATTGGTTCTTCACAGGAAGAGGCACTAGGATCCTTGGTGTGGGGCCCACTCCATCTTCAAAGCCAGCAAAGACAGATCCTGCTAATGGAACAAGAGGGAAAACCTAAGCATACTAAATTCTTCTCATGCCTTGAATCTCTCTACCTATCCCTTCAGCCTCAACCATCTAATCGCTTTAGTTTTTAACTGATTGTGTGATTACGTTGTGCCCACCCTGATAATCCAGGATAATCTCCTTGTTTTAATCTCCCTATCTCCACCTGATTAGTAACATCTGCAATTACATCTGCAAAACTATTTCCCATGTAACCCTACATAGCCATGGGTATGTCACAGAAAGCCAAGGTCATGGGAACCAAAGATCTGCCTACCACACCTTCCATTACCAGAATACCTCACAGAAGAGGATCAAGTCAGTGAAGAGAATTATACTCTTTTCTTTTTGTGTCTCCACTTCTGTTTCTCTTCGCCTATTCTTTCAAGTCAGTATCAGGGTATGCCCCGGGGCCAGGACCGTTTAGATATGAGGAAAGAAAGATATAAATTGGCAGTGACATGTTTATCCTTAAACAGTGAGGAGACAAAGAAGGGAATCTTTCTGTAAATATTCACATACTATTTGTCTTTCTTATCACATTAATTATGTTGGCATACCTTTTTTAAAAATATTTTTTCTTCCTTTCCAACTTTACTATTTTTTAATCATAAAGCTCTGCCTGTGAATTAAAATTGAATCCAACTCTATCCTCCCCAGATAGTCAAATGACCTTGTTTCCATCGAGAGTGCCAAGTCTATTTCTGTTCTAGTTTTAAACACTGAAATCAGACAGGATAGTCCCAGGATAGTAGCATAGGGCAGATGGGATACGGAATGGAATCAAAACCTGGACAGAAACTCATCACCAGGGTGAGGTAGAAGTAAAGGATGGCTCCTGTCATTCTATATAGAACATGGCAATAAATCAATAAATGTTTAATAAACAAAAGTGAGGAAAATATGATTATAAAGTTTAGCTTGAAGTTTCAACAACTAAGAAAAAGCATTGTGCCTAAAGGACAGCAAGTATTTGAGAGGCCCTATTTGATGCTGATATTTCAGAGGTCTGACTCAAATCACAGAGGATTGAGTCAGAGAGAGCTGAGTCTGAGTCTCCAGGCTCACTCTGCCTAATTATTTACTTCCTGTGTATCTGTATTCACTTGCACAATGGGAATAACGCTGCATTAGCCAAATGTGTATTTGCAATAATGCAATTTAAGAAACAATCAAAAAAATCTCAGTGGCTTACAACAATAAGCATACATTCCTCAGCCATAAGTCTGCGGGTAACCTGAGTCAGTTCCTTTCCAACTGTGGGTTACATCTGGGACAGCTCTGTGGCTCTCATTCTGGGATGCAGGCTTGAAGGTATCAGTTACTCCGGGCATTTTCTTAGAGTAGAGGACAGAAGTTTCTCAAGAAGCCAACAGAAATGCAGGATGTCTAAGGTCAGAGAAAAGTCACAATGCAAACCCAACATTAATGGAGCCCTGGTGAATTTTGTTGAGAAGTCTTTTCATCATCTCCTTCTACAGAAGTTAAGAGAAAAGGAGACTAGTTGCTGAACTATAATATAGTCACCATAAACACTGACCTTGGCAGTTTGTCATTTGTAAGGCAAGGTGGCAGTAGACTTTTGTTCAGTCAAGTAGGTGGAACATAGTGGAGAACATGAGTGAGAAGCAGGTGGAGGTTGTTGTCCTCTGACAGATGTATCCTTGGATAGAATAAGAGAGGTGTGGGTGTAGGACAAGGTCTCCAGGCCTAAGGGGAGGATAGGATACCAGGATAGGACAGTGTGACCAATGGGTTAAGTAGGGGAAATGTTCCACAAATAAGAGAAAATGGAAAAGAGTCAAGGGAATTGGTTGGAACTTTCTCCTTTGAGAGACTGAGGGTTGGAGACACATGCCAAAGTTTAGAATCAAAAGCAAGGCTGATTTATATGCTCCTGCAGCACCAGAGATATGAGTCTGATTCTCAATGATGAAAACTTGGAAAGTAGGTTCTGAAGAAGCAGCTGAATGTAACTTTGCCCATTAGAAGGACGCCTGGGTGGCTCAGTGGTTGAGCATCTGCCTTTGGCTCAGGGTGTGATCCCGAGTTCCAGGATTGAGTCCCACATCGGGCTCCCCAAGGGGAGTCTACTTCTCCCTCTGCCTGTGTCTCTGCCTCTCTCTCTCTCTGTGTCTCTCATGAATAATAATAATAATAAAATCTTAAAAAAAAACTTTGTCCATTAGAGAGAAAAGAAGCTGAACTTGTAGATAAGTGTGTCATATGCACATTTAACTTAGGTAAATTAGGATATGCATGGTTACTAAGGAAAGGGGAAGGAAGAAAAAGGAAGCAAGTACAGGATGAGCAGTTGCTTCTAGCCATTTCCTTTATGGGTGTAAGATTCTGAGTGAGTAGAAGGTGCAGGTCAAGAATCTGCTGTTCCCTTGGACTGTCGGAGACCAGGTGGTTCTCCTAGAGTATTTGCCACACTATCTGGGATTCTAGTGTTGTAAAGTGCAGAGGTTTCATAAAATATGACTCTTAAATGTGAGCTAGTATTGTCTAGTGCTCAAATCAAGAAGCAGCAAGGTTTTCTAACGCTGCGGTAGAATTCTGTTTGTAGAAGAGACTGAGAATTTGTGCAATATGGCATGTTTCCAAGAGCTTTTCAAGGATAGTAATGGGCTGACGGTAGAGAGTGAACCTCATATAAAATCAAGTTACACAGTTCCTTTGCCAGTCAAGAAATAATTATCTTGAGTTACTGCCACTGGAGCTCAGTTCATGATCAACTGCTTCTCCACATCCAGAAAAAATAGAAATCTTGTTGGCTTTACCTTCAAAATATGTCAAGCTCATCTCCAACTTAGGATGTCTAAGTTCTCATTCTCTTGCCTAGACTACTGCAGTGAACTCTTAACTAGTCTCCCCGGAATCTTTTTAACCCATCCACCAGAGTTTTAAATTTCTTGTAATGGCTTAAAGCCTCCAGAAATCTATCCCTTAGCCTTCTCTAGGGTCCCATCTCTTACACTTTCACTTCTCCAGCCTCACTCACTCGGCTCCAGACACTAGTCTTCAGTTGTTCTTTGCACACACCAGAAATGCTCCTGTCTTAGGGTCTTTGGCACTCTTCCTGGAGGTTTGTCAACATTTTAGTAGTTTCAAAGAATTATATTTAATTCTAATAATTCTATTCTTATATATTAAAATATTCACTTTTTTAATCTTACTTTAGTTGATGCTATACAATTATTATTTTTCTAACTTCTTATATTGGATGCTTACTTTCTTTTCAACTTTTCCTTTCTTATTTATGGATTCCAGCTTATAAATTCTTCACAAGAACTATTTTTTGCATTCCCTAATTTTGCTAGAAAGTATTTTTATTATCATCCAATTCTACATCTAATTTCTATTGAGCTTTTTTTCCTTTAGTCCATCACGTATTTAGAAGCACTTTTTAAATGTAAAACATATGATTTAAAAAAATATTCTTTTGGTATTGATTTCTAACAATGTCATTGTGCTTAGAAAATGTGGTTTGCATTTTACTGAGTCTTGGACATTTTTTTTAATTTGCTTTATGCTTAGAATGTGATCAAATTTTATAAATATTCCAAAGTGCTTGAAAAAGTTTTTGGGCTGCAATGTTCTTTAGATGTCCTATTTGACTAAGCTTGTTAATTGCGTTGTTCGAATCCATATTCTCATTGATTTTTTTTGTCTGCTTGATCTATCAATAAGTAAAAGAGGTGTGTTAAAATCAATTTTTTTCAGTTCTCCTTTTAATTCCTTCAATTTTACTTGATAGGTTTTAAAGCTATATTATTAGGTGCTAGAACATCAGGATTGGAATATCATCCTGATAAATTGAATCTTTATCAAATCAGAGTAGATCTCTTTATTTCAATTAGTGCTGTTCTGCACCTAAAGTCTTTTTGGTCTGATATTAATGCAGAAGCACTGGATTTCTTTTAGTTCTTATTTACTAATCATATATATTGCCCATATATGTTTGCCTATTATTAATGCTTGTTGGTTTGTCTCAAAATTCCTATGGCTTTAAAATTATTTGTGCCTCTTTTAAGGAACATATAAATAATTCTGAAAAAAAAAATCCTATCCTTTTAGTTGGACTCTTCTAAGTGAAATTTTTTTTTTCATTTATTTTATTCTGTTAGAGCATAAGCTCCATGGAATCTAAAATTTTTGTTGTTTTACTTATTGGAAGCTCTGCAATGGCTCAAATGGTATTTTGCAGAATAATGGTTTAATATAGATTTGTTGAATGAATGAGTGAACAAATGGTTATGGTCCATTTGGATTTATTTCTACCTTGCCTCATTTTTATAGAAAGGCAATGTTTTGGTGGTTAAGAGTATGCTCTGGAATCAGACTACAAGGGTTCAAATTCCATCTTTGGTATGTAGCAGTTCTATGACGTTGAGGGATTAACTTTTTCTCTATGTGCCTCAGTTACTTCGTGTGATGATGGAGATGGCAACAACACCCTCCTCCTATGATTGTTGTTTAAAATCAAGAATATGTTTCTTGCTTACTTTTGTGAGCCACATATTAGACATAATTTCTATTGATTTATATCATCAGCAGTTAGTTATACATGTACTTATTTTTATTAATGTCTAAGACAACTATTTCTTTCTTTCTTCTCTCTCTCTCTTTCTCCCCCCAAATTCTTTGAAGATCTCAATTTTTTGGTGCTTTGAATTTTTACTTTTATTGGATGTGTCTAATTCTAAATTTTTTTTTAAATTTTTCATACTTGGGCAACCCCGGTGGCCCAGCGGTTTAGTGCTGTGTTCAGCCCAAGGTGTGATCCTGGAGACCCAGGATCTAGTCCCACATCAGGCTCTCTGCCTGGAGCCTGCTTCTCCCTCTGCCTCTGTCTGTGCCTCTCTCTCTCTCTCCCTGTCATGAATAAATAAATAAATAAATAAATAAATCTTTAAAAAATTAAAAAAAAATAAATTTTTCATACTTAGCTTTCATTGCATTTCCTGAAAGTAAAGAGAGATTCAAGTATTTCTTCTGCTTTGGAAAATTCTAAGTTGTTCTCCCTTAAAATATTGTCCTTCCTCCTCTTTCTACTCTTCTTCTAGGACTCTAATTAAATGTGTGTTTTACTTTCACTCAATCTTATTGATTGAGTGAAAGCCATTTTTATTATGTTCCTTCTTTTTGTCTGTGCAACTCTCTTAGATCTTTCTCCAAGTTTACTAATACCCTAAATGCTCTATCTAGTTATGCTCAACATGTTCATTCATTTAATTTCTTGTTTTTTTTATTTCTAAGAATTCTGTTTTATTGTAAACTCTGTTAATTGTTTTGTTTTATATCTCTTAGCACTTTTCACATTCTCTTTTACTTATGCAATAAAAAAGGCAAGTACTTTATACTAGAAATAGTTCCCCTAGATATTTCATTTACTTATTTCCAGAAAGAGACATTGTATTCAGTGTGTCCTTTATGGTGCCTGCCCTTCACTCTGTTGCCCTTCACATTGCTTGTGACAGCAATGACCTCATCATCATCTGGCCTATGGATCTGCCAGCATCTGCCTCCTTCTGGGTCCATGACTTTAGCCTTTGCATCCAAGACTCTGCTTCAGAGTCATTTCTCTTTTTCCTTGAAGAATAACAGCTGAATACTTGCATCAGCCTGCTTCCTGCCTGTAGAATTCTGAAAGTCTGACAGCCTATTTTAATTTCATCCAGACTTTGTCCCTTTCAGTCCAAGCTAGTAGTGTTTCTGCTGGTGTAACATTCTCAAAAACTCTGTGAGTCTCCCATGTATGTCATAAAAATCCACACTGTTAGACAAAGATTCCACAGATCTCTCCTGGATAACCCCATCTCTATTCCTGGCTTCTGCTGAGATGGATAATGGGATCCATTAATCACATATCATCTCTTCAGGAAAATCTTATTCAGCAACAACTTGGTTCTCTCTCTAGTTTATACTTTTCCAACAGTATGTTTCCTAATTTTACATTACTAGCAATCTGGGTAGATTGAGAATCTCCTAAGTCATTGAATACTGGTTCTTTTTTGGTCAACAATCCTTTATTCGATTTTTCTTTCCTCTCTCATTTTACACTAAGCACAAGGAGAAACCAGGCTGTACCTTCAACACTTTGCTTGAAAAGGTCCTCAGCTAAATATCCAAGTTTATTATTTACAAACTCAGCTTTCTACCCAACAGAATACAATTCAGCCAAGTTTTCTACCAATACACAACAAGGGTTGTCTTTCCTCCAGTTTCTGATTCATGTTTCTCATTCCTTTCTGAGACCTCACCAGAGGCACCTTGAATGTTCAAATTTCTGCCAACAGTCATTTCAAGACAATCTGGACGTTTTCAATCGCATGTTCCAAATTCTTCAAGCATCTACCTATTACTCAATTCCAGGCCATTGTAACATTTTTAGGTATTATTATAACAGCATCCCACTTTCATCAATAAAATCTGTATTAATTTCATAGGGATACATAATAAATATCCACAATGTGATGATTGAAAACAATAGAAATTTTTTCTCCTATAGTCTGGAGCTAGAAGATTGAAATCATTGTATCAATGGGAAAGCTCTAGAGGGAAAATCATCTTTGCTTCTTCCAACTTGTTTGGCTTATGGTAGTGCCAGTCTATCTCTGTCTTCATTGACCTTCTATCAGCTCTCCATGATCTCCTAAAAATATAGAGACATTTCTCATTGAATTTAGGGCCTACCCTACTCCAGGATGATCTTATCTTGAAATCCTTACCTTAATTATATCTACAAAGGTCCTTTTTCCAAATATGGCTACATTGTGAAGTCCTAGATAGACATGTCTTTACACCATTCAACCCATTGCAGATATTTTTTTAAGTTACTTTTATAAAAACACATTTCAGTGAGATATAAGCTCACTATTGTTGTAAATATCAAAGTCAAACCTATCTACATTTACTTCTTCTTTTTCTCTAGAACATTATGATAGAAAGACCAAGAATTAAAATTTAATAACAACCAATATATGAAAATTTAGGTCTGAAAATTGAAGTTAACTAGAATAAAACTTGAGGCGCTTTATGATTTCTATTTCCTTTCCAATATTGCAATAACATTTTTAATTACATCCCTAGGGGCACAGGTAGAAAAATATCCTAACAATATGACAAAGCACAGTAAACAGAAATGATTAAGTTCTAACAATGCAACTGCTTGAGGACACTGAAAACAACAAACCCCATGTCACCTATTTACACTGAGATACAGCATTCTTGAAAATAACTTAAAAAAAAAAAAAAAAGCTGCTACCGCTTCAAGGTATTGAAAAGGATTTCACAACTAACTCAGCTCAAAAGGATTATCTTACCCTTGAGATAATGAAAGGTTAAATAAAAGTCCCTTTTATGCCCATTTCAGTGCTTATAATGGGAATGACTGTCATAATGACCTTCAGTGATGAACCCTTGAAGCTTTATCTGGAATGTGCATATTAAGATCTTGCATTGTTGGTAGACATGGAATCCAAATGGGAATCACCTTGAACTAGAGAAACTTATATCAACTCTCATGCCAATGATAATTTACCTTACAAATAAGAAAATTCTTGCTAATTTAATAACTTTATAGTAAGAGCAGTGATTTTTCTATCCTGGAAGACAGAAGGATTACCATGGGGCACAAGGAAACTTTGGGAAGTAATATATATATCTATTATCTTAGTAATGGTAGTGGATTCACTACTATACACATGCACTCAAACTTATCAAATTGCACACATTAACTATGCACGATTTATCATATATCAATTGTAATCCAGTAAAATAAAAAATAATTTATATTAATTAAAATTATCAAAATACAGTAAAGTAAGAGATTAATTCCCCAGTCACATTAGTCATTTTCAAGTGTTCAAATGTATGACTAGGATCTAGTATATTAGACAAAACAGAGAGAACATTATCATCATTACAGAAAGTATTTCTGGAACATGGGTTTAAACAGGACAAGAGCCCCTATATAATGTATCAGCTTAACAGGGGACTATCAGCCAAAAACTATGAAGATGGCATAAAGAGGTGAGTGAGGATGAGAAATGTCAGAAGACTGAGTTAGAAGAGAAGTCTAATGGGAGGGAGGTGAAGAAAAGAGAAGATGACATTATAAAGATAATATTGAATGTTCTTGTCCATAGATATGTTATATCCTTCCACTTAATTAGATGCCCTCTAATTTTTGTTGATAATGGTTATAGTTTTTAATCTAGCAGTCTTGCACATATTTTGTTAGATTTATTACAGGTACTTTTTGCTTTTTGACACTATTTAAGCTATATCATTTCATTGAAGTTGTAGTTTCTATTTTAATATGGAAATAAAATTAATTTGCATCTTAATTATGTATCCACAATCTTGCTAAATTTGTTTATTTATTTATTTGCTAAATTTGTTTATTAATTAAAATAGTTTTCTGCTATTCTTTTGGTTTTTCTCTAGCTTTCTTAGGCAGTTTTTGTGTGATATATGTTTTCCATCCTTTCCATTTAAACTACTTTATCATTAGGGGCATCTGAGGGGCTCAGTCGGTTAAGGGTGGCTCAATTGTTTAAGTGTCTTTGCCTTTGGCTCAGGTCAAGATCCCAGAGTTCTGGGATTGGGCCCCACGATGGGCTTTCTGCTCAGTGAGGAGTCGGCTTCTCCCTTCCCCTTACCCTTGCTCATGCTCTGTCTCTATCTCGATCTCAAATAAATAAAATCTTTTAAAAAGCTACTTTATTATTAAAGTGGATTTCTTACAAGTTACATCTCTTTATTTGATTTAATGATGATTATTTAGTTGGACAATCCTTTTCACATTCTAGTTCATAGTTCTTATATTCACAGGAATGCTGCTGAAATGAGGTGTAGTAGAGAGAAGAAATTATTCTAATAGTGCTTTTGGAACCAGTTTCCTGAGAAATTTTTGTAAGAGAAGACTGATACATGTGTTCTTTAAAATTCATAATTGTAAGAAATGTGATTTTTTGGTATTTTATTATAAAATATTAAGAATATTTTTTAAAAGCCCTGTAGGAGATAGTCTTTGATACCAAGAATATCTCTATCTTGGCACCAAATAAGAAGAGTTTCTCTAGAGGTTAAAACTTTGAACTCGGGCTGCCTGGGTGGCTCAGCAGTTTAGTGCCACCTTCAGCCCAGGGCCTGATCCTAGAGACCCAGGATCGAGTCACACGTCAGGCTCCCTGCATGGAGCCTGCTTCTCCCTCTGCCTGTGTCTCTGCCTCTCTCTCTCTCTCTCTCTTTCTGTGTGTGTCTCTCATGAATAAATAAATAAAGTCTTAAAAAAACTAAATACAAAAAAACTTTTAACTCCTAATGAGTGATGGCACATCAGTTAGTAACATATTTTGGGTTTGTTGTGATTGTACCTAAAATCATACCTACATTTTAAGTTATCACAAGAAAAAAAATCTGTAGCTATGTGTGGTGACAGGTGTTAACTAGACTTATTGTGGTAATCGTTTTGCAATAAAATTGAATTATGTCATTTATCTGAAACAAATATAATGGTGTGCCAATTATACCTCAGGAAGAAACAAAAGCAAAAGTCACACATGTGACCATGTAATGAAGTCAGATATCCACATCAACACAGGGATTCAGCTTCAGGTATATTTCAGAGTAGTGTCTATAGTCATATTTACACTCAATGGTCAAACACTTCTGAAAGAGAAATCACAAGAGAATTACAGTGTAAATGAAAGCAAATGTATCACAATGGCCCAAACAATTTACTTGTTCCTACTTTTGATAGCTAATTGGTAATGAAGAGAAGAACAATATGGCTTTTTTTTTTTTTTTTTTTTTTTAAAGGACAGGGTTTGTTTGTTTTACTGGATTGGTATATCTATCTTAGAAGAAACTCTCACATTTCAAATCTTTAATGAATTCTATATCTGAGATTTGCTGCCTGTCTTCATAATCATTTTATACAAAATTTTCTAAAACTTTCAGCAACTTGTCTGAAAAAAAGCTTTAAAAGTAGGTTAGGACAATGTTGAAAGCTCAAATAGCAGAGTTTTTCGTAAGAATTTAAGTGATTAGAACTCTATGGGAAATTGATTTAGAAATCATGTAGAATGAATAAAAATGAGTTGAGACCAATGATGGGGAACCAGCTGAGAATTTATTGCAAATATTGAGGTATATTCAGGTGAGATGTAATGACATATGAACTATAATGATAGGTATGCAAATGAGACAGAAGAGAGTGAGAGAAGTGGGGGGAGGTTATAGAAATAAATGTCTGTGATTTACAAGATTTGGCAAAGAATTGAGGTAAAATCCTGGGAGCTTGGGAATATGATGTGCAATTAATGATAATTGGGAAATCAGAAGAAAGATACTATCTGGGGAAGCAAGTAATTATTTTCTTCCCCACATATATTAAGTACAGCTTTCTAGTATGTCATCCAAGGACTCAACTGCAGCTGGAACTGTGGAACAGGAAAAGAGACAGGGCCATGATTTGGGGGATTAGTTTTGAAGTCATGAAAGCCCATAGATACAGGTATAATACAGAGAAGAAGAGAATGGAAACAAATGTAAATGCTTGAAGCTTCCATCACTGTGGGTGCTAGAGATGAAAAAGAACCTGTAAAGGAGGCAACTAAATAAACTTACATGAAAAAAAGTAAAATCCTGTGTCTCAGAATTCCTGAAATAATTTTAAGTAGTGGATCAGCCCTTATTCTCCAGTATGATTTCAGCAGAGTGAAGAGCTTGCAAACAGACTTCAAAGATCACTAAAAAAGTGTGTAGAAGGGAGGTTGGAAACATAGATCTCTTTGTCAAATAATTTTGGCTGGAATCTGAGAAAGTATCAAGTCAAATCAAAGTGTTTTGTTTAGCTAAAATGGAACTGAGTGTATTTGTAAGCACAAAAGATACAGAATCTTTCAACAAATTGTGATGGAAAAATTGGACATCTACATGCAAAACTAAACAAAACAAAAACAAAGTACCTACATACACTTTTCACAAATTTAACTCATACTGTCACAAGTAGAATGAAAAAATTCTTAGAAAATAATATGAGAGAAAAACTAAATGACCTTGAATTTCATGATTAATTTTTAGATACAACCCTAAAGGCACAATTTATAAAATAAATGGATACAGGGAACTTCATTAAGATTAAAAACTTCTGCTCTGCAAAAAAAGAAAAAAAACACTGTCAAGTGAATGAGAAGAGAAATTACCAACTAGAAGAAAATATCAGCAGAAGACTTAGCTGATAGAGGATTATTATCCAAAATACACAAAGAACTTTTAAAAGTCAAGAAGAAAATGAAAAACTTGGTTAAAAAATGGGAAAAAGACCTGAACACACAAGTTGTCAATGAAAGTATACAGAAGGCAAATATACATATAGAAAGGTGCTCAACATCTTACGTCATTAGGGAATTGCAAATGAAGACAATGAGATATCACTACATATTAAAATGGTCAAATCCAGAACACTGACAACACCAGATGATGGCAAGGATGTCAAGCAGAAAAAAATTCATTCACTGCTGACATGAATGCAAAATGGCCACTTTGGAAAACAGTGTGGCAATTTCCTACAAAGTTAAACACACCCTCACTATATAATCCAGCAGTTGTGCTTCTTGGTGTTTACCAAGAAGCCAAAAACTTATGTACACACAAAAAATGTCATGAGCAGTGTTTATAGCAGCTTTATTCATATCTGCCAAAACTTGAAAGCAACCAAGATATTTTTCAGTAGGTGAATGGATAAACTGTGGTACATCTAGACAACAGCACACTATTCAGCACTAAAAATAAGTGATCTATCAAGTCATGAAAAGCCATGGCAGAGACTTAAATACACATAACTAAGTGAAAAAACTCAATCTGAAAGACTACATGCCATATGATTCCAGCTGTTTTGGAAAAAGACAAAACTTTGGAGACAGTGTAAATTCACAACCTCAGAAGCTTCCTGAGTATCATCTGAAACCTGGCCCCATACATGAAGGGCAGAGAGATACTGAAGAAAAAGTCAGACCACTCCATATTGGTAGATGGCAGGATTAATAAGCAAGGAAATTTCCAAAAGAGGTTTGCCCTGGGCCACTGCAAAAAGTAGATCTCTGTACCTGCCCTACAAATCTTAAAAGTTTATACAGAGGTCTTAAGTGAGTTCAGTCATATATACTGTCCAGATGTTTCCAACACCACGTTGCTATTTCACAGCTTCTGTGAGAGAGGAAGGCAAATGGAATGCACATTCCAAGGACAGGGCTGGGGAGTGAGGAGCATCTGATTACTGGGGTTCAGCTCACAGGTCAACTGGCAGTCACAAACTCATGATGATCTCCTCTAACAGGAAATAAAAAGATCATTGGTTGATAGCAGATGAGGGAGGAAAGAGAGATGAATAGGCAGAGAACAGAGGATGAACTACACTATATGATTATATAACAATGACACCATATCATATATATATTTGTCAAAACTCATAGGACAAACAATACCGAAAGTGAATGCTAATGTAAACTATGGACTTTAGATGATAATTATATGTCAATATAAGTTCATGGATTGTAAAAAATGTAGTGTTCAGCTGTGTGATGTTGATGGTGAGGGAGGATTTTTGGTGGGGGGTGGGGATGACAGGTCTAAGTCTGTGCTTTCTGCTCAATTTTGCTATGAATGTAAAACAGTTCTGAAAATAAAGTCTATTTTTTAAAAAAGGAAAAGAAGACAGAGACATGACAGTAGAAAAATAAAAGGAAGAAAGTGAATAATTGATGAAGTGACCTAAAGTATATGTGTGAAAACAACTAGAATCAAATCTGGCACAAGGTAGATGACAAAAGATAACACTAAAAATCTAGTGGTATCCATTACTGAGCAATGCTATAAATAAAATATTCAGCTATTTTTAAAGGAACTTATAAAAAATGTATGACATACAGTTCCTCCTAAATTTAGGCAAAAGTATCTGAAAAGCACTGTAATTATACTTGTGTTAAGGAATCATTTTAGAATACATATATATCTTGCCTTAAACAGCAAAAGATTATCAAATCAACTATATGCCTAATATATACCATAACATTGTCAAATAAAAGCAATTTTTAGACATTCAGCCCCAGAAGTAACTCCTAACCTCACCCCAATCCATTTCCTGGTATGACTTAATGTGTGAAGCAAAGGAAAACTAATCAAGCAAAGTTTGAATCCATCTAGGTAAGGGCATTGTACTTCACCTTCACAAAATCCTTTTTTAGAATAGAAAAAAATTAGAGTCACCTGATTTTCCATGTGTATCAATTACACTGAAACACTATCTTATTAAAAATATATATAGAGAGAGGCACCTTGGTGGCACAATTAATTAAATATCCAACTCTTGATTTTGGCTCAGGTCATGATCTCAGGGTGGTGAGATCGAGCCCCACATCAAATTCTGTGTTTAGTGGGGAGTCTGCTGGAGATTCTCTCTCTCCCTCTCTTTCTGCTCCTTCCCCTACTTGCATACTCTCTCTCTCTAAAATAAATAAATCTTTTTAAAAAATATATAAATACATACATATTTTTAATATATACATATTTTATATATATATATTTTATATATATATATATATATATTTCAAAGATTGAACATGTAAAGGAAAAAGCATGGGAGGCAGATAGACCACTATCATAGAAGATAACAATAGTATTGAATAATCCTTTGTTGGGGAGTCTTAAAGATCCTTATCATAGGATTTAGCCATTTGGGATTAAAAATCAGAATTGTTACAGGGCGTATGTAATATGCACTGGGATCAAAAGCATCAAGTTTGAAATCAATGAGTTAATCAAATCTTCCCAGGGTCATCCTCCAGTTACTTAGAAATCATTCAACTGGGATTCAATATTCGCTGTACTGTAATTTCAATTATGTTCAAAATGTGAATAACTGTGGCTAAAATCATAACTGCTTAGATTTATCTGCACAAAATGTATAATATGCAAAATGCTTTTACATGTTTCTTTATATTCTTTACAAAAGATAATTGTCTTCTATCCAGTCCATTTTCCTGTCCTCCTGCTCTCTCTTATTTTAATACCTGTTCTCTATCTCTCTATCTCTGTCCTCCTTCCCTCACATGCATATACACACACAACAGTTATACAGACATATATTACACACCCTCAGGAACAATTATTTTCATTGTTATGGTTCTAAACTGGCTTCCTTACATGGATTTTTCTCTTTGGTTGTTTTGGTAATAATTGCATTATTTATCATTGTGAATATTCGTTTAGACAGGGCAAACAGGAGATCCTAGTCTGCTTTCTGGAGGACTTTATTTAAAAAAATAGAAACAAATATGTGTGTGTGTGTGTGTGTGTGTTTACTCAGTTGTCTATAAATAATTCAAGTAGACTTTATTAGGTGCATATAGTGATCCTATCACTATACTTTTTCCCATTTGAGCAAAAAAGAGGAGAGTGATGGATTTTAACCCCCCAAATTCTATAACCTAGGTCTACAAAAGCATAAATATTGTTATACTGAACCTAAGTACTCCTTTTCTCAATGATATTGTGCTTCTGACAGGTCACCAACTACTTGATAAGTGGAAACTAAAGATATGTATATGAAATACCTTTATAAAGCTACAGAACAATATATGCATAAACATTTTAAAATATAACTCTCTTTAAATTTTGATAAAAGACTAATCATAATAGTGATTTAATGGGAAGTTTCATAATTTTTTTTTTGGAAATGAATAGAACCTATTGGTTACTAATGAATGAGGTTAATGTATATAAAATAGGCATCAATTAAAAAGAGAAAGCAGCAGCAGAAGCAAAATAATAATAATTAATTGAATGTATTAGGTCCTACAAAAGCACAATGTATGTATCATATAATTAGAAAAAGGGCTATACATTGTTTTAGCTTTATTAATTTTGCTTTCTTTTTTGTGATTTATTAGTAAATCATATTTCATGTGAGCAACTGAGGCTGCCAAGAAAGATAATTAGAGAGATGATTGATACATGGCTAACTAGACAGATGACTGATAGATAGAAGATAAATAAATGGATAATAGTAAAATGTAAATGGTTTCAAGAGAAAAATTATAAAACATGATAGGAAATGTTTCAAACTTTAAATACATATTGGATAGGTTTATTACATTAGGCAGTTCTTGACTTAAATTTATATGATATGATTTCAGCTTGCAGCTATGATGCAATGACAGGGAATCTATCTTCAGCCTGGAAAGACTAAAAAACTAGAAACTGGATAAAGTATATGAAACAAAGGCTTTCAGACATTGTGCAACAGGCAGCAAAGGCCAATGGCACCAGAGAAAAATGAAGAGTCACCAATTTACTGCATTCAGAGAATCTCCAGAACACAGAGCATGAGGGGGAATCAAATCAAATCAATCTTAGCAGTTATTGTTCAGAATTTGGAGATGTTGGGATGCCTAGGTTGCTCAGGGGTTGAGCACCTTCCTTTGGCTCAGGTCATGATCCCAGAGTCCTGGATTGAGTCTTGCATTGGGCTTCCTGCAGGGAGCATGCTTCTCCCTCTGCCTCTCTCTGTGTCTCTCATGAATAAATAAATAAATAAATAAATAAATAAATAAATAAATAAATAAAAGCTTTAAAAAAAAGAATTTGGAGAAGTCAAGAGAGCTTTTATAATTCACTAGACCAAGCACTGGAGTGGAGAGTTTTCTAAGTAAAATGCTTTATTTTTCAGAGTTCTCCTAAAAATATCAGTTAAATACTCATCATGTCATGCATGACAATATCCAAAACCAAGGAAAAATTTTAAAAGGAGTACATAGAACAGTCCCTAACCATCACACATGATAAGGAATAGTTTATGCTCTCAGTGGTTAGCGAGGAGAGGTCTCATAATAAATCTTTCAGTTGATTGTTCAGAAGAGTATTGCATAACATTATATAATATGTACATATGCATTTTATTTATACTTATAAGTATATATAATATATACAAATATAACCTATATATAGTAAAGAGAAAACAATATATAAACAATCTTCAGGTAGCTTTACAGTGTCTGACAGCAAAGCTGAAGTATAGTTAAAGAGAGACTAAAAAATAGAGTGCCCAGTGACATAAAATTTGTATGGCACCCATTCAAAAACTGACAACTATGTAGCAGGAAAATAGGACCAATGATGAGTAAGAAAAGAAATCAATGGAAAAGACCCTGAAATGGAAGAGGTGATAAAACTGTTAAAGAGTTTAGTACAACTATTATATATATATTTTTTATTTATTTATAATAGTCACAGAGAGAGAGAGAGAGGCAGAGACACAGGCAGAGGGAGAAGCAGGCTCCATGCACCGGGAGCCCGACGTGGGACTCGATCCCGGGTCTCCAGGATCGCGCCCCGGGCCAAAGGCAGGCGCTAAACCGCTGCGCCACCCAGGGATCCCTAGTACAACTATTATAAAAATATAGTTCAAAACTATAAGGAAAAGCATGATCTCATTAAAAAGACATAAAAGATATTAAAAAGACAAAACAATGAAAACATACAAAGCCTAAGTGAAAAATATATAGTATGTTATTAATAATGCATTAGATCCTATAGGAGGAAAGATTAGTGAACCTAAAGACTTAGCAATACACAGCTCTGAAATGAAATACAGAAAAAAACTGAAATGTATAAATTGAGTTGTAAGAAAATCTCATATAAATAATATTTGGCCTCATATAAATATATTTGGAAATACAGAAAGAGTGGAATATGGAGAAAAAAGTTAAAAAATAATAACAAAATATTTTCAAATATAATGAACACTACAGTCACAGAAGCAATAAGCACAATGAACTTCAAATAAAGCAAAATATGTATATCAAAATTAAATGACAAAATCAGTGATAAAGAGAAAATATTACAAGAAGCCAAAAAGAAAAGATACATTACATAGAAGCATTACAATGCAAACTATAACAGACTTCTCACAGGAAACAATGTAAACTAGAAAACAGTGAAATATCTTTAAAATCCTAAAGAGAAAAACAATTAACAACAGAGTTCTATGCCAATTAAAAATATCTTTCAAAAATAAAGGTGAAATAAAGATTTTCCCAGACATTTATAAGTATCAGAAATTTTCAGAACCAACAGACTAGAACTACATAAAATGTTAAAAGAAATTCTTCGGCCAGAAGGAAGATGATATGAAGGAGAAATCTGGATCCAATCAGAGAAATAAAAGCAATTGGAAAAATCAATGAAACTAAAAAACTGGTGTTTTTGAGAAAATCAATAATATTGATGAACCACTAGCTAATCAGAAGAAAAGGAGGCTAAACACAATTACCAATAACAGGAATGAGAGAGGGGCTATTACTACAGATTCTATAGATATTGAAATGTAATAAGAATGAATTAGAAACAATTATAAGTGAATATATCTGAAAACAGATGAAATTCACAAATTTCTTGAAGTTCACCCAAAAAGAAATAAATAACCTGTATGGCCCCCTTATCTTTTAAAGAAATTGAATTTGCTGCAGAAAATCTACCTAGAAAGTTAATGCCAAGAGCAAATGGCTTCATTGGTGAGATCTACCAAATGTTTAAAGAGGAAATAACAGTTTAATACAAACCTCTTTAAAAGTAGAAGAGGAGGCTAGCATTGCTCTGATGCCAAAGTCAGACAAAGACATCACCAGAAAAATAAACTATAGAACACTATAATTCATGAACACACATGAATTAATAAAATTTTAGCCAATTGGATTCAACAAACTATAAAAAGGACAATGCATCATGAATTTCCAGGTTCATGGTCTCTTAGCCTGCAAAACTGACCTTGGAGAAAAGTGGAACATACATACCGTCCTCTCAATTGCTTTCTGAGAAATTTTTCTGTCAAAATACTTCATGTTTTTGTATTTTCTTAAGACCTCTATGTGTGAACAGTTTTTCTCTTTTTTTCCCATTATTCAACTAGGAAAACACATATATAAAAGTATGTAAAAAAATCTTCAGAATTTTGTGTAAGAGAGGAGGATTTACATACACCCAATACATTTAAGTTGTTGGAACTGACCATGCCATTCTTCTCAAGTATACAAAGTTACTCTATCAAGTAGCCACATCATAAATCTGGTTTGTAATTCAGTGTCAACCTCTAGCCAGAAAGGAAAATTTGGGAGGAAAGAAAAGATGACAGAAAACTCAATGAGTACATCTTTGAGGAAGTAAAGAAGGCAACCAAATAATGTTGTTCTTCCTTCTTCATTTTCATTTTCCCCAGATTTATTGAGATGATATTGTCAAGTAACATACGTAAGCTTAAAGCATATATCATGATCTTTTGATACACATATAATATAGTCTGAAATGAATTCCACAATTTGGCTAGTTTTCTTCCATTTTTTATATAACAATAATGAATTTTGATGTAGAGTTGTTGAGAGGAAAAAAGTAGTTCTCCTGACTCACTGAATTTTCTGTAATCCTACCGATTGATAAGCATCTAAATACAGTGAACCAGAACACTATGTCAGCTAACATTTTCTTATGGATCCAGTCCTGCAAGGGACTAATATTAGACCTGACTAATTCCTGCCAGTGCCTTGTTTCAGCCAGTAACACTTCCCATGATTTCAGAAAGATACTCTCCTTAGCTGTTCTGGACCAAATTGCCCCACACTTTGTCACTCTGTAAAGCATCTCTGTTTCCAGGTAGTGGCAAATGCACATAAGGTTCAATATCTCTATTCATTTATATTTTGGCATTATAGGATTTTAAAAATCCAGAATGTAGCAAAAACATATTTTCTGTTTTTAATCAATGTCAAACTCAATTTTGTGACTTTTTAAAAACGTATTCCTCTAACATGTTGAAACTTTAAATAAATCAAAGGAAAGTTTATACATGGAAGAAAAAAGTAATGGAATCTAAGGAAGTATGCAAAAAAGACTTAAGTGGGTTCCCAAGTTTCTTTTTGGATCACAACTATAATAATATCACATGTTTACTAAGTACTACATTTTAGGTACTGGGCTAAACATTTGATGTAGTATTTTATTTAATCCCCAGACAATAACCCATTGATGATGTTATTATTCTCTTTGTGCTTGTAAGAAATCTGAGGTTCAGTGAAGTTAAGTTACTTGTCCATGGTTGTGCAGCAAATAAATGATGGATACAAATCCAGTCTGTCTGACTCCAAAAGCATGATCCTTAACCACTAGACTGTACTCTTTCTTAAGAAGATACCTAAACCGAATATGTCAATCATTAAAATTGTAACTGCAGGGACGCCTGGATGGCTCAGTGGTTAAGCATCTGCCTTCAGTTCAGGGCGTGATCCTGGAGTCCTGGGATCGAGTCCCACGTTGGGCTCCCTGCATGGAGCCTGCTTCTCCCTCTGCCTGTGTTTCTACCTCTCTCTCTCTCTCTCTCTCATGAACAAATAAAATCTTTTAAAAAATTACAAAATAAAATAAAATAAAATTGTAACTGCATAAATAAAAACAAGGTAGTGTGCTGAGAGGTGATGAAAGATTAGAATTGAAAAGATCTCTGTAAAAAAAAAAAAGAAAAAAATGATCTGTACCAATGAGCAACTTAAATTTTTCCTATCACATACATAAAAATAATTAATAAGCATTCAAAGTAAATTATATATAATTGATTTATAAAAATGACATGAGTATTATAAGAATAGTGGTGCTATATTTCTTATTATTTATGCATTATTCAGTATCCACTCTCTGATTTCATTACAGACATTTCTATTGAATTTACTAAAATACTATTTAATTTATTCACCTGAAAGTTTAACATCACTTAAGTCTTTCAAAGATGCATCTATGCTACACATATTTTCTTTTTGTTTACTTTATTTTATTTATTTATTTATTTGTTTGTTTGTTTATTTATTTATTTATTTATTTTTGCTACACATATTTTCTAAGGGAACTTTTAAACTATTTTGAATATTTTATTTTATTTTTTAAATTATTGTTTTATTGGAGTTCAATTTGCCAACATATAACATACCACCCAGTGCTCATCCTGTCAAATGCCCCACTTCAGTGCCCATCACCCAGTCACCCCAACCCCCCGCCCACCTCCCTTTCCACTCCCCCTTGTTCATTTCCCAGAGTTAGGTGTCTCTCATGTTATTTTGAATATTTTAAATGAAATGTTTAAAATGTTACTTCATGTGTGATATTTTTAACAAAACTAAAATTCTACTGTCCATGTTTATTCTTTATAGAATGTATCTCTGGAACCTACATCATAACTGCAATATAATGAGTTATAAACATAACTTAACTATTGAATAATAGCACTCAACATCCTCCATGAACTCTCCCTTATCTCTTTATTTCCCTCAAATATTCACACTTGTTTGGATTACAGCTCATGAACAAAAGAGGCCTAAGGACTGAGTTTTGGGGTATTCCAAATTTAGAAGTCAAGAAAACAAAGAAACATAAAAGCAGAATGGGAAGAAATGATAAAAAAAGACCATAGAAATTAAGTGTCTAGAAGCCAAGTAAAGAACATGTTTCAAAAGGAAGACTGATCAAGCTACCTGAAATGCAATTGACAGATGAAGTAAAATGATAACTGAAAATTGACCATTGAATTTAGCATCTAGACATTGTTGATTACTTTGATAAGAGCTTTTCCAGTAAAGTGGTTGGGATGAAAGCCTGTGTGCAGCAGAGAATGAAAGGAAAAGAATTAGAGTGCGTAAATATTAAAAACTCAATAAATGTTGTTGTAGCAAGGAACAGAAAATTGGGATGGTGCCTGGAGAGAAATGTGGCCTCAGATAGGGTGATCAACAGATCCTGTTTGCCCGAGACAGAAGAGGTCCTGGGATACTAGACTTTCAATGCAGTTGACAGTTGAGAGATAAAATACGTATTGTTTAATATTTTTCATTATGAGATTGGATATATCACAGATTGTTTGCAGTTTGATGGGAAAGAGACAGTGGAGAGGGAAAAACCATTGCTGGACTGATAAACCTGAGAAGGGGGAAAGAGATAAAATTTGGTACACAGTGACCTTCAGGGGCAATTAAAACAGAGATAGACGATATAATCATGGCTGTAGATGCAGACATGTTGGTGCAAATGTGGAAACTCTCTTCTGGTAGCTTTTATATGCCCAATGACATGGAAATCAAGGTCATCTGAGGAGAGTAAAAGGGTAAAGCTGTTGAAGGTTGAGGAGAGAGCAGAAAGAATGAAATCATAGTTTAGAAAAATGGAAAAGGCAAATGTAGTATGACTGTGGCTCAACATGAAGAGCCTCTTGATAGAGGTCATGATTTTAAAGTGAGGTTACTTCACTTTGTTCATTTGTTGATTGTCCATTCTTTCCACTTGAAACTAGATACCATCAGGGAAGAGATTATTATGGATATGTTTTCTTATTATTATAGCCTTGTTGCCTAAGAGTGTGGCATAGTAGAAACTCAAATATTTGTAAAGATTTATTGATTGATCAATTGATTTGATAGAGAGAGAGAGAGAAAGCATGGAAGAAGGGGCAGAGGGAGAAAGTGAATCCTGAAGCAGACTCTCCTGAGTGAGGGGCCTGATCCAGAGCTACAACCCAGTACCCTAAGATCATGACCTGAGCCAAAATCAAGAGTCCACTGCTTAACCGATGGAGCCACCCAGGCACCCTGATACTCAAATATTTCTGATATTTTCTGACAAATAGATGTAAATTTTCATCATGTAATTTTAACTTAAAAGTATCTATCCTCAAAAAAAATCTATCTATATATATATACATATATGTATATATGATATGATATATGTATATATATCAAAATATATATATAATGTATATATTCTCACAGATATATTCATTAAAAAAGTATAAAATTTAAAGGATGATAAATTAAAATCCTTATATACCACTTACATTATCTCACATATGCATCCTGGGTTGTTACTGAGGAATCCTTTGTTTTCATTGTTTCAAGTCCAATTACACTAGAAAGAAATTTTGAAATGTTTCTCTAAATGATTACTTTCATGAGAGGTCATTTTAGTACATCTGTCAACTCCTAAATGTTTATTTGATTGACATATTAGCACATATAATGACTTTGGAAGAGGGGCCTCTTTTGAGATGGAGCAATGGTATAGTAGTAGTTCTTAACTTTTGCTCCAATTAGAATCACCTAGAATTCTTTAAGGAAATTCTTTGAAAAATTCCAAGGCTTCAAGCCATACCAATTAAATCAGATTTTCTAGAGCTGGGGTCCCGATATGGGTATTTTAAAAGCATTCTAATATGCAGCTAGTGCTAAGAGTTTTCATAATTACTGTTATTATGTTCCCTGATTCAAATGGAAACGATGTATTTTATGTATTCAACTGGTTGTAGAAGATAGAGTTTAAAATCTAAAATTAATTTATTCCATCTATTGACTCAAGGTAAATCATCTTCTCTAAAAGGTAAATCAACTGTTAATGCATTAATCTCTTAAAATTTTGCTCCTTTGCTCTGGTTAATACAAAGAAAACACGGTGATCAAGTGGGTGTCAGATAACAATATAATTTTGCCTAAAGAGCTACTATTGGTGAGGTTCATCTTTTCTCTAGTCTAAAAGATGCGATAAGCATTTGGGAGCCCAAAATGCTAAGCCACAGGTCCCAAATGTCTCTACCTCTTTGGGCTAACACCTTAACTGTAACAATGTGCAATGTTATGTGCAGGTGTTAAAATCCTTCACCTTATTTTTCAGAGTCTGAGTGTCAGATTTGGTGGGCCCTAACCATCAAAATATACATGGTTAAATTTCAATTTGGCAAGAGTGATTTCTTTGCAATGCTGCAATCTGTGAGACAGAGTGATTGGATTTGATATAGAGGAGATTTAAAACTTTATCTTCTTTTCCTTTGTGACAACTTTAAAACAATATATTGTTTGCCTCACTAGTTTTTTGAAGGATCAATTCTTTCTGGTAAAGTTGGAAGAGCCTCATCGAAGTCTTCTACTTCTTTAATGTCATATACTCCCCCTCACACATACACACCACAACTCCTAGTAAAAACGAATAAATGAGAATTTGATCATAAATGAAAGTGTGGGTGTAGAACAATCTGACTGAATTTATGGGCACCCTATGATGAAAATAATCTCAAATTATCAGCTATATTTTTGCTGAATTCTAGGCCAGTAACAGCCCATCTGCATTTCAGTCACTGGCACAAAATGCTAACTGGACATAGTACTATTTTTATCAAACTCCAGTTTTTTCATCATAGAACTTCAGAAAACTGGTCACTACTATTTAATTGAAGTTGGCAAGGAAGAATAAACTTATTTGTCATCTCAATATCAGAGGGATTTCCATAAATAACAAGATACAAGAAAAAGGTGTCCATTATTGTTACAAGCAATTAATATTCTCCTGACATTTAAGTGATTTGATATAAGAATAAGAAAAAGAGGTATAAATATTGGAAAGAAAAATTTAAATTGTTTCTGGAATAAAATAGAGTTGCCTAAAAATAGAAGAGACTCAAATTAAAACCTTTAGAATACACAAGCAAGTTTTTAAAAGTGGTCAGATATGATTATATATATATATTTTTCATTTTAGCAGTTTTCATAGAACCAAAGAGAACTAGCAATAAAATGCAATCACAAAAGATACCATTCCACAAAAATA
This sequence comes from Canis lupus baileyi, assembly GCF_048164855.1. Classification (NCBI taxonomy): domain Eukaryota; kingdom Metazoa; phylum Chordata; class Mammalia; order Carnivora; family Canidae; genus Canis; species Canis lupus. Next base: position 12,239,464 of record NC_132873.1, read on the forward strand.
ATACAAATATAAATATTCTAGAATTAAATTTAATTACTGTGGAGAAACAAGGTAAATAATACAACTCTTCCAAGAAAGATAAAATAATACTTGAGTAAAGACAGAGAACTAGCATAGTCTATATGGCAATAAAATGTATTCTTCTTTTTAAGATTTATTTATTTATTCAATATATATATATATATATATATATATATATATATATATATATATACCTCAGGCCTTTGCATTTACTGTTGCTCTACCATGAATGCTCCTCTCCCAGAAAATCCCATGGCTAGCTCCCTTACTTTACTCTTTGCTCAAAAGTTGTTGTAACAGTGTAGATTTCCCTAACCATCTCTTTCTTGTAAGACAGCACCCTATACCCATCTCCCTTATTCTACTTTATTTTTTCTTTTATTACTGTCTGAGATGAATATTTATTCATAAATTATTTGTCCCAGCTCACTAAAATGTAAGTTCTATGAGGCTGGAATCTTGTCTTTCTTTCTTACAACTCTATGTCAACATACCCTGTAGTACCTGGTGCATATTAGACACTTAATCCTTATTTGTGGAATACGTAAATGAATGAGGTATGCCTGGGTGGCTCAGCAGCTGAGAGACTGCCTTTGGCTCAGGTCATGATCCCGGGGTCCTGGGATCATGTCCCACATTGGCCTCCCTGTGGGGAGCCTTATTCTCCCTCTGCCTATGTCTCTGCTTCTCTCTCTCTGTCTTTCATGAATAAATAAATAAAATCTTTTAAAAAATAAGTAAATGAATGAATAAGTGAATGAACTCCAACAGCTGATCCACAGCGAAATGCAATTAGCTCCCAACTTTACAGCTTAATCCAAACTAAATTCCAGATGAATGAGAATTTTAAATAAAAAAGGAATGATGATATTAGCAGAAAGTAATTAATATGCATACCATATTTGATATGATAAGGTCTTTTGAAGAAGACATCAACAGTAGAAACAAAAATAAAACCTCATAACTTGGTTGTTCAAAATCTTAAACTGATCCTCAAAACATTCTAAGCAAAATATAAAGGCAAATCAAATAATAAACCTATAAAGAATTATGAATTAACTTTTGGGTTAATATTTTCATAATCATTTTGAAAACTTTTAGGATTTATAAGAAGTAACTGAAAACTAAAATAGGAATCATGTAGGAAGGGTACTAACAGATAATTCATAAAAAGAGAAAAAAGTCAATAAATTTATTACAAAGCTTACCTTTAGAGGTAATGAAAAAATGTTAATTAAAATAGGAAAGCCATGTCTAACTACTAACCATTTCGAAAAAATCAGAAAACAGAATTAATAAGAAGCCAAGAAAAAAACACATGATGGGAATTCTAAAATGACCCAACATTCTTAGATGTCATTTCCTCCAAAGGGATTAAGATTTCTTCATACTTTTGGTCTACCAACACTACTTCTGGAAAAGCACTGGATTAGGGCCACAGCCCCACCCCCCCAGTCTCCTAGTGACTGGGAGGGATTCTAGACTGGCCATGGTGCTGGCAGTAGGGAAAATTCAGCTTTTCCCTAAATATAGAGCTTTACTATGCTATTATATTATGCCCCACTGGTATTACAAAAACTAATCCTCAAAACTGTTAAATAGCTACAAATCCATCAAGGATTAATGTTAGTTTTATTTTAATTGATTCATGCCTATGTCCCTCCATTATGTGTATCTAAATGTTAAAAGTGATCACTTGTGTGATGAAATCAAGGATGAGTTTTGCTTTCCTTTTATTTCTGTTTTCTACATCAAATGTGTGTTTGACTGATAATAACTTATTATCATACAAAATTATAATACCAATGAAAAAATAAGACATGAATTAATACTTGGAACCAAAGAAAGCATCATTTTAACATGGATCTCATCATAAGGACCTCCCCTACTTTATATTATATATAGAGAAAGGACAGAACAGAGGTGGTGGAATGAATTTGGAAATGATGCCATGGCACTGGTACTATAACAGCAGGAACCCAAAAAGATGATGAGATGTTCATTTAGAAAATATGGTCAAATCATTTCATTTGCTGCTTGCATATATCCTTGACTACTTCTGACAAGTGGCCTGTTCCTTCTTGATATGATTATTTTGACTCTCTGTTTCTCATTTTTTTTCTTGTCTTCTGCTAGAATAAATCATTCTGCAACCATTGTCTTTTGTAACAAATGACTCAACAATATCAATACATGTGTCTTCACCATCCCATTCTTTTTTTTACAATGGAAAACAGTGACAGTGTGAGGAGGACTATAAAGAAATTTTCTCTCTGTGAGGAAAAAAAAAAGACAGAAGCCCTAGACCAAGGACCAAAAGAAGGACTGATGGAAGAAATGTCACATTTGGGAGAAGGGATCTAGCTCATAGTCAAAAAACTTTTTTTTAAGATTGATTTATTTTTAGGAGGCAGAGGGGTAGAGAAAGAGGAAGAGTCTCAAGCAGACTCTATCCTGAGCAGAAGGCCCAGCTGGGGTCTCTGGGTTTGATCCCATGATACTAAGATCACAACCTAAGCATGAGCCAAAGTCAAGAGCCTGGGGGTTAACCAACTGCCACCCATGCACCCAGTTCCAGATCACACTTCAAAGACATAATCCTAAACAGAGAACTAAAGGCTGAAACAAACAAACAAAGGGGACAAACAAGCAACTAATTCAATTTCCATGCCTATGAATACCAGAAAAAAAAAATTAATCTCATTCTGGTTGATTTCCAGCTTATTTGGGTAGCTTTGCTTCATACTTTTTTTTTTTTTTTGCTATCTTTACATCATTATTTTCCCTTCTAATAGTTAGCATTAAAAGAAATCTCACAATTAATGAGATAAATGTCATAAGAAATGTATGCTTGCTGTAGGGAACTAAAGAGGGAGGAACAGTCAGGCATGTACTTCTCAACCCTGGACTGAGCTATTTTCAGAGTTTCCTGCATCACAGTAGCAGCTTCTGCTTTGCATGATCTCTTCTTCCTTGGCCATCAGTATAGCAGAGATCATGTTTTACAGCTAGCAAAGAGACATGAGTCTGGCAACTCGAGGAAGAAGTCTAAATGAATTTCTAAGTATGTTTTTCTCATCATAAAGGCAATACATGTTCATAGTGGAAAGATGAGGAATATATAATGAAGAAAAGAAATAACACTAGTAATCTCAAAATCCACAGACAACCACGATTAACATTTCAGCACAATCTCTATTTCCTTTCCCTGCAAGCACAGATACATACTATACAATTGAGATACAATCTCAATTGCATTAGATATTGTATTATCTAACATTTTCCATTTAATATTTTTAGATTAACATTTTGATTAAATGCCTGATTTAGGTCCTGCCAAACTTAGCTGGTAGCCCCTTTCAGAGGTAGATCTTGGTTTAATTTTTCTTTCCTTTTTAAATTAAACTGAAAGAGAAATTGCGGGAGACCAAAAGACAGAAATTGTCAAAAGTTTCGCTCTCTTGGATGCATATGAAATACTCTGCTAGAGATGGAATTCTTAGATAATCCAAACATTCTTGGACATTGGAACTGTAGGAATTTGTCTATAGCCCACAAACATCCTTCAAGGACAGCAGGGCCATTACCTTCCCTACCAAAGAAATTGTGTGTCCTGAGGCATTCAATTATAACTTTCCTTTAAATTATTGGAATAGAAAGGGATCAGTTAAAATTAAGCAAGGAAAACCTTAAATCAAAGGATCATCAGGCAGGTGTTGCAAATTATCCTCTGATATCTCATGGATAATGGAGGTATCAGAGGATAGCACACAGCGTGGAGGTATAGGGAAAGGCAGAGGGAGAGAGAGAGACAAAATTCTAAGCGGACTCCACATCCAGTGTAGAGCCTGAGGCCAGGCTTGGTCTCACTACCTGAGATCATAACCTGAGCCAAAATCAAGAGTTGGACTCCTAACCAACTAAGGCATCCATGACCCCTATCCATCTTCTCTTTATTGAAAGGAAAAATGAAACTTAATAATCATAGCTTTAGAAGAATAAAAAAACTATGAACTAATTCTGCTCATAAAAAAAAAATAATTGCATGGTATTTTCAGGAGATGTCCCATGACAAATTCCTTGAAAATACAGACTGGCCATGTATATGTGATATTTTGTGATGTGACAATCATAACTTATTTGCTAATTCCTTTTTTTAGCTAAGTTTCAAATTTTTGTTACAGTTATGCAATAGTAATAACTAGATTTTATTTCTTGTTTACTATGTCCTAGGCACTGAGCCCTCACAATAGTCCTATAAGGTAAGATCTACTATTTATCCTCATTTTATAAATGAGAACACTGAGGCACAAAGCATTTGCTCAAGGTTGCGTGGTAGTGGTAAGACATGCTTCTAGGGTTTATATAACAATAGTTATGGAAAAAAATAAAAGCTTTAAGACTATTACTTTCAACTCAGTCTAGTTTTATGAACAAGTTATTTTTAATATTTATGCAAGCCTAGGCCCATATTTTAAAATTTGCTCCAAAATATTGGGTAAAGATGTAAGAAAATATTAGAATTTTGCTTTATAGGGGATCCCTGGGTGGCACAGCGGTTTGGCGCCTGCCTTTGGCCCAGGGCGCGATCCTGGAGACCCGGGATCGAGTCCCACGTCGGGCTCCAGGTGCATGGAGCCTGCTTCTCCCTCTGCCTATGTCTCTGCCTCTCTCTCTCTGTGACTATCTTAATAAATAAAAATTAAAAAAAAAGAATTTTGCTTTATAAAACTACTATAATTATATATTTATTTTTTCACTTTTAACGATTATTTATTTATTTATTTATTTATTTATTTGACAGAGAAAGAAAGCATACAAGCAGGGGGAGCGGCAGACAGAGGGAGAGGAAGATGGGGGAGAGGGAGGCAGAGAAGTAGGCTCCTCACTGAGCAGGAAGCCTGACTCGGGGATCAATCCGAGGACCCGGAATCATGACCTAAGCCAAAGGCAGATACTTAACTGACTGAGCCACCCAGGCACCCCTATAATTATATGTTTAAAGTCTGATAAAAATAAATAAAGGGAAAACTATGGCTTAATATTCCTCATTATAAATATATAGGCAAAAATGCTAAATATAAGCAAATTGAATCGACCTCTTATCCAAAAAAAGGTTTATCTGTCAATTTACAAGGATGATTTAGGCTGTTATTAAAATAAACTAGAAGATCTTAGGCAGATGCATAATTTATTTGGACAGGATAGCACATGAGAGATAACCCTCCTCAACATTTGTCTGATCTACATTTCTGTTTACAACTCTTTTCTTAGGAGAAGAGAATTGAAAATGCACCTTTTAATTACCTCTCCTTCCTCTCATGTTTACTCTGGGAGTTATCTCTGAATAGATATATAGAAAGAGATAGAAAGGTTACAAACAGATCTTACATAGGACCTGAGATATGACAACAAGCTTTTCTAAACTTAGGACACTGTCCCTACCCATATAAATGAAGGTGCCATATTGCCCTACCCGTATAAATGAAGGTGCCATATACTGAGATATACATATTATATCTCATTATAACAACAAAACTGAGATGCAAATAACTTTTATATAACTTTTACTAGTCCCATTAGGTGGTTTCTTAACATAAGATCCTGTCTGAAAAAGAACCCGAAATAGGAATAGTTTCAGGAAACAGTAATAGTAGACTAGTAATAGTGAAAAACAGAAGGGAAAACCAATGTCTGGGTGCACTCTTTGGTTGATTTCCACTAGTAGAAGCTTAAGGCACTGTCCCCACCACTAGACTCTTTTAGGAATGGTATAAAATGTGCTTTAGACTTGTTCATCTAAAGAACAAAAGAAAGAAATGTTTACCCACTAATTTCAGTATCCCGTTGGTCAATGATTGTCCCACGGGGATTAACATCTTTCACTTCCAGTGTGTACATGAGTGAGTGCCAAGTATGATCCCTCAGGTGTCTATTCTGATGTCTGAGAAGCTGTGAGGTAGGAAACAGAGATAGAAGACTCTTCTGAGATGCATCTGCACAAAAATGGCTACCTCATTCATGGCCAGAATAAAAAGTATGTCATAGGCATTGTAGGTAGTAAGGGCTAGAATATAAAGGTGAACGAGATATAGTTTCTGTCATTGAGTAGTTTAGAGTCTAGTGCAGAAGACAACAAATAAAAATAAAACAACATGGAGGTATGAGTGCCACAATAATTATAAAATTCTAGATGCTGAGAGAACCAAAGAGGGATAACTAATTGAGACTTGTGGGAGTTGGGAGAGGCTCTCTAGATCACATTAAGTCCATATTAATAACTTCCTATGTCATGGGCCATTTTATTCCTAAATATTTCTGAACTTTGAAAATAGATGAAATGCCACCCATTTTAACCTATTTCAAACAGCATAAAACTCTGGTAGAATCACCTTTGCCTGGCACATCTCATCTCTAATGTGAAGAAAATGATAGATTTTACAAGTTGAACATGAAATACCTTTTGAAGTATAACTATCTGCCATTTTCTAATTATGTACATTTCAGATGAAAGAAAATGTTCTCATCCCTTTGGCATTTTCGTATGTTATCTAATCAATTTCACTTTCAAAATCTACTGATAAAAACTGTCCATGATACTGGTCTATAATCTTTAAATGTATTTTTATGCTACAAAAATGTCCAATGTAAAGTACCTTATCCACATTCAAAATCAAATATGAAATTATCAAAAGAATATCAAAATAATATCTTGGTTATCAAAATGACCATCTGTGATTATGTATTCTACTTTCTGAAAATAATGAAAATGACTTATCAAAATTATTCATCAATAAGGCAATGTATTTAGTGTGGAAAATCATTATATATATATATATATATATCTTATAAATAAAAAAAATAGATAGATATGCATATACCAGTGGCTGCAAACATTTTGTTCTTTCCCTCAAATACCCCCTTTACACTAGAATGTACTTCACTTAAATCTTCACTGTTGGGGCACCTGGATGAGTGTCTGCCTTCAGCTCAGAGCGTGATCCCAGGATCTGGGATTGAGTCCCACATCCGGCTCCCTGCGAGGAACCTGCTTCTCCCCCTGTCTATGTCTCTGCCCTCTCTCTGTGTCTCTCCTGAATAAATAAATAAAATCTTAAAAAAAATCCTCACTGTTATTATCCATACACAAGAAAAACCTCAAATGCATATATCTCTTTTAGAAAAAAACATTAGAGAAGCGTTTCTGTTTGACAGCATCCCTTTTAAAATATGTATGTTTTCTTCTAACACTATAAAGGTCTTAGTTCTGTAAATTGGCACCTGATAAATACAATGTAGAAGTTAAAATTATGATATAATTTATTGTTTCAAAATAGCTCTCTTTCTAAAATTCTTTCTATGGTTACTTCCAGAAAGGAAATAATTGGTAAAATTGCTCTAAATGAGAATATCTTACTGACAATGGGGTGAATTTGGCTTCACTCTATATGTCAGAACTTTGGTAACCCAAAGAGACACTAAGTTGAATGATTGATAGGAATTTTGATGAATTAACAAGATTTCATGGTAAAAGCAAAAACAAGCAAAAACAGTTGCTTCATATTATCAAATTGTGAATTTCCTAGTCTCCCACCTGGACTTAATGTCTAGAAGATTCTATGTGTCATTCTGGCTTTGTCCTATAGACTTCTGGTTTTACACTACGACCCTCTGTGCCAACATAAAAAATAGGAAAGCTTAAAGAAAGGTGGAACTTAGAACATAGAGATTATTGAATGTTTGTACTAAATCAGGTCTAGAAACACTATCTATGGATGTACTCAGGCCTTGGTATCCGACCTCTTGTACTTAAAAGGAGATCTTCAAGAAGAGAAGTTCCAGGAGATAGGATTTTGGAAGCTGCTTCTTTCAGAGGTGGCACCAAAAACTTGAAGGCTGGACACATGCCCCCCCATTAGTTCAAAAATACCTCCCAAGTATTGGAAAGTTTGGATTCACACTCTGATTTGTCCCTTGGCTCCATGAATTCTATTCAGTAGTCAGAGTTATCCTTTTAAAAGGATCATCTCAATAAATAAATAGATAGATAGACGATAGATAGATAGATGATAGATAGATAGATAGATAGATAGATAGATAGATAGATAGATGATAGATCATCTCTTAAGCCTATCCTGCAAAACATCAATCACTCTGGTCCCTTCCCACATTAAACAGGGAAAGCCTCAAAGTCTATAGACTAATGGCCCTAAGCTGCCTATCTAAATCTTATTTTCTACAATCCCCCCTTCATTCTCAACCTTGCTTAAAGAACAAAGGCACAAAGCAACTCATGTAGCATTTGCACTATTGTTCCTCTTCTTGGAATGTTCATTTCCCAGATACCTTCATGGCTTCTCCCTTCATTTATTCATCTGAGCTTATCTACTTCCTTACCTCTGGGAGCTTTCCTGCCCACAGATATAAAATGCCATCCTTTCCATCACTTCCTATGCTTTTCTCTGCTTTACTCTTTATAGCACTTATCACCTCACATAATAAATATCTATTTATTTTTTAGTGTCTTTTTGCCTTATATAAATTGGAAGAGCCTTGGGGACATTAACTTCATCTGTTTTGTTCAATAATATTAATACCACTAGCACTGACAACAGTGACTGCTCCATAGTTGGTGCTCAATAAATAGTTGCTGAAATACAGAAAAGCGTGGAAGGATGGGAGGGAGCTCTAATGAAGCTGCTCAATTTTAACACCATCAATAAGCTGATAGCTTCATTGGTCATAGCAAATACCATAATCATTATGAAAATTCCCTCCAGTGGGAAATGTGATCCACAGAGCTGTTTCAGTATGAATTTCATTTGCCAAAGCCATTATCTCCATTCAGGAGATAGGAGATTTTACTGAAGCATGATCAGAGCATCCTATCCTACATAAGCTTAGAAACAGCCATATCATGACTTCAATACACTCTTAATATTTTTCTGGGTCACTGGATGCTTGATGCTAAATGTAACACAATAAAACTTAGCTTTATGGAATTTTCTAGAACTGTGAGCCTCTGTCTAACTGGAACAATGCCAGTGATTAGAAATCCATTCATCATTCATCTATATAGGGCACTGACAGGAAAATGCCCTTGATTGCAAAATTGCCCACAGTTTCTCTGAAAGAATCCAGCAGTATAGATGTATCCTGTGTTTCCACTTCAGCAAACATTCTATCAGGAAGACAGAAATGGAATTCCTCATTCTGGACCCTGTACTTTATGCTCTGGAAGACGTACTATTTGTTAATACTCTAACAGCGTGTGTTCTAAATAAATAAGAAGAGAAAAATACTAGAATTACAAGGATGTTTGTTATGCATGCAGGACTTGGTCAAATATTTAAATTACCATCCAGCTACCTCCATTGGAGGCGTTAAGCATTACAGGAAAATAATTTGCAAACTTGTCTCTCAATTTCATTATTAATAATTTGTAAGATGGGGCTGAAATGAGACACCCTTTTTCTACCTTTGATCCAAAATTTAAATTCTGTAGTCAACCAAACAAATAATCCCCAAAAGAAAGAGCACTCATCTTTCAATCGGAAGTCTGAAATTTATATCTTGGTCCTGCCAATCTCCCTAACACCAGGTTACAATCTGGAAAGGAATAAACTCTTTTGGCCTATGAAAAAAATTAATTTCTGCCCTGTGGAGTGGTTGAGAAGGTCAGATTAGTGATGGTCACATAAATGATATGCCTGTGCCTGGCACAGTGCAAACCATTCCACTAATGTCAGCTAATTTTTTTCTCATTATTTAACATCACATTCTAAATTATTGCATGGAACCAGAAGGATTTTATTAAAAAAATAGGTGGTATAGAACTGAACAAACCCAGCTCCCCTATTATGTTCTCAGGTCAGCACTGCTGATGTGCTTTCTCTTTACTGATGTTTTATGCACATGAGATTCATGGACAGCCCTGGTCTATTAATATGATCCATGATGAGGACAAATGCATTGTGAAATGGACTGTTCATAATACACAGTTATTCTGTGGCAGAGCTCTTCCCGAAACATATTTTTTATTCATTTGAAAAGGTCTGTAATGCAATTTATTATCTTTATTACAAAAAAATATATATTAGAAAATAATTCACTCTCTTCCTCCCTCTATCCTCTTCTAATCTCCAAAAGTCATTGGGACATAGTGAAGTTGTAAAGCTCTGGCAGTCTGTGGTTGATTTCTGAGGTGACCTGACTTTCTTTCTCATTTTTCTTTGTGGTAATTTGCCTAGAAGGTTGAAATTATTTTCATGTTCACAAATAAATGCGGTGACATGGAGCTCTGAGAACCTTTCTAACTGCTGTTGTCTCGGACTCATCTTAGAAGATCATTCTTTAGGCTTATTGCAATGTAAAACCATGCCCTTTTCATGTTAGAACAATTGATGTGAATTAATGATTATCAATGAAATAGGCATCTATTACTTCTACTTGATATTTCCCAGGCAGTCATTTTTCTCATTAAAAGAGACCTTTTGACCCTCAAGGGGAAGTTGGATTGGGTATTATGTAGAAAATAATTTGTAAACTTAGCTCTAATTTCATTGTTAATAAATCCTAATGGGGTTAAAATATGGGCGCTTCAGTGCCCTACCTGCCATTCATCTTAGCCACAATCCATTTATTACCTATCTACTCATATATTTCACCTGATAAAGGAAGCTATTAGCTTCAAGAGTCCCTATCCTTAACAATGATAACTTATAGCCATTGATCTTAGTGGGTGCTCATATTTGTATAAAACTTTTTTGTGTTAAACATCTATGCAAAACACAATACAAATGTATTTATGTGTTACACACACACACACACATATATATAAACAGTCCACTTAATTCAATAAGTTACAAATAAATTTTATTATCATAAGTCATAACACAGTGTGGTAATAGGTAGAGAAGGGGCGTCATGGTTAGAGGAACCCCAGAGGAGATTACAGTTGCCAGGTTGCCACCAGCCCCTATATTCAAATGTATATATTACTTCACCCTTTACTTTTCCCTGATAATTTCAGGGGTTTTGTTTACACATCCTTCAAAGCAAAGTTCAGGCAGACATCTATTTCCATTGATCAAAGAAAGCCCCCTTAAAGACAGATTGTGCAGTGCACATGGCTTGGCAGCTTGGAAAATGTAGTTTGCAAAGATCTATTAGTTACATATGCCAGATCTTTAGAACAAAAAATTCTCCATCCTAAGTCATCCAGAGGACAAAACGAGGGAAATTGGTACCTGGATGTTTTTCTCCTAGATGACTCAGGATGAAGAATTTATTTTTGCTATTTTGCTTTTTCCTAATCAAAATTATTTTTATCTGAACAATCTCATCTTTGTCAAGGTGCAAATCATTAATAGAGTGCTTAAACAGTTATATTTTCCATACTCCCCTAACACAGTTTAATCTTAACATAACCCCAAAGAATTCCTAAATGCTGAAATTTTAGATAGAAAAGAAAGTCAATGGAAAATGTATTTATCAAGAGTGCTTTTCTTCTAGCTGGATTTGTTGAGATGACTATCATTTCCATTTGTTTGCAATAATTTCCCTCCAAGACAGGTCAATAATGAGATTTTAATCTAACCATTCTGTCTTAGTTCATTCAAGATGCTATAACAAAATACTACAGACTGGATGGCTTACAAATAACAAAAGCTGAAGGTTCAAAATCAGGGTGCTGGCATGGTGGGGTGAGGGCCCTCTTTTGAATTGGATTGTAGACTTCTCGTATCCTCATGGAAAGGATAAGAAGTCTTTCTTGGGCCTCTCTTATATAGAGGCATTAATCTTACCTCCCAAAGGTCCATGTCCTAAAACCATCACATTGGGCATTAGGATTTTAATATGTGAATTGGGGGGTGACACAAATATTCAGCCTATAGCACATTCTACAAATCGCTGTCATTGTTTCTATTCACTATTGAACTACAGGTTCTGGATAGTATATTGAAAAGTTAAAGGGATCCCTGGGTGGCGCAGCGGTTTAGCGCCTGCCTTTGGCCCAGGGCACGATCCTGGAGACCCGGGATCGAATCCCACATCAGGCTCCCAGTGCATGGAGCCTGCTTCTCCCTCTGCCTGTGTCTCTGCCTCTCTCTCCTCTCTCTCTCTCTCTGTGACTATCATAAAAAAAAAAAAAAAAGAAAAGAAAAGTTAAATAAACAATAGTTTGAGATTCCATTTATAAAAACATCCAAAATATAAGGTGCCTAGTAACATACCTGCAAAAGAAGTGAAAGATCTTTACTGATATAAATTATAAAGCCTTGTTGAAAGGTTTAGAGAAGACATAAATAAATAAAGAGATACATTAGTTCCTGGATAGAAAAACTCAGAGGTCGTTCCTCTCCAGATTTATCTATTGATTCATTGCGATTCTAATACAAATTCCAATAGGAGTTTCTGTGGACTTTCACAAATTGTTTCTAAATATTATATGAAAAATCAAAAGGCCAAGTATAGACAAAGCTCTATGAAGAAGAGAAGCATTGTGGAAGGAATGGTTAAAACAGCTAACAAAGTTTACTTATAAAACTATAATAATTAAGGCAGTGTTCTAATTGTGTAGAGATTAAAGATTGCATACATGAAGAGAACTAATGAAATTTGACCAATATATATGAAACTTGGCTTATGGCCAAGTTGGCATTTAAGGTCACAGGAATAATGATAGATAATAAATGGTACTTGGACAGTTGGTTTTCTGTTTAGGAAACAAAAATGAATCTGTATTTCATACTATGTATGAAATTGATTCCAGGTTTATTAAAGTCTTAAATATGAAAAACAAACTTTTAAGAGTTTTCAATACAAGAGGAAATACTTTCTACTAAATATGATACAAAAAGCATATACCATAAAGAAAAAAAATACTCATATTTAAAAGACACCATGAGATAATAAAGACAAGTCACAAACTAAGAGAAAAATATCTTCAATGTGTATAACCAAAAAGGCTTAACAGCTTTGAATCAACAAGAAAAGACTAACAGCCCTATTGAAAATGAGCAACAGTGTAAGCAAATATTTCATGAAAGAAAACCAAATGTCCAATAAATATACAAAGATGCTAAAAAAAAATACAAATATGCTCAAATTCATCCCTAATTAGAGAAATACAAACTAAAACCACAGTAAGACACCATTTTACACACACGAGACAGGGAGAAGTGAAAATATTTGACAATCCCAAACATTTGGGAGAAGTAGAGCAATAAGACTTCTTACACATGGCCAGTAAAAGTGTAAATCCGTTCCATCAATTAGGGAATTTGGCATTATCAGGTAAAACCCACACTGAGCATACTCCAGGATTCTTGTTTATATCCTAAGGTAAATACCAAAAAGCAAACCATGTACATATTCATGGTATCATTTTTTTCTATTACAGAAAAAAATCCTATATGCATCCAAATATCAATTAATAAGAAAGTGAAATGATAAAATGAAATTCATGCATAATATATAAATAAAATGAGATATATGTAATAAAAATAACACAACTATTGCTATAAGAATCAACATAGATGAATGTCAAAAACAATGATGAATGAGGAAAGCAAGTAGAAGAATATATAGAATGTAATATAATTTATATAGAAAATTAAAGAATGAAAAGTAAGTAAATTGCAGATTGTTTAGGATACATACAAGTGTAACAAAACTGTAATATCAATGAAGTTAATGTTGAAGACAAAGACCAGAAGTACAGAACTCCCAGAAGTGGGCGAAAGTGATGAAATCAGGAAGGAGCACACAGATAGTCCTATAAGATAATTCTACTCTAGAAAGACAGTGACACATAGGTGTTAATTTTAGTAGACTCTGTACTAGTTTTGTATGTTATATATATACTGATTTATGTATATCAAATCTTTCATCATGATAAAAGCTTTGAAATTCTAAAATTTCAAGAAGCCACTTCAAAATATTTAGCCGATCATTATACATTGAACTATCTCATTAACATTCCTGCCTCACAAACTTTTACTTGCTCAGGTCCCCTTCCTTGTTGGAGGTTATGATAATACATCTGAAGAAAACTCAGTGCTTATTCTATTTTTGTTTTAATGGGTGAGTTACCTTGTGGATTGCATGGATCTAACTTACTAAATATCTTAAACTGCATTTTCTTCTTTTTGAAATTATATATTAGTAATAATTTTCAGTGATAATAATATTATTCAGTTTACACTTTTTAACCAGTGCCAGTTTTCCTCTTCTAAAGGAAATGTTCTCATTTTCTCAAGGTCAAGTTTACATTCAGACAACATGACATGTTTCAATGTGGCTAAGTAGAACCCTTTAATACTACGGAGATAGATGACATTTATTGAGAGATGTCAAGAATACAAAAGTGAATAATCTTACAGAGTAAAAACCCCATGACAAAATATCCATAGTGAATGTTTTACACGGATGCTTCAAATTATGGTGTTGTAACCCATAATCATTTAGGCTGTGTTAGACTTGAGTCAGTCAATAAGAAAGAGCTTAAAATATTCTGTGGCAGGGGTACCTGGGTGGCACAGTCAGTGAGGTGTCCAGCTCTTGGTTTTGCTCTCTTTCTAAAATAAATAAATAGATCTTAAAGAAAAGATTCTGACAAAATTCCACATAACAGCATCTTTCTCTTAGAAAGCAAGATTCAAAGAAGAGTAATTAGTAAATGGATACATGGTGAAAGACTATGGTTGGTGTAATCCCAGGCAACTCAGACCTGAAGGTAGCAAGTCAAATACTCTTTGAAAAACCAATCTGAGCATAACACAGATAACTCGCCAGATAACTCTAGGTCCATATATATGGTTACTGAGTCCAGAAATGCTTCTACTACTCACCAAACAACTTCTTAATGCTGCTGCAATGGTAGCAGATAATTCTTATGCAGAAAAGATCATTCCAATAAAAGTTGTTGTTTTGTCTATTTGAGATGTAGATTTAAATATACAGATACAGGCAGAAAGGTATAAGAGCCAAAAATATGGTCAAGGCAGTATGGGAACTTATATGGGAGTGCTCATGTATATGTCTATAAACTGGAGTATTTTTGAAAATTATTTATTCTTGGGAGGCCCACACAAAAGATACTCATGAGAGATTTATGGACACTAAGCATTGAAAATACCTTTAATCATTTATCATATAAAATCATGTATGTGTCACAGACTTATCTATTCTAGCACATTCTCCTTGAGGGGAGACCGTAGAAGCTCATTACCTTTGCTCAGTCTCTATGACTATGTATATAAGTGCGATATTTCCTGATATTTATGATTTCAAAATTATTATAGTGTCTCCTTTTTTTCTTTTTAAAAGATTTTATTTATTTATTCATGAGAGAGAGAGAGAGAGAGAGAGAGAGAGAGGCAGAGACACAGGCAGAGGGAGAAGCAGGCTCCATGCAGGAAGCCCGACGAGGGACTGGATCCTGGGTTTCCAGGATCAGGCCCTGGGCCGAAGGTGGCGCTAAACCACTGAGCCACCAGGGCTGCCCTCTGCTTTATTCTTATAGGACTAAGTCCTTATTTGTACCTATTTCCTAAAACCAGTATCAAACATAGGCTTTTATTCTACCCAAACATATGTTTGTGTGTTTTCAACTACATGCTATTAATAAGAGAATATACCAATGATCTACTTGACTAGGTTGGTCTTTGATTTTTCCTTTGCCATGCAAATAATTAATCTCTTGTATAACTTTTTCTTCCTATTTTTTTCCTAATACAGCATAGAGTGTTTTGATGCTAATTTGAGGAAATAGGAAAATATTTAAATATAAATATAGCCATAATCTAAGTAATATACTTAATACTTTAGATTCTGCTTCTAAGTGGTTTTCAAGTGTCTCCCCAACATGTCATTTTAATCTAATCAGCAGGTCAGAATAGCATAAATAATTATTGAGAGGGTTATAACAGCAAGAATAAAAATGAGGTTCAGAAGTCAAGCATGTTTAAACAAAAACACAATAGGGTAAACACTGCAGACATAGGAAAAATACAGACAGTTTAAAAAGGCAGAAACTTTCAACCCTATATTAACTTCCACTTATACTCACTTCCATTTCATTCAACAAATGCCATACAGAAAACCAAGGACTTTGATTACAGCATTACTCATTATCAGGCAGGTATTTTTACTGTAGGCAATGAAATTTGAGAAAAAAAAATCAAACAGCAGCGAAAGCAATATAAGAGAGGCTTCTGAGAGATTTTGCTCTCATAGATTTTTCAATGTCATTCCCTCCACGCAAACAATTCACTTTTAAAATATGCTGTGATTTTCATAATAATTTCAGATGCTTTTATGTCCCTAAGACAAAGTGTAATTCCTTGTGGTAATATCTACCAAGTAAGAGGATTTTGTTTGTACACACTTTCGATTCAGAATGCTAAAAGATATATTTATATACAGAAGAGACTCTTCCCTGATTAGCGTGACTCAGAGGCCACACTATCTAAGAAGAAAGATTTATTTAGATGGAGTGACATTTCAAAGTCACTTTTTTAAGTTCCAGATGTTGTATGTGGATTCATATTGAGAGAAAAGCAATGGGTATAATATAGTGAGCCGTCAACTATGGGACACCTGTCACTGCCATTTACAAGAAGTGTGACCTGAGACAAGGAAAGCCTTCCTCAAGTCTCAAGTTCTTCATCTGTTCAGGATATCTCAGACAACAAATGAAATATTTTCTTTTTTTTTTTTTTTTTTTTTCAAACAGTCTTCGTAAATCACCAAGTGCTCACAAAAATCCACAGATAGGATGGGGTTTAATTTGGTAACAAACAACCCCGTACTCTCAGAGCTTATACTATAAAGATTTATTTCTTACACATTCAAAGGTCCTTATGGACCTAGGTGACTTCACAGGGTACTTCTCTTCCATGCCATAACTCAGGAAACCATATTGCTTTCATGCTGTGTCTCCACCATCCAACACAAAGCTTCCTACTTTGCAGGGCCAGAAGAAAGAGAGCTGAAATAGTCTACTGATCAGAAATAAATGTGGGGCCCTATCCAACTACAAGAGGGCTGGGAAACAAGAGAAAGGAAATGCAGTTTTAGAAAGCAACCAGTGTTTTTCATCCAGTTCAAAAATAAAGCAAAATAGCATTACCAGTTTCCTCTGTATCAAAAGTGACATGATGTATAGAAAATCTAAGGGAGTAGAACAAAAATAATTTCTATTCTTCAGAAATGCATTTAAATTTAAATGTGTGTCACTTTTTGAGGGAAAATTGACACATACCAATGTTAATAATGAAGCTAAAATGACGAAGCAGAAGAGCTGCCTATCACCCAAAATAGGACCCTTCCTTGGATAGTCATTGGAAAGGTTTCTCTGTGGATTTTAGAGTAGTGTTGAAAAGAATTCCAGGGGCACCTGGGTGGCCTAGCATGTGCCTTCAGCTCAGGTCATGATCCCAGGGTGTTGGGATGGAGTCCCACATCATTGCTGGGATCCCTGTTTAGGGGGAGCCAGCTTTTCCTTCTGCTGTACTCTCTGCTTGTGCTTTCTTACTCTCATTCTCTCTCAAATAAATAAATAAATAAATAAATAAATAAATAAATAAAATCTTTAAAAAAAAGAATATCATCAGGAATGCAATATAATGGAGACTATGCTACAACATCCTTCTAAAACATTACTTTTTGTTAATGGTCCTATGTCTAGGAATATTCTAAGCTTCCTTCCATGTTGGGAAGAAACAACCTTTTCATTTATCAAGAAGGCAGAGTTAGTGCAGGCCAAAAGATAGGTATCATAGGTATAATATTAGATATATATTGTTTTCTTGAATATGAGAAGGAGAGGTTAGCAAACACTGTAAGAGTAAAAAATAATAATAATTAAAATGACAAAGCAAACAGAAAGAAAACTCATGGGATCATTCTAAACAGATCAACAACATTGTGTCATGACAATGGTGTGGATGCCTTTGTTATTGTTTGGAGGTTTCCAGGAAGAGAGAAAATACTTCAAAATAATCCAGTCATAAGGTCATAGAAATTAGAAGCTTTTGCACTCTTGTCACATTGAGGGATAGTACTCATTATTGACTCTTAGGCAATAGAACTGGAACCTTCATGTGGTGGGACTGATTCTCATAGGTTTGGGATAGCTTTAGCTAATGGCTTATGGATTGTAAGATCATCAGGACTTGCTGAAAGAGCCTATTAAGTCTGGCAGTGGAAACAAAAGGTCAGTGGGCCAGGGCCAGGTGAATAGATTTCCTCAGTAGAAGATAGAAGTAGAAACAGGTAGAAAAAGCACTCACTAACAAAGTTCCCTACTTCCTTAAACCCAGACAAATACAGACACCTGAGGATAAGGTGGTAAAGAATCCATGATCATTTTATATCACTGGGGCTCTGTGACTAAGGAAGTCTTAGATCATAGGGTGCTGACAGATGCTACTTGGGACATAAAACAGGACCTGCCCCAGTGAGTCAGGGCAATCTCAATGGATTCACACAAGAGCAAAGCTGACAAAATAAGCCTTGTACTTAAGTCTGTCTTTCTGTCATCTTCCTGCAACCACTCAGCTGGGAGAAATTGATAAATGTACAATATATACACAATGTATTTACCCTGATGGTTAAATGTAAAGGAATAGAGAAAATGAGGGGGAGGATGTAAAACATATATCTTATTTTAAGTTATTCCCTATATTAACATCAAGAATTCCAGATATTGTTTCATTATTATAAAATGCATGCAAAGAATTCAGAATGCTAATTTTTATAAAAAGAGAACTTTCTTTTTCCCCAAGGATATCATGATAATAAATATCAGAACTCTCAGTTTAGCATTCTACACATTATTCTGTAGAAGGGTTTGAAAACAAATTGCTCTGATTTTAAGCTGTGGATTCAAAAGCTGATCTAAACACAACACTCAAAATGCTCAATATTAATTCTTGTCCTGTGACCATTAAAAGATTGAGAACACTCTGAAATTTACAAAGGCTCCGGTTTTCAGTGCTGCTATTGGGTCTGTGTGCTTGAATTGTCCGCGTGATGAAAGCTCCTAGTTTGGTCCAGTCTTAATCATTTTAAGACAATTTATTAAATCACAAAAATACACAGAAAAAAGACATAAATAACAAACATAAAGAAGTAGGCATATTGAATTAAACCATCCTTACTCATGCAAAATTGATCCCTAGATGTTCATAATCTAAATAGCTGAATATATTCCTCACTTAGTAGGGCCCTGGAATTATGACTTAAGCGCTATTCTAAAGTGATTGCTATAAAGACATGGGTCATACTCCTAAGACAAAATAAATTCACAGAAATGTATTTCTTGCAAGTTCTTGCATATTTATATAGTATTATTAAATGGGCCAAGCAAACACGAAATGTCAATGAATATAAAATTAGATGCTAACTGATAACCCAGGGTATCACCTATTAGAAGTCTGAGCATTGTCTTGATAATGTTACAGTGTTACATCTTTCCTCTTTTCAAGATTCATAAGAGATTATATACAGTCAAATAAGAAGGTAAATATCATTTCGTTGACATTTGGGAAAATAATTAATATCCCCCACTTTAGGGGTTCTCTAGTAAACTATGCTCCATCACACAAATAAGTCTATTTCTCTTCCTTTCTTAGTGTTGAACAAAAAAAGGATGGTTGTTTCATCTCAAGTAATCTAATATTTGCTAATACTAATATAGAAAATATACTCTATAAAACATCACAAAATAATTATTCTTGCCCAACACATCTGATTTGTAGATGAGACATATTATTGCTTAAGGAAATGAATAGTTTGTGGAAACATTACTTAGACTTTGGTATGTGGCTCTGAAAGAAATGTTGAATAAATGGAGAGCCCAAGAAATATCATGGAAAACCAGTTATAATCTTGGTAATTGGTGTGATCTCACTTCCATTGTTGAACAAGGTACAAGAGTGGTTGGTTGGCACCAATTCAGAAAGTGGTACTTCTAAGAAACACTTCAAGATTTCCATCTCAATAATAAATTATTGTATTGTGCACTAGGGCTTATTCTGCTGTAAATAGAACCATAAACATATACAACTTATATAAAAATACTGAACAATAATATCTATGATAGCAGGCCATTCTTGAATTTCCTTTGCCCAGGTCCTCAAGCAGATTAAAAAAAAAAAAAGACACAAAAAGTAAATGAAATTTGTAGAAAAAGTCATATATAAAACAATGATTATCCACAATTTCATGTAGAGTTTAGTGAATCTGACTTGGCATACCAAGTCTCTAAAGCCCTTTTTCTTAGTCAAGCTCACTACCCATTAGTTCTGATTTAAGAATTAAGTGGAAAATACCTTGCATACTATTTAATTTAAATAGGGAGATATCAGTTTCAATGCACACACACGCATCCATATAAGAACTTGTCTTATATTTCTAGATTCTAAGGGGTTTAAAAATGCATAAAACATGTTTCTTATATTTAGCAGCTTTTACTACATTTAACAAGTCTGTATGCGTTTGTAATAATCTCCACTGGCCAAAGAGGAGACCTTGAGCAAAATGAATCGCAACACAGACATCTAGCTGGCTGGGTAATACCAGGGAGTCCAACGAGGCAATTCCAGTCTGGAGAGTATGGCAGTGGGAAAAAGAGGGAAGGACCAAGTTCAATGCACTGTATTAGATGCTCTGTAAAGAAAGCATTTCAGTGGCAATATTTTTGGAAAATGGTACATGCTTACCCATCATGACTCATACTTACTGCCATATTAAAATTCTGAGATGTCCTAAAGTAAATATACTGCATACCTCTGACCTAACATTTTCTAAGTTACTCAACTGCCTTTTTTCCATGTCAAGACACTCACTAATATCTGAAGGAAAGTTTCAAGACACTCGTTTGAGAAATCCTACTGCATGCCAGGTGTTTCATATGTAATGGTTTATTTACTCTTCCACATCACATTTTATAAAAATATTTATTTATATTTATTTATTTATTTATTTATTTATTTATTTATTTATTTATGAGAGACAGAGACAGAGGGCAGGGCAGAGACATAGGAAGAGGGAGAAGCAGGCTCCCTGCAGGGAGCCCGATGCAGGACTTGATCCTGGACCCCAGGATCATGGCCTGAACTGAAGGCAGACGCTCAACCACTGAGCCACCCAGGCATCCCTCCACATCACATTTTTATATAAATAAAGTAACACACACTGAGTTTTACTAATTTGTTCTAATTTACACAGTAGCTATGCAACTGGAATGAAATTCCCTTATTCAAGCACATGATTATAGTATTTCTGAGAGAAATATTAAAAGACAATCAACCAACCAACCATCAACAAAAGCAAGGCCAAATTCCAAAAGGACTAATAGTAATGCACAAATCAAGTATGGTGGGAATACCTTATAAGGAATAACATGGAAGCCCACTTATGGTAGTTGGGGCACATGTGGGGATCAATTATTTTGAACAAGGTATTATCAAATTGTCAGCGGGAATATGAGATTAGGAATCAGCTCACTGTATTGCAGTAGAATCCCTGAAAATAAAGGTGCCTACTTTCTGGACTGGTCCAAGACACTAAGGTCAGAGTCAAGCTGATGAATCACTATAAATGGCATTGGATTTAGGAAATAGGAAAACAATAGAAGTCTCCATAGGAATGGGCATTCGGGGTTAAGCAGTCTGAGGACAATTATGAGGGGACTTGTACATTCGTCAGAAGAAGTCAGTCTAAGAAGACTAGAAGGCTACATACTGTATGATTCCAACAGTAAGACATTCTGGAAAAGGTAAAACTACAGAGACAGTAAAATTACCAATGTTGCCAAAGTTGTGGGAAGGGTGAACACTTGGACCATAAAGGATTTGTAGGGCAGTGAAAACACTCCCTACAATGTCATAATGATGCACATATGCCATTATGCATTTGTTCAAACTCCCATATTGTATGACATCAAGACTGAATCCTAAGTAAGGTAAAGTATGGACTTCGGGTGATTACGATGTGTTCATCAATTGCTATAAATATACCACCTTGATAGGGATGTTGATTATGGAGGAGGCATGAATGTGGAGCTACAGGAGGGCATATGGGAAATTTCTGTACCTTTCTCTCAATTTCTTGTCAATTTAAACTGTTCCAAAAAATTTAAACCTTAAAAAATTTTGTCAGAGAATTAGGGACAAAAATATGGCATGTTCTAGAGTGATGAAGGAGTTTTAGGAAAATAAGCAGGGTCCAGGATGAGTAGAAAGGGAGAGAGACTAGAGTCCATTGAGAAGGACAGTAACTCAGGAAGAGGGAATGCAGATTAGGGCAAGATCTATGTAGACTCGGGAGGGTAGAAATAAAGAGAAGTGTCATTCATTGCATGAATGACAAGAATTTAAAAATACTGAATCCAGAAAATAGTGAAGAATTATAAACATGTTTCTTATAAATGGATATTAAATAAAATAACTCAAAAATTTCCTACAAAAATTTGGAATATTGCAATAGCTACCAAAAAAAAAAAAAGCCAATTTGAAGAGAAGGAAGAAGTTGAATTTGATCTTGGGTACATTAAATTAGAGGTAACACAGGATACCTAAGAATTTTAAGTTTTTCACTGAGAGCTAAGAGTTGAATTTCTGAAAATTGGATGAATTCAGACTTAACTCAGGGAGAAATTGCAAGAAAATGAAGGATAAAAAATTTTTAATGTTGTTAGTTGTTCCGTTAGCAATTGTCATTTAAATCGTTTATTTACAAAAACCGAAAAATGAAAAGAGGCAGCATTTGGGGTAAAGTTTAGCTCAGAATCCTATTAATAAAGAGCACCAACATATTTTAGGCTGTTATCTCTGAAAATGAATCAAAATATACAATTTAACACCTGCCTTTGTATTATTTTTTTGTAACAGAACCAGAGGTTTTTTAAATTCCCCCAACAACAACAAAATGCAAAATAAAAGCATAACACTCAAAACCTCCTGCTTTGAATTAGAATTCAATGTACATTTCTTCTAGTTATAATTTTCTTGTCTATCATTCTCTCCAGATCCCAAATTAGACTTATTTGGCACCATGCCAGAGGACGGGTCTTTAAAGCATAATGACACTCCGCTTTTACAGACAGCAGTATTGATGATAGGAACAGCAAAGCTGGGCAGCACTAGGATACATGGGTGACAGATGTAGTTCCAATTCTGGCAAAGGGACTTAAAAAAAAAAAAAGCCCTCAATTTTAAATACTGTTTAAAGAAATTAGATACACATTAACCATCAGTAAGAGAGGAGGGAACAAGTGTGATTCAGATAACGCCAAGTTAAAATATTTTGTGGAGGAACGATTAAAATTCTGTGCTTTTAAAAAAATTCTGTAAAATCGGTTTTATTGTAGTTAAATACTCCAAACACTTTCCGAAAGGGAGCTAACAGTTGAACTTATAAATGTGAATGTATTATATTGAATTGTGGATTAAGATAGCCCATAGGTTTTTAATAATAAAAATCTCATGCAACTTCTCCACACTCAGAAAAGAATCTTCCTCTCTGTTCAGTTTAAACTAGATGTCGAGATGAAATAAAGTGCCCTTAAAACCAAGTGTTGATATATGCTTGAACTATCAGGAACTGTAAAAAAGGAATATGAGAGACTGGTACCTCATTTTTTTGAAATTAAAAAAAAATGATTTTACCAAAAAGATGATTTCATATTTCAGAACAGCCTCATAACTAAAAGGCATTTCAATAATATCCGTAATTTTGATTAGTCTAACATAGAATTGATTTCATTTGACATTAAAAGTCATATCAGCCTAGTTCTATTCTTTACAGTTTTTGAAACTAGTATATACAAGCATGCATGTTGATGGTGTTATAAAGCCTCCCATAAATGAACTTAGTGTGGCAGATTTTCTGTGGTATTGATAAACATGTTTGTGTTAAGTACATAGCCAAATCATATGGACATTCACCGTAAAAACAAATAGAGACTGGTCTGCTATGGGTGCATCGATGACAAAATAGATTTAAAAAAATTCTTCTTAGGTCATCCTAGAAATGTTTACACTAATGATAAAAGGTTAATAGGGTACCTCCAAGAAACACAGCACAGAGATAGGAGAGTTTTAATTTTTGTTCTTGCATTTTAACCATATTTTTAGCCTTATTTCAGGGAGCGCTAGGGTCCAGACCCACATGTGTACAAGTCACTTGAGTCCTGGATTGGACCTTCCAAAAAAACAGCTTTTTGGGGCTCAGTAGACAGTTTGTAATGTCATAATGATAAAGTCCTTGGCTTAAAATACTTTCTAAATTCTTTATTATTTGCCAGTGAAAAGAAGACTTCAGAATCATGGAAAAATATTCAGGATCGAGCAACACACCAGCGTTAACAATACAGCACATAAAGAGGTTGACTCATAAGCTACATTGTGGAGAATCACTCAGGTACAAATTTTCCTTGTATTATGTACATCTTGATTTGACTTCTAGGTTGTTCTGAAATTCTTTTCAAAAGGCACACAAGGATAACAGAAGACTGTAGCTTTGTCCGATAACCACAATCTCTACAAGTCCTACCAAAGAGGTTTAGGGAAGGTGATTCTAAAAACTGGAATATAAGAGGTGTAGTGTGGTGACAGCCAATAAAGTATGCGTGATTAAACCTGATACTACCAAGGGTGAATAAATCTTAATCCCAGAGGGAAATTCTGAAAAATGGTGCAAAACACATGCGACAGACATCTCCCACCCAAACGACAAGGAAGCTGTATGATATTTATACAGCTTCCGAAAGTCATTTAAATAGGGTTTCTGGGAGAGGATGTTAATTCTTTGGCACTTTGAACTCACTGTCCACATGGGCAGTATGACTGTCCTAGGTGTACAAATCATGATGATTGGAAGGTGGCTGGAATATACTAAAAAATCTGAGGAATACAGATAAAGTGCTGACACCTCTACTAAATTTTCCAAAGTGGGGATCCCTGGGTGGCGCAGCGGTTTAGCGCCTGCCTTTGGCCTAGGGCGTGATCCTGGATACCCGGGATCGAATCCCACGTCGGGCTCCCGGTGCATGGAGTCTGCTTCTCCCTCTGCCTGTGTCTCTGCCTCTCTCTCTCTCTCTCTCTCTCTCTCTGTGTGTGTCGAATCCCACGTCGGGCTCCCGGTGCATGGAGTCTGCTTCTCCCTCTGCCTGTGTCTCTGCCTCTCTCTCTCTCTCTCTGTGTGACTATCATAAATAAATAAAAAAAAAAAAAAATAAAAAAAAAAAAAAAGAGGAGAAGCCTTTAAGCCAAGGTCATACAGCAAGTGACCAGCTTCTGGATCTGAATCCTCCCTCTTTTAAAAAAAATAAAAAAATAAAAAAATAAATTTTCCAAAGTGAATAAAAAATACCCCTATGCTCTTTCTCAGTCTTTGCTCTTCTTCAGTTCTTCGGAAAAGTCAGAACAGAAACCACATCTGAAGATAGACTAATTTAATTTCATTGAACTTTAAAGCATAAGATATATAAAGCCAATTTTCTATTATAGAATAAATAAGGCAAATATAGCACAACTTTTTCATGGTTGCTTTCTCATGGAACCTAAATTCCACATTAAGATTGACAATCCTTAACCCAAGAAATCTTATGTTAATTCACAACAATTTTCTTTCCAAGATCATGAAAATACATGACTAACTTGATGAGAAAAAAAAAAAAGTTGGGAGTGGGGAATTCCATAAGTTTATTCTGAAACTGATTATTTTTCTTAATTTTATTTTAAAATTGAAAATGCACAGACTTTAAGTATATAGTCTGCTTGGGCAAATATATACATTTAAATAACCACCATTATAACTGAAGCATAAAATATTGCTACCACCTCAGAAAGCTTTTATGTCCATCCCCCTTCCCGGTACTCAGTGTTCTGAGTTCTATCATCTAATCTTCATTTTGCTTGTTCTAGAACTTGATAAATGGAGTTAGATCGTATGGCTTCTTTTGCTTATTGTTTTGAGACTCATCATATTGCATGTTTCAGTATTTTAAGCCTTTTTTTATTGCTCAGAAGAGTTCAACTGAGTAAATGAATACCAATACTAGTTTATCTGTTATAGGCATTTAAGATATTTGCAGTCTTTGGTTATAGTGAATAAAAACTTCTATGAACATTTTGTCAAATCTTTGGTGGACATTTGATTTCCTTCTCTTGGGTAAATATTTAGAAAAGAAATGGTTGAACCACAGAATAGGTGTGTTGGTCCTTTGATGTATTTCCCTATTTCTATCATAGTCATCAGGTAGGACAAATCCTCCAACTTTGTTGTATTTTCAAGATTGTTTTGATTGTCATAAGTTATTTACATTTCCATACATGTTTTTTTTTTTTTTCTGGAGATTTCAAATGCTGCAACAAAACCTGCTGAGATTTTCATCGAAATGTCGTTAAATCTGAGATCCATTTAAGAAATATTTGTATCTTAATAATATTGATTCTACAAATTATTAAAGATGATGTAGGGATCCCTGGGTGGCGCAGCGGTTTGGCGCCTGCCTTTGGCCCAGGGTGCGATCCTGGAGACCCGGGATTGAATCCCACGTCGGGCTCCCGGTGCATGGAGCCTGCTCTCCCTCTGCCTGTGACTCTGCCTCTCTCTCTCTCTCTCTCTCTCTGTGACTATCATAAATAAATAAAAATTTTAAAAAAAGATGATGTATCTCTCTTTTTTGGTAAGTCATCTTTAATTTTTCTTAGCGTTGTTTTGTAGTTTTTAGTATAATGTTAATCATGTGCAGTTATATTTATTGCTTAATTTCCAAAAATGTGGGGCATATTCTGGATTCTTCCTAAATTGGTTTATGGGGTGCCTGGGTGGCTCAGTCAGTTAAACGTCTGCCTTTGGCTCAGGTCATGATCTCAGAGTCCTCAGATTGAGTCCTGCATTTGGCTCCTTGCTCAGCAGGGACTCCGCTTCTCTGTCTGCCTCGCCCATCCCTTCACCATGCTCATGCACTCCCTCAAATACATAAAATCTTTTTTAAAATTTGGTTTTTAATTTATTTCTATTGTGACCAGAGAACATGCTGTATATAACATTGATATTTTTAAATCTAAGACTTCTTTTATAGCTTAACCTATGATCTATTTTGGTGACTATTCCAGGTACAGATGAAAAAGAGGTGCATTTTAAGGTTTTATAAAGGTCAATCTGGTCAGATTGGTGGTGGTTTTCAAATCTACTGTATATTTATAGCTGGTTTTGTTGTTTTGTTTTTTGCTGCTGTTGTTCTATCGATTATAGAGAAAGATTATAGAGAAACCTTCCACTTCTTTTGGTTCTATTTTTTTTCCTTAATTCTGTTCACTTTTGTTTCATATATTTTGATAGTTTCTTATTAGATATGTGTAAATTTAGGATTATTCCTAATGAGTTGGCTTATTAAAATAGTTCTTTGCCATTATGAAATTGGCTCTTTATCTTTGTAAATCCTCTGTCTTGAAATCACCTATGATATTAATATAGCTATGACAACTTTCATATACTTTCTATTTGCCAGATATATCTTATAACATTCTTTTATCTCAACCTCTTTGTCTTTATATTTATAAGCATCTGTAGCAAATAGCACATAGTTCAGTATCATTGTTACAGGATTTTTTCCCCTGTCGGTGCCCATGGTTCTTGGTCACACCACTTAAGAATAAAGAGGGTAGACCAGACAGACTAGAGGGCAGTACAGCAAGGTTTATTGAGTGACAGCAAAGTGATATTACAAAGCTCCCGAGGAAAGAAGGCAGCTGAGAGGGTTGCCACTCAAGTTTCTAAATCTAGGGGTTTTTATGGGTTTGTTAGTGGGCTGTTTTAATCCATTAACCCTCCTTGCACCTATTATCCAGTCAAGTTTTTGTCATCTATCTATTGCATGGGAAAGGGTGGAGGGCTCCTTCCAGAGTGGTATAAAATCCTTTTAAGGCTGATTTCCTCTTAGGGTGAGGGCCCTGACTGCCTGCCTGCCTTCTAACTATCCTTCATCAATATTGACGTGGCTTTGAGGCAGGGAAACTGAAAAGACCCCATGAAAGACTGCCTTTCTGCTGTCTCTATACTTACTAGGACCTACACCCCCACCTTACACATGCTTCATGGTACAAATATTGTACATCCTCCTTGTAAAAGTCAAGGAGTGAATGATTTCTTTGGAGTCTTGCAACATGATAGATAACTCCTAAGGAGTGATTGGGAGGGGTCATCATGAATGTTTACCATGATCACTGGCTCACCAAGACTCTTCACTCCAGGGTGTAAGAGATTTATGGAGAATATTTAAACACTCATCTTTGTCTCTGGATTATTGAGAAGACTTGTCACAGGACCACAATCCTCAGTAAAAACCTGAGCCCCCAAGCAAATATTAGACTTACTCTTCTTTCCTTTCTGAGACTCCTAGATGCTCTATCCATATCTATATTCTCTCTATATCTTTAATAAATTCTGTTCTCACTTCCTCTCTGTTCATGTTTGTGTTCTATCTGCATGGCTTGTCTTGCTGTACCCTATTCTGGGTCCTCAGACTCAGCCAGTCTACATCAGCTTTTACCCAGTATTTCTTTCTTCTTCTCAGTGAGTGAATTCCCAACAGTTTCTGCCTAATTTTGGTAACTCTCCAATGCCACTAAGTAATACTCTGTGTGTGTGTGTGTATGTGTGTGTCTGTTTTACATATATTTTGTCTTAAAGAGATCATTGTTTTTGACAAAAAAAGTTGGTTCAATATAAACATTACATCAGAGTTTTGATGTTGTTGTTCTTTGTGTGTATTTTTATTCTAGCTTCAGTTTGTTTTCTATGTGTGTAGTGTATGTTTCAAAATGCGTCACCATGGTAATAGTACTACTTAGATAGAGCGTTAGGAAAATTCTGCATAGGGCAGCCCGGATGGCTCAGTGGTTGAGCACCTGCCTTCAGCCTAGGGCATGATCCTGGAGACCTGGAATTGAGTCCCACATCAGGCTGAGCCCGCTTCTCCTTCTGCCTGTCTCTCTGCCTCTCTCTCTCTCTATCATGAATAAATAAATAAAATCTTTAAAAAAAAGGAAAATTCTATACAAATATGTGTTAATCCAACATTTGCTTATCTATTTACATTCACAGAATTATCATTAGAACACATCAGTTTTTCACTGGAATTTATGGCTACAATCAATAGCCTACATATAAGTTATCATCAACAGATGATAACAAGGATAGCAAGGAGGATTCTCCCAACAATTGGTTTTTCTAACACAAAAGACACGTATAAACATTCACCCATTTGGGATTCTTGTTAGAAAAGCAGACAAAAAGTGAATATAAATGATTGAATATCCATTTTTCAGCTGAGCAATGATGTATGCGACCTAGGAATTAAAAAAAAAAGAAGTCTATTACTCAAAGAAAGGGAAATAGGCATGTGTTCCTATGTTGGAAGTTCAAGCAATCAAATTATGTATGCAGTTTAAAATATATATGATTGAAACTTACTACCATTAGAAATAAAAATGCATCTGCTACCGTAAAATATAAAGATGAAGTGAAATACATAAGATGGTGACTATGATGTTTGGCTAGAAAAAAATATATGTGCCTTAAGAAAAGTATTCACAAAGAAAAGGAATGCATGAAGCACAAAATGTATTATTTACTTAGGGATCCAATCACTCTAGAATCTCTGTTCTTGTAGTATAGCAGCCTCTAAGTTCGTATCTTTAAATTGTTTTCTTTTTTTTTTTTAAGATTTATTTATTTATTCATGATAGACATAGAGAGAGAGAGAGGCAGAGACACAGGAGGAAGGAGAAGCAGGCTCCATGCCGGGAGCCCCACGTGGGACCTGATCCCGGGACTCCAGGATTGCGCTCCGGGCCAAAGGCAGGCACTAAACCGCTGAGCCACCCAGGGATCCCCAGTTCGTATCTTTAAAAAAAAAAATCCCACCTATTTCCCAACTAGACTTGTCTCTTAAGGGAATTACCAATTTCATTATATAAACTACAAAGAATGTTGTTCTTTCTATAAAGTAAATATACTTGATGTTCATTCTCATTTAGGGCTTAAAGTACATTCTATCAAAAGACTATTCAAAATCAAAAGTTAATTTATTATGGTAAAAAATCAAATTACCATATTGTCTTCTAACCATCTATCTAAGAAGAAAATACTAGAAATATTTTGAAAACAACAATCTCAGGAATGGATTATTCATTATTATCTTTAAAGTATACTTGTGGAGAAACTCTTCTACTCACATCTATTTCAAAGTTGATACTGGCCAGAGAATGTATTGTTGTCCCCCCTGTATTCATGGTTTCACTTTCTGTGGTTTCAGCTACCCACAGTCTGAAGGCAGATGATCCTTTTTCTGTGTATCATCTGAAAGTCAATAGTAGCCTAATGTTAGGTCACAAGGCCTATGTTCTTCACCTCATTTCATCTCATCACATTGGCATTTTATCATCTCACACCATCACGAAAAGTAAAAGGGTGAATACAATACAACAAGATATTTTGAAAGAGAGAACATATTCACGTAACTTTATTATAGTATACGGTCATAATTTTTCTATTTTATTATTAGTTATTTTTGTTGATCTCTTACTATACTTAATTTATAAATTAAACTTTATCATAGGTATGTATGTATAGGAAAAAACACGGTATATATAGGATTCAGTTCTGTCCACAATTTCAGAGATTTACTGGTGATCTTAGAACATACATCCCCATGGATAAGGGGGGGACTACTATAATGAAACCTCAAAATACTCAATCCACACAGACCAGACACATTGAATGCACAATGGAATTCCATTGATATTTCAAAGTTCCTTTCAGAAAGGCCAATAATCACAAAGCTTTGATTACAGTACTTTGCTTTCACTCCATGTCAATTTAGATTCCAAGCATCAGGGGTGTCATTAACATAAATTTGCATACAAGTAAAGATTACATAAATGTCACTGCAAAGCTAGTACAGAGCAAACAGAGAGAAATAGATGAGTTCTGAATTGAAACTCCTTTTAACACCCTTTTAATCAGTAGCAGGTTCTAACCCGGCACATGGATTCCTCTAATAAAAATTTTCAACTAGATGTTGCATCTACTTTGACATGGAATATACTTATGTATATGTATGTATAGCACTCTTAAGCAAACTCTCAGCATCTGGGGATCCCAAATGTCTTTTTCCCCACCTCCAATTTTCTTCTTACCCAGTACAGGGAATACAATATCTTACGATGATTTTGTGTAGGATGTAGTCCTGATTACACAAATAAGTTATAGATTTACAGTAATGTAATTTCTGCCTTGATATATTAGCATAGCCAAGACATTTGTTCATCAAACTTGCCAACAATGGCAGGGCCCCTTTTTGGTTTTTTAACCTTGGCTTCTTCCTGAAGTTGTATTTTGGTCTTGCTTCCTGTTCAGATAGAGAAGACTCTCAACAATAATATACTGAGACTCTTTCCCATATTCACTATTACTTAAAACTATGCTAAAGGATCTACCAGTCAAAATTAATCCACTAGAATCTTAAAGATTGTGTCATATATTTATATATATATAACCCTTAGGATGGTTTCACCTTCCACTTTGGATTTTCATAGTACTATTAAATTTCCAATTATACCTAGGGAAATTATTCTGCTTCTCTCCGACACTCCACTGAACTTGCCTTTGTCATTGTCACCAAAAACATCCAATTCAATGGCTGTTTCTATTCTTTACCTCTATTATTATCATGGCCATATTCAAAAAAGTTGACTGCTTCTCCTTTTAAAAACTTCCTTTGGCATCTGAAGCACCATACCTAAGGTTCTATTCATCTTCCTGGCAATTATCTCTACTCTTTGCTGGCTTGCCTTCCTAAGATCTACATTTTGGATGTCCTGGGGCTCAATTCTTTATCCTAGCTCACCCATGTTCTCTGCCCTTGTAATATCTTCCACATCCATGTTTCCTATTAACATATACTTTCTCATGACTCTAAACTTATATCACCAGTCCTGACCACTCTCTTGAGCACCAGAATCCTATATACAAGATAGGACTCCTCCTTCTTAGCATATTCTCCTGCTCAAGAATCCACCTGAAATATTCAATATTAATGTGTTACCTCAATATTAATGTGTTCAGAACTGAATATTTGAATCCCCCCTGAAACATACATTTCATGAGTCTTTTTCCATTAGTTAATTATGTCACCATCTCCCCAGCTACTTAGGCTGATAACCTAGAAATAATGCATAATTTCCTGTTCGTTCCCTTACTGTTAATACATCAGCGAGTCCTGATGGATCAACTTCAAGTAGTTAAATCTATACACTTCTCAGTGTATCCATTACTACTATTCTAACCCAAGCTACTATTATTTCTCATGTAGACCACAATAATCCTGTCTATCGCAGTATTTCTGCTTTCCCTCTTGTGTCTTTTAATTTATTTTCTATCATCAAGTTTACTTTTATAAGTATAAATCAGATTACTTGACTGTTTTGCTTAAAAGCTTTCATTTGTTTTCTATTGTAGAAATTTGAAATATAGTGATTCATAAAGCCATAGCTGATCTAATCCTTGTCTAGCTTTCTCAGTTCATTTCCATCTTCCCTTCTCTGGTCCCGCTTATTATTTTCTGGCCACACTGAGCTTCTTTTTTCTAATCAAACACACTGAAACTCCTTCCTACCTCAGGACATTTGTACTGACTGTTCTCCCTCCTTGAATGATTTTCCCCAGATCATCTTATTATTGACACTTTATTATTATTCGGATCCCATCTGAAATATCAGGAGGCCTTCCCTGAGTCCTGAATCTAAAGTAATCACATAGAATCTCATTTCCCAAACACCTTAGGCAGAGTATGTCATCATGCCCTAACTTATTGTCTTCAGAGAACTTACAAGCATCTAAAATTATTGTACTTATTTTATTTTTACTTGTTTTATATTTGCCTTCCTTCACTGGAAAGTAAACTCTGCAATAGCAGAGATTTAGCACTATCACTACAGTACTTTGAACCATGATTGGCAAACAGTGAGGGTTTAATGAATAGTTGTTCATTAAATGGATGAATTATTTTATTAATTTAAAATCCTATAAAAATTAAATTTCTCAAAGTGAAATATCTAATAAATAGCAGAACAAATATATTACCTATAGTGCTGCCATGAAAATACTAATCTGGCAAAAATGTATGATTGGAATGGGGAGAGCTAGAACCTCGGTTATGAAATAAGGAGTAATTTTGTCCAGAAAGAGAAAATTCCAAGATGGCCCAGATGTAGCAAAAAGGAATGAAAAGTGGAAATGGATGCAAGAGCCATAGAAGAAGCAAGCCTAACGAGAATTGTTAATTTATTGCATATAGAGATGAGAGGATCAGCGTTAACTCAAAGCTTTCCAGTTCAAGAATACAAATACTAGTTTTCTCAGCAAAAGACAAAACCTAGACATGAGAGCTGTATATGAGATTTAATACAGCAATATGTTTAAGTACTTAGTAGTAATCCAAGTAGAGATAGATTGTCTTCAGTCAACTGAAAATATACTTCTGGCACACCAAAGGAAAATTAAGGTTGTATGTATATGAATTTTAGTTAAGATTGTTAAGATATAATTGAAATAAAATAAAATTCAGTCTTTTAAAATGCACCATTTAATGATCTTGAAAAACATGCATTCATGTAACCACCACATAATCAACATATAGAGCAGTTACATCATCTCAAAATTTTCCTTCGTCTACATTTATGGATAATTTCCTTCTTGATATACGAGTGATAGCAGCCACCCATATCAGATTTTTGGTCCTAGAATTTTGCCTTTTCTATTAAATCATGTAAATGGAATCAAATGATGCTCCAACTTTTTAATGTCTGAAATCTTACATTTTGTATAATGCCCTCATCATCCATCTATGTTGTTACATGTATTTTTTTTTACTGCTTAGTAGTAATTAATGGTATATCTGCATCACAATTAATTATTGATCATTTCCAATTTGAAGCTATTCTCAATAAAATTTTTAATAAGTATTAGTGTACAGGTTTTTGAGTAGACATGTTTTTATTTCTCTTGAGTAAATTTATATCAGTGGAATTGTTGGGATGTATAGAAAGTAAAGATTAACTTTCTATGAAACTGTCAAACTCTTTTGTAAAACAACTGTACATTCCCCCAGAATATATGAGAGTTCAAGTTTTTCTACATTCTGCTTTATATTTTTACATATATTTTATATGTAATTTTATATGTATTATATTTATATTTATTTATTTTTTATAAATATATATTTATATTTATTTATATATATTTATTTATATTTATATTTTATATGTATTTTATATGTAAATATTTACAATATTTTACATATTTTACATTCTACTTTATATTTTTGTATTTTTTATTATGGCCATCCGAGTAGTTTGTAGTAGTACTGCATTGTAATTTTAAATTTTTGTTTGTTTGTTTTTTAATTTATTAATGATAGACAGAAAGAGAGAGAGAGAGAGGGAGAGAGAGAGAAAGAGAGAGGAGGGAGAAGCAGGCTCCATGGCTCCATGCTGGGAGCCCGACACGGGACTCGATCCCGGGTCCCCAGGGTCATGCCCTGGGCCAAAGGCGGTGCTAAACCGCTGAGCCACCCAGGGATCCCTGAATTGTAATTTAACTTGCTCTTCCCATGTTTTATGCACTTTTTTGCTCTTTGTATCTCTCCTTTGGTGAAGTGGCTGTTCAAATCTTTTACCCATTTTTATTGAGTTGCAAGAGCTCTTTAATATATTCTGATTACAAGTGTTTTATAAGATATGTGTTTTACAAATATCTTTCCCCGTCATGACTTACTTCTCCAGTTTTCTAACAGAATTTTTCAAAGAACTGGAGTTTCTAATTCTAATTAAAACCAATGTATCAAACTTGTTTTAATGGTTTGTATTTTTGTGTTCTATATATGAAATCTATGCATAATTCAAGGTCGCAATATTTTTATTCTACAGTCTATTTGAGAATTTTTATAACCTTGCCTCTTATATTGAGTACTATGATCCACTTTGAGTTAACTTCTATATGTGGTGAGAGGTAAGAATAAAAGTGGTTCTTATTTGTTTAGTTTTTTTACACGAGGGTATCCAATTGTTCAAATACTATTTGTTAGAAACAATATCCTTTCTCCACTGAAAGACCTTGGCATTTTTGTTGAGAATCAAGTTGCCATCTATATGTGTTTTTATGTATGGGTTCTCTTTTCTTGTCCATTGACCTACATGTCTATCTTTATGCCAGTATGCTATGATTACTATATACTTATAGTAAGAATTAAATTCTGATAATGTAAATCTTCGCTTTTTATTTCTATTTTTCAACATTGCTGTAGCAATTTCAGATCCTTCACACTTGTATATGAATTTTAGAATTAGTTTGTCAATGTCTATTTTTAAAAGTTTTCTAGTGTTCAGATAGGGATTGAATTGACTCTGTAGACCAGTTTGGGGAAAAAATGGCATCATAACAATATTGAGTCCTCAGAGACATGAACATAGTCTATCTTTTCATTGTTAGCTCTTCTTGAAATGTTCTCATCAGTGTGTTGTCATTTTCATCGTGAATATCTTGCATGCTTTGTCAGATTTATCCTTAAGCATTTCATGTTTTTATAATAATATAAACCATAGTTTCTACTTCAATGCATTTATATTTCCAGTTTTTCATGGCATATGGGTCTTAAAAACTCTGATAGGTTCAATATCTGCACTCTTAGCTTGATTCTGTTGATTTCTCTATATTTTCTTTGTTTCTTTATGTTTTTTTTTCCTATTTCATTGTTTTTTTTCCTATTATTATTAGTAGTAGTATTATGGCTTTTTGGTGTATCTGGTGATATTTAACTAATAACCATGTTTGAAATAACAGTAGAAACTGAGGCAAATAGGAATTGTAGCTGCAAGCAAATTTTGCAGACCTTTTATGAGCCTGTTAGTGTAGGAGGCTACATCAATTTAGATAGTTGAATGGAATTTGTGCTTGGATGTTGCTATATTCAACTTCGGTGTCCAATAGGCTGCAGACTTCTCCAATGCGGGGTGCATTACCTTGTGTTTAGTAAGCAACCTGTGGTACTAGAAGCTTTTCCTCAATATACCTGCTCTGCTCCAATTCTGCTTTTAGCAAAATCATGAAGTTGGTGCCACACTCTTACCTTTATTCAGCAGTAAATTGTTGTTGTCTATTACCCAGTGCTAAACTTGTGGTGAGATCAAGGAGTTTCTCTATTCTCCTGGTCCAGCTTCAGTTTTAGGCAGACTCTTACATCTGCAACCTTGGGGTAAAGATTTTTCACTCTTCATGTATCTTAGCCCCAGTCTCTGTTTGTATCTGGGGAGTTCCTGCACAGAAGAGTGTTGCTTGCCTTTATCCAATTTGGCAGAAAACTTATATTTCACAACAATTCAATATCCTAGACCCAAGAGTCTTTCCTGTCCCTTCCCTAGGATCACACATTTTGCTTTTACCATCTCCCTCAGATATAATGAATTTTTACCTATATTCTGGTGGCCAGACAATTTTCTACCCCTTTCCAGAGGCAGCTGAATTTTGTTTCTACTCCATTAAAAGCAGTCCTAAGGTTTTATGTGGGTCCTGAGGATGGGAGGATTTCCTGCCCATCCCCAGAAAATTAAAGTTTTGCATTATATGAGAGGAAGGTCCAGGGTAGGGTTTTGACTCTGACTCCAGTGTCAATTAGTTATCAGTAAAACCTAATTTTAAAACACACACACAACACAACACAACACAAACAAAACAAAACAAAACAAAACAAAACATTTAGACTGTGGGCTTTAATTTGCCAACCTTTGTCTTAAAGAACTCCGAGCGATGTGAGATAAAATAAAAAGGAAAAGAGATGAGAAAAAGGGCCTTATGCTCTTTTCTATGTGCTTTCTTTACAGTATATAAAAGCCTATTCCCACCTTCCCCCAAAATCACCTCACAAGATTCTAATAAATAACCAAGTATATTGTGAAGCCTCCCTTTCTGAATCATGCATCCCTCTATTGACATTTACTTTCCTGTATTATAATTATGTGCAGTGCACATCCACTGCACCTAACCTATTCTGAAGTCCTTGAGAGAAGGCAACATGTCTCATTCATCTTTGTATAGGTATTTTTAGGAATGTAATCATAAGTCTGGAAAGAAAACTGAAAAACCATATGGGCAAAAATGACTTACCTGATGTCAAACCATACTCAATCAGTTGTGACCAAATCAGCCTCATTTTATTATATCCTTGAGTGATTCATGGTTATGAGAAAAGTAAAAGAATATCCAGGAGGCAGATAATGAAAAAAGGAATCTGTAAGTTGGTAACTCCATGAACCCAAGAAAGTAGACTTTCAAGTGGTAAGTGTCTAGTGGTGGCAAAGATGGTGAGGACAGGGAGAAGAGAAGTACATTTTAGATAATGTGTAAGAAGGAAAGAAAATGGGATTAAAAAATCAAAGATCATCCATGTAAATTTAGTTATTTTTATACATTAACACAGTCCATTAATTTTGTTCATTCTAAATGGAAGATGCAAATATGGTTGAAGTTCATGGTGAAGTGACAAGGTTTCTAACTCCTCAGGGGTGGAGAAAGTTGTCTCTACTAGACAGAGTGCAAGGTATTTAGAAGATGTTCAATAAAGATGTCGATTGATGGGCAAAGAGTCTCCTCCCTTAGGTATTTCTAATTATTTCATCTGGTCTGTGCCAGTTGAAGGGATAAAAAGGCAGGAAAAGCAAGACAGAATGTTTCTGCTACAGTAACAATTGACAACGCTATTGCTACTGACAAGAGAAGAATATGGGTAAAACCTGTCAAGTTCTTCAAATTTAGAAAAGGTGTTCAATATAAAGTGAGATACATATTTCACGAAGCGTTTTTTTGTATTTCCTTTGAGCAATTCATGGTAAATAGATTCAAGCTTTTTTAGTCTGTGTCTCAAAATTCCAATTCCAATGTGGCTTTTTATATTCTCTAGTGTTGCCATGTTTCCAGACCTTTCATTTTTCTTCCATCTTATCTCAAGGCTGAAAGAAGTTTATCATATTATTAGACAACAGAGCAGAACAAAACAATACATCAAGCCCCAGCACTCAGTATTGCTTTGCAGAGAAAATCAGGTGAATTCTCTTACTGTGTGGTTAGAGAAACAGAAGAGAATGTCCTAGATCCTATATTTCAGAAATTGAACAGAGTTGATGTGCCTAATTAATGTTAGGGGGAAAAAGTATAGCAGATAGATTAGGAAGCAAGAAATTAAAAGAAATACTGAAAGCCTATGTCTTGACAGAAGAGTTTTATTAAACCAACCTCAGAGCTATGTAGGGCAGAATGAAATTCTGATGTAACATCTGAATTAGACACATAATAAAAATCCCATTTAAAGAGTAGGACTTTGAATCCAGTTGTCATTATTTTAAATGTCAAATGATATAACTTTTATTAACATAAAAATATGTTACAATTTAAACCCAGAAGCTCACCTATGTTGATCATTAAATTGTATTATTAATTTATAAAGTTGAGATTATGCCTGGGTGGCTCAGTGGTTGAGCATTTGCCTTTGGCTCAGGTTGTGATCCCAGGGTCCTGGATCGAGTCCCACATCAGGTTCCCTGCTGGGAGCCTGCTTCTCCCTCTGCCTAAGTCTCTGCCTCTCTCTTTCTGTGTCTCTCATGAATAAATAAATAAAATCTTTAAATAAATTTTATAAAGCTGGGTCTTCTCTGGAAATAGATATCTAAAATATCCATAACTGCACAATTTTTAACGAGTAACCATACGGTGTTACCATTTGTGATCTAAAATCTCTTTGATTAAAAACAAACATAATGAAAACTATTTTTTATTACCACTTAGATAAGTTTCAAGAGAAACTAGGATCAGTATTATTAAATCTTTGGGAATGGATATTGGGTTTGTTTCATCTTCAATTTTGGAAACGAATGCATTTTAAGCTATGATACATGAGCTCAATTTGCCACATCTGGCTTTAAATGTGTGAGAAAGATTGTCCTGTGGTATTTACAGTAATAAAACACAGCTGATGTGATCATTCAGCTACATGTTCTGGACGATTCTTGCATGCCTCAAGTGAGCCATATCAGGCACCAGAGACGTAAACCCCATGAGAAGTGTAGTCATTTTCCCCACATGCAGGACTTAAAGCACCACTCGATTATAAAATGCAGTGTACAGATGACAGAAGCAGCCACGTCATGAGCCAAGGCTCTGCAAACTAGCAAAGCACCACCAGCAAGTGTCTGCTAAACCAGAGCCACGCTTCCAGCAACCCAACTACCCTCAGTTTTTACCTTTAAACTTACATTTTGGGCCGGTGATAAATTCCTACCTCTTACGTTTTTCATAAAAATTTTTAAAACATCATCATAATTCTCTAAGGCGTCTTGCTTTTTCTTCTCTAGTTTAGATTAACTTTTTTCCTTGCATATGCTATTATGAGGAAATTTAAAGAGGAATTTCTTTTAATTGAACTCAACTAAACTTTTGTAGATCAATGATATCAAACCCTGGAAAGTCACTTTCATGGAGCTTATTATCTAATAGGGAAACGGAATGGAGCTTGACATTAACAATAAATTCAAATTCAGATTAGCTATCAAAAATTTTTGAATTGATAAAATAATAGAATTTCAAGTATTTATTAAAAGGTAATGTAGTGTGTTACTTTGGAGCACAGGCATTGTCGGGAGGAAAATAAATGTTTATTATGCTACAGGCCAGTTTGGTTTAATGAATAGAGATTAGTACATTATACTTAGATCACTTTTTTTTAGAATTTAAAAATGAATGTTCTGAGAGATTCAAAGCATTTTAAAAGTTTATTCTTTTTATGTTACCGGCATTAAATATTTAGCAAGCCGAAGCTATTTGAGAAATTGTGTTTGCATTGCTAATCTACATAGCCATTCTTTTTTTCTTGAATCTGTGCATTTCCAGATAAGATAAAGGAAAGAAGCCAATAGGCGGAAGTGGGGGGAAAATTGGTATTTTTCTCAGTTTGGCTGATGTGAATTCCCGAAAGAGAGAAGGGGGAGCAGCAATGAGTGGGCTACCTACAAGCGTCATCACAGTTATAAAGATGTAAAACATAGAAATTAAGAATAAAGAAGGAGTCTATTGTGGCTGGAGAATTAGGAGTACTTTATGCAGTATTTTAAATAAAAGTTATTTTTTTTTCCCCAGAGATACAAAGTTTTGTCCCAGTTTCTTTGACACAAAGCTTACAGAGTCAAGCCAAACTGTTCAAGACAAGAAGAAAAGCTTTGTGATACTGACAGAAGCCAAAGTCCTTTAAAATCCTTCCAGTGTGTGGAATACATTTTGGGCTGCTTCTCCTGGAGTCAGCCAGCTTATGCATGCTGCAATTGTCCAGCCTTATTGTCCACACCAAAAGTCTGAGAAATCCTTGACCACACTGTACACAGTATTAAAGTAGAATAGGACTCAAAGTAGCCTTATATTTTGTTCATATTGCCCTTGAAGTTTAAATGACAAAAGTAAACGAAAAGTTTAAATCAAGTTTTCATACGAGAATTTTCGAAGGCACAAAATTTTATTGTTCTGTGGCATGGTCCATATGTTTAAACTAGAGCTTTTAATGGGTCAGCCAAAAGACAGTAGAATAGACACTCGTATTTTACTTTCTTTCACAACTTTAAATTGTTTACTTCTGCGTTGCCTCCAGTTAACTACACTTACTATAGGAAATAAATCATACTTACTGCTCATCTTATGTTCTTGCTGAATTTCACATCGAAGTTTCAGTTTCTACAGAAATATGGTGCTACTAAACTTAGGATTCCCTGTGTAGTTAAATCAGACTTTATCACATAATCAGGGCTGAAGCAGTAGCATCCAGGTTTCATTTAATCCTGTCATATATTTAATTATTATATCCTTTAAAACTGGTGTAGGATGAAATGTGTCCAAAAGGAACTTGTTATGACTTCAAACATTGAAATCAGGACCTTTGAGTTGGAGTTTTATATTATTCATTTTTCCTCCAAATTTTCACCGTAAAAATAATCCTGTGGCGAATTTGAACTTTAGTAAGATGTAGAAATCAGATCACATTGCTGGAGCTTCTTCATGTCTAAGGTCAATATGGGGAAAAGCAGGTCTCTTCATCGGGCTTAAAAGTGGGATTTCCAACCCACATGCAGAAAATGGCATTTATATAAACTGAAAGACATGAACTTTTAGTAGAAACTTTTGTGGGCAATATCAATGTAGAGTACAGTCATTGCCACGGGGAAATCTTCTATCACTTTAAGCAGTGAGTAAAATAAAAGACTTTTACAAAGTAAGGAGTTCTGGTTTCATCTCCTCTAGTAATTTATTATTGCATACCAATTTCTGGTTCCAGGGAAAGAAACTGAATTTGAGAACTCCCTTCCCCTCATAACTACCAGTGGGCTAAGTTTAGAAAGAGTATATACTTCAAATAAATAATATATACATATATATCCACAAGTATACATATATATGAACACACACACTAGTATACATAGTACCTTGAGAGATAAAAGTTGGGCAAAGGGTAGCATCATGCACTATGAGATATAAACTCATTTGAAGGATCTTTAAAGGTATTACCTATGTATATATCTTGGTGTCATTGGCTAATAGCTCTCTCGAAGGATTGTTTTGTGTTAATCAGATGGCCTGACAGATACTCTATGGATTTTGAAGAGATTAATATGAATTGCTAACGTTGTGTTAGAATTTTTGCATCTATGTTCATGAGGCATACTGGTCTGTAGTTCTCTTGTCGTGTCTTTGTCTGGTTTTAGGATCATAGTATATCCTAGTCTCATAAAATAAGGAACTTTTCACTCTCTTTTTGCCGGAGGTTGTGCATAACTGATGTTATTTCTTTTGTTTTGGTAGAATGCAACAAGAAAGCCGTCAGGGCCTGGAGTTTTCTTTGTGGAAAAGTTTTTAACTATGAATTTAGCTTCTTTATAGATATTACACTATTCAGGTTATATATTTCTTCCTGGGAAAGATCATGTCTTTGTGTCTTTAGGATATTTTCTGACATAAAGTTGTTATAATAATCCCTCATTGTCCTGTTAATATCTGTAGAATCTACATTATGTCACCTCTATCCTTCCTGATATAGATCATTTATTTTATCCTTCATCAGTCTGGCAAGAGTTTTTTTTTTTAGCTGGGATCTCTGAAAGGCTGGCCCTAACTGTCCTCTCTGGCTCTGCAGGCCCTGGGGCTTCATTTGCCAGACCCACCAGTAGAGAGCGAGGATGAAGAGGAGGAGGGAGCTACCGGACTTAGCAACCACAGCTCTATTCCCATGGACCCCGGTATAGAGAGCATTCTCTCATTCTGGAATAACAATGGAGGAAAGGGGATGGGTCAGAGCCAGTAAAGGGAAGTCACTGAGGAATACCCTGTTCCTGAAACAACACTTTGTAATCTAAGATTTTACAGACTTCAGAATCCAAGTGGAATGCTAGCTAGTGTGCTAGACGTTGGTGATAGGCAGGCTTGCCTGGAAATAACAAAATGGATTTGGCCACCCTTCTGGCCCAAGGGTTGTGGGTTAATTCAAGGAATGGGGAGTGGAGCTGTTTCCCTAGCTGCTATCCCCTAACTGTTCTCTGTGCTTTCAGAACATGTGGAGCTGGTGAAAAGGACGATGGCTGGAGTAAGCCTGCCTGCACCAGGGGTTCCTGCCTGGGCTCGGGAGATCTCAGATGCCCAGTGGGAAGATGTGGTACAGAAGGCCCTCCAAGCTCGTCAGGGAGCCCCAGCCTGGAAGTGACTACCCTAAGAGCTGCCTTATCTCCCTGCATTCCAGGCCAGAACCAGCACAGAACTGAACACATCCCTGGTTGTAATGTCCATCTCCATCTTCCCCCTCTCCCTTTCCACATCAAGGCAAATCAGACTTCTCAGAGACCCACTTTATTCAGTTCTGTACATATGGGGACATCGGCCCAAGCCCAATCCATCTTAGCATGTATCACTCTGTGGAGAATAAAGCACCCTATGTACACAGCCAATTTTACTTATCTTCTCAGAGAACAACATTTAAATTCATGGATTTTTGTGATTATTTTTTCTTTTATATTTTACTTTAATTCCCACTCTTATTTTTTTTTTCCTTTTTAATTTGTTCTTTTTTTTTTTTCTTTCCATTGCTTACTATGGGTAAATTTGCTTTTATATTCCTAGTTTGTGAAAGATAAAAATTGATTTTAGATTTTTTTCTTTCTTAATATAAGATATAGGTGCTACCAATTTCTCTCTAAATCCCTATTTAGTCATATACATCACACAGATTTGGATATGACTCCATTTTCATATTCATTCAAATACTTTCAAATTTTTCCTTCAATGTTTTACTTGACCCATGATAACATGGATTAATATGTTAAGTTTCCAAAATCTTTGGGATTTTCCTGCTACCTTTTGGTTATTGGTTTCCAGTTATTGATTAATGAACTTCAATATAATGTAGAAATCAGACCACATTGCCGAAACTTCATGTGAGGTTGCTATGGAGAAAGTGACCTATTATTAAATTTCTACAAATTTTGGGATTTTTCCAGATGTCTTCGGTCATTGATTTCACAATTCCATGCTGGTCAGAAAATATATTTTGTAGTACTTGAATTCTTTTAAATTTATTAAGATTTATTTTATGGTCTATAATATAATTTGTCTTGGTAAATGTTCTATGTACATTAGAAAAAAATGTGTGTTTTTTATTTTTAGGTGGAGTGTTCTATAAACATAAACTAGATCATTTGTTTTGGTAGTTTATCTGCTATATTTTTACTGATTTTCTGTTTACTTGTCCCATCCTTTATTGAGATAGACATGTTAAAATACATAAATATAATTGTGCTGTCTAGTTTTTATTTGTTTGTTGATTTTTGCTTCATAATTTTGAAGTTATCTTATTAGGTATATACATGTTTAAAATTGTGCCCTTTTTAATGACTTGCTAGAAATCTCTTTGGTCAGTTGTTACTATAGACACTTCTGTTTTCTTTTGATGTATGTTTCCATGGTTTATGTTTTTCCATCCTTTTGATTTTGACCTATTTATATTTTGTATTTAAAGTTGATTTCTTACAGGCAGCATATAGTTGGATCTTACTTTTTAACTAATTGCACAATCACTGTCTTAATTTGGGTTTTTAAAACACTTATATTGAATTAAATTATTGCTTCAGTTTATTTATATCTGTGACACTGTCACTTGTTTTCTTAATTTTCTGAATTTGTCCTTTTAGTGTTTTGTTCCCTTTTCCCTCATTTTCTGCATTCTTTTTGATTGAGAGTTTTTATGGTCCCATTTTATTTTATTTTTATTGGATTACTAAATATTAATCTTTGCTTTTGACTTCTTTTGCATGCTTTAGAATTTAGAGTATAGATTCAAGTAATATGATGATGAATAAAAAATTAAACATGTGACTTAAAAAGTTAGAAAAATAATTACACAACAATGGAATAAAAGTTCAAGGGAAGAAAATACTTAATCAGAAATAAATTTTTAAAACTTTTCTCTTTGAAAAATTAAAATAAATAAACCACTAACTTTATTAATTAAAAATGAAAAAGAAATAAATAAAAAAAGAATAAAGAAAAAATTACCAGATAGAAAATTTTTAAAGATTTTATTTATTTATTCATGAGGGACACACAGAGGCAGAGACATAGGCAGAGGGATAAGCAGGCTCCCACAGGGAGCCCAATGCGAGACTCAATCCCAGGACATTTGGATCACTCCCTGAGCCAAAGACAGACGACACTCAACTACTGAGCCACCCAGGCGTCCCAAAGACAGATATTTTTAAAACGTCCTGTGGA
Organism: Canis lupus baileyi; assembly: GCF_048164855.1. NCBI lineage: Eukaryota > Metazoa > Chordata > Mammalia > Carnivora > Canidae > Canis > Canis lupus. The sequence goes on from NC_132873.1 coordinate 12,284,413, forward strand.
GTTATTTTTGCAACTCTGATAATTGATACTCCTGAAGGCTTGGATAAAATGGATGGCATTCTAAAATTTAGTCGAGAAGCAAGAGAAAATTTAAATAGATCGGTTTTCATAGAAAATAATGAAGAGAAAAGACAATTTCTAAGGAAGATATACTCCAACCCTTTCAGAAAGCTTTAACCTGGTTTCACGAAGAAAATTTTCCAAACCTCTGGGATAAACATAATTCCAATTCTATTTGTTTAAACTTTTTAAGGATATAATATTTTAATTTCTTATATTAATACAAGATAAAATGGCAAAACTTGACAAAATAATCCAATTTTATTCATGAACAGCAATGCAAAAATCCAAAATAAGATCTTAGCTAATAGAATCTAGCAGCATCTAAAAGAGCTGATATACCATAAGCAAGTGTAGTTCATTATAGAAATCCAATGATTGTTTATAACAGCAAATTATTAATGTAACCTTAGGATCACAAAGGAGAGCTATTGGTATATCTATAGGTGGTAAGAGGTATTTGAAAAAAAAAACTATTCCTTTTTTTTTTTTTCTGTTCCTTTTAAACACATCCAATAAAATGAAATAGATGGACACTACCTAACCTCAAGAACATATATTTAGATGATCTTTGACTTAGCTTCTAATAAATATAGAGTTTCATTTATCTGAGCACATTGTTCTAATGAACGCCAACATCTGAGATAAGGCATGCTTTCAGATTTTGGAACATAAAAGAATTTTTTAAGTATTTTAAGACAGATCCAATTTTAATCCAATCTACCTTATTGTATAGAGAGGCAGATGATATTAAAGACAAAGATATATAAAATTAGCATTCCTGAAAAATGTATCTAAATGAATAAAGAAAAAATATACTCCTGAAAAAGATAAATTTATATATCAAAACGGCATACCATGTAGAGAAAAAAATTAATTCTAAACTATCAACACCATAACCTCCTATACAATATATCTTTACAAATTTACTGAACTATAATAATAAAGAGTCTTGTATGCATCTAAGTAAAAAATATAAATCATACAGGAGGCATATTAATTTGACTGGAATCAGACATTTTTTATAACAATCTTCAGTACTATGAAATAAGGTTCAAAACAAAATAACAGGTCCCAAATGGAGTCACTTATGCTAATCCTAACTAAGATTTAATTATAGGGGATCCCTGGGTTGCTCAGCTGTTTAGCTCCTGCCTTCAGCCAGGGCATGATCCTAGAGTCCCTGGATCGAGACCCACATGAGGCTCTGCATGGAGCCTGCTTCTGCCTCTCTCTCTCTTTCTCTCTCTCTCTCTCCCTAATGAATAAATAAATAAAATATTTTTTAAAAAAGACTTAATTACAGTTTCAGCTTTTCACAGAAATGGTTCTCAGAATCAATCAGTCAGGAATCACCTGGTCAGCACTAGTGAGATAATCTTCCTGACAGACACCCTCCCCAACATCATGCCCTAAAGGAAAGTGACCTTGTCACAAGCATCAGCATTTTGCTAGTATAACTTCCTTGCACTGCCTATAAAAGTGTTTCATTTTGTATAGCTTCTCAGAACACTTTTCTAACTGCTTGATGGGATGATGCCTGATTTATGAATCACTGAATAAAGCCAATAAAATTCTTAAAATGTACTCATTTCAATTTTGTTCTTTAACCTGGTGAAGCAATATCTATAAATTGAGAGAAAAATAAAATGGAACTCAAAAATAGTCAAATTTTCCTTTCTGTAAAGAAGACATGAACAGGATACCTTCCCTTTGAACCTTTCCAGAAATAAAAATATTTTACTATAAAAATACTTTGCTGTGGAAAATATGTGGCTATGTGTATCAGATCCATTTATATATAGCATGTAGGCTAACCAACTATGTAAAGCAAGGTTTCAAAACAGTGTAACTACTGTAAATGAGAAAATAATGTCTAAAAAAAAGGAAGGGGAAGAAAGAGTAAAAGTTTGAAGAAGTCATAAGTGTGGTTATTCTGTTCTACAACACACAGTCAATAATGTTATTGAAAGTTTAAATACTCTAGCTTATGGAATGTTTCTTTTAAAACTTTAAAGAATTTAAGGAATGAATGCTGCTCTGTTGTAAAACCATCTCTTTATCAGTTGCCCAATTCATATTAATATCTAGTTCTTCTGTTGAAATCAATTAATTTAAAATGCAATATTTTATTAACATAAAATAGCATGATCTCACTCTTGGAATATTATCAGTCATCTCTGTCTTAAATATATATTCTTCCAACTGTTTATATTCAGAATCATGTACCCTAGGTGGTTATGTCTGGAGAGTAGACTTAGGTGTAACTTAATTTCTTCTTCTTATTCTAGTTTATTTGAATTTTTATATGGGGCATATATTATATTTTTAGAAACTCAATGGAGTTATTTTTAAATATAAAGACATTTGTCCAAATGAAGAAAAATATCTGGTTATATGAGATCAACCACAGAGCTGTGATAGAATTGTGGGACAGGTGTGGGTTTATCCACCCAGAATTATATTGCCAAAGTTCAGAACACAAGGAGCATGAGATAAGAATTAGTTTCTGTTTCTCAAAGTGCAAACGTACAGGATGGCCACATGTGTGGTAATATGTATATTAATAATAGCAGAATATCCAAATAATATATCCATTAGTCACTAAAAACAGAACTGAAATCATTGATGTTTTGTAAAAAATCTTGACATAAAAGATGTAGTCGCGTATCTATATTTTATATTAAAAACTATAACCTTAAAAGTCCAACAACAAAACACTAATAAATGCACATTGCAACCATTTATCTTTTCTGAACCAATATTTTTCTGCCAATACCAATAACAGCAGTGCAAAATCCCTTTTATTTTTCCAATACGTATGAGAAGTAACAGAGTAAGGGGCGGATTTGTGTAAATTTGTGACTATTATAGATCATGACTAATTACATGAAAAAATATTTGCAAATTTATGAACTATAAAGCTATATATTATGATTACTAAAAGGACTATCCATCAATTAAACAGACCGTGTCTCTTATTTATAAAAATCATTACATAAAACTTGACTGAAACTGACCCTCATTATAAAAAATCATGTCACATACCAAAATAGTTGTTGAGACCTGAGCACCTTAACATTATCTGAGAAGCACTAATTACTTTAATGAAGGGAGAGGACCTGAATTCAAATGATTTTCAATGAAACTAAAAGTCCAACAATCTTAATTAATCAATTTGCTTGCCACTGATAACATTGGCCCCTGTTTTAGTCCCAACATACATACATATATATATATATATATATATATATATATGTATGTAACAGGAGGTATTACCTCAAGTGGGTCTCAGTTATTTGAGTATGGGTTCTGTAGGTTTGATAAAAAATAACTTACTCTTACAACTAAAGATCATTACACAGTCAAGTCTACGTTTTAAGTCTTTAATTTGAATAGGTCAATAGACTTAGATCTTCTGTTTATTAAAGTAATTAAAATGGACATATCACAATACCCTTGGTTGTCTACTAATCTCCATGTTATTCTAGAACTAATGAATCAAAAAAAAAAAAAGGAGGAGGGAGACTTCTCAACAATTCAATGGACTCAGACCATTGCCTTGTGCAGATTTGTACTTATACCCTACAGGTTCGTCCGCTTTCATTCTTGCTTTATGTATCTCCAGAGATATGTATGCGTGCTTTCCCTGCTTAAAATGGAATATTTTTGCAATTATCATTTATAAGATGAACAATGCTCTGAGTATTTGAATCAAATTTTATCTCTTCTTTTTTCATTTGGCTTCAAAACGTTTTAAATTTCTAGCCAATAATCTATGCCATTTCCCTTTGTCTGTCACAGAAGTGACATTTTCTTTGATCATCATTTTCATAATTGGAAAATATTTTCTTTATACTTCTTGGTATATAACGGATGCTTTATCTCCTTTACATACTTCAACAACCCCAATTATTTTCCTACATAGCTGAGTTGTTGTTGGTTGTTATTTTTTTTATCCACTGTGGAAAATGTTTCTTACAAACATTCTTTAAAAATCATTTTAGAAATCTCACTGTCAAGAAAAAATATGTAATTTGTGGCAACATTTTTTGTGCTGGTAGAAAAACGTTAATCTCCATTTCATCCGCTAAATGATCACAGTTTACATGTGGTTTAATGGGACTACCTATGCATGACGGATATTGTTAAATTATGTAAATCTCATAATAAGTTTATCTGGTAATATGATCAGAATAACAGACAATGCTTTGCTTGAAACCCCATGACAAATGCCACAAAATATTGGAAGGAGCATAACGTTAAGGGTTTTTTTGTGGTGAGAAAATTAAAAGGAGCATTTTACATAATACATATATGCATGGCTCTTACTTTGAGTGTTATTCTTCTTTTTGATCTAAAGGAGTTGTTGGCTGCCTATTCTGAAGGACTTGAAAGCTAAGAAAATTTACATCTCAACAGCAAAGCTAATACATTGGAAGGAAGGACCAAGGACTGGCCTAGAAACTGAATAGCCCATACTATAATTTTACTGTTCTGTGAGAATAGAAAACCCATGCTCTTTGCATAATGAGCATTTGAAAGGTTAAAGCACAAAGTCAATTCAGTGCTATTGTCTAGGTCATGCCCTAGTGGTCAGGCAAGGCAGCTACTGATAGGATTTAAAGGACCTTAAAAGATAGCCCTGCCACTCCACCATCCTCCTACCCCAGGAAAATTTATTTCCCTACCATCCTACCACGCCTGAAATATCTAGTATTATCCTAAGCCCTGGAATTGGCAAATGTTACCGTAAGTGGCAAAATGGACTTTGCAGATGTAATTAAATTCATGATCTTAACATGGGGAGAATATCTTGGGTTATTTAAATGGATCCTAAGGGCAACCTTGTGTCCTTAGAAAAGGGAAATGGAGGGAGATAAGGTGAAAGACAGAAAAAAGATATAATATGATGATAGAAGCAAGATGCTACACTGCTAGCTTTGAAGATGGAGGAAGAACGAGGAGCCAAAGAAAGCAAGGAATGTACCTCTAGAAGATGGAGGCCAAGAAATTGATTATTTTCAAGATCTGCTGGAGGAAGCTCATCCCTGATTTTGGACTTCTGATCTCCAGAACTGTATGATAATAAATTGTGTGTGTGTGTGTGTGTGTGTGTGTAAACCATCAAGTGTGTAGTAATTTGTTATAGAAGCAATAGGAACTTAAAATATTTAGTAATCATATGGATGACTTAGACACTTGAATCCCATCTATGTGCATGCATTCTAATTAGGAATGGCATTAGGAAGCATAGAGCAGGAATACAGATGGTTTTCCATAAGATTTTATTCTGGAGTCAAAAAGAAGTCAGCTTCAGGGAAGCTTAAGGCTTGGGCAGAGCACAACTGAGAATAGCACAACTTTTGTCCCACCTCTTAGTATTATTATATATGTTGTTTAACTCTGTCCTAATGTAGCTATTACCACACTTGGTCATATAATCTCAATAACATAAGCAACTTCCGACTTGACAGTGGCTAGTTTCAGCGTCTTAGTGGGAAAATGACCTACCCACTTTGGATCTTCAGAGCTTTTTCCTTTCCCTTTCATTTGTGTCAGAAATAAATGCCTTCTACTGAATCCACAGGGCCTGTCACCTGACGTTTTTGTGTACTGTTTTCAGCACAACACAATGCTTATGGAGGTTACAAAAAGAATGAAAGAATGCTCGCTTAGTCAGAGCTAATGATCTAGTTATAAAGGTAATTGCCTCCTGTGATGATCGACATCTATATTCCATTACTATTCATACACATTTGAAGGTCTAGGATATATATATATATATATACGCACTTATGTATTTTAAACCTTCTTTCCAACCAACATATCAAAAATATAATTTAAAGCAGTGTTTACGAAAGGAAGGTGCTGAAGGGAAGTAATTGATTGCAATTAATCAGGAAAGTTTCCTGGAAGAGGTCACTTTTAAGATGTGTTCTACAGAAAAGAGAGTCATTGATTGGCATAGAGGAACCCAGAAATTTCCGCAACTGCGGAATCCAGAGCCAAGAGGAGAAACAGTCCTGTCACAGAAAGCTAGGGATCGTCACACAAACCAACATGAAAGTAATAATGTAAGTGACACTTCTATGGTTTAAGCTGGATGTAGCAAGTAGAATCTGAGTACATTTTAAACCCTATTATGGCACTTTGTTTAATGGCAAGTGTGAAACACCTCTGCTAAATCATTCCTGGCATAATCAATGTAGTCACTGCCGTGTCTAACTGCATTTTCATAGGTTTGCTGCCTTAGCACATTTCCAGAGTTATTCCTTCCTCTCCTTCACCAGCTCTCTACTAAAATGCTCTGGTAATCATCCTTTACTGAACTTGAAGGCTGTGTCCTCTTCAGAATGTTCATCTATGCCAATGGCCTTCCAAGTTTAATGGCATGTAATTACTGTTCCCTCCTTAAACTGTGCAACTTCCGTAAGTGTAAAAGTAAGCAATATTCTGCCAAAATTCCTTCCCTCTAGGAGAAACACGAAAGTGAAGCAAGGTTATTGGTATCCATGCCAAACAGAAAGAGACTGACAAAGCCGATTCATCCTCTTGTCTGCAGGATCAAATTAAAGGCACAAGCCAAGTCTTTCCTTGAGCCTTGACCTGACTGGGTCAATGTGAAATAACCTCACTCCTCATCTGTGTCAGTTGAAACAGGGTTGTTTTGAGACAGAGCTAAATCTGGGCTATTTATTTCTGTTAATACAATCAATTATTATGGTAGTTCATCAGGGTTGTGAGCGAGTGAAATTTCTAAAGATACTGGGTCTGTAAGAATTCAATTATGAGCCGTTCTATAGATTAGCATCAGCACACTAATATTAAAATATTCTCAACTCATCGCATATAAATATGTCCAAACGTAAATATCCGTCAATCAGTCAATACATATAACATGTCAAGCTTCCACACAATCTTTGTAACATTCAGGCAGCTTCTCTACTGACAAATAAAATATTTGCAAAAACACTGGCAAATACGGTTAGTGGTCTTTCTGGTAGATGTCGGCTGTCAATAAAAAATGAAAATGCTAAAGGATATCCCAGAGCACATAAAAATATTTTTAAAGGGAATTAAACAGCTACAGAAGAGTGAGATTTTATTCTAAATATTTACATTTCAATATTAATTCTGATACTAAAATACTTTACACGAAGAGAGTACAACTCTTAATAAAAACAACTCAAGCCCCCCTTCAGGCTAACTCAGGCATTTTCGTGTTTGCGCCTGGCAGAGAGATGACAGTAACAAGTATACGTCAAAGCATCACCTTCACAAAGGAGTAGGGATTAAAACCTCCAAGGTAAGAATCTTTCACACAGTATGAATGTATCTCCAGTTGTCTTCTTCCCTCCACCAGTTAAGCTGTGCATATTTAAGACCTAGACTTCTCTTGGATTAACTCAGATGAATTTTTTTTTTTTTGGAGGGGTCATTGAAGTAGACTGCCCACATACTCCTTTAAGAAAACCTGCCTGGCAAGCACAGGTGACTGAGAGCCCCCAAGTGCTGTCACTTTGTACCCACCAGTGTCCGTGCCAGGCCACTCCTGGTCTGCTGCTCCAGTCATGACTGAGCATGGCAGGAGTGGAGGAAAGTAGTACAGTCCTCACCCACCTGAGCATTCCTACATGATGGGGAATTCCTGTGACCTGCAATTTTGGCTAGGGGACTTGCTATCAGCCGGCTGAAACTCTCCAAACAGCACTGCATTCTGAGGCTCTTCCTATCCAATCCTTCCTTTACTAAGTCACAATTGAGATGTGAAGGCTCTCTCTGCCTTCTCTACCTCCTGCTTCTCTCCTCCATAGTCATATTTACCCAATAATCTCCTGTGCATCTAGTACAATCTAGGTATCTGATTCTTGGAGGACCCAAACTGAAACAGGTGGTTCCAGGATTAAGGTGAGTAATGGACATACTGTCACTCCTAGTGATCCCTGGGGGGACTTTGAGCATAATTCTAAGCTTGGCAGGGTTAGAAGTCTTGGTCATCAAGAGGAATACACTCTTGCCAGGGATATAGCAAGACTTCCATTGAATTAATTACAAGCAACAAACACTATCAGGGTACTTTGGACTCCTTACATTTAGGGACCAGTAGGCAAGAAATGGTTACTATGTTGGGAGGGTAAATTGAGTGGGCAGTAAGAGGAGATAGGGCTGCTTTTATACACTCGGGTAAGGGAGCAATACCTGTGAAACTGGGTCATGGTTTCATGGAGCTTCAAGATATTCCTTTGCCCATTTGTCACTGGGAACAGATGTATGAAGCAACTGGTACTGAGAAATGTATGATTACCAAAGTCTCAGACTCGTTAGGAGTGAAGATTTGGGTCGTGTCTCCAGATAAGCTATCAAGACCTCCCCAGGTAACAGGCAAGGGTGAAGGGAATTCACAATCTGGAGGGTGGCAATGGCGATTCATCTTGCTAGCTGTGAAATATCCCCCTTTGAAGCTTCCTCGCAGGAATGATGGGCCACCAGAACCATGGAATAAGGGCCCCCATTTATGTGGAGAAGTGAGTCTCTGCAGTCAAAAAGGACTTTATGGGTGTCCTGCTCAGCTCTCTCTTTAAGGAGACCTGCTGTGGGAGTGTAGCTGGTTGAAAAACTTCAGTTGCCACAGCTTTTTTTTTTTTTTTTTTTTTTTTAGTTTTTAAAAGAAGATTTATTTGACAAGTTTCACTTAGCGCAATACACCTAAAAGGAAATCACGATACAAGGAAAAGTTTAAATCAAGGCCTCAAAATTTCATACAAACACCAAGACCAAAATCCTAACGTATGGTGTTGCATCTCAAAGTTGTCCATTAACTTAAAAAAAAAAAAAATGCTTAAACTTACGTGCCTTAGAGGTTATTAAATGAAACTAGAATTAACAAACATGCCAAATGTGCTCACTTTTAATCGTAGATACAGCTCCTATATTGCGTTTTACAAAAAAGTATGTCTTTCAACATGCATCCCAACAGTGTTCAATGTAACGTGGTAGAAGAGCAACATTTAACATAATTCAACTGCTTTAACCTAAATACACTTGCTGCTTATTAAGTACATCCTACAATAGAACTAGAGAAAAGCTGAAAATTGTTTAACAGTTCTAGTTTACTCAGGTGTTACATCCTAGATGAATGTTTGTGTTCAAAAATACTGAACCTTAAGTCTTTAAAACAATCCTGATTTCCACTTAGAGTAAGAAGCATCAATCACAAGCTTGTATTGCAAAACTGTTAAACTTTTTTTCTTTAAAAAACATTGACCAAGAGTCAGTGATCAGGATCAGTTACTTTCCCCATCCACCACTCACAGTGGACATGCTAGACATCCCTCCCATTCCGTTCACTCCCATAGATGCACGGCTTCCACTACTGTAGTCGCTGCTGCTCACTGCTCCTTGGCTGCCTATGCAATGTTTGATTGAAAATCACTGGAGTTTTCCTGTAAACCTGGTCATATCCACTCATGCTGCTCTGGCCACCATAGCCGCCTCCATAACCACCACTCAGCTACTGACTGGCTGGGCCACCATAACTGGACTGGTTTGACAAGCCCATGCCTCCCATCATTTGGCTACCATAAGCACCACTGCTTGCTCCTGCTGTAGAATTCAAAAAGAGTTCTACATATCTGTGTTGCATATTTGCTTTGTCTTTTGACATAGCTGCCCCAGCATCTTCATGAGTTGCAAACTCGACATCTGCTTCACCAGCTACTCTGCCCTCGGGACCAATTTCAATATGTACTCTCACAGGGTTAAGCGGTGAAAAAAAAATATAAATGTCATTCTCAGTAGCTCTGTAAGGTAATCCCCGCATGTGTACACAATGTCCTGTCGTGCTCTGGAAAGTAGAGCCAGCATCCCCATATCTGTGATCAGACATTCCTGAACAACAGTAATTGAGGTCTCTTCCAAATCTATCGGACCCAAATCCATAGCCATCATTATAGCCATTATAATCATCATAGCCTCCATAACCTCCACCATAAGCACCACGCCTCATCCGTTCAAAGCCAGCTCCCCTGCCAATGCTGTTATACCCTCTGCCAGCTCCAGGTCAGTCATAGGGACCTGGCCGCTGCATGGCCATAAGCTTTCGTGGTGGATCATAGTGAGTTCTAACTTCAGCTCGACTGCTCTTAAAGATTTCCATATACCTGTGTGCCCTATTCTTTCCTTGTGTTTCTTTAGAGCCTTTTCAGCTATTTCCTGTGAAGCAAACTGCACAAAGGCCTCCCCCGTACTCCTCCCCTGGAAGTCCACCCTCAATGTTATCCCATTTGGCACGATTTCCAACCCTGAGAAGAGCTGAACAATTTCTTCCTTGCTACGTCCAAAGGGGAGTCCTCTAAGCCGTACAAAGCCATCATTGGCCTTGTCAGGACCATTTGGACCAGTATGCTTCAACACCCAATCCATTTCAACGTTGTTTGACTTGAATACTTCAACATATCTGTGTCCCATAGTTCCTCTGTCTTTTTTCAGGGCCAATTTGACTTCATCTTCTGATTCAAGTTCAACAAAAGCCTCGCCACTCGGTCTGCCTTCTCTGGTGTAGATGAAACGAATACCTTGAGCCCCATTTTGAATTTTGCAGTCAGAAAAAAAAAAAAAATGCTGCACTTCATCTGCCAAGCAAGACCAAGGCAAGCCCCCTCCTTTCACTGATGTCAGACCTGCATCATGGTCATGGGACCTTCCTGCCTATTTTACGTGATAAGAACTTCCCTGATAACTCTCTCACATATCTACTCCAGTCTCAGCACTTGCCTCTCAGAAGACAAAAATGACACAATTTGTCAATAAAAAAGGTGTTGCACTTCAATTGATTCAGCATATCATGTGTCACCTCCTTCCCACACTCTTTCAATTGGAAGCAGTCCCAATTGCATTGCCTTCCAAAGTCCTTACATATTTTTTTAAGTGAATACTCCTTTTAAAAAACTTGTTTCAGTATGACTAGTCTCTCTGACCCTAAGTGGAAATGAACAAGTGTCCTCACTACTTCCATAAATGCTCTCCTTTGTTTTCCACAAAAATAAATCTTAATCTTCTCCATGAAATATTTACTTCTAATTCCAAGACAAAATCGTTTTCTCTTTTCTAGATTTTTTATGCTCCCTAAAAGTTTATGCCATAAAATCTGACAATAGGATGCAACTTCTCAATTCGTGCCTTAAATTTTTATCTTATTTACAAAATTGATTAGAGCTAAAATTAATTTCGAGTTTTAACACTAAGGCCAAAGCTGTCTTTTCACAAATTTGGATTTTTAAAATATATATGTAAAAGATTTATTCTAATTTAAAAAAGAGTTGATTTTTACCATAGAATAACTGGAAAATCCGGAAGCTCAAAGTAGAAAATAACTCACAATCTCTGAGCATTGTTAATTATTATTGACATTTACTATATAAACAGGTATTATTTCTATTTTTCTATGCCTATATAAACACATAACTATAAAGTGTAGCATTTATGCACAGAAGTTTCCCTGTTTTACACCTACTGTAAGTTATTTGTTAATTGATATTTTGTTAAGCAAAGTTTTATTAACATTGTTAAAATGTAATGATTAAAAGTATCAGAAGTAGTATGATTGATTTAACCAATTCTTTAGTATTGAAACTAGGTTTTTAAAAATTTTTTTCTAAATATTAAATTATTCTACAAAATATATTTCTATACAGATATCTTTGATGTTTCCCTCAGGTTGAATTTCTACAATTCTAGATCAAATTTCTTTATACATTTTTTAAGCTCTTGATATATAGGACCAGAAATGCTAGAAAAGTTGTGCCAATTTAAATAATTTTGATATTGTCCTGATCTTTAGTAATATTTTAAGTTTTTTTCTTCAGTTTTATAGACATGTTTTTGTGTTTTTATTTATATTTGCACATTTACTTAGCCAACTTTTTTTTTTTTTTTCTCAATTTTGCTGCTTCTAATATGAGGGGGAGAAAAAAAGAATGGACTTTGGATTCCTTCAAACCTAAATTTGAGCTCTGATTATTAAACTTAGTTTTTGTAACTCAGAGCCAGTCACTTAAACTCTAAGACTCAGGGCTGGTTTTGTTTTGTTTTGTTTTGTTTTTTGTTTTGTTTTGTTTTGTTTTGTTTTGTTTTGTTTTAATAGTCTCCACAACCAGCATGGAGCCCAACTGGAGATCAAGAGTCAGATGTTTAAGTGACTGAGTCACTGAGGCGCCCCAGTGAAAAACTCTTAATACATTATCTAGCATATAGAAACTGCTCAAAAAAGTTAGTTATTATTAGCTTATAAATCTTGAATCTTTTTGATTGTTGTTAAATTTCTATTCACGTTCTCATTGTTCTTGCTGAGGCATGAATGTTAATTCAGACACACAAAAGTCAGTGATTCTACCCATTATTAAGCTTTGTTAATAATGTCAAGGATGCAGGTAATTGCAAGGCACTGGCAAAGCATAAAGGAGTCTGGAACTATCAGTGCTACTCTTCAGGTCCTTCTTCTATTACATTGTGCCCTCGTCCAGATGTAACATATGGGGTTTCTAAGTTAAGCAACCAGGATATTACTTACACAATAGGAAACTCTTTTGGCTCTGAAATGCTCCCAATTTATATTCATTTATATAACTAATGTGATATTTTCTAGAGAGCTATTCCCCATAAATACATGGATTCCAGTTATGATCCATTTAAGTAATCCTGGAGTATGCAACATCCTGCCGAAAACATTCCGTGGACTCACCTACCAGTAAATAGCATTAGTGTGCTTGCCAGAACATGTGTTATTAGTATGTTTACAAAGAGATTACACGGGAATTAAATTTTAGTGTTGCTATTTTGATTTGTAAAAATTCTTTATACAATAGGAAAAAATATCCAACCTTTTGTCGTATATGTCACAAAAATTCTCCTCCCAGGATTTTATTCTCTCTTGAATACTATTAGTGGCATTTCTGATCAACAGAAGTACTTGTGTATGTAGTACTATTTTTTTCTTTAGTCAATCTTATCATTTTCTTTTTATTTAAGAAAAGATGTTACTTAGATAGCCATAGCCCCTTTTAAGATCAAATGAACATTAAACTTAATCTTTTAGAACTTGTAATGTTAAAGCATCTAAAAATAATTTTGTTATAATAAGTGAAGTTAGGATCCTTAAAAAGAATATCTTCAAAAAATTAACCAATTATCTTATTATTTAAAATTATAAATATTCGCTGTTCACATTTATCTGAAATAATAGGACTATCAGATCATAAATACTTACAATGTACATAATTCATCTCACTTGATTTCCTATTGTTGCCATGAATTCTCTTTCTCACCCCAGTCTTGTCATATCCTGTTCATTTTAGAAATCTATACTTTCATTTAATATCTAGAACAGTATTAGTCTTCTCCCCTCACTTCATTATTCTTTAGTTGCATGATTTCCTTTGCTAACCTTTCTTATTCATGCTTATAGATGACTTTTTGGTTCATGTTGTTCAGTACTTCCCAAAATCCTGCTGCTATTTTGATGAGAATTTTATTGCTTGGTATGTATTTTGGAGAAAACTGAGTAATTTTGCATTTCTCAGCATTAGTATCCAGGACATAGTATCTCTCTACTTATTCAACTATTTTATGTCATTCAGGAAAATGTTGAATTTTTCTTACAAATATCCTATCTATATCTTGTCTAAATATTCTCCTGTATTTTTATGTTTTTGTACTTATTAAGAATGGTATACTTTCCTATTATGTTTCTTAAATGAATATTGGTGATTGTTTGTGCTAGAATTTTATTTAGTTTACCTGTGTCTGTTTTTAATAGTTTTCTTCCTACATGCTCTCTTTGTTATATTTTCATTCCAAAATAATGATAACTTTGTAGAAGGAATAATGAAATTTCCTTTTTTTTTTCCTATGCTGTAGGACAGCTTTATCCGTATAAAAATTATCTATGACTTGAGCGTCTTGGATAAGCTCATTCATAAAATTACATAAAAATATTGTTTTTCAAAAGTAGTTATTTGAGGGGCACCTGGGTTGCTCAGTCAGTTCAGTGTCTTACTCTTGGATTCAGGTCAGACCATGAACTCCTACTCATGAGATCAAGCTCTGGGTCAGGCTCCATGCCCAGCTTAAGATTCTCTCTCTCCCTCTCCCTCTGCCATTCCACCCCCAACACTCTCTTCTCATGCATGCTCTCTTTCTTTCTCAAAAAGAAAGTAGTTATTTGACAGATTTTTCAATATTAACTGTGATATTCTTCTATATCAAATTTATATTAAAATTTTAACATCACTTTACATAATCACAAAGACTGGATTATCAAGCAGATGTTCCTGAAATACACATTATAAACCACATTAGGTTTTACTAATAATTAGCAAAAGATACAGGAAAAAAACAATAGCCATCAGTTCACTGTTCTAGTCAGTTGCCTGTATTAGATAACGCAGCTTCCCCAAAGTCCCCTTTTCTACATTAAAACACATTTTGCCTTCAGAGTAACAGATGATCTCTAATTATGTGTGTGGTACAAGTTACCCTAGGGAGTACTAGATACTGCTTAGTATAATGGTATACTAGTTTAGATAATTTACTAGTGGCATACCTAAAGAATCTATTTGAGCAATATCATTCCTATGTGCAAATGTGCCTCATAAATTATAATGCATCAGCATGCTTAGAAGAAATTCTCATCCAAGTGAAATGGGTATGTCCAATGTGGTGAAGACCAAGATAACTTGTTCTGTTGTAATCAACACAAAATATAGCATTTAATTATAATTATCAAATTTCTTCTACATTATTGGCTATTTCATCTCCACATTCTTATTTTTCTCTGTATGTATTTTCCCTTATTTCCTACTTAGACTAGAGATCTTGCTTAATTTTGCATTTTTGTTTCAAGAACCATAACTTATCATAGAGCAACTCTCTTATAATTTAAGTCATTATTTTCTATATGGATAAAATTACTAAAAAAATTTTTAAATTTTATTTATTCATGAGAGACATAGACAGAGAACCAGAGACACAGGCAGAGAGAGAAGTAGGCTCCATGCAAGGAGCCTGATGTGGGACTCGATCCCGGATCCAGACGCCCTGAGCCAAAGGCAGACACTCTACCACTGAGCCACCCAGGTGTCCCACTAAAAAATGTTTATTCAGTGACCATTAAACAACATGGAGTACATAAGTTTCTATAAACACATTAACAAGAAAGATTTTGAAAATTTCCTAAAGATTGTTTTGTGGCCCAGAATGTGGTCTATTTTGGTGAAATACTCATGTGCACTTGAAAATAATGTGAATTCTATCACTCTTGATGGAAGTGTTCTATAAATTTCAGTTAGGTCAATTTGGATGTAGTGTTCTTCAAGTCATTTATAGCCTTACTGACATTCTTCTTATTTATTCTATAACTTAGAGAAGGATGTTGAAATCCTCAACTAAAATTATGGATTTATTTATTTATCATTTTAATTCTCTTATATTTTGCTTCATGAACTCAGAATAAGAATAATTTCCATTAGATGAACACACATTAAGGACTGTTGTGTACCCTTGAGAATTGAGCCCTTTGTCCATATGCAATATTGTCTTTATTCCTGGTGATATTTCTTGTTGAAAGTCTACTTTGTCTGGAATTAATACTGTTACTCCATATTTCTTCTTTGCAGTGTTGGCATAGCATATTTTTTCGTACTTTTACTTTTAACTTATCTACATCTAAGTTCAGAGTAGAGTTTTTGTAGATAGCTCTGCAGAATTGTGAAACTGCAATTTGCAGGGTAAATCCTCCATAAGACAGCACTTGCTTCTGACACCAACTGCGAGTCCAGGGATTTCCCCACATCTCCTTTGAGTTTAGTAATTTACTAGAATGAACTGAGGCGAAAATATTATTTCTGGGATATGGGATCACCTCTATTTCAGATAGGTCTTTAATGCAGAGGTTTGAGTTAATCTAAGTAAGAGGTAGGCTAACTTTGGAGTTTGCTCTGCCTGTGTTCATATTCAGTACATTACAGATTTCAGTTTTTTGTTTTGTTATGTGTTTGTTTTTAAAAAATCTGGTTCACACTCAGCTTTAATCTACCCTTTGCAGTGTACCATGGGAAAGGTATGTCTTGTACAAGTTACTTGTTACTTGATATTATCCTGGCGGTGGGTGGCCAATGACAGAGCATTCCACGTGGTTATTTTCTTGTGGGTCTTGCGGGTTTGGTCTTCTCCATACTCTTTCACTCCATTGGCTGAACAGATATTCCTCTCTCTCTTCCAGTGATGATTTTTTCCCTGCTCCTTTTTTCTAGTCACAAGAGATCTTCTCCAGTGCCTGTAGGACAACAGTATTTTACCCCTCTGTTCACATGAAGGTTTTGTTTCTAAGGGGCAGTAAAGTTGAAAGTGTTTCAGTGGAGTTCTGTGCTCTTCTAACAGCTGTCCTCTCTCAGATTTTCACTTAGGGAAATTCTTTCAAGACATTTCTTTTTTGTATTTGTGCATGTGTGTGTGTGTGTGTGATCACCTGGTGGATGCAGATGCATGAAATACTTTCAAGAGGGTATGGACAATTTTTTAAAGCTAACTTTCCAGGGCATTTTTTACTTCCTTCTATCCATTTGCCAATCATTTTAGCAGAACTTGACTTACCAGTGTCTGGTTTACCCAGCCCAAGTAAATAAGAAATTATGCTTCACTTCTCCCCGTATGAGCTTGCCTCTTTTTATATTTTGAGCCATTTGGTTGTCTTGTTGATTTCAACACTTCATGGGTTCCAGAAAATCATGAACCTGATGTTTGTCAGGTTATTTTTGTTGTGTGTTTAGAGATGATGTTCTGTTCAGCCCTCAACATCTCTAAATGGAAACCAGAAGTCGCATATCTATTATTTTAAATTGTTTTTTTATTTATTTTTCTAAAGATTTTTATTTATTTATTGAAGGGGGAGGGAGTGAGAGAGAGTGAGAGCAGAGTGCAAGGAAAAGGAAAAGTGCTGAGTAGGGAGCCTGCTGTGGGACTCAATCCCAGGACTCTGGAATCATGACCTGAGCCTAAGACAGATGTTCAACCGACTGAGCCACCCATGTGCCCCAGTTTTTACTATTATAACATTATTGTTTATTTGTTTGTAAGGTCAGTCAGTAACTGAGTATTTGTTTGGTATCTATTCCTTCCTCAACAACTTTCTAGGCCATATAAACATCCTCTGTAAATCTAAAATTATGTATATGAAAATATTTTAAGAGCTATAACAAAAAGAGGGAGAAAAACTACAACATGATTTCTATCTTTAAAATATGGACTTATTGGTCCAACACAGTTCATTTGACTCAAATCCATGTTCAGGGAATGAAATTGTGGAAATTAACTATGAGCTAAATTTTACATGTTCATTTATTATAAAGTGTGAAGAACCAAAGTCTTAGAGTTGTATTAATTATTATCCACTTGATACTTTGAGGAAAGCAATAAAAATAACTTCTAGATAATTTGACAATTCATTATTATTAAAATAATAGCTTACATTTACATTTATAAATAAATTTGATACTAGATAACAAAATAAAAAGGTACTCAAAGTCATTTGCCGAATGAAGTTTTTCCTATTATAATTATCAAATGCCTTTCGATCTGTTACTGTCATCATTACTGCAAAGATCAAACATCCAATGAGTCAGGACATAGAGTCAAATGCCACAGAAACTGCTGTTTAGTATATTGAAGAAGAAAAAGAAATGTAGACAAAAATACAAAATTATTAGCCATATTTAATCAGGGAAATTATCTGAGTAATTGGAATTATCTACCAAAGCACCAAACATATATGTGTATTAAATCTTAAAGTTTGGTGGAAAACAAAAAGCTTTCCAAAATCTGCTAGAGTACTTACTTCAAAAGAAGAAAATTGTATCAAAAATAGACTGAGCTCTGACAAAAACAGACATGACTAATTTTATCATGTTATTTTGTCCTAAATACACCTCTAAACTTGTTGCTTAAAGGTGACCAAATAGTCTCTACTTTACAAGCAAAACCAGGTCTAGGCTCAGCCTACAATCAACTATAATTTGGTCAAACCAAGAACAGAAGGTGGCTTTATGTCTGAGCAATGTATTTAATTTTGACAACCTGACTTCTTAGGGCTTCACTCATCAAAAGCTCAGCACATAAACGCACTGCCTGCAGCCCTGCATTGATTGTCAGCACAATTAATTGCCAGGAAAACTGCAGCTTTATTAAGTATACGGTACTAACAATAAAAACATCACTATTTATAGCACAGAGCATGGCGGGATATCTATACAAATAAAATATAACAATAATAAACAAAAGGCCAGCCAGTAGTCCCACAGAAGAACATCAATGAATCTGTTTTAATGCCAAGCCACAACAGGATACTCAAGTGTCCCTGGGCATAAGACACTGCAACCTCTACTAAAAGACAAGAGCTTTTCGTGATCTCTGCAGTGTGAAAAGTGGATGTCAACCAGCCTCTTCAGAATTATTTTTTATGGTCTCAAATCTCCATTTCCCCTATGCCTGGCTACAGGAATGGTGTCTGGGCAGGAGACAGATGAGGGTCACAGGGTCCAATTATAGTCAGTATTGAAGAATATTTTAGAATTTAATCAGTGATGGCATTTTAAAAGTTGATACATATTGATACATTTGAGGGATTATAAATGGCATATTGGTAGCATTGACAAAGCTTCAGCCTGGCAGTAAAGACTGGCATTACAACATCAGCTTGGTTTCCGAAATGAAGGTAAAGTAGATTTTTTCTGTATCTTTTCATTTAGATAGATATTCATAGTGCGCATTGGCAGTGTAGAGTTTAATTTTCCTGTGACTCATAGAGAGACTAACATGCTTAAAAAGGAAAGGAAGAGGAACAGGAGTGCAGAGACCAACATGTGTTGAACACTGTGTGAAACATTTGGGGACCAATGATTACCTCCAACACAACACTGGTTAGTTCACTCAGCAATATGGTGATTACTGTAGTCAAAATGTCTGAGCAATAAAGCATATCTGCACTAGTAAGCCTTTAAAATATGTTTGGAACATTAAATTAGAAGAAAAATAGAATTTGTTTTATCACCCACATTTTTATCATCATTCTTCAAATACTAATAGGAGTTTCATAGAAGTATTTTGTGCAACACCATTGATTTTGGGAGTAGTGGTGCGGAAGATCAAGCCCCATTCTGCTATATTGGGTCCAATATACCACAATACCTTGTGTAATACACAGAAAACGATGGAATTGCATAAGGCCACTTAATTGTGAAGATTAGCTCAGTTAAAATGTAAGCATTACATATGCATTAGGAACTTCGCTAAGTGCATTACATGCATTGTAGACTTTAATGCAGACCTCTTGGCTGAAGCATAGAAGCAATTTCAAATACCAGTGCAAAACAAATTCTTAATTTACTGGGAGAAACCTGAGCCTCAGAGAGGTTAATATGACCTATCTGAATCCCTTTGCTAGTTGGACACAGAAACAGAATAGAACTATCTTTATCCTTTTTTCCCTTAAGCTATATACCATGCAAACAAGCTGATATTCAAGTAACTACTGTACTTGATTCTATTACAAGCTGTAACAGTAAAGTTATGTTAGAGAAAAACACATGATTACTAACACACAGAACTGAGTTCAAAAATTTTTAAAAATTTTTAAATTGCTGTAAGTTGTTACATCAGAATAACGCAAAACACCTTAGGTACAGGAAGCCATATCTTACTCATCTTTGTGGTTTCAACACATGACACACCTGCAAGTACCACATGTTCACAGTTCTGTCTGGTAGCCGAAATCATTCATTTATATTCATCTCTTCAAATTGAGAAATTTTCAGTCTCTTAGCTCAAAATAAATCCTCTGGATTAAGGATTTCCCTTAAAAAGAACTTGGAATGCCATTTTGCAGTTATCACGCTTGTCAGGGAGGTAGAGGAGATGAATTGGAGAAATCATCCACAGCGTCTCTGAGAAAAGGTTTATAACTCATTTTGTGTTATCCTAAACTATTCTCAGTCATCTACAAAATAAAGAAGCAAAAAACAAAATTAACTTTTGACGAGAAGAAAATGGGACAAAACATTGCACGCACACACATATACACACACAAACACACATTTAAAATATGATTAATTAAGTCCTCTGCACTCTAGCTCCATAGTTTAGAAAAAAAAAAAAAAAACTTCTATGACAAAAGTAAGAATAGAATATGTATGGGACCCCTGGGTGGCTCAATGGTTGAGCGTCTGCCTTGGGCCCAGAGTGTGATCCTGGGGTCCTGGGATGGAGTCCCACATCGGGCTTCCTGCATGGAGCCTGCTTCTCCCTCTGCCTGTGTCTCTGCCTCTCTCTCTCTCTCTCTCTCTCTCTCTCGCTGTCTCTCTCTCTGTGTCTCTCATGAATAAATAAATAAAATCTTAAAAAGAAAAAGAATAGAGTAGGTACAAATAGAGCCAAATTCTTATTGTTAACTTGACAGACCATGTCTAAATTTAGAAAGAGACAATGTGAGAAATGTTTTAAAATGTTGAACTACCAGCAAATTGTTTAACACAACTCTCTCCTCTGTTTGAACATCAGCAAATTGCTAATCAATGAGAAACATGATTTCTAAGCATTTTTTAATCACCCAGTGACTAAAATTTAGGGACTACTCTGTTCCAGGCCCTGAACTAGGTGGAGGAGTCACAAATAAGTCAGGGTCCATGACTTTAAGAAAGTTAGACCTTTCAACTAGAAGCACATCTTATTTGGGCCAAGTTTGGAAGCCAGATTGGTAACCAATATGTATTAGAAGTATATATATACTATATATACATATACTGTGGGTATACACACACACACATATATATAAAATATATAATATATAGCAGGTAAATAATATATATTTTATATATATATACATAAATTAAATATATAAATATATATTACATATTAAGTATATTATATATTAATATTTAATATATACTAAGTATTATAGTGTGTGTAAATAAATTAAATATATATTAAATATTAAGCATATAATATATTATACATTATACTGTGTACATTATGTGTATATATACATACCTACACACATATATAAAGTATATAGTACATAGTTGGTAAATAATATATATTTTTATATATGTATATATAAAACATATAATATAATATATAATAATATATAATATTAATATATAACACATTTGTATATATTTTATTTGTTTCTGGCTTTGAGTCAAATTCAAGCATGGGACTGTATCTTTATAGCTCTGTGATCTTGAAAAGATGCTAATTAGTCTTGGCCTCAATTTTCTCATTTGTAAATTGTAAGACTATTTCATAAAGCTTTTGTGATAACTAAGTCAGACACTTTATAAGTACCAGTCACAAAGAGAATATTCAATGAATTATGATACTTTTCTTAAGAATTGCAATTTTGCAAGACTTAAGTGTTTCAGAAGCATTAAAACCTCTAGAAAGCTGTTGATTCAATTTACAAAATGTAAAGCCCATATTCAAATGACTCTGCTGATGTTAAGAAAGGCACTTGGATTAATTCCACAACTAAAGGAAATCTCCTAAAATGAAGGAAATACTGTAAAATGTTTTGTGGCTCCACAAACTGTTGAGAGAACCACACATGTTATGGTTATCTTTTTGTTTTGTCTTGTTTTCCTTAAGACAGAACAAAAAAACTCACAGTATGTGAATCCTAGGAAGCAATCTGGCCCCAGTAGCCATTTTTAACAAAAAGCTACTCAGATTCTGTGCGTGAGACCATATCCAGTAATGTGTAGAAAGATGTGTTTCCCTGACCACTTTGTCCAACTGTTTCAGCAGCCTTATTCTCCTTGCTCCAAGGGTCTCATCTTGAAAAACAAAAAGCAAGCAGTGAACTGACCTTCCACAAGGTGGACTTTATTGCAGCAAAATTACTGCACTAATCTTCCTCCTTTAAACTGTTATGGCAGGCAACTGTGGAACGAAAACAGAATAAAGTGCTGTCATTACAAAACTATAACATCGGGCAGAAATTCATTATAGTATCTTAAAGAAAACCAAATATTTCATGGGTGACATTGTCTTATTTCAGAAAAAGATATTAACACTTAAAATTCAAATGCCATATCTGTAGCTCTGCCTCAAAATATATACCACAGATGACTCATAATATGATCTGTGATTACGCTACTAGGCTCCAAAGCTGAATTTTTCATTCCCTAGGTTGGAGCCTTGTGATGACTTTCCTTGATCTATACAGCCCCTTTCCTGTGTGCTGAAGCAATCTCCTTGTTTTGGGACTGTCTCTGGTGATGTTTTTGGCCAACTGGAAGAATTGCTTTCTGGAATCTGTGTTGAGCACCATTGAGCACCACATTCCCCTTAATGCTGGAAGACATCCAGTCCCACATCTGTTACTCATTTATACCACTGAACTAGAAGCTGGGTCAGAAGAATGGGATTAGGAAACCCAGGGTGCTGAACCATTTTTTTTTTTCCTTTTCTTTTCTCCTCACCTCTACCATCTTCCCATGAAGTGGTTTTTTACTACCAAATTGATAGAAAATGTATTAGGTGTATCTCTTACTGAGATTATGTTGGCCAAACATTTTCTCTAAATCTTCAAAGAACTTTGACTTTCCACATTTTTAACTTTGTTTTTTTAAAATAAATTATTTTATTTTATTTTTTTAATTACTTTTCTTCCATCTTCAAAAATTTGAGGGGATCCCTGGGTGGCGCAGCGGTTTAGCGCCTGCCTTTGGCCCAGGGCGCAATCCTGGAGACCCGGGATCGAATCCCACGTCGGGCTCCTGGTGCATGGAGCCTGCTTCTCCCTCTGCCTGTGTCTCTGCCCCTCTCTCTCTCTCTCTGTGACTATCATAAATAAATTAAAAAAAAATTTGAGGAGGAAAAAATGGTATCATTTTTGGAACTATGAGATTAAATATATTTGTATTCCTTTATTAACTGTTTAAGACCTTTGGCTATTTTATCTGATTTGGTAATCTTTTTTAAATTTAAATTTCAGTTAGTTAACAGTGTAATATTAGTTTCAATTGTACAATATAGTGATTCAACACTTGTATACATCACCCAGTCCTCATCACAACAAGTTCACTCCCTGATCCCCATCACCTACTTCACTCATGCCCCCACCCACCTCCCTTCTGATAACCAGCAAGTTGTTCTCTACAGTTAAGAGTCTGTTTCCTGGTTTGCCTCCTTCTCTCTCTCTTTGTTTTCCCCTTTGATCATCTGTTGTGTTTCTTAAACTCCACATATGAGGGCACCTTGGTGGCTCAGTGGTTGAGCATCTGACTCTGGCTCAGGTTGTGATCCTAGGGTCCTGGGATCAAGTTCCGCATCCGGCTCCCCACAGGGATCCTGCATCTTCCTCTGCCTATGTCTCTGCCTCTCTCTCTGTGTCTTTCATGAATAAATAAATAAAATCTTAAAACAAAAATTTTAAAAATCCACATGAGTGAAATCATGTGGTATTTGTCCCACTGACTTAGTATGCTTAGTATGATATGCTCTAGTTTTATCTATGTCATTGCAAATGGCAAGATTTCATTCTTTTTATGGCTGAGTACTATTCCATTATATATATAATATGTAACAATAAATATAACATATACTATGCATATTAAATATAAATACATATAATATATACCAAATATATTATATATAGATATATAATAATAAATATATATGTACACACCAAATCTTCTTTATTCAGTCATCAGTCGATGGATATTAGGGCTGCTTCCATATTTTGGCTATTGTAGATAAACTGCTATAAACATCAGGGTGCATAAATTAGTATTTTTGTATTCTTTGTATAAATATCTAGTAGTGCAATTGTTGAGTCATAGGGTAGTTCTATTTTTAACTTTGAGGAAATTCCATTCTATTTTCCAAAATATCTGCACCAAGTTTGCATTCCAACCAACAGTATGATCATTCACCCTTTTCTACAACCTCACCAGCACCTATTGTTTACTGTGTTGTTGATTTTAGCCATTCTGACAGGTGTGAACTCATATCTTGTTATAGTTATGATTTGCATTTCCCTGATGATCAGCGCTGTAGAGCATCTTCCCATGTGTCCATTGATCATCTGTATGTCTTCTTTGGAAAAATGTCTATTCATGTCTTCTGCCTTTTTTTTTAGTTGGATTATTCATTTTTCAGCTGTTGAGCTTTATAAGTTCTTTATACATTTTGGATACTAATTCTTTATCAGATATGTCATTTGCAAATATCTTCTCCCATTCCATAGATTGCCTTTTAGTTCTGTTGATTATTTCCTTCACTGTGCAGCAGCTTTTTATCTTGACAAAGTCCCAATAGTTCTTTTTTGCTTTTGTTTCCCTTGCCTCAGAAGATATATCTAGAAAAAAAAAAAGAAAAGGAGATATATATAGAAAGAAGTTGCTACAGCTGATGTCAAAAAGGTTACTGCCTGTGTTCTCTGGATTTTTATGGTTTCAGGTCCCAAATTTAGGTCTTTACTCCATTTTTAATTTTTAAAAATTTTATAATAGTTTTAGATTTACAAGAAAATTATGACATTAGTATAGAAAGTTCCCATATTACCCACACTCAGTTTCCACTTTTATTAACATCTTACAGGACTACCTGGGTGGCTCAGTCCATTAAGCATCCAACTCTTGATGTTGGCTCAGGTCATGACCTCCCTGCCCTGGGATTGAGGCCAGTGCCCCCCGCTTCAGGCTTGCACTCAGAGCAGAGTCTACTTGTCCCTCTCCCTCCCCCACGGCTCCTCCCCCAACTCATGTGAGTGCATTTTCTTTATAAATAAATAAATAAATAAATAAATAAATAAATAAATAAAATCTTCTCTTAAAAAAAATCTTCTACTAACTTGGTATATTTGTTACAGTTAATGAACCAGTATTGATAGATTATTTTAATTAAAGTCTATACTTCATCCAAATATCCTTAGTTTTTACCCAAAATTATATTTGGGTTTTGTTTTTTCTTTTTTTCAGAATCCCAACCTGGGCACTTTATTACATTAACTGGACATGCCTCCTTAGGCTCTTCTCTACTGTGAATATCTCCAATTTTCCTTGATTTTGATGGCTTTGACAATTTTGAGCACAGGTTACATATTATATTACATAGAATGTCCCTCAAAGTTGGTATTTGTCCGAGGTATTATTCCTCATTAATCACAAGGAATTAAATTGGAGTTGTTTTTGTAAGGAAATCTTCAAAGGTAAATACTGTTTGCCTCACATCATGTCAAGAGTACATACTATTAATATTAAATATTACCGTTGATTACCCTTGATCCTCTGTCTGGGGTAGTGTTTGTCAGATTACCCCAGATTTCTGGGATAGTGTTTGTCAGATTGTAAAGTCACTCATTTCCCCCTTTCCACACTGTATTTTTAGGAAGAAAGTCACTGTACACAAACTACATTTAAAAAGTGGAGAGTTGGGGATCCCTGGGTGGCTCAGCGGTTTAGTGCCTGCCTTCAGCCCGGGACGTGATTCCGGAGTCCAGGATTGAGTCCCACATTGGGCTCCCTGCATGGAGCTTGCTTCTCCCTCTGCCTCTCTCTCTCTCTCTCTCTCTGTCTCTCATCTCTCATGAATGAATAAATGAAATCTTAAAAAAAAAAAAAGTGGAGAGTTATGCTCCATCGCATACAGGAGGAGTACCTACATAAATAATTTGGAATTCTTCTGCATGAAATATTTTTCAGTTCTCCTCCATCTATTTAATTATTCAATGATTTATATCAGCATGGGTTCATGGCTATTTATTTTATACTTTGGGATATAATCCAATACAACTTTATTCATTTTGTTGCTTAAATTGTTCCAGATTTGGTCATTAGGAAGTTTCTCGGCTGCAGGCTTTTGACATATCCCATTATTATTATTTTTTCTTTCTTTTCTTATTTTTAGCACTTTCTTACCTGCTGTCACTACAAGATGCTCCAGGCTTATGTTGTATATTTCCTGCTCCGGTCCCAGAATTCATTTTCCAAGAAATCCTGATTTCTTTCATTGGAGAACAGTATCAGAACACAAGATATGGATGTTATTAGGAAGTCATTGCTTCTAGATCCTTTCATTGAGGACATATTTGTGAGTATAGTACCCAGTATATAAGCATATATCTGTAAGCATTTCTATCTATTACTCTCTATTCCTTGTAAGCTAACTATGAATTCATACTAATGTCTTCAACCCTAACCTATTATCACATGAATCAATCCAGCATCTTCACCTAGTTTATGTTACCAACAATGAAAAAACAGACTCTCACCATCTGTCACCCATTTGCTTAATTGCACAATTCCAGCATATGCAAATCGTAGTGTTAGAATTGTTAACTAGCAACAACACAGGAATTATAGACCATACAGATTTTTTGGACTGGTTTCTTTCATTTAGCGACATGCATTTATCAATCTATATCACTTCTTATCACTGAATAATATTCTGTTGCATAGATGTACTACACTTTGTCTATCCATCCACCTAATGAGAGATATCTTGATTGCTCCCAGTTTTTGATGATTATGAGTCAAAGTGCAATATCTGTGTGTGGGTGTTTAGGTGGATATAATAATTATTCAAAATAACTGGGTAAAACTACCTATGATATTAAATTGCTAGATCCTATGGCGAGACTATGCTTAGCTTTATAAGAACCTTCCAAACTGTCTTCCAAAGTGGATAGATCATTTTGCGTTCTTATCAGCAATGTACAAGAGATCCTGTTGTTCCACATGGTCACCAGTAATTGGTATTATCAGGCTTTTTTTTTAGATTTTAGCCATTCTAATAGGTGTAAAGTGGTATTTTATTGTTTTAATTTGCAATCCGTAATGACAAATGATATTGAGCACCTTTTCATATGTTTACTTGCTATGTGCATATTCTTTTTGTGAGATGATTATTCAGATATTTTACCCATTTTTTAGTTCAATTGTTTGTTCTCTGATTAAGTTTTAAGAGTTATTTGTATATTTTACATGTAACTACCTCATATGGTAGTTGCTTTGCAAATATTTTCTCCCAGTCTGTGATTTGTCTTTTCTATCTTATAATAAAGTCTTTAATAGGGCAGAAATTTTTTATTTTAATGATGTCCAACGCATCCATTTTTTTTCTTTCATGGCATCTAAAAACTCATCAATAACCCCTAGGTCACATATATTTCCCTTTCAAAGTTTTATAGTTTGCATTTTACATTGAGATCTATGATCCATCTTTGAATTAATTTTTGTGAAAAGTTTAAGGTCTGTGTTGGGGATTCAGCTTTTTTACACATGGACATACAATTGTTCATCATTGAATTGCCTTTGCTCCTTTGTGAATTATCAGTTGACTATATTTGTGTGAATCTATTTCTAGGCTATCTTGTCCCACTGATCTATCTTTCTATCATCTATCTATCTATTTATCATCTATTTGTATTTTTAATCGATATGATGCTTTCTTGTTTACTGTAGCTTTACAGTAAGTTTGAAATTGCTCTTTCCTTTAGTATTGGCTTTTTTAGATCTTTTGTCTTTTTCATACAAACTTTAGAATTAGCTTTTTGATATATACAAAATGACTTGCTGGGTTTTAGATAGGGATTGCAATGATTCTACAGATCAAGTTGGGAAGAATTGATATCTTAACAATATTGAGTATTCCAATTCATGAGCACAGACTAGCTCTTAATTTATTTAGACCTTTGACTTCTTTAAACAAAATTTAATAGTCTCCTGTATATATATCTGGAATAAACTTTGTTAAATTTATACATAAATATTTCTTTTTTGATGCTTTTATAAATGTATATAAATATATATCATTTTTAAGTTATCAAGTCCAATTATTCATTGCTGTTATATAGGAAAAATTTGACTTTTGTGTATTGATCTTGTATTCTGAAATCTTATTATGCTTTCTTATTATTTCTAAGAGTTCTTTCTTTTTAATTCTTTAGGATATTCTACATAGACAACCATGTTATCTACAAATAAAGAGAGTTTTATTCCTACTTATGCATTATATTTTTTTAATCTTTTTATTGAACTACCTAAGACTTCCAGTACAATACTGAATAGAGTAGCAAGATAGGACATCACTGCCCTATTCCCAGTCTTTGGAGAAAAGGTTCAGTTCCTTATTAATATGTATAATGTTAAAAAAAATGCATGATATGTATAATCTTAAAAAATGTATAACTATAGGTTTTTTGTAGGTTAATGTTATCAAGTTGAAGAAATTACCCACAATTCCTACTTTCCTAAGTTTTTATCATTATTGAGTGTTAGAATATGTCAGGTGTTTTTTTCTGTATCAATTGATATATCATTTTTAAAAATTCTGTTGATGTGTGGATTACACTTTTCTTTCTTTTCTTTTTCATAAGATTTTATTTATTTATTTATGAGAGACAGAGAGAGAGAGGCAGAGACACAGGCAGAAGGAGAAGCAGGCTCTCTGCTGGAACCCAATGTGGGACTCCATCCTAGCTAGACCCTGGGATCACGTCCTCCGTCAAAGGCAGACGCTCAACTGCTGAGCCACCCAGGCATCCCCTACCCTTTTCTTTTCTTAATAGATTTTACATTTTTTAAGCACTTTTAGGTTCACAGCAAAACTGAGAGGAATGCATAGAAAGTTCCCATACACCCCATATACACACAGTCTTTCCTACCATCAATATGCTGTACCTGAGTGGTATGTTTATTACAACTGAGGAACCTGCACTGACATATCATTATCACTCAGTCAACAGATTATATTTGGTCTTACCCTTGGTGTTGTGTTAGGATTCATTCCACGAGTATTGACACAGGTATAGTGACATGTGTGTACCACTATAGAACTATAGAAAGTAATTTCACTGACCTAAAAATCCCTGTACTCAGTCTATTCATCCCTCTCTCCTTACAACCTCTAGCAACCACTGGTAATTTTACTGTCTCCATAGTTTTGTGTTTTCCAGAATGTCATATAGTATGGAATTATACAGTATGTAGCCTTTCCAAATTGTATTCTTTCACTTAGCAATATGCATTTGAGTTTCTTTTATGTCTTTTCATGTCTTGATAGTTCATTTCTCCTTTTAGTGGTAAATCATATTCCATTGTCTGGATGTATTACAGTTTATTTTTATTCATTCGCCTACTAAAGGGGGCATGCTGGTTTCTTCTAAGTTTTCACAATTATACATAAAGCTTCTATGAACATCCTTATGCAAATTTTTGTATGGACATAAGTTTTCAACTCTTTTGGATAAATATCAAGGAGTACAATTGCTAGATCATACGGTAAAAGTGTTAGTTTTTGTAAAAGACTTCCAGACTCACTTCCAAATGGCTATACCATCTCCCCACCAGCAATAAATAAGAGGCCTTGTTTCTTCACATTTTTGCCAGCATTTGCTATTGTCAGTGTTTTGGATTTTAGCAATTCTAATAGGTGTTTAGTTTTAGTTAATAATTATTTTAGTTAGCAAGTTCTTAATGACATATGATGCTGAGAACCTTTTCAAATGTTTATTTGCTATCTGTATATCTTTTATAGTGAGGTGTCTATTTGGATCTTTTACCCATTTTTTATTTAAAAGGTAGTTTTATTTATTTTTTAATGATTTATATATTCATGAGAGACACAGAGACGTAGGCAGAGAGAGAGAAGCAGGCTCCTCACAGGGAGCCCAATGTGAGACTCAATCCCGGAACCCCAGGATCACACCCTGAGCCAAAGGCAGAGGCTTAACCACTGAACCCCCCAGGCATCCTCTTTTACCCATTTTTTAATTGAATTGTTTATTTTTTATTGTTGAGTTTTACTTGATTTTTGAATGTATAACCAGACTTACATATTTGGAAAAAATCCCACATGGTCATAGTGTCTAATTTTTTTGTTATATATTGTGGATTCAATTTGCTATATTTTGTTGAGGATTTCTGAATCTATGTTCATGAGAGATATTGGTCTTCAGTTTTTCTTTCTTGTAATGTATGCATATGATTTTAGTATTAGGGCATTAGTAGCTTCATTGAATGAGTTTGGCAGTATTTCCCACTGCTTCTGTTTTTTAGATATTGTGGAGAATTGGTGTCATTTCTTAAATTTTTCATAAAATTCACCATTTAGGACTTGTGCTCTCTTTTTTAGAAAGCTATTAATTATTGTTTAGTTTTTTTAACAGATATAGACCTATTCAGATTACCTAGTTTGAATTTTGGTAATTTCTGTCTTTTAAGGACTTGATTCATTTCATTTAAGCTATCAAATTTGTGGAACTAGAGTTTTATACAGTATTCCTTTATCATTTTAATGCCCATGGACTCCATATGATGACCTTGTTTATATTGTTATTTTGTATTCTTTCTCTTTCTCCCCCTAACTCCCTCTTACCTCCCTTTCTCAATCCCAGTAGGAATTGTGAATCCCAGTAGGTTAATTTGATGTGTCAACTTATTTGGGTTATGATGTCCAGATATTTGGTCAGGTATTGTTCTGGATGTTCTGTGAGCTGTGTTTGTATGAGATTTATATTTAAATTGATATATTTGAGTAAAGCAAATTGTCCACCATAATGTGGGTGGACCTCATCCAATCAGTTGCGATTTAAATACAACAAAAGGATGACCTCCCATTAATAGGAAGGAATCATCCATTAGACTGCCTTCTTATTTTGTCTGCATCAGGCTCTTCCTGATTCTACAGCACACTGTTTTTGGACTTGACCTACAACTCTTTCCTAAGTCTCCTGTCTACCAGCCTCCTCATCAGGTTTTGGACTTTCAACCAAGTCTCCTATTGGTCTGTTTCTCTGGAGAACCCTCCCTGACCCAGAGGTTTATCAATTTTATGGATTTTTAAAAAGAAATAGCTTTTGGTTTCACTGATTTTCTCTATTGTTCCTGTTTTCAATTTCACTGATTTCTGCTTTAATTTTTATTATTTCCATTCTTCCTTTTGCTTTGGAATTAAATTGCTCTTCTTTGTTTAGTTTCTTACAGTGGAAACTTAGGTTATTGCTTTTTATATCTTTACTTTGTTGGATATCACATATATATATGGCACACACATACAATTTCCCTCTAAGCACTGCTTTTTCTTCATCCCATAAATTTTGACAAGCTGTATTTTCATTTTCTTCAGTCAAAATATTTTTAAAATTCTCTTGAAAGTTCCACACAGGCTTGAGAAAACAATATATACTGGTGTTGCTGATTAGAGTATTTTAATAAATCTCAACTAGATTAAGTTGATTGATAACACTCTCAAAAATCAACTATATCCTTACCAAATGTTTGCCTGCTTAATCTGTCAGTTACTGAAGAAGGAATGTTGAAGTCTCTGACTATAATAGTGAATTTTTATATTTTTCTTTTCAGTTTTATCAGTTTTTGCCTGACCTATGCTGGTGTTCCATTTAGGTGCATACTCATTTAAGATTGACTGCATATCTTCTTGGAAAATTGAGTCCTTTATCATTACGTAGTACCTCTCTTTACTTTTGATAATTTTTCTTGTTCTGTAGCCAGCTTCATCTGAAATTAAACTAGATATTTTAGCTTTCTTCTGAATAGGGTTAGCATGGTATATCTTTCTCCATCTCTTTATTTTTAATGTTTTTGTGGACAATATATAATTGGGTCTTTTAAGACACTCTGATATTCTTTATCTTTTGATTGGTATATTCAGACCATCATATTCAAAGTAACTATTGATATAGTTGGATTAATATATACCATGTTTGTAGCTATTTTCTATTTGTTGATTTTGCTCTTTGATTCTTTTTTCTCCTCTTCTCCTACCTTTTCTGGTCTTAACTGAACATTTCACAATTTATTTTTCTACTGTCTTAGCTTATAAATTGTATTTCTTTTTAAAACTTATTTTAGTGATTGCTCTAGAATTTCCAATGCACACTTTTTAAGTTATTTATTTATTTATTTATTTATTTATTTATTTATTTAAGAGAAAAAGCGAAAGAGAGAAAGAAGCAGAGAGAGAAGGAGAGAGAGAATCTTAAACAAGCCCAAGCACAGTGCAGAGCCGGACGTAGGGCTCCATCTCACAATCTCACAATCCTGAGATCATGACCTGAGCCGAAATTAAGAGTCAGACACCTATCTAGGTATCCCTTTAAGTAATCAAAATCCACTTATAAATAACACTATACAGCCTCATGTGTCACATAGGTATCTTATTATATGATATTCCTAGTCCCTCCCTCCTTTCCAACTTTCCTAATTTTTATTGGATACTCCTTTATCAAAAAGCTGCTTCTTCTCTACTAATTTCTATTCTCTCCACTTTGCTTAAACTCCAAAAACATAGACTTCTAATACTGAGGTGATAAATATTTAGTAATATACATGGTTTTTTTTTAAGATTTATTTATTTATTTATGATAGACATAGAGAGAGAGAGAGAGAGAGAGAGGCAGAGACACAGGAGGAGGATGTTTCTGAATGGTCTTTGCACCTGTACCAGAGCACCAAGTAGCTTCCCAATATGATATTGCTGACTCATACCTAGCTTTGCATGTGGTAACAGACTGAAAAATCGACTTCAGCCTCCACAGCTAGTCACACACTTTGAAAGAAAAACAACAGCCCAATGAGTATTTGAATATGTGAGTGTTTGTGGTATAATTACCTCTTAGACAAACGCCTTTTATTTTTATCAAGGATATTGACCAGGCATAAGATACAGATATGGTTTAACCAACCACAATGAAAACTGTTGTCTTCCCAGACACCTGATGTATCTGCACTAATTTTCACTGTTGAAATGAAATTTTCCTAAACAACAGATGAAATATTGTGAACTTCCTCTGACATACCTACAGCTTACTCTCCTCTCCTCTTTTTGTCTTTTCTCTTCTTTTCACTTTCCACTTTCTTCCAAGTAGCCTTTAGAAATGTAAACATAAGAGAAATTATACTGCAAGCTTGTTCTTCATAAAAGAACAGCTTTTAATTAAATTAGAAAAAAATACCGCCACAGGCAACACTTAAACTGACAAGGAATGCATTCTGTTAATCTTTGCAGAGAGGCACTGTACACTGCACTTAATTTAATTAGGTAGAGAAAAGGCCTGTTCAGTCCTAGGGGTTTACCAATGTCCTTTTAAATTGAGGACACAGCATTTATATAAAGTCATTTTAATATCAGGCAATACATTCTAAACAGTAATTTAAAAATATTACTTGCTATTATTAAATGATACCTTCTTGCAGCTTCTCACTTTGTGAGACAACTTTCATTTCACAGAGAAATTTCACCCACCAACAGGCCTTTTGCTAGCCTCCAATAATTTATTGACTTTGAAAGTGTTAAATAATTAGGACTAGGTCCCCTAGAAAACCACTGCACAAGGGAAATACACGTCAAAGCTATATTACAATGGATAATGTATTTGGATTATGTTTCACTTCTGGGCCATGGTAGTGAGTGATAACAAATAACTTTTATATTAAAAATTATATTACAGTGGAGAAGTGGGTTATATTCTGATGTCATTCTTGGTACTACAGGCACAGAAAGGCAAACTAGAATATTTTTGTCATTTTTTAAGATTTCAAATCATACTCTCCAACACTTCAAAATCTTCATTGAGTATCTCTGCCCCTTTTGACCACCCTCAGAAGCTAGATAGGTCATCAATCTGTCATGCTCATACCTAAATAGAAAATTATCTAGGGATCATACTGAATCACCAAATGTAAGCCACTATGGTTCAAAAAACCAGGTGTATACTAAAAAATGTTCCATTGAACACAGATTTTTTTTTTTTTTATTTACCCAGAGTCTCAGGGAATACTGTTGCAGTGCCCCTAATGAACATTATGAATCAAAGTGAGGATATGTATTTTTAATTCTTTGGATTTTGTTCATTAGTTTATCTATTCATGAAAGTAATTAAGGGTAGCACCAACCACAGGTGACAGTAATTTGAATTAGTGAAACCCAGTTCCTGAACAGATGAATGCTTAGAATGCAACTGTCTCAGGGGTTGTTTCTTACTGCGGCTTCAGGTTTAGGTCCTGCAGTTTTCGAATAATAAAAGATTACTGAATAAGGGATTATGAGGAAGTGTGCTAATCTCTCTTTTTGTTGTCTATCGATACACCAAAACATCTTTTCCAATTACAAGGATCATATGTGTCGACAAAATTAGTTCACCCCAAGCCATGCAAATTCACTTTCAGCAAAAGCTAGTAAGCATCTAATTTTCAGTTCTGATCTGACAACCCAAGCAGACCTCTGATTTAAAATTACTGTTCGGGGACAAATTAAAAGTTCATTTTCAGGCAGGATGTTTCTTGGTATTCATTTGCACAAAGACTTATATAACTGGTCCCAATTCATCCCCCACTTACATAAGAAGAATTTGTTAAATGCTTAGCAGAGTCAAAACCAAAAGAAGCCTCAATGAATACTGGGTATCATAACTACGTGGGAGATACCATATCAGGGTTAGGCACATAGGCCTCGTTGTCCTGAGGACCTAGATTTGAATCCTAGTTCTGTCACTTTTTAGGTGAATTATCTTAGGCTGATTACTTAAACTCTAGAAGTTCAGATTCTTTGTGTTTAAAATAATAACAACCATGCAAAGATGTTGCTTAAGGACTGAATTTTAAAATATAATCAAAATATTTATTTTTTAAGGATTTTATTTATTTAACAGAAAAAGAGAGAGAGCACAAGAAGGGGAAGCAGCAGGCAGAGAGCTTGATCTGGGGCTCGATCCCCAATCCCCAGGATCATGACCTGAGCTGAAGGCAGACACTTAACCAACTGATCCACCCATGCACCCCCAAATATTTATTATTAAGCTTGCATAGAGTAAGTACTAAATGAATGTTAGATGTTATTGTATTTACTGACAATAAAATGGCCTTCAAGATGGTTGACAGGCCATCAGGTTATTCCTCAATGATTTAGATGAAAGATTTTTGCCATAGTTAACAGAAAGGCTGACTCAAGTGATTTTAAAAATAGACAAAATGAATCTAGAGGTATAATAATTTCAAAAGTTTTTATCATAGTCTTAACAATGCTTTAATAATCCAGGTTGTCTCCATAGTTATTTATGCTGGCACACTCCGTATTGATTTTTGTCCTCAGATTTGTATCCTCATGACATAAGGTGGCTGCCACAGCACTGCCCTCACAATTTCACATTGTGCAATGGTCAGAAATTGAGAAAGAGAATGTCAAGAACTGAGAATATCTGAGATTTAACACTACTTTCAGGTTAACAAATTAGTCTGCCATAGTTTTATAGACGTTGACCAAAGATATGAGACACTGGAGTAAGTCAGAGTTTGACAATCTATTATTTGGAACAAAAGCAATGGCCATCACTTTTTTGAGCTATTTCCCAAAGTCACAATTGCCACCAGGGCAATATGACAAGGGTCTGGTGATGCCATCATACTCTGTGGAGTGTTTTACATGAGAGGAACCCCAATATTAGGAAATTCTAATCTTTTATTAAGCAAACCTGCTTGACATTTCTGTTGGAAGGAGACATTATCTTTATTTTTCTGGACAGTAAGCAAACCTGTCCTGTATGCAAAAACTATCTCTATCCTTGAAGACTATTCTCTATACAAATTCCTTAAGAAATAGTCTAGAATAAAAGGGCAGTGAGGAGAGAAACACAAGAATTCCCACACTAAGAGCATACCCTCATAACTCATAACTCTCATAACTCTTTTTTAGAAGGAACAAAATATTTTCCAAATGTTTCCTGAAAGTTGTTGCTTCATTTAATATATTTGAACCTCACTTGCGTGCTTAGTTCCAACACTAGCAAGGGAAGCGAGAGTGCCAAAATTGACTTTTATTAATCAAGATTGAATTCCTAGAACTAAGGAAGAGCCCATCCTTCCTTATATAGCACATGGGTCTCCCAAATCTGGAAAAAAAAAAAGTGGAGTTTTCTTAAAAAGCAAAAATGGAGGATTATTATTAGGCAAGTAATCAACCAATAGGGGCTGCTATACCTAGTGTGTGTGTGCGTGTGTGTGTGTGCATGTGTGTATCCCCAACAATCAGGATAAATTCTCCATTAAACAAAATCAAAAACTCTTAGTGCGACAGCACTAAGGCAATTATAATAGGCAGGCAAATGGGGTCTTTTTACTTTGGGGTGTTGAAAACTGTGTGTGTGTGCATGTGCATGCACATGAAAGAGAGATTGAAAGATCATATTTTTAGCAGTGGCTATGTACAAATAATATTATTTTACAGTTATTTTTTCTGCATTCTCTATTTTTCCATACTGAATGCATATTATAGTATCTGATTCACAGTAGGTGCTCATTAAAAAGTTATTAAATTAATTAATATGTAATTTTTAGCTTTTTTTCTTTTTATTATTTTCTTTGCATTTAATTAATTAACATATAATGTATTATTGTTTTCAGAGGTAGAGGTCAGTGATTCATCAGTCCTGTATAATACCCAGTACTCATTACATCACATGCTCTCCTTGATGTATAATAAAGGTTATCTATGTTGGGATATTCTCTTAATAAAATCTTTGATTATTAAATTATGTTGACACTTTATTTAACTTTTTGTTGTTTTTATTCAATATAAATCACTTTCTTAAAGCAAATATCACTAAGAAAACAATATCTAATATAGCTACCCTATGTCAGATAATACTTTTATCATATGCTTTGGTGTTTTATTCATCTTCTCAAGTGTTTGGCAAGATCACATGGTCAGGACTTTAGATAATCCTGTTTATCAATGTGGGTGCCAAAGGAAACCACCTATGAAGCTCTAACATTCTGTCTATAAGCTATAAATCTGTGTTATCTGCACATCTTTTAGATGCTTTTTTTTACAAGTGAAATATTTCTCTCATTGCAGAAAGTGTTGAATACATTATCTTGACTATTTCATGTGCAAAAAACAAAGAATTACTCACATGAAAGAGTCAGCTGGATGCTACTCTTACAGCCTGAATAATTATACTGTTGAAAAGTTGAACAAGAATCATATAGTGCATTCTGGGTTAATAGACTTTTTTCCCTCTGTGAACTCACCAAGAAACCATAGTCACAAAGCCATTCTGATTGGGGGAATGTTACATCTGAATTGTGGAGAGACCTCAAAATTGTTTAAACCAGTTCAACATCAAAGTCCTCCTAAGTATCATAAGCCAATGCAGGTTTTTTGCTACTATGTCTTCTTATAATGCACTTAATTATTCATTCCACAAATATACAATGAGTGCTTATTATGTCTTGTGGATACGAAAATGAGTAAGAGGCAGCTTCTGACCTCAAGGACATTCACACATAAAACTGCAATTAAATGACATTCTTCCTATAATAAGGATGCAAAAGGAAGATTTAATTTTACCTGATGATCAAGGAAAGTTCCCAAAATTTCTCTCCACTGTGAGTCTAAGTTAGCAAGGTGGAAGGTCAGAGAAGAACCTTCTAGCATGGAATATCATGAGGAAAAAGATAGAGCCTCAAAAAAATATGATGGAGGATTAACTACTTAGAAACTGCTATGCCAGTGTCCTGTAGGAATTTAGAAGGAGAGGAAATAAATTTTCCCTGCAAGAGTCAAACTATAAAATTAAAACTTAAAGGGGTCTATAGGAGTGCCTGGAGGGCTCAATAGGTTATGCGTCTGACTCTTGTTTCTGGCTCAGGTCATGACCTCGGGGTTGTGGGATCAGGCCCTATATTTGCTTGGGATTTTCTGTCTCTCTCTCTCTCCCTCTCCCCTTCCCCCCAC
The DNA here is from genome assembly GCF_048164855.1 of Canis lupus baileyi. Taxonomy (NCBI): domain Eukaryota; kingdom Metazoa; phylum Chordata; class Mammalia; order Carnivora; family Canidae; genus Canis; species Canis lupus. The sequence goes on from NC_132873.1 coordinate 12,322,279, forward strand.
CCCCTAAAAATAAATAAATAAATATTTTTTTAAAAGGAGAAGATTTTATAAAGACAAAGCATTCAAGGAAAACTGAATGATTCTCAAGAAAAATTGTTTGTATTTTCCTTGAAATTGTTAGTATACATAACAAAGGAAAGTTTTGGTCTTCCCTAGAAATGCAGGCCAAGGATTCAGAGAACAAAATTTGCCAGACATAATGCCTCTTAGGACACAAAATAAGACTATGCTTAAGCGGCTAAGGTACAGAATTTTTACCATAGTAAAATCAGCAGAGTAATAACTATCTCCTTGTGAGATCCCTTTAAGAGAAAGTCCAAGAAACTTTTATTCTGGTAGTCACACTTAGCTCCTTCCCAGCAAGCAGCTAGGCATCGTGAATATGAAAGTGATAAGCTTAAGGAATAGTGGGATCCTCATAGCCTTAGTTTCAGTCCTCGCAAAATCAGATGCTGAGGCAAGAATTTGGGAGGCACAAATGAGCAAAGGGGAAATATGATGGGAAAGGAAAAGAAGCAAGCACAACAAAGATGTATTAATGAACAATTTGCTATTTTAGGCTACAGTGTTAAATCCAACAGGGTCTGTCTAAGAAACCAGGTATAATTGGTATCAGGATTCTCACTGAATGCTGGGACTTTCATCTGCCATTATCAAGGGCTGCTCTAGAGCCATGAATTCTTCCCATCCCACATATCCACATGTTTCTGGGTCACCTAAGTGCAGAGAAGCAAGTTTAGGGAAATCCTTGAGCCCAGAAGTGAGAATCAAGTACTTCAAATAGGAAGCTGTCAACTTGCTGGTAACGGAGCTTCAGAGAAGTGAGGGAATGTGGGGGTAGCATCTGCTTCAAAATACTGCTTGTGTTTCTTTCTCAGTTTCCTCATGCCTCACATAGAATCCTCTGTGTTACATCTTCTCACCATGGTGACCAATCAAAATCTCTTGAAAAAAAAAAAATGAAACTTATAGCAAAGGATTAAAAAAAACTGGTTACATCTCTTACTGCTGCAGCTCATCTTGTGAGTATAAGTGGACCCAATCTAAATTTCCTTCACCTTGCAGAGTACATCCACTGGTCTAGATTACCTGGCTCAGTGGGATGAAGAGAACTTCACTTCTAAGGAGTTGAAGTCTCTGGTTATCTGCCCTCTTGAAGCCATGGCTGGTACCATTATCCATTGTGTGTTATTACTAGATGTAGAAGTAGTAAGAGGCACCCCCAATGGATCCGTGACTTCTAATAACACTACTTTTTAACTTCATTATGTAGCAGCCATCCTAGATCTTCATAATCATTGGAGTTAGTTAATCTTCAAGTATAGAAACGACTTGCCCACTGGTCTCTTAGTATAAGGATATAAAATGTAGTTTTTTGTTACCTTCCATGCTCCTGAAGAAAATGTTACACCAGAGACCACAACCCATAGTCCAGCAGAAGCTAGGGAAGTAATGGGGACAGGAAACACAAATTCCTCACCTGGATCATTTGGACTGATGGAGAGTGGGGCCACTGCTACTTCTACCCATTGGTTCCTGGATGCATGTATTTTTAGCTATTTGGAAAACAAGATGTAATAGCTGTTGTTTAATGTAGATAATACATCCTAAAGAACAATATTCTAAATCTACATACAGGAAGTTGTCCCCAAGCTGGTACCTTGACTGAGATTTTAAGATACTATTTCCATATTCTTTTACACTGACAATTGCTAAAAGATGCATCATATGTAGAACCAGTCACTCTTCCTTATACCCTCTTTGCTTAAAATGCATCATTTGATTTAAGGGGTATTGTGTAAGACCTCATGATGCAAATTAGATAACCCTTGAACTCTTAGTGGTGCTGACAAAGGCACTAAAGACAAGGAAGGTGGGATGCCTGAGTAGCTCAGTGGTTGAGCATCTGCCTTTGGCTCAGGGCATGATCCTGGTCCTGGGATTGAGTCCCACATCAGGCTCCTTGCAAGGAGCCTGCTTCTCCCTCTGCCTGTGTCTCTGCCTCTCTCTGTGTGTCTCTCGTGAATAAATAAAATCTTAAAAAAAAAAGACAGGGAAGGCAAACTCATACTTGGAGTAGTATCAATCCCAATAATGATGAATCTCTACCCCCTCTATGAAGAGTCCTATTTAACTTGCCATGGGTACCTGGTGAGTCTCCTCAAAGTACCCTAACTAGAACTCAGGGTTTTCTGACAAGTTGAACATTCAGCAGTAACAGTAACTGGAAAAACCTTCATAAGAGGGAGTCCATGCTATTGGGCTGAGGTATAGCTTCCATTTCTGCTACTGCCAAGCAAAGGTTGAAGTCAGAAAGACTGACTAACCTTGACAGAAAAAGCCATCCTAACTACTAACCGTTCAGTGTATTCTCTACAAGAAATGCTTTCTTTCAGATCAGAAACAAAAGATATGAACAACTTGAACTCAATCTCGAGGTTCATCCATATGCCTTTTCCTGAGACCACATTTACCTTTCCAATGCCGTTCTTTCCAGGCTTTTAGGACCAACCAAACTATTTACCACTGCTCATTAACCATGTATATCCTTACCACAGACCCCTTCTCCTTTCAGAGTTGATGATCAAATGTCCTGCTTTGATTTCTGACTCCTGGGAGGATTTCTGCTCACCACTTAACATCTATGACCATGCCTAAGTGGACAATCATTCAGCAACTGTCCCTTTTCAATGACAACATATCCAGAGATCTATCTATAAAGAAGCTCAAGTCTGTCTTCTTCCATCAACTAGTTATGGAAAATTCTTCATAAATCCATAAGTATAAGCTAGGGAGAGTTGTAACATGAATAGGTGATGTAGGAGCTTGGGCCACCTATTTGTGCAACTGAGTCTGCTGAACCAGCTAAAGCTTCATCCCAAATATAACATTTCTATCCTATGATAGATTGTTTTGTGGTACCTGCTATTGTTTATAAATTGATGGATATCTGACAGTACCAATGTCAGTGATAGATGGCTTTAGTTGCAATATCAATTGATGGAATAAGGTCAGGTGCTCTGTCTCTACTCTTTCTAAAAACATATCAGGAGCTTCTTTTCAAACAATAAGTGATTAGCTACTTCAGTATATATGATTTTGCACTAAAACCCCATGTATGTTCTATCTCTCCTGTTTGGACCTGCCAGAGATTCCATACAGTGAATCTTCCGTGAATACCTATAGCACCATTGGATCTGATGGGTCAGATGACTCAAGTAGCAGCTGGCACCAGAGTCTATAAATGCTACAGTGGTCCCCCTTGCTTGAAACGTAATCCAAAATTATCAGGCTTCCATGTCACTCATTAAATAGTCAAAAGCAGTATTGGTAAGTATGGTATATGCAAAAAAAAAATGATTTGATTAAATAACCTTTATTACCTCTGTAATCTTTCAAATTTTTCAAAGTGGCATTAATCTCTACAATTCTAATGTACATGCAGTATTGCCTCTGATTTACTATATTGGCCCATAGAGGTAGTTTCAATACTTGTATGTCGTTCTTCCATCATGTACTCTTATTCCACAGCTCAGAAACTCACTTAGACAATTCTAACAGTTGCTATAAATATTCATCCCGATTATGCCTTCAGGGATCAGAGAAATGGAGTTGGGACATATTCTGTTTATTACTTGGACTCCATTTGCATCCACTCTAATAACAAGACAGACCATGGAGGTGTTTTGGGATCCTTTGGACACATATATGATGACTCAAAATATTTACGTACTTTGGTAAATGGGTATCGTTTCTTACAGAATCATAGCAGAATTGTGATAGAATTGGGTTTTTATTGTCGATAAATCCTAGATCAGAAGCTTCTGTTATTAGCATGCATTAGAGATAACAAAGACCTAATCTAGAAAATGAAAGAGTAGGTCTGCCTTTACCTCAAATAAGCATAAAGAATCCAGGAAGAGGATCATTATCTTTACAGTTACTGGCTTCATTGAATAGTTCACATTTTCAGAAGTACTTGAGAAAGAAAATGTGTCAGTTTTCTTATTAGTTATTGTACCCTTTCATTTTTTACAACAGAAGAGAGTCTAATAAAGTACCCCACCAGTGTTTTTTGACATCTGGGGACCATATTAATATGCCAGTTTTCATTCAATAAATCTGGGAAGTGGTTGAGAGCCTACATTTCTAAGATTCCAGGTGACATTTTTATTCTTTTGTTCTGAGATCACATTTTAGGTATAGAGCACAGGTTGTTTTAGGCAACCTATCTAGACTTAAGTGAGAAATTAAAAACAGGAATATAGGGGATCCCTGGGTGGCTCAGCAGTTTAGTGCTTGCCTTTGGCCCAGGCCATGATCCTGGGGTCCCGGGATCGAGCCCTGCATCAGGCTCCCTGCATGGAGCCTGCTTCTCCCTCTGCCTGTTGTTTCTGCCTCTCTCAGTCTGTGTCTCTCATGAATAAGTAAATAAAATCTTAAAAAAAAAAAAAAACAAGAATATATTTTTTTAGGTTGCTCTATTCTTATCCATATTTTATGTACTCATATCACAAAATTATCTACTAGTTAGGGTATATACAGCTGAAGTGAAGTGATTTCCTTCAGTCTAACTGAAATCAGGGGCCTGTATTAATCAAACTTCCAGGACTCATTCACAAAATGAGATGCCATGGGTTAAAATGATAATAACAGAACTATTTAAAACACCTCCTGTAAGATCATGGAATAGTTTTTCTCTGGCCATTTCATTGTTTAAATGAATTATTGAGTATTCTCATGCCAAAATACTTATATACATCACACCTACAAACTCACTGAATGTTAGATCTAAAACTTGAGATCATATCATCTAATCTCATCAATGTGGCAAGTAGAACACAGACTGCCAAGAAAATGATAATAATAAAAAGGCCCTTGTCTTTCAGGTTATAGTTTTTTAACAAAGAAATTATGTCAGCTCTACTATGTGGCTGCTTTTCAATAGTATCCTCTTTGTTCTTTGGTTTAAATGCTTGTTGATTTCACTAATGACTTTAGGAGTCAAAAAAATTAATCAAGCTGAATTCACTTTACAAAATACTGCTGGGATTCCCAGTTTTAGATTCCTATCACATTTGATATATTTAAATCCTTTCCATCATGAAATTCCCAAAGATGTATTTAGATAGGGGCACCTATATCAACTCTGGAAACTAGGATTTCAAGGAATTATATAGCAAGACACAATTTAGATGAGACAAAATTAGGAAAGGCTAAATGAGTCTCCACCACCAGGAAAGAAAAACCAACTGAGAGATTTAGTAAAGAGGACCTCAGAGGAATTAGTCCCCTGGTGTGGAGTAGCAGTGCAGAATGTACCCAAATTTATTCAGAGGGTCGGTTGATGAAAAGGCAAACCTTCATCCAAAGGTGCTTTACTTTAGGAAGCATGGAAAAAGTAGTCTGTTCACAACGAATAAGAGAACTATGGGGAATTTATTCCTAGTTCATGTTTGGTGTCCACAAAATTCTATGTCTACTTTATTTCTGACATTTACAAAATAAGAACTGTAGTTTCAAGATGACAGAGTACCTACACCAAATCTTCCTCCTGCCAAATACACACACACACACACACACACACACACACACACACACACAGCTTAAAAACCAATCAAAACAAAACAAAACAAAAGAAAAACAAACAAAATGAACAGTTATTAAGTCATACACTGCAGGTAATCGTCCCAAAAGAATAAAAACAAAAGGAAAACAGCAGCGAAAAGCAGCACCTAAGATACTCACAGGAAACTTCGGTGTCAAAAAGGTAGGATCAGGAGGCTTGGCGCTACTCATGTCAGAGAGGGGCAGGGGCTGAGATGCAAAGGAGTTGAAGAAACAAAGAACAGAGCAACTAGTTACCATAGTTGGAGTCATTTTGTTGTTTTCACCATTTCCAGATAATCATCAATGGGAATTGCAATGCAACTTTACATATCTAAACCTATGAGATGTAGTCAAAGCAAGGGTAATGCACCATCTTAAATATACTCATTAAAAAACAAGGAAAGTTGAAAATAAATGAAATGTGCTTTGAACTGAAAGGCCTGGGAAAATAAGCCAAAAAAATGGTATTAATGATTAAAACAGAAATAGATTTAAAAATGTAAGAGTAGCCAAGAATATTTTTGGAAAAGAAACAGAGAATATAACCACCTAGTCATATATTAAAACATACTATCAATCTTAAGTATTTAAAACATTGTGGTATTGACAACAATAAAGGACAAAAAGATGTAAAAACAGAATAGCCATAAAACACAAAGAAAGTATAAATGAAAAGAGTGACACATCGGACTATACAAGGAAAGCTCCAACATATCAGAAATTCTTACAAATAAAAAAAACCTAATAAAAAGAAAAAGGGAGAACAATAGAAACAGACAATACTACAAAAAAAAAGAAAAAAGGAGAAAGAAAATACAATGGCTTTTAAAATGTGACAAGTGGTTAATCAGAGAAGAAATATGCAAATGAAGATTAAAACAAAGAGATATAATTTTCCTTATCAGCTTAGCCATAGTGTAAATGTTTGACAATTTCAAGTTTTAGCAACTGGGGAGGAGAGCTGTTTAAGACCAATTTAACACTGTGAAGGTTAGTATCACTATATCCATTAAGTTCAAATATGCATTCTTTTGACTATACAATTGCAAAATTTAATGAATAATCTAAAGAAATAGTGCTACAAGCATAAAGAGGAATATTTAAAATATGTTCATAATTGCATTGTTTTGAAAGCAAAAATTTAGAAAAAACTCTAAAGTCAAAAACGAGAGAATTGATTAAATTAGGCATTTCAAAACAATCAGAACTATTGGTAGTAACAGGAAAACATCTCTAGGACCCCATATTGTTGAGTGAAATGAAGTATACATACATACACACACATGCACACACACATAAATAAAAAAAACTGGTAAGAGTACACAAAATCTCTTACATGATAACAGTTCTTCTGGCTATGATTTAGAATATGTGGGACAGTAGTGCCAGAAGCCATCCAAAAGGACTTTAGTTTATCTCTTTCTTCATATATATATGTATTTTTTTTCTTTTAAGGTAGGCTCCACATCCAATATGGGGCTTGGACTCATGTCCTTCTGTAATTTTTAAAAATGTGTAGCTCCCTTGATAATACTTAGTTGAAAGGATTGGTGATCTTAGAAGCTGTAGCATATGTTTTTGCACTTACATTACTTTAAATGTTTGCTTAATTACACTAGTCACAAATAGACACTGTTTGACTAAAAAAATCTTAGAGAACTTTATTGGCCAACAGACTCACCTCCCATGGTATATAACCCATCCACCACTACTCCACTACCACCACATATTCTCTGTTGCCCTGAACCACTTTGACCCCAAGCAAATATTTTGTGAATGCCAAGTCCTTTCATACTAAATGCACTAGTTCTTCAATATAACTCCATGACTTTCTTATAGACAACTATATAATAGAAAGTAGATGGTGAAAAAGAACATCAGCATGAGGGAAAGGTGGTTTGCTACTACAACTTTTTACTTTGGCTCAAAGAGATCGGATTCTATCCATTACTATACAAAATAAGCTGTGGCCACACTCATTGGTGCCCCATAACAAATTTCAAAAATCCTAAATAGAGTACTATTTGGAAGAAATACACACCTATCAGCATTCCACCCTTAGCCTTTCTTTGTAGAGTTGCTATAATTAAACACAAGATTTGAAGTCATATGTGACCAACCTAGTTGTGCTAGCTTGCTTGTGAGTCAGATATCATGACTTGCCATTTTCCCTAGCCATGAAAGAGGGGAACTAGGACTGCTTTAAACTTATTATTAATTAATATCAGAGTTCTGTAGGATTGTTATTACTCAAGGACCCATTGGTATTATTTATATATATAGTTAGTTGAGGAAGGTCTTTCTAAACATCAAACCAATGACAGAAACTAAGTGAATACATCTGACTACATAAAAATTGAATATTTCCATAAAAAATGAAAAATTCAATTCATTAAAAATTACAAATATACCTGATGCTTACTTTCTAAATTCCATTCTTCAATAAAATGAATCAGGGCTTCTCAGAAAAGTTGCTGATTCCAGTGATGTGGCCTACAGCATTTAGTTGTACCAGAAAGCAAGGAAAAATGCTCAAATAGTCAAAGGAGTCAATTTCAGTAGTTCCCAATGTCTAAAGCTGGAATAACTTGAACATTTTAATAAAGAACCATACCATTGGATTATAACTGAAGGAATATGGTAAATATCATGAGTTTATATTGGTATAAATAAATGAATAAATAAAAGAGGGAAAATACTATTTTTAATTTAATTTAATTTAAAAAGGAAAAGGGTAAGTCCTCTTTAATTTTTTTTTTAAAGATTGTATTTATTTATTCATGAGAGAGACACACACAGAGAGAAAGAGAGAGAGAGGCAGGGACACAGGCAGAGGGAGAAGCAGGCTCCATGCAGGGAGCCCAGTGTTGGACTCGATCCCAGGTCTCCAGGATCACACCCTGGGCTGAAGGCGGCGCTAAACCGCTGAGCCACTGGGGCTACCCAAGGGGTAAGTCCTCTTTAAATAAGAACTACAGTTAATAACTGTACAAAGAATAAAGGATATAGAAAATCACGGTAAGTTGGAGTGCCACAGTAATTTCCTTAGGCAAGCTCCACCGATGAAGGCTAAAATTAGTGGGCAAAACTTTAGGATAATTTACACAGCTTCAAAGTTATCTTCCCCCAGATACATTAATTACTGTGGTAATTTTAATATTTGACCACAAATTCTTGGATATTCTTCCCTGAAGATGGTGAAGTTTAACTTCTTTCCCCTTAAAAGTGGGCTGAACTTAGTGGTTCCCTTCTACCAATTGGAATAATGAAAAGGAAGAATTATAACTTAGCAATGGAGAATCCTATCAAACCTGACCCTAATCAAGATCAACATCACCAGCAATAAGTTGTGTTAAGAATGGATCTTAAAAGTTAGAAGGTTGGATCTTAATTCATGAATTCATATGAATTAAGGAGAAGAGTTATGAGAATACTGCAGTTAGTTTATATGAGAAATTGCTGACCATAAGCAAGAAATGCCACCTCTCTATGTGAGTCCATAAAAAGAAAATTATACTATTTTACTGTAAGTGGAAGATTTGTATGAATAAAGCATAGCATTAGGTATCAGAGTGATCTAATATTTAAATAAGAATTTAGTGTGCACCTCTTATTTGCAAAAGCAAAATAAAACAAAAACATTTGAAGGAGAAAACCTACCTTCAAGGTGTGTGTGTGTGTGTGTGTGTGTGTGTGTGTTGAGATTGGTAGAATAGGATGTGGGAGGGAGAACAGAAATTAAATTTAAAAATTTGCCACATTATTCCAACTCCAGATATACAAATGTGAAATATCACCAATGGCTAAATAACATACTAGACAAGGGCCCTCTGGTTCTATAGCTTCACAATCCTATATAGTTAGAATACCCTCATTTGTTACATTGAGGAAGATACATAACGATATACCTATAGGTTAAAAAATAAATGTAATTCCTATTTACTCATTTAAACATCGACCTTCACCCATTGTCTTATGGAATCTTGGATCTAGTCATATTCTGATAAACTACCCCAGGCAGGTCAAAGCCTTTCTTGAGAAAAATATATTTCCATTGCCATAAACTGTCCACTTCGCTAATATTACTCCCTCTCCTTATCTAAACATATCCTCCCTCTTTCTAGAAATACATCTTTATGATTTTATCTATATATTTTATTATTACACTAATTGGTTTTTCCAACTTGGCAAAATCTCTCACATTGTATTATAGAGAAGCATTTCCTTGAGGCTCAGTTTTAATATATGAGCCACAGAGCAAATACTTACTATTAGCCACATGCCAAATGGAAGAATATTGAAATATACCATAAAATGCAGCTAGGCAAATATGCTGATATTCAGACAAAAAAAAGTTGAAGTATAAGGGAAAACACATACTGCAAAATTTTTAAAAAACAATAATAATTATCAAAATAATCACTAATCATTTCCATCAAAGAAAGCCTTTGAAGCCTTTTGTTGCTAATTCTCTAGAGAAATGTCTTTGTATCTTCTTCCATTAAAGGTTCATTTACAACAAAGTAATATAAAAATTTATACAGAGATCATTCCAGGTAGATAATTTACCTGGGTGCTTGTAATATAGTCAGTAATATTTCAGTCAGGAAAGAAAACATGAATGGAATAGAGCCTTTTTATTTTACCTAACAGATATTTCTGCCTCTAAATATGTTTTAGAAAAGCACTAGAAACAAACTATCACAATACTACATACTGAGATTCAGTGAACAGGTGTGTATGAGCTCCATCCTTGATGAAAATAACTAGAAAATAACTTCCTTATTTAATTGATAACTTATCAGTAAGGCTTTAAAATTTCAGCAGTTTTTGTTTCAGAGGAAATCAAGAAGAATTTCTGGGAATTATTTAGAAAAAAACACAGACAATAAGCTTTCCCCTGTTGTTTTTTCCCCTACTGTTTTGATTACATAGTCAAAGAAGAATAATTTAATGAGATATTGATTTTTCTTACATTTCTGATGTAATTCCTTCTCATTTCTTTCTCCAATAAGATGGTTGGGCTCCTCTTGGAGAAGTTTGTGTATAGTAGCTCATCAAAAAGATTACACTTGGTTGGTGGTCAGTGTTAGGTGGGGAGAGCAGAAGGTAGAAAGAGGAAGGCAAAGAAGAAGTAACATAAGAAAAATGAGAAAGATTCCCAAGTCTGAGTAAGGAACAGAATTAGATGAAGCAAAATACAGGTATCTTGTAGCCCATCAAAGATAGCCATAAGGAAGTCAGTCTCAGGACCAAAGGAAATGGCTACATGCATAATCCAGGTGAGCTAGACTCTGGTCCCAGGATTCAGAAAGTCTGTAAAGACATCTATGCCAGAATAGTGGAAACAGAGTTGCTGAATTGTGTGAAACCACAGGGTTTAGAGAGTAAGGATGTTATCAGTGAGATACACTAAATATGAAAGAGCTCTTGCCTTGCTTAGTAATCATACCCTCATGAACTCTTATGTAATCCCAAGGTATGAGAGTGCTTCAGCCTCTACCCCGACTAATAAAGGACTATGGCATTACCTAAGCACTTGGGTTTGGCAAGTAAGACTCAGGATGTCTTCATATGTTTATATGATCATAAATTAACTTGCCAGATTTTTTCTTATCATTTCTTATGTTTCATTGATTGGTAAACACCTCAGATAGTCATCATGGTTCTGTTGAAACCCAGATTTCTTCTTGATCATACTTTATCAACCTGTTTTCTACAATTTTAAGAGTTCCAATTCCAACACACACACACACACACACACACACACACACAGCCTCTACAGCTTTTTTCCTAATGACACTGCACATGGACTATGTGGATTCATTTCCCTTCAAACTAATGGAAGCTGACAATTATAGGCCAGTTTAATGTATTTGCAGTGGTGCACTGCCAACAACTTTAAAGTCAGTGCAGGGCCTACAAAGGATTTCTTCCTTGTACTAGCACTTCCTTGTTTGAGAAACCAAAAAAAATAATTTTTATAACATTAATAGTATTACTTTCTTTAAAAGATTTATTTATTTGAAAGTGAGAGAGTAAGGAGGGAGAGGAATAGAGGGAGAGAGAGAGAATCTCAAGCAGACTTCCCACCAAGTGGGGAGCTGGAAGCTGGGCTCGATATCACCTCCCTAAGATCATGACCCTGAGATCATGACCTGAGCCAAAATCAAGAGTTGGACTCCTAACTAACTGAGCCACCAGCCACCCCAGTGTAGCTACTTTCAAAAAGAATCTCTTGGTAGAGTATAGTAGACACACAAAAGTCAGAGGAGGATACTTAAAGCATACCACTATGGAAAACGATCAATTCACAAATAAAGACAGTGAAAGAGAAAGAGAAGAATAGGGAACTACAAAACAACCAAAAAGCAATAAAATAGCATTAAGTCCTTATCTATCAATTATTACTTTAAATGCAAATGGATTAAATTCTCCTATCAAAAGGCAGAGAGTGACAGAATAGATACAAAAACAAGACTCAGTTGTGTGCTGCCTACCAGAGACTCACTTCAGTTTAAGAACACACAGGTTTAGAGTGAAGTGGGCAGAGGAGATAGTCCATGAAATGGAAACCAAGAGAGAACAGGGGTAGCTATCCTTGCATCAGACAAAATCAACCTAACAAATTATAAATAAAAGAAAAATTATACAGTGAGTTCAGAGAGTTGATCAATAGTACAAAGTACAAATAATAAAATTAAATGTATTCACCTTGGAAGAATAAGTAAAGTTCATATATGGAAGGATTATTGGTAGATTTTTATAAGAAAAATGTGCCTTTGTAAGTTATTTCTTCATGCAATGAAAGGTAACTAATCATTTACCCACTGACCTATTTTCAGTATTGAAAAAATTCCCCCTTTAGTATATCAATGTATAATGAAAAGACAGCATAGAGAGAGTGTGAGGACACAGGTTCCACAGCCAGCCAAACCTCTGGGGCTGAATTACCCCGTGGCCATTTACTAACCATAAGTCACTGGGCAAATTGCCTTCCTCTGTAATCCTCTTTCTTCATCTGTAAAGTGGAATAACAATGGTATCTCCCTCATCATGTGAGCATTAAGCAACTTAACATATGTAATTCAAGGAGAATGACTGGCACATAGGAAACCCACAATAAACACAAGCTGTTATTATTTTGAATGATTTGTTGGCACTGCAGGAACTACATCTTTGACGTGCTTTACTTAGGGTGCAACATAGATGAAAGAAATATAGGCAATACTACACCCATTACAGGGCAGACTCCCAGGTCCTTCTCTTCCTCCAGAGTAATAGAATTATTTGCTTACATTGCTCCCAGACATTTTCAAGTTTCAGCTTCCCAGTTGCTTCCCAGCTTTGTGTTGATTAACCACCATCAACCTACCCTCCCCTAACACATTCATTTGCAGTTCTGGGTACTGTGGCCTAGTATATTTAGAATTGTTAATGTGATTAACCATAGTAATTCACAGTATGTTATTTCTTTATTTGTAAGCCACTCTTCTATAACAGTGGAGCATATACTCAGTGATAAGTTGTCACTTATTCTTACTGCTCGTTTTCTAAATAAATGTGTTTATAATAAAGACTTTAAAAAAGAAAAGAAAAAAGTAACCTTAGAAATTCAATGTAAAATGAGGCTGTGATCCTGTGTCAGTGTCAGAATGGATGATCTTGACCCTTGGATTCCAGATGGATTGTTTAAAAAAAAAAAAAAAAAAAAAACCCTGCCAATTATTCTCTAATTTCATACTGTGCACTCCATCTGTTAACTCACTTGTTTTGGTTAGGGGCTGCTTATCTGGCTTATTTTCTACCACTTTATAGAGATAAAACTCAACTGACATATACACATATCATGTGTAAGCATATGTATTTAGAATGTATTTTAGAAGAATTCAAGGAACAGATTATAAGGAAGGAAAATAAGTCATTTAAAAAATATTATTAAAATCTAACTTATCAAGTCAAGGAAACATTAAACAATAACAACAACAACAAAAAAAAGAAACAACAGACTGACCAACCGGAGCTAAATTTTTGGAGGAGATATTTAGTGCTTATTTATTAATTTAACATCTAGGTTTGAATCCACATCCAGAGCATTAATTCATTTTAGTTTGAAAGCTACTGAATTTGTAGTAAAAGCTCTTAATGAACAGAGTCAAAAGACACCAGAAACAGCATTTTAGTCTCTAAAAGGCAATCAGATTTCAGTTTAAAACTCTAATTTGGTGAGTTACCTGTGTTTCATTGGAAATTATGTTATATGACAAAACTCATTGTTTCAAGAGCTTAAAGGAAATATTTACAAATGCTTTCTTAATACTATAAAATAGTAAAATATAAGTGCCTGAGTGGCTCAGTCGATTAAGCACCAGACTCTTGGTCTTGGCTCAGGTCATGATCTCAGCATTGTGAGACTGAGCCCTGCATTGGGGTTCCACACTCCGTGTGGAGTCTCCTTGGGATGCTCTCTCTCCCTCTGTCTCTGCCCCTGCCCCTGCCCCTTTTTCTCTCTCTCAAAATAAATAAAATATTTTCAAACATTTTAAAATAATGAAACACAGGAAATATGCTTGCATGCTAGACAGTGACATCTTTAATTTCCTGTATCCTCACATTACCTGGCACATAGGAACTTCCCCATTAATATATGCTGAACTAGTGATCTTAAGCAGAAACAATAAGTTAAATAAGTGATGTTCACTATGACAATGCATGAAACATAGGGTAGCAGAGTAAAGGGAAACATAGTTATTCATGCTCTTTACTATTTATTTTAGCAATGTCTACAAGATTCTGGACCCAATTCACATTCTGCTCTTTCATCAGATATGTGTTTGAAATACAGACAGTGAGAATTAGAACATTAGAATATGAACACAATTCAAAAGCATAAGTTGCATATTCTTATGTTACCATTGTAGAATGTATTTTAAGGGACTCCTGAAAAACAGCACCCATAGGGCTTCAGTTGCTGCTACTTTTTCTCCCATCTCCTCAAACATCCCTCTTCCAGTGTCAATCTTCAGCTTACACATGATTAGTGAGTCATTCAAAGTGCAAAATCTGTTTTATTGGAAAGGGGAAATCTTCAGGCATAAAATATGTTCAGAAAGGAAATCTTTTCATATAAAATATAACCAAACCAGGAGAGTGACAGGTATAGTGGGGACACAGGCACTAGCTAGGCTTTGTCCACTACTGGAATCAAGCAGTGGCATTTACAACAGACAGAGGTTAATAATGAGAGGAGAAGACAGTAAGGAAGATAAAATGTTTGACTGGGAGCTAATATGTTGGCTCAGGTCCAAGGATTCTTATCTGAACTCTACAGGGCTGCAAGCAGAGAGGTCTCTCTTCACCCTGGAATAAATTGCTTTGCTGCCCAAGTAAAAATGTGCCCCAAGTACTGATGAACTACAAGGCTTTGGTGCCTAGAAGATGTGTTGGGAGGCAACACCCTTGCCAACGATTTCAGTGATTTCCTGGAGAATACTAGCTGCGGTGGTAGTCATCAGTGGATCACAACTGATTTTATTAGCTGTGATCAGGAATTAGAACTAGCATGGAGGAGCATAGAAGATTCTGTGGTAATAGAAATACTCTTCATGAACCCAAAAGAATTATATCCAAGGACTCCCAGAAACAACACAGTAGGAAATTGAGAACTTTTCATCAACAGGCAAATTGAGGTAAAAATTGGTGACATATTTGTTACCATAAAATAAATGGAAGTTTAGGGATGTAGCCAGAGGACAAGCTAAAAACCTGAGGCCAAATGGTCTTTGCTAAAGAGTTTTCCAATTATGGCTTGAGAAAAAAATAAGCAAAGGAAAACAGTCAGACATTAACTTATGGTAATATGCCATGAAAAATGATGAGAGAACTTAAAGCACTAAAATACTCAGAACTCAACAACATATCTTACTTAAATGTTATCAGAAAACTTCAAATTTAAAAATAAAGAGAAAATAAGAAGCAAGAAAACAATTAAAATTGTATTAATCCTCAGATGTGTTTCCATCAAGACATAGCTGGGGTTATAGCTGAGAAACCCCACATGCGATTCCAGCATATAACATATCAAATAAAGAATTTGAGTACCTAAAATGTTTAATTTTCTCTGAAACGTGACAGAGGCTGCTTTCTCTGTATTTTGAATACATTCTTCATGACACTCTGTTGGACTAAGTGGATTATCATGAATCGTTCCTCTCTGGACTTGGGTATAGCAAGCAGTAATGGTTTGTATGACGATAAATGGAATGAACCTCCATGTACTGGTACAATGTACAGTCAGAACTTCTGAGGTTCATTTAGTCTAGTAAATTATGGGGTCCAGAAGTCTTTACTTAAAATTCTCTATATTTCCTTCAGACCTCAATGGATTTTAAAACATGTTATCACTGATTCACTTCCTCCTGCCACACATTGTGCTGTTGAGTATAACCATTAAGCACTCATTCCCCCATTTAGATGTGACATTCTCCATATTACCTTTTTTAATTTAAAAACAAGTAAATTGGTGCTTGCCCATCCCCTGGCAAGCACCGATCTTTTTGCTACTTCCATATCTGCACCTATTCTGAAATGTCCTAGAGTTGGAATCGAACAATATGCAGACTTTAAAGATGGGCTTCTTTTATTTAGTAATATGCATTTAAGTTTCTTTCATGTCTTTTCATGGTTTGATAGCTCGTTTCTTTCTAACACTAGATGCTATTCCATTGTCTGGATGCAACATAGTTTATTCTCCATTCACCAGCTGAAGGACATGCTGGTTGCTTCCAAGTTTTAACAATTATGAAAAAGCTACTGTATACATCCACGTGCAGTTTTTGGGTGAACATAAGTTTTTAGCTTTTTGGGATAAATACTAAGGAACACAATTGCTAGTTCATATGGTAAGAGCATGTTAAGTTTTGTAAGAAACTGCCAAACTCTATTTCAAAGGGGACATTTTGCATTTCTACCAGCAATGAATGAGAGTTCTTAATTCTCTACATTTCCATCAGTATTTGTCAACCTCTGTCTTTTGGATTATATAGATTCTAATAGGTGACTTGTGGTATTTCATTGTTGTTTTAGTTTGCAATTTCCTAATGACATATGATGTGGAACACCTTCTCATATGCTTATTTGCCATCTGTATATCTTCTTTGTTGAGGCATCTGTTCAGATCTTCTGCCCACCTTTAATTATGTTGTTTATTAACTTACTGTTGAGTTTTAAGAGTTTTTCATATATTTTGGATAACCATCCTTTATCCGACAATGCTTTAAAAAAATATCATCTCCTAGTCTGTATTTGTCTCTGTAATAGTTTCATCTCATCTTTAGAATCACCCCACAGTCCCTTTTTATAATCAAGTTTATTTTGGAAATAGGCTCAACAAAAACAAAAGTGATTAAAACAGTGTCTCCTAATGCACCACTTTTCTCCTCTCACTCACAGAGAGTGACTTCCCACGTACTTTCAAATATCCCATGCCTGACGTTAAACCTCTCAGCTTCTGGAAGGCCACTTATAAAATTATAATTTCTTTGTATTTTAGGTTATCCTCCATCACTCTTCTGGGGAATTCTAGTTTCTTGAAAACCAACCTTTCTCCAAGAAGGGCATGGTTCCGAAAGGAACTGCAAATACTATGTGTTTGCTATTGAACTAAGTGAGGCCATGCAAAATGGCAGAAAGAACACGGACTATGAATTTGGGAGAATGAGCTCATTCTCACTTCTGCACTTACTGGCAGGAGGATTCTTGGGCAAAGCTCTCAACATCTTTATACCCCTATTTCCTTATTCAAATAGGAATTCAAATAGCTTCTATGCCCACTTCAAATTGCAAGGCACAAATATGTGCCTATCCTACAAGTTATAAAATGCCATAAAATTTTAATTATGATTATTATTAATACATAATAATGTGTCCCTAAAAACATTTTCTAGGCCAGATGCTTTTGCATTATAACCCCTCTCCCCAATATGTAGGATTTCTTCTGTCATGTTTGTTGGCCTGTGACTGGCAAGCAATTACAGTGAGTAATTCCATTTTAGGAGAAGATAATAAAACGTGATATCGTAACTACCCACAGAGCTTCAAAAGTATTTATGTTTCCTCTAATAACCTGGTGTGATGCTGTTAATCTTGAGAAAGGCTGCCTGGCAGGTGCTGGGGAGCTGAATCTTCATTTTCTCTCAATGTTTGCTGACTCTTCCACAGGGAAGAATCCAAGCCATTAAAATGCAATGGCTTTGCTCTATTTTTAATTACATTTAGTTTATTAGAGGAACAATCAGATGCATAATACTGGGAACAGACTTCCCCTGTTATCTGAATGAAGGCCTAGAACATTTTATCATTTACAAAATGGGTCACGGGGAGCCATTCCTTTACCTCTCTTCACTAAGAGATGCTAAAACACAATTTAAAGGAGTAAGAGAAATGCATCACTTCCACAGGGACCTAATTCTTCATTGATGATTTTCACTTTCCTCCAGTTAACCTCTTTGTACTAAAGCTCATCATCACACTGGCCAGGTAAATATAAGGATGGAACCTCCCAACTTGTCTCTTTTAGATCAAGTACAGTTTCCATAAAATAAACTATAAATCTGTAATACGTAATATTTCCTTTAGAAGAACTCTGCAGGTGTTAAGGTATCAATAAACATAATTCTCACAGTTCTGAAAAACCGGATTGTGTTCCTTGGTTGACCAAATCAATCCAATTCCTTTCAATACATGACATTATAAAAGCTGTAATTTCATGCATTATTATGTGTGAATAGAATTTAAGAATGCCTTCCATCTTATGTATAAAGAAAGGTATATAGTATAGAAAAAGGACAATATACTCCCCACATTTATTATAAAGTTGTTTTCTAACCCCCTTTGTGAACTTAGGCTATATTTTTGGCAAGTGACCATTATTATTAATCACCTCAAACAGCCAGAATATGGCAGGGTGTGAAATGTAGATTGTCTTTTTTTTTCTCCCTTTCTACTCTGAGAGTGGGATTGTGTTATAGTTTCCAAACATTGTGTAGGACTATTGCAACGTTGAAAGCACAGATGCAAACAGAGCAAATGATTAAAGAAAGTACCAAAGAACAGAGCCAAGTAGGAAATGTTTGATTTAAAAGTACCAAACAGGGGGGAGGAGCAAGATGGCGGAAGAGTAGGGTCTTCAAATCACCTGTCTCCACCAAACTACCTAGAAAACCTTCAAATTATCCTGAAAATCTATGAATTCGGCCTGAGATTTAAAGAGAGACCAGCTGGAATGCTACAGTGAGAAGAGTTCGCGCATCTATCAAGGTAGGAAGACGGGGAAAAAGAAATAAAGGAACAAAGGCCTCCAAGGGGGAGGGGCCCCGAGGAGCCGGGCTGAGGCCGGGGCGAGTGTCCCCAGGACAGGAGAGCCCCGTCCCGGAGGAGCAGGAGCTGCACCGACCTTCCCGGGGGAAAGGGGCTCCAGGGAGGTGGAGCAGGACCCAGGAGGGCGGGGATGCCCTCGGGCTCCCGGGGACAGTAACAGCAACTGCGCCCCGGGAGAGTGCGCCGAGCTCCCCAAGGGCTGCAGCGCGCACGGCGGGACCCGGCGGGACCCGGAGCAGCTGAAGGGGCTCGGGGGCGGCTCCGCGGAGGGGGTTGCACGGCCCGGGAGCGCGAATCCAACAGCGCAGGCTCCGGAGCACAGGGCGCCGGGACACAGCCCAGGATCCCGCCTCCCCCGGGACAGGCAGAGGCCGGGAGGGCCCAGGACAGCAAGGACGCTCCTGCCCCAGCTGAGCAGATCAGCGGCCCCGCCCCGGAGCCTCCAGGCCCTGCAAACGGAGAGCTCCGGAGTTCCTGCCGGAGCTGAATCCAGGTTTCCAGAGCTGCCCCGCCACTGGGGCTGTTCCTCCTGCGGCCTCACGGGGTAAACAACCCCCACTGAGCCCTGCACCAGGCAGGGGCACAGCAGCTCCCCCAACTGCTAACACCTGAGAATCAGCACAACAGGCCCCTCCCCCAGAACACCAGCTAGACGGACAACTTCCAGGAGAAGCCAAGGGACTTAACACAGAATCAGAAGATACTCCCCGGTGGTTCTTTTTTTGTTTGTTTGTTTTTGTTTTTGTTTTTGTTTTTGTTTTGTTTTGCTTTTTGATTTGTTTCCTTCCCCCACCCCCTTTTTTTCTCCTTTTTCTTTCTCTTTTTCTTCTTTTTTTTTTTCTTTTTTTTTCTTTTTCTTCCCTTTTTTTTTCTCTTTCTCTTTTGTTTCCTTCTTTCTCTCCTCTCTTTTTCTCTTTTTCCCAATACAACTTGCTTTTGGCCACTCTGCACTGAGCAAAATGACTAGAAGGAAAACCTCACCTCAAAAGAAAGAATCAGAAACAGTCCTCTCTCCCACAGAGTTACAAAATCTGGATTACAATTCAATGTCAGAAAGCCAATTCAGAAGCACTATTATACAGCTACTGGCGGCTCTAGAAAAAAGTATAAAGGACTCAAGAGACTTCATGACTGCAGAATTTAGAGCTAATCAGGCAGAAATTAAAAATCAATTGAATGAGACGCAATCCAAACTAGAAGTCCTAACGACGAGGGTTAACGAGGTGGAAGAACGAGTGAGTGACCTAGAAGACTAGTTGATAGCAAAGAGGGAAACTGAGGAAAAAAGAGACAAACAATTAAAAGACCATGAAGATAGATTAAGGGAAATAAACGACAGCCTGAGGAAGAAAAACCTACGTTTAATTGGGGTTCCCGAGGGCGCCGAAAGGGACAGAGGGCCAGAATATGTATTTGAACAAATTCTAGCTGAAAACTTTCCTAATCTGGGAAGGGAAACAGGCATTCAGATCCAGGAAATAGAGAGATCCCCCCCTAAAATCAATAAAAACCGTTCAACACCTCGACATTTAATTGTGAAGCTTGCAAATTCCAAAGATAAAGAGAAGATCCTTAAGCAGCAAGAGACAAGAAATCCCTGACTTTTATGGGGAGGAGTATTAGGGTAACAGCAGACCTCTCCACAGAGACCTGGCAGGCCAGAAAGGGCTGGCAGGATATATTCAGGGTCCTAAATGAGAAGAACATGCAACCAAGAATACTTTATCCAGCAAGGCTCTCATTCAAAATGGAAGGAGAGATAAAGAGCTTCCAAGACAGGCAGCAACTAAAAGAATATGTGACCTCCAAACCAGCTCTGCAAGAAATTTTAAGGGGGCCTCTTAAAATTCCCCTTTAAGAAGAAGTTCAGTGGAACAGTCCACAAAAACAAAGACTGAATAGATATCATGATGACACTAAACTCATATCTCTCAATAGTAACTCTGAATGTGAACGGGCTTAATGACCCCATCAAAAGGCGCAGGGTTTCAGACTGGATAAAAAAGCAGGACCCATCTATTTGCTGTCTACAAGAGACTCATTTTAGACAGAAGGACACCTACAGCCTGAAAATAAAAGGTTGGAGAACCATTTACCATTCGAATGGTCCTCAAAAGAAAGCAGGGGTAGCCATCCTTATATCAGATAAACTAAAATTTACCCCAAAGACTGTAGTGAGAGATGAAGAGGGACACTATATCATACTTAAAGGATCTATTCAACAAGAGGACTTAACAATCCTCAATATATATGCTCCGAATGTGGGAGCTGCCAAATACATAAATCAATTATTAACCAAAGTGAAGAAATACTTAGATAATAATACACTTATACTTGGTGACTTCAATCTAGCTCTTTCTATACTCGATAGGTCTTCTAAGCAAAACATCTCCAAAGAAACGAGAGCTTTAAATGATACACTGGACCAGATGGATTTCACAGATATCTACAGAACTTTACATCCAAACTCAACTGAATACACATTCTTCTCAAGCGCACATGGAACTTTCTCCAGAATAGACCACATATTGGGTCACAAATCGGGTCTGAACCGATACCAAAAGATTGGGATTGTCCCCTGCATATTCTCGGACCATAATGCCTTGAAATTAGAACTTAATCACAACAAGAAGTTTGGAAGGACCTCAAACACATGGAGGTTAAGGACCATCCTGCTAAAAGATAAAAGGGTCAACCAGGAAATTAAGGAAGAATTAAAAAGATTCATGGAAACTAATGAGAATGAAGATACAACCGTTCAAAATCTTTGGGATGCAGCAAAAGCAGTCCTAAGGGGGAAATACATCGCAATACAAGCATCCATTCAAAAACTGGAAAGAACTCAAATACAAAAGCTAACCTTACACATAAAGGAGCTAGAGAATAAATAGCAGATTGACCCCATGCCCAGCAGAAGAAGAGAGTTAATTAAAATTCGAGCAGAACTCAACGAAATCGAGACCAGAAGAACTGTGGAACAGATCAACAGAACCAGGAGTTGGTTCTTTGAAAGAATTAATAAGATAGATAAACCATTAGCCAGCCTTATTAAAAAGAAGAGAGAGAAGACTCAAATTAATAAAATCATGAATGAGAAAGGAGAGATCACTACCAACACCAAGGAAATACAAACGATTTTAAAAACATATTATGAACAGCTATACGCCAATAAATTAGGCAATCTAGAAGAAATGGACGCATTCCTGGAAAGCCACAAACTACCAAAACTGGAACAGGAAGAAATAGAAAACCTGAACAGGCCAATAACCAGGGAGGAAATTGAAGCAGTCATCAAAAACCTCCCAAGACACAAGAGCCCAGGGCCAGATGGCTTCCCAGGGGAATTCTATCAAACATTTAAAGAAGAAACCATACCTATTCTCCTAAAGCTGTTTGGAAAGAGAGAAAGAGATGGAGTACTTCCAAATTCGTTCTATGAGGCCAGCATCACCTTAATTCCAAAACCAGACAAAGACCCAACCAAAAAGGAGAATTACAGACCAATATCCCTGATGAACATGGATGCAATAATTTTCAACAAGATACTGGCCAATAGGATCCAACAGTACATTAAGAAAATTATTCACTATGACCAAGTAGGATTTATCCCTGGGACACAAGGCTGGTTCAACACCCGTAAAACAATCAATGTGATTCATCATATCAACAAGAGAAAAACCAAGAACCATATGATCCTCTCATTAGATGCAGAGAAAGCATTTGACAAAATACAGCATCCATTCCTGATCAAAACTCTTCAGAGTGTAGGGATAGAGGGAACATTCCTCGACATCTTAAAAGCCATCTATGAAAAGCCCACAGCAAATATCATTCTCAATGGGGAAGCACTGGGAGCCTTTCCCCTAAGATCAGGAACAAGACAGGGATGTCCACTCTCACCACTGCTATTCAACATAGTACTGGAAGTCCTAGCCTCAGCAATCAGACAACAAAAAGACATTAAAGGCATTCAAATTGGCAAAGAAGAAGTCAAACTCTCCCTCTTCGCCGATGACATGATACTCTACATAGAAAACCCAAAAGCCTCCACCCCAAGATTGCTAGAACTCATACAGCAATTCGGTAGCGTGGCAGGATACAAAATCAATGCCCAGAAGTCAGTGGCATTTCTATACACTAACAATGAGACTGAAGAAAGAGAAATTAAGGAGTCAATCCCATTTACAATTGCACCCAAAAGCATAAGATACCTAGGAATAAACCTCACCAAAGATGTAAAGGATCTATACCCTCAAAACTATAGAACACTTCTGAAAGAAATTGAGGAAGACACAAAGAGATGGAAAAATATTCCATGCTCATGGATTGGCAGAATTAATATTGTGAAAATGTCAATGTTACCCAGGGCAATATACACGTTTAATGCAATCCCTATCAAAATACCATGGACTTTCTTCAGAGAGTTAGAACAAATTATTTTAAGATTTGTGTGGAATCAGAAAAGACCCCGAATAGCCCGGGGAATTTTAAAAAAGAAAACCATATCTGGGGGCATCACAATGCCAGATTTCAGGTTGTACTACAAAGCTGTGGTCATCAAGACAGTGTGGTACTGGCACAAAAACAGACACATAGATCAGTGGAACAGAATAGAGAATCCAGAAGTGGACCCTGAACTTTATGGGAAACTAATATTCGATAAAGGAGGAAAGACTATCCATTGGAAGAAAGATAGTCTCTTCAATAAATGGTGCTGGGAAAATTGGACATCCACATGCAGAAGAATGAAACTAGACCACTCTCTTTCACCATACACAAAGATAAACTCAAAATGGATGAAAGATCTAAATGTGAGACAAGATTCCATCAAAATCCTAGAGAAGAACACAGGCAACACCCTTTTTGAACTCGGCCATAGTAACTTCTTGCAAGATACATCCACGAAGGCAAAAGAAACAAAAGCAAAAATGAACTATTGGGACTTCATCAAGATAAGAAGCTTTTGCACAGCAAAGGATACAGTCAACAAAACTCAAAGACAACCTACAGAATGGGAGAAGATATTTGCAAATGACATATCAGATAAAGGGCTAGTTTCCAAGATCTATAAAGAACTTATTAAACTCAACACCAAAGAAACAAACAATCCAATCATGAAATGGGCAAAAGACATGAACAGAAATCTCACAGAGGAAGACATAGACATGGCCAACATGCATATGAGAAAATGCTCTGCATCACTTGCCATCAGGGAAATACAAATCAAAACCACAATGAGATACCACCTCACACCAGTGAGAATGGGGAAAATTAACAAGGCAGGAAACAACAAATGTTGGAGAGGATGCGGAGAAAAGGGAACCCTCTTACACTGTTGGTGGGAATGTGAACTGGTGCAGCCACTCTGGAAAACTGTGTGGAGGTTCCTCAAACAGTTAAAAATAGACCTGCCCTACGACCCAGCAATTGCACTGTTGGGGATTTACCCCAAAGATACAAATGCAATGAAACGCCGGGACACCTGCACCCCGATGTTTCTAGCAGCAATGGCCACGATAGCCAAACTGTGGAAGGAGCCTCGGTGTCCAACGAAAGATGAATGGATAAAGAAGATGTGGTTTATGTATACAATGGAATATTACTCAGCTATTAGAAATGACAAATACCCACCATTTGCTTCAACGTGGATGGAACTGGAGGGTATTATGCTGAGTGAAGTAAGTCAGTCGGAGAAGGACAAACATTATATGTTCTCATTCATTTGGGGAATATAAATAATAGTGAAAGGGAAAATAAGGGAAGGTAGAAGAAATGTGTGGGAAATATCAGAAAGGGAGACAGAACGTAAAGACTGCTAACTCTGGGAAACGAACTAGGGGTGGTAGAAGGGGAGGAGGGCGGGGGGTGGGAGTGAATGGGTGACAGGCACTGGGTGTTATTCTGTATGTTAGTAAATTGAACACCAATAAAAAAAAATAAAAAATAAAAAATAAAAATAAAAAAATAAAAAAAAAATAAAAAATAAAAAAAAAAATAAAAGTACCAAACAAAAAAAACAACAACAAAAAAAAATAAATAAATAAAAGTACCAAACATTAGAGTTATGTGTTTACTTTGTTTCATTAAATTTAATGTTACTCTAGTAGACATTCTGGTTCCTCTTTAATCCCCAGGAATTCCTATTTAAAAAGTAGTCAATGACCACCCTAAGAAATTGAGTTGCACTTGAAAAGGGGGAAAAATCACTACTTATGAAGGATTTACTCCTATTTTTCCAACTTCAGAAAAATGAAAAAAAAATTACTGAATATGCTCAGATTTTTGGTTTAACTCTGACTTCCTCTAGATTTTGTAGAAATATTCTGGTTTTGTTTACTTTATCTTCTTCCAATCGTTAAAAACAGAATGACAACAAGTGAGGGGAAACTGAGGTAAGTAGAGAGACATATGTAAAAAAAAAAAAAAACATTTACCATATATTTTAATTAGTCAAAAGCAATTAATAAGTATTCCTGTAGAGTCCATTAACACATTCAGTGAATATGTATATAGTATCTACTGTATACAAGACAATGTCATCCACTGGAGATAAAGTAGGGAGAAAATAGAGTCCTGCTAGCTGTGGAGCTTATAGACTCATGGGGGGGAAAAAACAGAAATTAATTACATTTTGATAAGTGTTATAAAAATAAATTAAAAAGCTAATGAAATTAAGATTCATTAAGAAAATTATAATTAAACTAAGATTTGTAGAATAAGTATATTGCCCATGTGAAGAAAACGTTCTAGGAAATGGGTTCTAGAAAGACAGACTAACCTGTGTGAAAGCCCTGAGGGGATAAAGCACATGGCATGTTGACTGGAAGAAGACAATGTGTCTACAGCTTAGGGGTGAGTGGCACCAGATGAGGCTGGAGAGGTAGGCAGCGACTGATCACATGGCTCCATGGGCTATACGAAGTATTTGGGACTTCATAAAGACAATGAAAGGCCATGAAAAGTCTCTAGGCAAAAGAATGACTAAATTAGATTTTATAAAGATTACTCTGGCTTCATGATGAGATATAGAGGGAGAAGCAGAGTTGTTACATAGATCCTATTAGTGAATTACAGCAAAATTCCCCCACTATGCAAGTATCAAGTGATAATTTCATGAAGATATATCATCTTTGATATAATTTTCCAAGACTTCTGCTACCTATAGGAAGTAACAGCGGCTTTGAAAAGCCTGTTCAGTGAAAACGGAGATAAGCACACAGAATAGAAATATATTAATAAAACTGGGAAACAAGACTTAACAGCTATTTAAAGAGGGGTGAAAGGATAGGAAAAGTAAAAAATAGTCCAGCTTTCATATTCAGGGCCTAAGTGCCGTTTGATAATTCTGGAATAAGAGGTAGTTGGGGGAATTTGTGTGTTTTGCCCTGTGATTAACATAAAGAAAAAAAAAAAGAAGAAGAAGACAGGTCCTGGCCCTCACAAAATTAGTTTAAATGCCTGAATCCAAGTTCTAATAACAAAATAGACTGTTTAAAGGTAAATGCTACAATACTGAGTTTATGGATCATTCAAACCCTGAATGAGCTGAAGGAGTTAGAAAAGGAATATTATGGAAATTACATCTCTTGAGCTGTGTCTCAATGAAATGACTTTGGAATTGAGTGAAGGGCAGTGGAGAGTTACATGTAAATGGAGTACAGGATTCCTACGGAACAGAAGGGGTTATAAGAATGAAGAGTCTTGACAATTCTGGATGGCCCTGAAAGCCAGAAATAGAAGCTCAGACTTGATATAATAGATATTATGAAATGATAGTAGTAGGAAATTTGATGTTCCTGCTGATAGTAGTTAAGTGATAAGCTGGAATTGACTGGCAGATCAAATTGAAGGGAAAGAATGTAGACAGTATGGCTGTGTCAGAATTCTAGGCATAAATCAACACATTTCCGGTCCACAGAAATATTAGTGGAAATGAGCAGGGAAGGTAATTATTTTAAAAAATATATTGTTGGGATCCCTGGGTGGCTCAGCAGTTTAGCACCTGACTTGGCCCAGGGTGTGATCCTGGAGTCCCGGGATCGAGTTCCACATCGGGCTCCCGCCAGTTTCTCCCTCTGCCTGTGTCTCTGCCTCTCTCTCTCTCTCTCTCTCTCTCTCTCTGCCTTTCATGAATAAATAAATTTAAAAATTTTTAAATTTGACCATTTTTAGTCAGGCTTATTCCTGGGAAACACGACTTTAATTGCTATTGAGAATTGAAGTTTTACTCTCTATACTTTCCAATTAGTTTTGTCTCTGTATTATAAGGTTTTTGTATATTGAGTTTGTATCCTGAAACCTAAATCTTAAAAACTTATTAGAAAGTATCAACTCTAATAAATTCTAAGAGTGTGAAGATTATTTTGAATATTCTATGAAAATAATCATATTACCTACAAATAAGAATAGTTATACCTCTTCGAACTTTCTTTCCTCACAAAAGTATTTGTATTGTGAATATAACAAAAATAATTTCTGTATTTAATAGTTCATTCCTATGTGTTTATTTTATTGTGATTACTACACATTGGGCTCATTTCTACTACCTCACTTTGTATTTTCTTTTTTATTCCTTTATCCTTTATCTTTGTTTCTCTTAAATGGGTTTAAAAAATTTTAACACCAAGAAAATGTTTTAATTAAACTACAGAAGCAATGATTATGTAAGCAGAAAGATACACCATGTTATAAGTACTTACAAAGTTAGAAACCATTTGCTTCCTTAATCTTTTCCATATTTTTAGTTCATACATGAAGATGATCAGATTTACCATTGAGGGGGAGTATAGAATAAAAGGTGTATTTATCACCACCTAGATGTACTCACTGTGTGCTCCATTATTTTTATGCAAGACCCAGGTGACTGGAAGTACAGTTGTTGGGCATTTTAATAAACTGGACAGCCATTTGTTTTTGCACAAGGCATCTTAACACAGGAGCAATCAGGAAAAACAGGAGACAACTAAGCACTCTGCACTGCAAAATGCCACCTTAACAACTAACCAGCTTTATTCATCTGCTACACAACTGTGTCCCATGCACAAAAATACACAAGAGAAGAGATTAGAATTGTGTCTGGCAAACAGTCCTTTCACAAAATCAAGGCTTTTCACCTGAAATGTCTTTATACAAGTTTGGATTCAGATTACCATTTATATCTGCAGGTAAATAACATATACAAACAGATTTACACCAACTTTTGTAGGTTTTTAATTTTAAGAAATGAAGGTATGGTTGAGTCAATCTCTTGACAGCTTTAGGCTGTCAAGACTGCACGTATTTCCTTAAAAGTCAAGGAGGCCACAAATTAGGTTACCAATCTTTTAAATTTCAAACAAAACAAGGCAGCACTATATAAACTAAAGGAAAATTTAACTCAAATAGCCAAGCCAATAATGAAACCTGAAGTCATTCACTTCACTAAATCACAAGAAATTTGAATAACAGGAACAAAATGGCACATAAAATGAAGTTTGCCCCCGAGACAAAGCTTAAAACAAGTAAAAAGTTAGGCAAAATATCACAAAACCACCTTTCCAATAGCCAGTAGCTTGTTCTAAGTACTCTTCTGATGGATTGAGTATGTGGTCCCTTACCTCAAGCCTTTTGGTAGTTATGTTGCTTGTTGACATATTATTTGCTTAAGAGAACACCACTCCTTCCTCCCCAGGAGACTTGGTAGGACTCTGGATGGTGACTTGGACTTGAATTCCCTCTTGGGCATGAGTGGAGGAGTCCTGGACCAGGTTGCTAGCAAGATGTGGAGACAGACAAGGACCTGGACGTGGATCTTCACACCGATCCAGACTTGGTGGTTGACCTCAATGATGAGCCACGGTGTGGTGTGAGTCCAGCAAGGAGGCCAAAGTGTGTCTCTGCACAAATGGTTTAAAATTTTAGTATTATTATTTATCCTTCTATGGTAGGTAGACTTCAAGATGACCTTCAGAGATCCTACCTTCCATATTCATGCCTAATTTATGTAATCACTTCCCGTTGATTCTTCTCTAATGAGTAGAACACAACAGAAGTAATATATGTCACTTTCAAGAACAGCTTACAAAAAAAGATTGTGGCTTCTGTCTTAGAAGTGCTCCCTCATTGTTTTTTTTGGAATGCTCACTTTGTCACTTTGGGAAACCCGAGTGTCATGTGGTGAGGTGAGGCAGCCCTGTGGAGAGGTCCAGGTAAGTTTGAAAGATCTTCTGAAACCTACTAATGGCCATGTGAGTGACCTTAGAGACAAATAAGATTCATCAGAGATAGGGACAAACAGGCAAGAAAGTAGAAATATTGGCATGAAAATAGTTGAAATAGTAATGATCTTTGGATTTGCACTAGGTAGGAAGAAAAATGATGACAGGGTATTTCAGATAAATATGGAACTGGAATCTAAAAGACTCTTTGAAGAGACTGGGAGGTACCAAGTGAACAAGAATAATAAAAGCAATCCATGTATGAGAAAAGGTTTAAAGATGGGAAAGCAAATAAGTTTAAAAAGAACTTTGAAACCAAGGAAGGATCTTGCTGCAGAGCAAAGTTATGGATGTGAAATGCAATACCGGGCACTATGGATCAAAAAGTTGACATAGTCAAAAGTATTTTGCTCTTTAAACTGAAGACTTTATGCAAATGCAGAAGATCTATTGAGTTTTGAGTTTTGTGATAACTGAAAAGATAACAAAATGCTTTGCTTATTTTTTTTCTTACTTTTTAAACCCAAATTACTTCCACAAAATTTTGAAGTAGATAAGGAAGTTTATGACTAATTTATATTTGTTCTTAATGAAAATGATTATGTTCTTAATTTGTTTTTTAGAAAAGAGTTTATAGAAATTAGGGACTATAAAAAGTGTGTGTGGATGTGTGTACACTTGTATACACAAAATTTTTTTGAAATAAAAATTTGTGTTCTTTTTGAAAGGAATCATAATAAGCCAAATAATTATTTCTTGAAACATAACATTGCAATCTAATGAGGTTTCATTGCTACTAAAGTCAGCTTATGAAAAAATGGTTCTGACAGAGAAAAACAGTAATTCCTAAATTAGAATCTTTCATAAACCATTTTAAACCAATCGTTTCAATTAAAACCTTCAGTTCTCATTTAAATCATCAGTTTTCATAAACAAATGTAATGTTTTGCTTTTGTGGTATTCTTTTTTAATTTAGCCCATCCACTGTTTCCCTGATAGGTTTGAATTCAATCAATTGTTGTTTTTACAATAACACAAGTTCTCATAGCAGAACACCTTTCTTATACTGAAGAAAAAACTTTTCAAAATAGAAAAATGACATTCTAGTTCATAAATTTCATCATTTTTTTATTTAAATAACTATATATTGGATGTGTGGATGTGGGTGCATGTATGAACATTTTGCATTATTTCCATTGTCCAAAAAGACCACATTATATATTCTAAATAAAACAGACTAGCACCTACCACGTTAACAGTAATAGTCTTCAGCTTAGTAGCAGAATAAACAATATGATATCATGAAAATCAGCTGACAACTCCCTCATAACAAAAATAATTGCAGTGACTGAAGAACCTGGAATGTAATATTCCTGACAAAAAAGCTGGCATTCTGGGATTCTTCATGTCCTTGGGTAAGTCAAATGACCTTCTGTATTCACAAGACATTAGTAATTTTTTTTTTTAGTAATTTTTTAATATAGCATAAAATCCTAACAGTAGTTATAGTGTCGCTATTTTTACAATTTCTCTTTTTCATTGCATATGTGTAACATGGTAGATTATGTGATATGCAATTTATTTTTATCTCAAGATATTTCTTTCCTTGTTACTCAATCACCTTATAATCTTTTTGGCACCTTATAATCACCTTATAATCACCAGCATTACGTGTACAAATTGGGAGTAACACACAAACTATTCTTTTAACTGGGTAATAGTTGGTAAAATTGACTTTGAATATCAGAGTGCCATAAGCACAAGAATTTTTGTTTTATTTACTGATAGATCTCTGAAACCTAAAATAATGGCTGGCAAGTAGTGGATGCTTAAAAGATATTTACTGAATGAGTTGTTGGATAGAAGATAGTTGGCTTGTGGCTGGTACTAAGTCGTTATTCTTCTCAGATCGTTCCAAGGCTATACTATTAAATGTGTTTAAGTGGTGTCTCAAAAAAACATTAAAACTCTCTAAAACTCCAGCTTTAAATACCAACGTAATAGTGCAGCCTATGTGTGACAAACTGTATGGAAGTTTGTCATGTTTATGTTGTGAGAGGGGAACTGTGTTGTCATTTGTTATACAAGGAAAACGGTGTCCTCTCCTACTCCAAAAGGCTCTGTCTAGCACTGCAGTTTAACATAATGGTAAGAATACTTCATTGTTAGCCTCAGTCAGGACTCCTTAGGAAAGCGGGGAATATTTTAAATTGTGTATTTATAATCACTTAGCCAAAAGCAAGCACAGAAAATGTGTTAATTTACAATGAAAGTTGACCTAGATTATTTGTGTTTAAATATGTAAAATGAAAAGAAGAAAATGTAAAATGAAGGCACTGACTAACATGGAGTTTCATAACCTATAAAAATTCTCACTTAAGCACTTCTCAGGTAATTTAGTCTTAGAGCCTTTAATTTACATATTTAAACTAAAATATAAAAAAAATTTACATTACTGAATTAAAATGTAAAAATTTTGGAATACAGAAGGAACTCAGGAACACTTAGTGTTTACTAGGTATAGGGCACTCTATACCTGTGATTATCTATCTACCTCTCAGTCATCTCTGTAGCTATTCATCATCTATGTAGAAACAGAGAGAAGGACTGAGACAGAGATACAGAGACAGAGAAAGACACCACACCTAAGTGTATTTTTCAAAGGTGAAAACACTTTTGACCACTCTAGCTAATCTAATGGAGTAAGCATTCAGAGATGAAATGAAAATCGTACCTGTTCACTTACAAACAGTTCACTGGTGACAGAGAGTGACTATAGAATTAGATGCATCTCCGAATGTTTACTTCCTCAATCAAAGGTCCAAACGTTTTAGAAAGGGCAAACATAGCAGAGCCTTGGAGAAAAAGCTCAAAGAATTCAAAAATGTAATGAAACTTTAAAGAAGCCATCAATTTGACTACAGACTAAAATGAAATTCAATGACAACAAAGACAGAGAAGATTGAGGAAAGAGACAATTAGAAATGGGAAGAAGAGCAAAACTCAGTGAGCCTAATCAAATACGAGTCCCAGATGTGAGTAATCAACACACCGTAATCAGCTTGGAATGACATTGCATAGGAAATGTGTTACAACTGCAGCACAGCGGGGCTAGACTCTTCTCCTGGAGCAGACTTTACCTCGTCTGTTGCTAATACCCCTTCAGAGTCAAAAGAAGATCATTCCTGGAAGCTGAGTCCTTTCCATAATGCTGCAGGAGTAGTGGACACAGACCCCAGTCAGAATCTGCTTACCCTTCCTGAGACCTGTATAGAGTCACAGACAACTCAACATTACCCTTTTAAGAATTTGACTTAGCTTCACTTTGCATTATGCCTAAAAATGAGAATATTTGTTGTGATTATAGTAAATAAATGCATATGAATAATTAAATCAAATATGTTATTAGTAAATGCCAGTTGTTTAAAGTAAATAATGTTTTCCTAAAGCGAACTGTAAGCATGAACATTGAAGATCTTAACTGAGTTGCCATAGTGCAACTATTGAAAAGGCATAGTAGCCTTGACAAATGTTGCTTAGTAACTGACCTTAAGTTATTAGTCTCATCAATTCCACAGAAAAAGATCAATTACTATGTCGTAAGGCCAAGGAAATAAGGAGCCATCTTCTTGAAGTTCAACTTTAAGATTCTATGACACAACAACGTCACCCCTAAGAATATAGCTTAAGGAAATAATCAATGAAGCAAGCAAATGTGAACAGATAAACATTCCAATGTTGCTTATAGAGAAAAAAATTGAAACAAAATACAGTTCCTCTAACCAAAAGAAATGTGATAAAATAAGCTGTACGTCCACATTATGGATGTAGCCATTAAAACGAAACTTTTGAAAATCGTTAATGACATGGGAAAATACTCACATATAAGGTTTAATGAAAAGTTTA
Source organism: Canis lupus baileyi (assembly GCF_048164855.1). Taxonomy (NCBI): domain Eukaryota; kingdom Metazoa; phylum Chordata; class Mammalia; order Carnivora; family Canidae; genus Canis; species Canis lupus. Next base: position 12,355,368 of record NC_132873.1, read on the forward strand.
TTATACAAAGTCAATAGGATATAACAATAGTCTGTTAAAAATATATGTATGTGCAATAAAATGTAATGCATATGCAATAAAAAGCTTAAATTTTTTTGAAAATGTAATGTTCCTTTTTTTTTTTTCTAGGAGTCTACTTTAGTTTCATGAATATAAAATAAGTCTCAGTTGTTACCTTGGAGAAATGTGTGAAGACAATATTTACCTGACTGTGAATGTTAAGTAAATTATGTATATTTTTAAGCAGTTATGTCTCTAAATGCTTTCTTGTTTCTCTAGTAAGTGTCATAGCTATTAAAAGATTTAGAATATTCAATACCTGGATATTCTGTTTATTTTCCTGGAAGGAAATGTGTGTTTGCATGTATGCACCTATGTGCATATGTGCACATATTTTTGTTTAAACAGTTGCTCATGGAAAATCTGGAATCGAGATTTGGAAAACCAGAGGAATAATGCAGAGATATCCAGGAGTGACCACTTCATGTAGGATATAAGACTAACCAAAGGAATCCCAGCGGACTGCTGGGCTCTATAAATATTCAGTTTTGTCTAAGACTATATATCTCAATGTGTACTAGTGTTACATGAGATGATTGGACTGTTCTGTGTGGTCAGAGAATTGGGACCCAAATAGGTCTACAGGAGGAGGTCCTCTGAAAGGGGTTTCTAATTTACATTATGTATCCTCTTATGGCAAATCCTAGCATAAGACATTAGAGTCTTAGACAATGGGAAGGAATTTCTTTTGCTTTTTGAGAGAATCTCTGGATTTTGAACAGTCCTGCAGAGGGACAATCTTTTTATAAGAAGGAGAATTGCATAGAGTAGCAAACAGGAGCAGGGCAGAGAGGTATCTGACCAGGGTTTCCTTGGTTTTAAGTTTACAGACCCCAAGAGTAGCCTAATCTGATAGAACTTTATAAGTTGTTCTCTATATTTTACTTCCTGGCATGTATGCTTGAGCCTCAGTAGAATTTTGTAATGTGTGAAGTCACTACAGAGCTATAGGGAATTAAGAAAAGAGTCTTCCTGTTCTTGGGCTCAAAAGGCAAATAATAAATACCCTCCCCTCTTTCAAAGCCAGTGATGGCAGCAGAAGAGCCAGATAAAAGGAGGGGACTTTAGGCAGTTGTACAGGTTTCCAGTCTAACAGGCCCCAGTGCTGTTCTGGGCCAGAGCTACATCACTTGAAATACTATGTACAGTCACCTCCCCAAGCAGTGCTGAGCTATTTATAAATGATCACCAGGAACCAAATCCCTGGCCTTCTCAGAGTGTCCAATCCCAGGACTCCTGGAGGTGTAGAAGTATAATGATTGTCCTCTTGAGTGCAGGACAGACTTGCAGAAAAAGTTGTGCAGAAAGACTAAAATTAGGGCTTAAACCATTGTAATTCCTGGTGAAAGTTACTGACTTTCATCCCAGATCAACTCCCTGATGGCAGAGATTTGGAGATTTTGTTCACTGTTAGGCCCCTAGTGACTAAGACGATGCATTGTACATACCTGGCATTGATTATTATTTATTGAACATATGAAAGTGACCTCACTTTTTAAAAAAAATATTTATTTATTTTAGAGAGAGATGGCACACAAGCGGGAGGGGCAGAGGGAGGAGAGAGAATTTGAAGCAGACTCCCCGCTGAGCAGGAGGCCTGACTCTGGCTCAATCCCATGGCCCTAAGATCAAAATCCGAGCCAAAACCAAGAGTCAGACCTGAACCAACTGCACCACTGAAGCTCCAAACGTGACCTCATTTTTTACACATGTGCTACAAGGTGTGCTTAGATATTTGGGCTTAATATATGAGTGAATATATATATATATATATTTTTTTTTTGCATGCATATATACATATGTACTACACATATCTCTGCACAGATACTACAAGGAAATTTACTAAAATATCAGCAGTGTTTATCCCTGGTTCAAGATATTATAGGTCATGATTTTTATTTTTTCATATTTTTCTTTATTCATAAACTCCCTATCTAATTATAACCAAAGAATGCTACTAAAAGAAATATAATTTGGGGCACCTGGGTGGCTCAGCGGTTGAGGGTCTACCTTCAGCTTCAGGCACGAACCCCGGGTCCCGGGATCAAGTCCCACATCAGGCTCCCTGCACAGAGCCTGCTTCTCCCGCTGCCTGTGTCTCTGCCTTTCTCTCCCTCTCTGTGTCTCTCATGAATAAATAAATAAAATCTTTAAAAAAAAAATAAAAGAAATATAATTCAAAATCCACAGAAATATATCGTAACAATATGAATTAAACAAAAACATTTAACACATAAGAAATTATAATTACAAATGTGTTATGCTTAAAACCTGCTATATAATAATAGTGAAAGGGAATATAAGGGAAGGGAGAAGAAATGTGTGGGAAATATCAGAAAGGGAGACAGAATGTAAAGACTGCTAACTCTGGGAAACGAACTAGGGTGGTAGAAGGGGAGGAGGGCGGGGGGGGGGTGGGAGTGAATGGGTGACGGGCACTGGGGGTTATTCTGTATGTTGGTAAATTGAACACCAATAAAAAATAAATTAAAAAAAAAAAAAACCCTGCTATCCCAAACCCTGTTCCATGTTTCATAAACACGGGTCTTTTATATGTATAACTACCGAGCTCCATATCAGAAAGGAGCATTGTAAAAGGATTTAAAAACTGATGGGAATAAAGAGCATCTACTATTTCCCCTTACCCTGCAGAGTGGAGGTTAAAAACAAATAATGGCCAAAGTATCCTCGCTTGCATTTAAACCCCTATAAATGATGCATTTGCTCCCTACACCCCCGACAGCAATTAAATAGGCATTGATAAGTATGCCTTTGTTTTTCCTTCATTCTAAAATAACCAACCACACCCCTACAGGACATATTCCATTTTTCACCTTACTAACACTTTGAGCCAGAAATAATTTTATAATATTTGTTTGAACATAATTTTATCTTCCTAAATGGAATCTGTGTATTTTTGTTCTGATACTTTGTGAATGCAAAATTTCCCAAACCTTCTTCATAAATTCTCTCCTCATTGTACTGATCAAAAAAGACCTTCTACAGGGAAGAACGAAGAGATCTATGCAGATTGGCCATTTTAATAAAAAGGCCTTTTATTCCCTTATCTAATTCTGCTTTGATATCTTTCACAAATAAGTTAAAGGCCAACAAAATGTCAAAAGGAAGGAGGACAAATGCCTCCTAGGTTTAATGGCTGTTTCCCCTCCCTCCAGACATGCATCTTTTGTAGGAAGGCAGGCATATGTTCTCTGAGGAGTGCAGAGAAACTGAGCAAACATCGAGGTTGCTTCCATGGGTCTTCATTATAAACTAGTCTGTGATGTATCAGAGAAGGTATTCAGCATTGTGATTTCTATAGCCCCTACATCCTGAATTTTTTAACTGGAAGAACTTCCTGGAGGCTCCCCAAACTACTGCTACTCGGAGTGACTTCTCAAAGATCCCCAAGACTTTCCCCTAAACTAAGCAAGCTTAACTTACACCTCTCTTATTAAGAATCATTGTTTCAGAAACAAAATTGAAAGAAGACAGGTAAATCTCCCAACTCAAAATTCTTCCAGTAGAAGTCTATTGCTCTGTGTGTATTCATAGAACAAATACACACTGAATGCCTACTCCATGCAAGGCACTGGATTTTCAGGAGTTGAGACTTATATTCTCATGTTGCATCCATTCTAATGGGAAGAATAGAGAACAAAAGTAAACAAACAACCGCTAAAGATAAATACAGACTGGAATTGGGGCCCTTGTAGGACACAAACAAGACACTCCAGCAGGGACGGAGAGGGCAGTAGGGACATGGTTGATCAGTCAAGGCAGCTCTAAGGGGTGGGCTTCACTCAAGTGCAGGCTAGTGGGTGTAGAAGAGTCCAGGAGGAAAGCGCTCGTGGGGAGATCATTTAGAGCTGAACAAATTATTCTTTTAAAACTCTACTGAAAAATGTGCTTTATATAGTTTGGATACTAACCTTTTATCACATATGTCATTCACAAATATCTTCTCCCATTCTGTAGGTTTCCTTTCAGTTTTGTTGATCATTTCCTTTGCTCTGCAGAAGCTTTTATTTTGGTGAAATCCCAGTAGTTTCTTTTTGCTTTTGTTTCCCGGGCTTCAAGAGACCTATCTAGAAAGAAGTTGCTACAGCTGATGTCAGAGGTTACTGTCTTTGTTCTCCTTTAGGATTTTTATGATTTCAGGTCTCACATTTAGGCTTTTAATCCATTTTGAATTTACGTTTATGTATGGTGTAGTGCAAGATAGTGATCCAGTTTCATTCTTTCCCATGTTGCTGTCCAGGTTTCCCAGCATCACTTGTTGAAGAGACGATCTCTTTCCCATTGGATATTCTTTTGTGCTTTGTCAAAAATTAATTGACCATATATTTATGGGTTCATTCTTGTTTTCTGTTCTATTCCATTGATCTATGTGCCTATTTTTGTGCCAGTACTATAATGTTTTGATCACTACAGTTTTGCAATATAATGTGAAGTCCAGAATTGTGATGCCTCCGACTTTGATTTTCTTTTTCAAGGTTGTTTTGGCTACCTGGGGTCTTTTGTGGTTCCATACACATTTTAGGATTGTTTGTTCTAGTTCTGTGAAAAATGCTGCTGCTATTTTTATAGGGAATGCACCAAATAAGTAGACTGCTTTGGGTAGTATAGATATTGTAACCATATTTGTCCTTCTAATCCATGAGCATGGTCATCTTCAATTTCTTTCATCAATGTTTTATAGTTTTCAGAGTACAGGTCTGTTACCCCTTTGGTTAGGTTTATTCCTAGGTATCTTACTATTTTTGGTACAATTATACATGGGATGGATTCCTTAGTTTCTCTTTTCACTGCTTCATGATTAGTATGTAGAAAGGCAATATTTTGTATGTTGATTTTGTATCCTGAGACTTTACTGGATTCATTTATCAGTTCTAGCGGTTTTTGATAGAGTCTTTTGGGTATCATGCCATCTGCAAATAGTGAAAGTTTTACCTCTTCCTTACTTATTTAGATACCTTTTATTTATTTTTGTTGTCTGATTGCTGTGACTAGGACTTCCAGTACAATGTTAAATAACAGTGGTGAAGGTGGACATCTCTGTCTTGTTCCTGACTGTAGAGGAAAAGCTCTCAGTTTTTCCCCACTGAGGTGAAATTAGCTGGCTTTTAAAAATATATGGCCTTTATCGTGTTGAGGTATGTTCCCTCTAAACCTACTTTGTTGATGGTTTTTATCATGAATGGATGTTGTACTTTGTCAAATGCTTTTTCTGCATCTATTGAAATGATCATATGGTTATCTTTTTTATTAATGTGTATATCATATTGATTGGTTTGGGAATAGTGAAACACCTTTGCAGTCCAGGAATATATAAATAAATTATAAAACTCAACACCCAAAAAAAAAATAATCCAATTAAAAATATGCAGAAGACATGAATGGACATTTTTCCAAAGACATACAGAAAGCCAATAGACAGATGAAAAGATGCTCAACATCACTGTTTACCAGGGAAATACAATGAGATATCACCTCATACCTGTCAGAATGGCTAAAGTCAACAACACAAGGAATAACAGGTGTTGACAAGAATGTGGAGAAAAGGGAACCCTGTTGTACTATTTGTGGGAATGTAAACTGTTACAGCTATTCTGGAAAACAATATGGAGTTTCCTCTAAAACTTAAAAATAAAACTATTCCATGATCCAACAATTGCACTACTAGATATATACCCAGAGAATACGAAAATACTAATTCAATGGGTATATGCACCCCAATGTTTATAGCAGCAGTTTAGATCTCCAAGAGCCAAAAATATGGATATATCCCAAGTGTCCATTGACTAATGAGTGAATAAAGAAGATGTGGCAGGGGATCCCTGGGTGGCGGAGCGGTTTGGCGCCTGCCTTTGGCCCAGGGCGCGATCCTGGAGACCCGGGATCCAATCCCACGTCGGGCTCCCGGTGCATGGAGCCTGCTTCTCCCTCTGCCTGTGTCTCTGTCTCTCTCTCTCTCTCTCTGTGACTATCATAAATAATAAATAAATAAAAAAAAGAAGATGTGGCATATTACTCAATATGATAAGAATGAAAAAAGAATGAAATCTTGCCATTTGTAATGACATAGATGGAACTCAAGAGGGTTATTACTAAGTGAAATAAGCTAGTAAGAGAAAGAAAAATACCATATGATTTCACTCATAATGTAGAATTTAAGAAACAACAAGCAAAGGGAAAAAGAGAGAGGCAAACCAAGAAACAGACTCTTAACTATAGAAAACAAACTTGGTTACAAGAGGAGAGGTGAGTAGGGAAATGTTTAAATAGGTGATGGGGATTAAGGAGTATACTTGTGATGAGCACTAGGTGTCATATAGAAGTGCTGAATCACTGTATTGTACACCTAAAACTAATATTACACTGCATGTTAACTAGCTAGAATTTAAATAAAAAATAAATAAATAAATAAATAAATAAATAAATCTTAAATATCATACATTAAATTCATCTGTAAGTAGGCATGGATTTAGTCTGTGCATTTTCATAACAGCTCTCTGTAGGAACTTACAGGAGAGATCTTCTAGGATAGCAGGAGCCTGAAGGAGCAATTGAAGTTGACTTACAAGTTTGTATCACTCTCCACCCTCATAAAAGGTGCAGAACCAGTGTGATATGTATCTTCCTTCAGTTTTCAAAAAGGATATGGTCATGTCTTCAAAACCAGGGATAAGAAGACCTTCCACAAACTGGGTCTGCATCACTGAGACATCCTGGTATACCCAGAGCAGTTTTTATTTGTAATCTGTATCAGAACACCCTAATAGGCCTGTAAAAGATTGAAGTCCTGGGTCATACTCTTATATACTTGAATTCTTTGAGTTTTAGTGTGGATCCTGGAATTTGCCTTCGTGTATGATTCTGCTGCATATAGTCTTAAGACCATACCTTGAGAAAAACTCAAAATCTCTTCTCTTCAACAATATGGCCTAGAATTTTGCTAAGACTTGACATCATCAGTGGTTTAGCCTAAAATTTAGGTTGGTACAGCACACTTGGCCCTACCCTGTCCCAAAGCCACTGCTAATGCACACGTATTTTTGTATGTGTTAGAAAAACTTTTTCCCACCTGGCCAGGGGTTTACAGAAAGGCTCTTTACCCCAGCCAAGATAGATCTGAACCAGGGTGTACCTTTGGCTAGAAGAAAATAGGCTTTAAGTTGTATGGGCCCTTTGGGGTAAATTGGGGTTTGAACAGAGGCTGCTGAACTACAGGTTGCAGTCCTTTCATTATTCAAGGGAAAAATGTACATCAGAAACAAGAGTGCCAAATTAATTTACATTCAAGATGAAATTAATCACTTGTAAAAATTTTTGTCTGTCTTTTACTTTTGAGGGACTATAGCTAGTTTTACTGGTTTTGTGTTGCCAATCATGTTGCTATTTCGTAAGACAGTGTTAATTATTTTTTAATTTTGTAAATATATTTTTTAAAGATTTTATTTATTTATTAATGAGAGACATAGAGAGAGGCAGAGACACAGGCAGAAGGAGAAGCAGGCTCCATACAAGGAACTCGATGCAGACTTAAACCCAGGAATCTGGGATCACACCCTGAGCCAAAGGCAAATGCTCAACCACTGAGCCACCCAGGCATCCTGAGACAGGTGTAATTAATATCATATGAGAGCTACACTTTAGAGATTCTGTATATTCTAGATGGATTTTTTTTTAAAGATTTTATTTATTTATCCACGAGAGACACACAGAGAGAGGCAAAGACATAGGCAGAGGGAGAAGCAGGCTCCCTGTGGGGAGCCCAATGTGGGCCTCGATCCCCAGACCCTGGGATTACACCCTGACCCAAAGGCAGACACTCTACCACTGAGCCACCCAAGTGCCCTATTCTAGATGTTTTACTAACTTGAATCCAGGAAACACTCAACTCTTTCTTAATTTCTTTTACTGGTTCTCTCTCCACTTGCCAACCTCAAATTCTTTAGGCTTCAATCCAAATTCCTTTTCTCTTATCTCTGTGGTATTTTTTTCCCCACAGGTAAGCCATCCAACTATTAATTCCATGACTACAGGCACTATCATTATCTGATGACTTAGAGATTCATAACTCACAATCTGGTATGTATTTGACACCTCTTAGATGTTGAATGTATCAAGACCAACACGTCCAAAAGCAAATTAATGAAATCTCTTTTTCAAATCCACGCACAATCTCTACGCCCAATCAATCAAAATCAAAATCTAGATCATATTCTTGTTTTTTTCCCATCTGTCTCTCTACATCCTATAGGGCTAAACAGTAAAGGAGAAATCACATATGTGTTTATAACAAAGGAAACCTAATGCAAGAAATTGGTTATGCAGGTAATAGAAAAGCTGAAAAGCTAAAAAGAAATTGGTGATGCAACTCAAAGATCTGCAGCAGAGCCAAGGAGGGATGCAGTATCACTGGGGACTAAAGACTAAGAGCTTCTGGCAGAAGATGGAAACAAAGTGGGCCAGTCCAGAGTGAGCTAGAATCATAACCACAATGGTACACCTGTGGAAATGTTCTCTTCCTTCCAGTCTCCAATGAGTGCCTGGGTCAGTGTAAGCCATATATAGCAAGTAACAGTTTGAAATGCAGAACAGAAAGGAAGAAAGATGAGCAATGGATTTGAGGGAACACTACTAATATAAATATTCCTAAAATCTACCTATAACCTTCATCCAAGCCATCTATATTATTCCTGCAGGCTCCTAACATGTTCCTATCTAATTTGTGATCCATAAAGCAGCCAGAGGTATTATTTTTTAAATATAAATTGGATCTGTTTCGATTACAACTGTCCACCTTCCTATCTTACCTACCTTAAAGCACATCAATGACTCCCTATTCACCTCAAATTGCAAACACTTACCAAGGCCTGCAAGACTACCTAATCTAGGCTCTCTCTATCTTTCCAAATTCATCTCTGACCACTACCCATCTCGCCCAATCTACTACAGAGATGCTAGCCTCTCTTTAGTTTCTGGAACATATCAAGTTCTTTTCATCCTTAAAGCTTTAGAAGTCTTGCCACTGCTCTGTTATTGATTGGCTGCCTTGTTCTCATCTTTCAAAGCTGACACAATGCCACCACCTTAGATGGCCTGCCAAGATAACTGCATCTAAGTAGCACCTGCTCCTCCATCCTGTTACCTTCACAACTCTTTTCTCATACTTTTCTGTTTCTTTATTTGTCCCCATCTTCCACCATTGAACTATAGGCACCATGAGATTAAGAGACCATACATCTCAGTTTCCATTATATACTCAGAATATAGCAGAATATTTGGATCACCAATCAAAAATGATTATTGAATAAAGGAATGAATGTATGAATTTAGGGAGACTTGAAGAATAACTGGAAACTAAGTATATTACTTAAGAGAAAGAAAGTGCCAACATGAAATAAAAGAAAAAAAAATCTGCCCAGATGTGTAGCATTTGTATTTTCCTAAATAATAATAATTATTATAGTACATGACAATTACAGTACTAAGGATATTAAGTATATCATAAATACTATGAAAGGAAAAGTTTCCTGGCTGTGTTACAAAAATTCAATAATCATTTGTACTTTCAGTGGCATAGTGAGTCATTATTTTTTTGTACTTTTAATAGAGTAAGTTTTTTGAAGATTTTGATTCAGTAGGACTGAAGTGGATTTGAGATTTTGTATTTTTAACAAGCTAGGTTGTGATCAAAATTCACTAGCTACTGGTCCAGGGACCACATTTTGAGTAGTAAGAGAGCTATCAGGGTGATGAATTGGATTTACATGGATATTTTCCAAGTCCACACCTTTTAGCTTCTCTGCATTCTGAGCTGGAAGGTAGAAAGAAACCACAAAATCAATAAGATGAAATGTTCAATTAGTCTAACCAGTCTCCTGGCCACATCTGTTCATCTGAAATTATGGTCTCAACCTCTATTTACTTTATAACAGCATTTTCTAACAGATTTTGTAGTTCAAATTCCCATCATTAAAGCATTAACTAACTCATGTTTGAGGACTAACAATTAATGTACAAATCAATAATGCTAACCTTCATTTGTATAGTGCTTTACAGCTTTCACAGAACTTGCAGGTACATTATTATGTTTAATCCTCACAGCAATACAAGATGCAGCCAAGGCAAGAATCATTAACTTTATACTATAGAAAAGAAGTTGATGTAGAGAGACATTAACTGTGATAATAATCAGTAATATGTTCATAACTTTAAGTTTATAAATCACTTTAATATGCATTAGCTCATTTGATTTGCATAATGATCCTCAAAATTAGATAAATATCTGCACTTGGTTATTGGTCATACACAGCTACAATGTCCCAAAATGTTTTGTTTTTTTTTTTTTTTCCATATCAGTTTGTTCTATCTGTCTCTTTGGCTACCTTTACGAGAAGGTAAAGATTCCCATTTTATATTATGGGAATCTGAAAATTTGGATTTGACTCTTTCCTCTATCATTCACTCCCTGTGAAACCTTGTGCAAGTGACTTGACTACTCTGAGGCCAGGTGATCTTCTCTGTAAATTGGAAGAAATAATAACTTCTATTGGAGAGAACCACATTTCTCTTTCCTAAGGTTTACCACCAGCTGATATATACTCTACTCCCTAGGAAGGAACAGTTTTGAAGCAACACCTTGGAATTATCTGTCTCTATACTCATCCCTGCAGGAGGTAGAAATTGATTTATCTGATTAGACAGATAGGAAGAGTCTGACACCATTGGTCACAACCTTCTACTGGGAAGGGTTAAGTCATTAAAGTAACTTCCCATCTGTTGTCTACGATATCCTGCATGCAGAACTAAAGAATTCTCTTCCTGTACCCATGCACTAATGCTCCTGATCTGGTCTGACGGTTTTCTTCTAGAAGCAGATTTAGAGGCCCAAGTCAGTCAAAATTTAGAATCTGGAGATTCTCTGGGTTCAGAGCGTAGGAAAGACAGAGTTTCTCTCATGCAGCTGGCAAGGTGTCTTTTCTGAGCATTTTATCTACTTGCAGGTAGGGAATGTGGTTCAAATTCAGCAGGTAAAGTACTATACCAACAAGCCCATGTGTGTTTGCATCATCCAATTTTGCTTTCCAATCGAAAAGCTGTTATTTTAATCCCTGTGAGACACCCCTATTGAGTTCTCAATTGGTTTAGTGCTTAGACAGGAAAGAACATGTAATTAATTATCATTTTTCAGAGAAAATCCAACTATACTTTGAAGAGCTCTTATGAGAGCTAAAGATATATTGTGTTACATTATACATAACACCCAATTAAAGGAGCTACCATTGTTAGTATTCCCATCTTAACTAGCTCATTTTAATGGGAATACATTTGCATGCCAATACAAATAAGTGAGAAGGTAAAAAATAAAGGGAAGAGAGACTATATGAGAAAGAAATAGGGATGCTTGGGTGGCTCAGTGGTTGAGCGTCCGCCTTTGGCTCAAAGCATAATCCCAGGACTCTGGGATCGAGTCCCACATCAGGCTTCCTGCATGAAGCCTGCTCCTCCCTCTGCCTATGTCTCTCTCTCTCTGTCTCTCATGAATAAATAAATAAAATCTAAAGAAAGAAGAAAGAAAGAAGAAAGAAGAAAGAAAGAAAGAAAGAAAGAAAGAAAGAAAGAAAGAAAGAAAGATTTCATTATTTATGATGATGTGTCTATTCTTTCTTTTTTTTTCTTAGATTTTTTTTTTATTTATCTATTCATGAGAGATACAGAGAGAGAGAGAGAGAGAGAGAGGCAGAGTCACAGGCAGAGGGAGAAGTAGGCTCCACGCAGGGAGCCGACGTGGGACTTGATCCCAGGTCTCCAGGATCAGGCCCTGGGCTGAAGGCAGCACTAAACCGCTGAGCCACCCGAGCTGCCCTCTATTCTTAATTCTAGTTTAACAATCAGCAGAAAAATTTTCGAATATTATCTTTACCTGTGTTGAACAGTTTAGGATTGAGAAGCTCAAACAAGTGATTTTCCCAAGGCCATATACTTGGTAAGTATCAAGGCTAAGACTTAAAGCAATATTTTTTTTTAATTTATATGTGTGCTTTTTTCATTTGTGACTCATTGCCTCTTAATTTCAATAATCTTATTATTACCACTGACAAAAAAATTACCAAAGTATAATGCATAAACAAAAAAGTATATATTCCCAAAGTATATAAAAACAAAAAAGTATATATTCCCCAGTTATGTGCTTTGAGATCTTACTATTCATCAGATTCCATTTATGGGGGACGCCTGGGTGGCTCAGTGGTTGAGCGTCTGCCTTCAGCTTGGGGCATGATCCCTGGAGTCCCAGGATTGATCCCACATCCGGCTCCTGCATGGAGCCTGCTTCTCCTCCCTCTGCCTGTGTCTCTGCCACTCTCTGTGTCTCTCATGAATAAATAAATAAAATCTTAAAAAAAAAAAGAAAAAATTGTATTTGTGGGTACCATGATTTTTTTTTCTTTTTTATATATTTAGTTGTTCAAAGTTTCTTTTATTTTATAGATTACCCACAAACTTTACTGTTTAATACAACAATTATTATCTATATTTGCATTTATAAATTTCATCATGAGTCAGAAATTAAATAAAAGGAGAAAAGCAATAAGAATTATAACACAGGCTCAGGCCCGGAAAATTGATAAACTTCTAAGACATCCCCTAATGTGAGGGCCATCTGCTTTCAAAAATAAGTAAGAAAGCAAGCAAGCAAGGAAGCTAGCAAACAAACAAACACAAAAAAACACAAAACAATGGGAGAACATCAACCATTAGTCTGATGAATGTCTCTGGAGAAGTGACCAAATATACACCAGGAGCACATTGATTCTGGATCATAATAAGGATAGAAAGGTTCTACTGACTCAGAAATTAAAACTAAAAACCTAGACATTTGAGAAACACTTAAAACAGAAAAAAAAAAGGCCAAATATCTTTCCTCACTAAAATCTAGATAAAAAAATAAAATAAAATAAAATCTAGATAAAGAAAAAGGAACTTTGAAAATGGACCACAAGATTCATGAAAAAAGTAATTTGTAATAAAACTGTCCAGGAACATGCAAGATGTATACATTGAGTTTACATGTTATCTTTCATTTCACTTGGCATTTCACTCACTTGTGAGTATTTATACAGAAGAGTGTAATATTAGCTAAAAATGTAGATTTTCAATACCCTGTTACATTGAACACAGTCTTAATAAACATTCAGAATTTAAATGATCTGTTAAATTCCTGACACATCTATCTGAGGTGAATCTTGGAAATGAATAAAGAGGAAAGAGTTAAATATTCCCTTAGAGTAGTATGATTATTTTCCAAAGCATTTTATCAAACTGCTCCATGATTAGGTTAGTAAATGTCTTATTTAGTTCCTTATTCTAATCAATTTAATACAATTTAGGAAATGTATGTTAAGCATACACAAGATAAACAAAGATGAGCAGTTGATTCTTGTGGCCACCTACATTTTAAAATGGGAATTGGATCTTATAGCAATTTACTACAATCTAGATACTGATAGCATAATGGAGGTATAAAGTATAATAAAATCAACCAAGAGGAGGCACAGAGAAGGGGGTATTACACAGCACAATTAAATAACATGAACACAATTAGGCAGACACAATTCTCAAATGCTAGACTTTCTTTGCCTGGATTACCCATTGAATCACATGGTCTCATTCCTTAAAAAAGTTCAAATCACAAAATCCAGTGGTATGATCTAAACTTGGGTGGAAGTTGAGGTGTTTCCTGGAATAACTAACACGCAATGTGTCACATAGAGGTTACTCACTGCTAGCTCGCTACTGCTACTGTTGATGTCACTGATAGATTACTTGTATTGCAAATGTTTATAACTGTAAGTCACAGATTATCAAAAAATAATAAATGAATGTTCACAATGACTTATGTAAAAAGGTAACACACAAATAAGAAACCAAGAGAAGAAAAATCTGTTAATCACATGGGATGACCTAGGAAATAGAGCAGAAAGGCATCAATGTCATGAAAAGCATAAAGCAAAGTAACGTGCTAGCTTCTGTGCAAGCATTTTCATTAAAACATGCCAGGTCTGGAAAATAGTGAGGAAATTGTTATTTTTAGGGTGCAGAGAGCATATTCTCAGGTCGTAGAAAGTGGTGTGAATGCAGTGGGCTTCATTGGAAAAATCCATTACATTATACAAAAAGCAGAAGACAGGGGAGTAAAAGCTTTCCATATTTAAGAAAAAGAAGAAAAAGAACAAAGAAAGAATGAAAGAAAGTGAAAAAGAATCCTCATTTCCCCAGACGTACTTGTATTTATTCACTAAAATATAATGCAAACATGAGTAATATTCATTACTCATATCTTGAGTAATGAAATCCTCCATATCTTTCTTTTCAAAATAGAAGTCATAATATACTCACTTTAGAAACAAACGTAAGACATGTTATTTTAAAATCCTACAATAAATTCAGAAAAATGAACTCTAATAAGAGGTTGAACGTAAGAAAAAATGTTTTAAAATAAACAGAATATTAATTCAAGGAGATAGTGACTAAATTTTCATGTTCTATGATATGCAAAATATAACACATTATTTGAGGTAGAATGAGCAGGTATTTTTTTTTTAGTAAGTGAAAGAAATTTAAAATTTTGAGTGTCTTCTCTTTCTGGTAATATTCCTGTGAAAACAAGTTGAGAAGCTGTGCAAAATTAAATTTAAAAGAAAAAAAAGAAACATCTGAAGGCATCAAAAAGCTACGAAAACACTCAGGGCTTGAGGGCCCAGGCTCCCTGAGAAAAGGAAAGGCCATTGAAATGAGTTCAATATTTGGTGGTGTGTTTTACCTCATGGAAACTGCTGATTGATAAAGAGCATAAACCCAAGAGGCTAAAAAAATGGAGCATAGATTAGGGACAGAGAGCCCGGGAACCTGAGGCAAGTTTTTGGCAGTCTTAAAGGGATATGCAGACAAATCCTATAGTTTGGTGCTTTCAAAACAACCCAGGTTTGAGGCCAAAATACTGGGCAGATGGAAAGTGCAATAAATGAGCCTGATATTCTGCAGCTATTTTCCCCTTGAGGCATTTGACAATTTATAAATAGCACAGAACAAGAAGCTAAGAACTGAGCAGTGATGTCTAAGAACCAGGGAATATAGAATTAGCTTTCCACAGTCTTACCAAGCATGGGTAAGCACAAAAATGAAATCTAGGTCCCACAAAGAAAGAACATCCCTAAAGAGCATCCCTGAAACCTTAAACTTTAAGTTTGGTTCTTGAAAGGAAGAGAGTACCAATCAGGACCTCATATTATTTGTAGAATCTTCATACACAGATCAATTATTCATACAAATACAGCAGGTGATTTTTGGCAAAAATTGACACATCAAGCTAACACTTACATGAAAATAGAGTGAGCCAAATAATGATCTAATATTAAAAATAAAAGTTGGATGATTTATACAACCAGCTCTCAAGATTTATCATTTAACTATAGTAATTCAAAGTGGTTAATTATAGACAAAGAGGCCAATGGAATGGAAGAGAGAATTCAGAAGCAAATTATCTGAATCTATTTAGACACTTGATATATAACAAAAAGGAGCCTTGCAGTGCCATGTGGATAGGATGCTCTTTTCATAAATGGTGCTGAGTCGATTGAATATATATATGGAGAAAATATGACCATTATCGATACCTCATATAACACAAGGTAATTCCCAATGGATTTTTGATTAAAATATTAAGGGAATACTGTAAAGTCTCTTGAAAATAACACAAAAGAATATCTTCATGGCCTTGGGATATAAAAGTGATCGTAAGCAGGACACATGCACACACATACATACAAAAGCACTAACATAAAGGAAAATGGATACTTTGGAATGCATTAAAATTAAGAATTTATGTACATCAAGAAATAACAGTAAAGAATATGAAAAGAAGCCACTGAGTGGGAGAAAACATATGAATAAATTTAAATAGGCAAAAGCCTCATATCAAGAATATTTCAGGGGCACACTGAGGGTGGCTCAGTGGTTGAGCTTCTGCCTTTGGCTCAGGGCCTGATCCCAGGGTCCTGTGATGGAGTCCCACATGGGGCTCCCCATGGGGAGCCTGCTTCTCCCTCTGCCTATGTCTCTGCCTCTCTCTCTGTGTCTCTCATCAATAAATAAATAAAATCTTTTTAAAAAAGAATATTTCAGAAAAAGGTAGACAACCCAATTAAAAAAAAATAGACAAGAATCTTAAAGAGGCACTTTGTAAAATAACCAGTAAACATCTGAACATCTGTGTTTGCAACCACAATAATCATCAGGAAAACGTAAAGTAAAATAACAATGAAATACCGCCACCTACTAACTAGAAAAACTGACAACACCAAGTGTTTGTAAAAATGTAAGGAAACGGGAATTCGCAAACACTGCCTAAGAAGTACAAAATGATACAGTAACTTTGCAGTGTACCAGTATCCACCAATGCTAAATGCTAAATAAGCCCTATCAGGCAGCAGTTCCAAATTTAACAGAAATACATACATATATTCACCAAACCACAAATACAAGAATGCTTATAACAATATTATTAACAGTCCCAGACTGGAAACGATCCAAATGCTCATCAACAGTAAGATGAATAAGTAAACTGTATTACTTTTACACAAGGCAACAGTACACAATGAAAATGAATAAATTACAAATCCATACAAAAACATGGATAAATCCCATCAACATTATGTTGAGCAAAAGAAATAAGGTACAGAAGAGGACATATTTCTTAATTCCATGAAGTTCAGAAACAAGGCCTTCAGGCAGGGTTCCATCATAGGTGATGCGTGGGTAGAAGACTCAGGTTGTATTAACCTTAAATCACGACTGATTGTGTGTGTGTATATATATATATATATATTGCATTTAAAAATTTTAATTCCAGCATAATTAGCATATAGTGGTAGTTTCAGTGATTGTGTCTTTTAAAAGCAGTGTCTTGGAGCATAAAGTGCCAAGGAAGCAAATACCAAATTTGTATACCCCCAGCGAAGAAGGTATGAAACTAATTCTGGTTCTAAAAGGAGATTCATGTTGTAGGGCAGAGCCTGGGATCCAGTCAAGTAAAGCTTAGCAGGAATCACCAGAGTTGGAGGGCACACTTAGAAATTTATTTGTAAACAATCTGGGCCTGAATGATGCCTCAGCATCTGAGCGATGGGAGGGGAATTTAAAGAGAACCTACCAACCAGAAGTCACAGGTGTTCTTGACAGGAGCACGGAGTGTGTGTATGAAGGAGAGGCAATACCAAAGAGATGGGCCAGGATACTTTCCTATAATACTGAACACTGTTTCCTTCCCCCAAATCTCCCAGCTGTCAGCCCCATTGGTCTTGTCTCTTCATTTTCTTTTATTCCTTTCTTTTCTTTCCTTCCATTTATTTATTTATTTATTTATTTATTTATTTATTTATTTTTTTGTCTTTTCATTTTCAATAGAAGTCCATGTGGCAAAGCAAAAGCAGACTTCCCTGAAACAACTTATCTTCCAATGCTGGGGAAAGCCTAAGCCATTGAGGAGATTGTGATTCACATCCAGAGAAGACAGAGGAAGGGAGAGGAAGGGGAAAGAATAGAGTTTCTGCAGCCCCCCAAAAAAGATGAAATATTTATAGATTCTTTCTCTACTCCATCTCAGTGTACTGGGCAGATGGCTGGGGTGAAATGGCTGCTTTTATACCTCAAGATGTTGGATTCCTGAGCCTCGGTACATTAAAACAGCAGATCTATGTGATCTCAAGGGGACCTATGTATTGTAAATAGCAGTATATCTGAATATCTTAGTGTCTGTATATTGCTTCAGTAGCTTCAACTGTGAAAAATGCAGAGCTCACTCAGTCACGGGAGAAAGGAAAGGAAGTTGTACTGTTGCACTATACCTAGAAAACTATTCAGTATCACCTATGGCACAGGCATCTCTGTATGAGGCAATGACCCTGGCCAATAGACATGCATGCGTATCAGCCATAAATAACCAGCACAGCCAAGACGGTGTTCCAGCTGAATCTCAGCCCTAGGGATGTGTTTTACAAATACATGATTTCTTTTATTATATGGGAAAATAGAAATGTGTTCCAGTGAACATTCTATTCTTTCAAATAAACTTTAACTCTCACCTGTATATATCTTGTGGTTCATTATACAGGTGAATAAGACCTAGGTTCTTAATGATCTCAAGTGAAATAAGTGTCAGGTTATTTCATTCTGAGGAACATCTTCTAAAATAATAGTCCGGGGCGCCTGGATGGCTCAGTCACTTAAGCGTCCAACTCTTTATTTCAGCTCAGATCATGATCTCAGGGTTGTGAGAATGAGCACCCTGCTATAGGCTCCATCCTGGGCATAGAGTCTGCTTAAGATTCTCTCTCTCTCTCCCCCTCTGCCCCTCCCCCCCACTTCCCCCTCCCTTCACCTCCCCCCTCTTGCACTCTCTTTCTCTCTCAATAAATAAATAAATAAATAAATAAATAAATAAATAAATAACATTCATTAAAAAAATGTATCAGAAATGTTCTGATTAAGACACACTGAGTTTCTGAGTTCCCAAGATGGTTTTCATCAATAGACTATAAGTCAGTTTCATAGCCTTGAGGCCAAGATAGTAAGACTACATACTACTCACACTGTGGACCATAGATCAATTATTTCATCATGCAGAATATCAGCCTTACTGCTCCTTTGCCTTCCCACCATCCCCATAACATACTCATTAAATTTGAAAAGCTCTGGTCTAAACAATGACATGAGGTTGGCCTACTTAAAGAAATGTATGATTTAGCCGCTATGCTCGTCAACTATTCCAGGTTTCAACCCAATATGAGGAGTTTAATTCAGTCCCTTGTAAGTACATTACAAGTCTTCCACAAAGTCCAATTCCACTTTGTCCCATGACAAAGTCCAGTTCACTGGAGTGAAGCAGCATCATGAGACGGAAGACTCACCAGCACACAGCCTCATTGGCTAAAAACTTGCATAAGCTTCAAGGACTCAGATTACCAATGACAAAAGACAGGGCATAGAGTGGGTTTGTATTAATAACATGAAGGTAGTTTTATGTACCCAAAATTAATGCTTCCACAGACAGTTTGATCTAAAGATCAAACTCGGTGACTAGTACAATGACCCAGTGAGGTTTATTTATTATTATTTTCCTGGCTTTTTGCCGTTAGCATTCTCCACCTGCAATGCCTCTTCTGTCATTGAAATACTACCAGTTTCTTAAGGATCTTCAAAATGCTGCTACCTCACTGACTGACCTGGCACCCTAGGCGGCCCTGTCATCATCTGCCTCTTAATTTAGACTACGTGATGACCTGTCTTGCTTAGAATTTATTTCAAATGACCATCTCCCTATTGATTATGAAGGATTTTATAAAGATTTTATTTATTTATTTGAGAAAAAAAAAGCGCATGCCTGGGGGGAGGGGCAGAGAGAGAGGGACAAGTAGATGCCTCACTGAGCATGGAACCTGATGTGGGGCTTGATCTCACAACCCTGAGATCACGACCTGAGCAGAAACCGAGTCAGATGCTTAACCAACTGAGTCACCCAGGTGCCCCATGAAGGATTTTTCTTTTCATTTCTTTTCTATGAAAGGTAATCCTATGTTCAATCCATAGACATTTCCTTTTTTTTTTTTTTTTTTTATTTTCGGAGCTACGATTTTGTTCAAGGGGAAGGTGCCCACTCCAGAAAAAGAAAAATGCTAAAGCCACAATAATCTTCTAAACCAGCTACAGTTACTCTTTGCCCTCTTGCTGCTTTTCACCTTCCCAGATTTCCTTACAGCTAAGAATCACCAGGGAACATCGTTCTGATTAAAGAAGAATAAGGGAAAATCTGCTAGGAAAGCAGACTTGTTTCTTCCAGGGAGGACTTTCTCCTTTATCCTCTCTCCTTAAAAAGAGAGACTAGGCCCTGGGTGGCCTAGTCAGTTAAGTGTCTGCCTTCAGGTCAGGTCATGATCTCAGGGTTCTGCAATCCAGAGCTTTGGGTGGTGCCCTCTGGTCAGTGGGG
The DNA here is from genome assembly GCF_048164855.1 of Canis lupus baileyi. Classification (NCBI taxonomy): domain Eukaryota; kingdom Metazoa; phylum Chordata; class Mammalia; order Carnivora; family Canidae; genus Canis; species Canis lupus. The sequence continues at coordinate 12,375,481 of NC_132873.1, forward strand.
AGCCTGCTTCTCCCTCTCCCTCTGCTCCTCCCCTGCTTATGCTTAACTGTGCACTGAAACAGGCAGAGGGAGAAGCAGGCTCCATGCAGGGGCCTGACGTGTGACTCAATCCCAGGTCTCCAGGATCATGCCCTGGGCTGAAGGCAGCACTAAACCGCTGAGCCACCCAGGCTGCCCAGGCCCGATCCTTTATAACATTCTTGAGCTCTCACATCAATTCAAATATTCCCTACTCATGCACTCTTATTATGCGAAGTAACTGAATGTCTTTATGAGCCACTCCTAGCCATTGAAGGCTAAAATCATTCCTGATACAAAAATCACACCTGAAACAGTGACTGACTATGGTCACAAGACTGACCATATTCCAGTTCTCCCCCTTCGAAGTTCATAGCAGAATTATATATCCTCACCTATTTGCAGTTAGTCACATGGTCATGAAACTTGTGTTGGTTTCCAAAATGTGAGCAGAAGGCAACAGTTTACCTCCTGTGGAAACTTAAAGAAGCATCACATACATGGGGCACCTGGGTTGATTTCAGCTCTGGTCATAATTTCAGGGTGGTGGGATTGAACTCTGTGATGGGCTCCATGCTAAGTGCACAGTCTGCTTGTTCTTCTCCCTCTGCTCCTCCCTTTGATTGCTTTCTCTCTCTCTCTCTCCCCTCTCTCAAATAAACAAACAAACAAATAGCATTTAAAAAAAAAAAAAAAGAAGCCTAGTATACCACTCACTCTGAGTGTTTTTTTCTTCTGCCCCCGTGGTTATGTGCCTGCATGTAAATTGAGTTTCAATTCACTTAAGTTACTGAATAACTATGGTGAGCAGAGCTCCTGTATTGACCCATGTTCGAAATGTAGATAAGCAAGCCACAAACTCTTGGCTTATTAAGCCACTGGGATTTTATAGTTGTTTTATGTGTAACAAATACTTAGCCTGTCTTGGCTCATTTTGACATAATAAAAGCAATGGTCACAGGGTGGTGACACAAGCTTCCTTACCCCAGGATCTGCTGTAGTGATTTCATTAAAACATGTTAAAACTTAGACACACTGAATCATAGGATCAACAAGAACAGTTTAAAGAATTATGCAGTACTATATTCTTGTGCATGTTAAGATATATTGTTAATATCATTTCAATTCAGACTGTTAAGGGAAGTAGGGAATTAATATTTATTGAATGCCTACTAGCCATAATATAATAAAATATAAAGATTCAAGAACATAATGAATATTGTTCCAAACATACAAAAAAAATGATGGTTTTGGTTTGGTTTCACTGAAATAATCTCTGAGTGAAAACATTTTAATTCAGGTTAAAGTTCCCAGATGTTATGAAATATTAAGTAATCCTAAATAAAGACCACTGGCCTTTTTTATCACTATGGAAGGATGCCAATCAAGTTTTGAACCTTGATATAATTAGTAATTATACTAACAAAAATTTAAGAAGTCTTAATTATGTTGTAGTGATCACTAGCCCCAAAGAATTTAAGTGTAGATTTCATCACTGTAAAAAGAGATTTAATTTCAAAATCAAAAAGACTAACTTTATATTAAATTGTATTAACTTGTATGTGCATCACATAAGCCTTTGGAAATTTCAAATTTTCAATATCTTTGGAATTAAATGACAACAATGTTTCAGAAAAAAATCAACATAAGAAGTTAGAACCCAGTTGTGATGTTTAATTTTATGCATCTGCTTGCTAGGTTAGGGTGCCCAAATGTTTGGTCAAACATGTCTAGGAAGAAAATTTTAAAATGGTGATTAATATTTAAGTCAGTATACTTAGAATAAAGCAGATTATCCTCTACAATATGGATGGGTCTCATCCATTAGTTGTAGGCCTTAAAAGAAAAAGACTGAGGTCTCTGGGAGTAAGAAAGATTCTGTTCCATACTGCCTTTAGACTTTCCCTGGGTCTCCAGGCTACATGCTTGCCCTACAGAGTTTGGATTTGCCAACCACCACAATCACATAAGCCAGTTCCTGAAAATAAATCAATCTCTCTCTGACTCTTTGTCTCTTTTTCTCACCCTGCCCCCCACCATATATATAATTGGAAGATCCCTAATACACCGGTTATTGTAAATTTGCTATCGTATGTCTTCAAAAGTCCCAGTGGCTAAAAAATATGCCAGCCAAAATTAGTAGCTATATAAAATAGAACCTTGGTAACACAGCCCACAAAATATGAATTAGGCCTATGTCTGAAATCTCAGTGTTGTAAGGATGCTAGGTTATAAGGTTTATATATACATAAAGACATCCACAACCAGAACTCCTCAGCATGTAAAACTTGCATAAAATCTTCCAGCAGACTCCTAGATCATGTTACCCAATTTGATGACCAAGTAAGGCATCACTCGCAAATCTGTTATAGGTAATTTATAAGCACTAAACCAAAGGTTTAAAGAGATGAATGAAAGAGACATCATGATATATTAAAGCCTGCACTTTCTCTTCACAGCAGAGAAAGCATCAAACTGAAAAGATTTCCGTTACACCATAGATTAGTTCCTGGAATGACACTGCTGGAAAATGTTATTTTTAACATTACTATCATTTAGAAACCATATTGTTATGTGCCTGGGCATATAAAAGGCATTCTCCCAGGATTCAGTGACAGAGAGAGGGAAGGCAGATTTTCATGTAAATGCATGTTCAAAGTCAATCATTTCCTTTGAGATTTTGTAGACTTTAGTTCCAGCAACATAAATATTACTTTTATGAGTTTAGTGCTGTTTGGTAGAAAGAGCAAAGGCTTTCAAATCAATAGCCCTGAGTGTGAATCTCTGTCCTAAATATTTGGTCAATTTAAAACCATGAGAAACTACTGCACGTCTCTGTTCCTCAATTTCTTCATCTATGAAATTAGATGGGAGATGTATTTTTCTTGAAAGTTTAAGTAAATTAATTAGTTAGTATGCAAGAAAGCAGAATCCATGAAAGATGCAGATACTGAGTAGAATGTTGAATAAAATCCCAGGATAGTGTCATGTATGGAGAAGTAACAAATATTATATTTCTTGAAAAACATTTAAATTTTCTTTAGAGATAAACTAAAATGAAATTATGATAGAAAAATATAGCCCATTCATATCATAAAGAAAAAAGTTGGGATCCCTGGGTGGCACAGCGGTTTGGCGCCTGCCTTTGGCCCAGGGCGCGATCCTGGAGACCTGGGATCGAATCCCACATCGGGTTCCCGGTGCATGGAGCCTGCTTCTCCCTCTGCCTGTGTCTCTGCCTCTCTCTCTCTCTGTAACTATCATAAATAAATAAAAAATTAAAAAAAAAAAAAAAAAGAAAAAAGTTTTACATTTTATGATACAAAGGAAAGGAGAATCAGATGAGATTTGGTGACTGAGATTTGGAAAATCTTGAATTGTCAAGAAAATTATCTTAGCTGAAACTGATAACATACTGAACAGGGTGATGATGTTACAAGAAGATACGTGGCGAAATATCAGAGCAAAAGGCAGATACCCGAAAAATAAACACAGAAGCTCATACCCTAGTAGAACAGTGGAGAGTTTTCTGACCTTAAAAATATGAGACCTGAATAATCTGGTCTTTAGTGGTTACTTGACTAAGTTTGTATAAGAACACTTCACAGAGAATATGAATACTCTCGTGCTTCAAAGGTAGGCTTAATGTGGGTGCTATCTTTGAATCAAAATTATTTAGCAAATTTAGCTAGATAACTGGAATATAATTAAGAAAATTACCACATCACCCTATCCCAGGCATATCTCTTTGGAGGTCTTTGGTACAAGTATCGACACACTGCATAAAAAATATAACAGCTCATTTAAAAAGAAGCAGAAAAAGTATATATAAGTTCTAACTCTGTAAGTATAGCAAAAACCCAATCATTGAATCATCTAGTTATCTTATGGTTCATCAGCAAGCCTATCCTAGGATCTCTGGGAATTAGATCCATTTTAGAGAGAATAGCAGAAGGAATTAAGGCTCAAGGTAAAATATGCATTGCTAAGCAGAAAACGGCTTTAATCAACAAGTCAAGCAAAGAAAATAGTTACTAAAATAGCAGAGACTGTTCTAAACATTGGAGAGAGAGCTCTAACAAATAAGATTCAAAGGAAAAACAAAAACAGAAAAACAGAAGTAACTTTTTCTCATAGAAACAAACAAGAAAATGAAGATGTCGGCCTGAATCTTTTACAGAGGTGGGTTTATACCATGAGGGCTAACTGTCCCTCACACTCAGAAGCTCCAACCCAGTTAATAGTTCTCAGTGAGAACTACCAACTAAGGAGGCAATGATAATAATGATAACGATGATAGTGTATCTTTATTAAGCATGTATGATATGCTGGGACTTCGCAAAGCACTTCCCATGCATTGCATCCATTAATCCCCAGAAACCCAAAGGGTAACTCCTGTTACTATTCCTCTTCACAGGATTCTGTCTTGAGAGTAATACAGGTCTCACAGCACAGTAGTAGACTTGGGACTGTACTCCTAGTTTTTCAGCTTTTGTCTTTTAATTTCAAATCCTATATTCATAGCACTATGTAATCACTAAATCATCTCTTGGTTCAGAGAAACTATATAGTGAGCATGAAAAAAGCTCTCTTGGAGAGCTTTAGCATTCTTCTTTTTGTTGATAAAAAACTATTCCACATTAAAGCAGCATTATGACATTTTCCTTCTACCATTAAATAACTGTCTGGCAAAGAATAGCCTAGGACACTTTAATTTGTTCATGTTAACCACATGCATATTATCGTCCCTCTTAGAAATTGTTGATGTCTTCATCAAACCATTTTTCAAATCACAGCAGAATTTGCACAAACTTGACAGAACTCACTAGAATATTGACTACATTCATACACAGAAACTACAAATACGTATGAATTTAGATACATAGTAGAAATATATATGCATATACACATTTTTAGAGTATACAAGCCATGAAAGTTGAGTAAGCTCAATCTTAACTCATTTTGTTGGCATTTGTCCACTGTAATGGAACTGCTTCTTCCTCACCATTTTCTTGCAGGCAGATAGAGGCCACTTCTCCCCACTGCTCCTGACAGTGATGCTTTCTCCGAATGTCTTGTTCTACACATAAATAATTATCTAGAGAGTACAAATAGCAATTCTGTGAACTCAAATTAAAAAGGCCTCACCCTGCTATAGTCAAAATATTGCAGAACATATTAGAGAGAAGCAAAGCCTTCTGCAAAAATCAATTCTCAGTTGTCAGAGTCTGTATTTTGTGCAAATTTATAAGCAAAATCTAAGATCTGATAATAGGTTTATAAAGCAAAAACCCAGTGAAATAAGACTACAATAAAGGAGAACAATGGATCCCAATTGTAGCAAGGCCATTCCCTCAGTCACACTGATTAAGGGTTACAATTAGTTCCTTGGAGCAGGGGAATAGGAGACTACTTGGATATCCTTTACAACTTATTATATAGGTCACTACCTCAGTAAATGCAATGTTGTTCTTATTATACACAGTGTGGCCATTCTCAACCAATCCTACTGTCCTCCTTATAAAGCCTATGGAGACAAAGAACAATGCTACATTTGATTAAACAGGCTGTTAAATCAGGCAGAAATACGTCTGTGCTACAGAGTGGGCCAAAGTTAGTACAAGATACTTCTAGAAGGCAGGCTAGTTGTGTCACAAGACAAAAGCTACTTGTGAGAGATAAACATATGTCAAGTACTTTTTACCTAAAGACTAGAAACCTTCATTTTTGCCTTTAAGAAATCTGTGAACCTCCTAAAGTCAATTATATATGCCAATTGTAGGTGTACGTGCATTTTTCCATAAAGAAATTCCCTGGCTTTTATAATTCTCTGGGAGGAATCTGTGACCTCCCAAATAAGGTTAAGAATTACCAAACTATAGTTTTATACATAATATAGCATATATGTACCACTTTAAAAGGCAACACTGAAAAGCAAAGAGCCTCTCATTTACCGTCTTGTGTAAAGAAAAAAGTACATGGTAAAATAAGTATTCATTGTGGGGAGATAGCAAGAAGAGAAATACTCCAAGAGTAAAGAATCATAAAGAAAAGAATATTTCCGGGAACGATGTCCAGAGCCCAAATTATATTATTCTTAGATTTTTTTCTGATTTAAAAAAATATACACATTTAAAGGGAAATCAGTCACCTAAATTGCAAAGGCAACAGGGAAAAATAATGGTGGGCTTATATTTGTTGCAACATATTTTTATTTTAAAGTTTTATTATAATATAGTTTTCTTTCAAAGCATATGAGTGAATAGATTTACATCTCTTAATTATTTTTTTAGGAAAGCTAGAGAAGTGATGGCTGATTAAACCATTTAGCAAACATAGTAGACAGGTCAAAGAATAAAAATGAGCTCACCTTAAAATTTAAAAAAGAGAGAGAAAGGAAGAAAAAAAGAACTGAATAAGATCAGGCATTTAAATTGCAGTGTTTAAATATAATCAGACCTAACTTGGCCCCTCTCCCAGAGTTCATAAACGCACACCAAGGAGTTCTCCAGGGAGAGATATAGTCAAATTGTGTCTTCCTTTAATGACCCATTTAAATGGCCAGCCCTGTCCTACCTGCTCTCAATTTTTTTCTGTTTATACCATTCACCTTTCCTTTAAGTACTTGACCACTTGCCTGTATCTGAAGTGTTCATTAGAGCAACTTGAACCAAAGCAAAATAGATTCTACAATGTCTCAGGTTTGCAAATAAAAAAACTTTGACTATAATGTTAAGATCAGCCACTCTTTGCTCATTTCAGTCCAGTTAAACCTAAGTCCCCACTCTATTTGATAGAACTATGAATGTAACTATGATGTAACTATGGAACAAAGAGAGAAAAACTAAAAATACGAGGAAGTAACACTTAAAAGAATTTAACTGGAAAAACGAGTCTTCTTGATGATTAGATTTTTTTCTTTTAAATAATTAAGCACTGCATAAGGGAAAAAATCTAAACTAAGATTTAAATCCCAGTCCAGACTTCTAGTTTCAGCTCCCTCTTGTAAAGAGCTTGGAAGTTATCATTCATCCTACAAAAACAAAACAAAACAAAAACAAAAAGAACAGTGTCTTTGCTTGGACCTGTCAGCGAACTGAGTTCTCAGTGAAAACCTGAAATCTGGAACCACAATTGAGAGCTGAGATCTGCTAACCTGGAGGAGAAACTGCTGAGAGCCATAGACTGTAGACAAATTAAATGATAATTCTCACAAATTGTTGAAGGCTGAACATACTAGGTTGAAAGTGAGGAACTCCTGGGAGCCCAGAGGCTTAGAAGGAATCCCACATTTTCATGAGTTTTATCTCCAGGGACCTCACAAATTTCTCATAATAAAGATTTTTAAAAGATTCCCTTATGGCTTTGTAAGGGGAGGGAAATTGTAATCATTGTGAAATAAGCCTAAAGGATTCTCCATAACACAGACCTATTCTCCAAAGAAAAAGATTTTATCAGAGTCTTAATCTAGCTATAGAAAGAACAGTTCTGGGGATCCCTGGGTGGCGCAGTGGTTTGGTGCCTGCCTTTGGCCCAGGATGTGATCCTGGAGTCCTGGGATAGAGTCCCACATCGAGCTCCTTTCATGGATCCTGCTTCTTTTTCTGCCTGTGTCTCTGCCAGCCCCCCCCTCCCCCACCTACTCTCTCTTTCTGTGTCTCTCATGAATAAATGAATTTTTTTTAAAGGGCAGTTCTCCTTCCATATCGGCCTTAACTGAACTTCTTGTCTCATCTAAGTGGAGGGAAGGGAATCTATACCTCTAGAAACAATTAAAAAGTCACAGTCTAGATACACAGATTCACTAAAAACATAAAATTACAGAACATTTATCCTCCCCATCCCTTATCTCCACAATGGACAGGGTTTGAGTAAGTAGATTGCAGTTAGAAGAGCTGCAAACCAGAGACTCTTTTTGAAGAGGAAACTTGGGGAAACCCAAATTCAAAAAAGAAAGCAAAAACAAGCACATTAAAAGCTGACACCTACTGCTACAGGAACATTTTAAAAAGCCCAACACCTAGCCAGATAAACATAAAGCTTCACATTAAAGCCCTACTTACCTCAATGCTTATTACACATACAAATGTGCCTGGTTTCCAGCAACAACAACAAAATTACAAGATATTTAAAAAAAGGAAAAAACTGTGAGGAGACAATGACAAAGATGTTGGAATCATCACAATAGGAAGTTTAAAATAACTACAGTAATGGGCTAAGGCTCTCTAAGAGAAGAAATGAACAATATATAAGAATAAATAGATAACATAAGGGAAAAGATGGAAATTCTAACACAATTTAAGGGAAATGCTAGAGATCCAAAATACTTTAGTAAAAGTAAAGAATACTTTTGATGGGCTCAGCAGTAGACAGGACATGGCTAAGAAAAGAATCACTAGAGACCTCTGAAATGCAAGGAGAAAAACAAATGAAAAACAAAAGAAAATTACAAAACTGCTATGGAAAATTTTCAAAATGTATTAACATGAAAGTAATTAAACTATCAGAAATAAATAAAGAGAAAAACAAAACTGAAAGAATTATTTGAAATAATATTGTCTAAGAACTCTAAATGTAATGACAGACACTAAGCCATGAATTCATGTGAAACACCCCAAGCAGAATAAAAACAAACAAAATAAAACAAAACAAATAACACTACGCCTGAAACATATTAAATTTAAACTTCAGAAAACCCAACCAAAGAGAAAATCCTGAAAGATGGCAAAGGGGAACAAAAAGAATGCCTTAGCTCTATAGGAACAAAGATGAGAATTACAGCAATTCCTTAGAAACCATGCAAGGAAGAAGAGAGTGGAGTGGAAAGATTTCAAGTGTTAAAAACACAGACAGAAAAACACACCACCACATAGAATTCCATACCTGGTATAATTATGCTTAAAATGGGAAGCAGATATAAAAACTCAAGACAAACAAAAACTGAGGGAATTCATTGCCAGTATAAATATCCATCAAAATGTAAATGGATCTTCAAGGGGAAGGAAATATATATAATCAGAAACTCAGATCTATGTAAAGAAAGGAGGAGTTTCAGAAAAGGAAAAATTAAATAAAATATTTTATTTTTCTTATTCTTAGTTGATCTAAAAGAAGACTTTGTTTAAAAATAGTAATTATAAGCATATGAATATGTAAAATGAATGACAGTATGTCATATGGAAATGTGAGGGAATACACTATGATAAAAAACCTGTATAACACATCAAGTGTGTAATTTAAGGTGATCTTAATCCCACAGATGATGAATTCTGAACAATCACCATAGATTAACGTATCAACTGAAGCTGAAGCCAAGAACTTCTATGACTATTTCTTCATTCCATCCCCATTCCTCAAACACCACCCACCCATTTCCCCTAAGTAACACTAAATTTCCTACTTTGGCTTATGGCAGGAAACAAGATTGCATTCTTCAATTATATGAGATGGGTTCTGAGATTTTATATATAATAATACATATATTATATATGTAATATAATACATATCCCATAGGATAGGAGATGGTGCTTAGATTATAAAATGTTACAATTACCAAGAAATTACATGAATTTTCTGTCAGAGTTGTGTTAGAGTTGTGCTCTGATTTTTTCCTATTAACACATTTAACTGGAAAATTGGAGATGTCAGGTATTTGAGACTAGATTAATATCTCTGAGGGTTCTGATGTATTCTACCTTTTCCAAGGGAAATGACTCAAGGCTGCATTTGTTGGCAGAAACCAGAGAACAATCAAGCACCTGCCTGTACAGGATTTCTCTGGCTGAGATAAGCACAAGAAAGCAAGAAAGAAACGATAAATGAACTCATTTCTTTCAAGGAGAAGAGATTGTATTTTGGAAGTTAATATGGCTTTGACAATAAGAAAGAAAAATTTTGTGGTTTGGATCTTTATTTCCCTTTTAGGAATTAATAATGAAAAGAGCATTTAAGACCTTTACTTTGTAGTTATACTTTTTAACATAATACTTCTGTAATGCTCTTTACAAGACCCTCTCTGATAATCTCAGACAATATAACAGGCCATAGTTTGAGATAAGAAACAAAAATAGTGAGTCTTCAACATGAATAAGGATATACTTTGTGTTAATATTGGTTATTATAAGCTGCTAACTCAAGCATTTAGGAGATAACATCTAAACTCTTCATTTCTCTAGTGTCACTTGGATTGTGGCTCTGCCCAGCTAGCTTCACTGAAACTTCAATACAATTTTTTTAAAGATTTTATTTATTTATTCATGAGAGACACACAGAGAGAGAGAGAGAGAGAGGCAGGGACACAGACAGAGGAGAAGCAGGCTCCATGCAAGGAGCCTGATGTGGGACTCGATCCCGGGACTCCTGGATCGCGCCCTGGGCCGAAGGCAGGTGCTCAACTGCTGAGCTACCCAGGCATCCCTGAAACTTCAAATAACACTTAATGGATATTAATAAATAAATATGGATAATGAAAGAAATAGAGAAAGAAAGAGAAAGAAAGAAAGAAGAAACAGAAAGAAAGAAAGAAAGAAAGAAAGAAAGAAAGAAAGAAAGAAAGAAGAAACAGAAAGAAAGAAGAAGGAAAGAAAGAAAGAAAGAAAGAAAGAAAGAAAGAAAGAAAGAAAGAAAGAAAGAAAGAAGGAAAGAAGGAAGGAAGGAAGGAAGGAAGGAAGGAAGGAAGGAAAAGAAGAAAGAAAGAAAGAAAGAAAGAAAGAAAGAAAGAAAGAAAGAAAGAAAAAGAAAGAAAGAAAGAAAGAAAGAAGAAAGAAAGAAAAAGAAAGAAAGAAAGAAAGAAAGAAAGAAAGAAAGGAAAGAAAGAAAAGAAAGAAAGAAAGAAAGAAAGAAAGAAAGAAAAGAAAGAAAGAAAGAAATGTGGATAAATGTAATCGACACAATGACACGTTCTTCCATGGCGATGAGGGAACCTTAAGGTTTGGCATACCCTCACCACAACGTAAAATAGTCTAAAGGGCAATAAATCTACAGTATTGGTTTTTCTGTCCTGGCAGATTTCTCACTTCATTAAGAACTGCTATGAGAATTAAGAAATGAGCTGAGAGCTGCATCTTATTACCTGAACATGTATTACTTGATCTTACGTTTGGCATGAGTCACTAGATAATGTTTTTAAAGATTTCATGTATTTATTTGAGAGAGAGGGAATGTATGAGCAGCAGGAAGCAGGGCAGAGAGGGGACAGGGAGAGGGAGAAGCAGATTCCCTGCTGAGCAGGGAGCCTGATATGGGACTTGATCCCAGGACCCTGGGATCATGGCCTGAGCCCACCCAGGCACCCTCACTAGATCATTTTGATGGTAAAAGATAAAGTAAAAATTAATTTCAGCCAGGTTTCAGGTATCATATCCTTACCAGTTCTCAAACCTGGACCGTTTGAGTGAGTCTAGTTCATAGATATACAGAACATCTGTAAATATACACCAAGTTTCACAGATGCTGGAATAAGGCCTATCTGGAACTCTGCTATATCGTCTGCCAACAGAGGCAGCTCATCTTTGGATCTTCAGAATCTTAGCAATTTTGTCCAGGAAGCCAACAGAAAGCACAAAAAAATAAGGCAATGGAAGGAGGAACAAAAATCTCTCATCACCCTTCCTATGAGGAGAATACACTAAGCTGGTTTACTGTCTTGCTTGACTCTCAGCTGTAATTCACAAAACTTCGATCATAATCAATTAAGAAAAATGAGGAAATTATGTATGTGCATGAGAGAGAGAGAGATACTATACTATATAATGTGTGGGTACTATATAATCTGTGTGTGTGTGTGTGTGTGTGTGCACATGTCCATACAGCTCACATAACTAGGAAACACTCCCATCTCCTTTCACTAAGAGAGCCAGGGACTGCGCAAAAACTGATTTAATTATACACCCCCACCCTGCCCCATCAAATTATGTGCTCTGAACCTTTTGGATTTGGAGTCACTGGTGATTTGGAAAGGCAAAGCCCCGATTTGTGCTCTAATCAAATGTCCCAGTTCAGTTTACCAGAAAGTTCTGTGTTGAGTCACAGACACCTGACTAATAATAAAATGGTACATTTTTCCCCATTTGCCATGCTACCTTATAGATAGGGTGAACAATAGGTCCCAGTTTTCAAAAGGCAGACCTAGTTTTCCCAGCTCAATCAATTATAACAGTATCCTTTTCACACCCAAGTATCCACTTTGAGTGAAAAAAAAAAAGTTATGATCAACTTCCTTAGAGTTGGTTCTCTTTTTCCTGAGGAGTCTCATAAATTGAGTTACTATATCAAAATGGGAATTGGACTACACTGGGTATTCCACTGAACCCTGACCAAATTGAAAATGCATAAGCAAATACATAAGAGTTGTTTTAGTCCTCCCACATTTGGGGTGGTTTGTTACAAACCAATGACAAAACATCAAAACCTCAACTGCATTCTCAACATTAGCCAGTCTTCTTCCATGATGACTTTTTGGAAAAGAACTAGCCCTCCGTCTGAAACACTTCCTTATATATGAACATTTCTTTCCAGTTGTAAAGAGTCCTCACAGCTGTGCTGGCCTTATCATGCTGTGTGGGAATACCTTTTCTTGTTTCACACTCAGCGTGTGCTCTTTTGTTCTGTTTACAGTATGTGCATCATAGAACACCTGGCCGTCTTCATGGCTGTGTCTGCCGTCCACGGGGTGAGGACAGGGTTCCTTATACTCTGGCATGAGAATAATGCTTGTGGAAACACACTGACAATGGGGCATTGATGCCCACCTCTTAAAGCTGGTCTTGTTCCATCTTTTCTCTTTACTTATCCAGTGTTTGTACTGTTTTCTTCAGTGATTCAGCTACCAAGATGCAATGGTCAGAAGTATTTGGACATCTGTTCCTGGTGGTTGGCAGAGAGATGATCTTTGTTATCCCCCAGAGAGATGACATTTTTGTAAATACCAATCCTTCTCCTGGGATTGGTGACCAGTGTAAGGTACTCTGCTCAAGAATGATAGGTGGCATGATACCTCTATATCTTCTGAGGTTTCATTTTTATCTTCTGAGGTTTCTTTTCCCTCAAGTCCTTGTACCCTACAGAGTACCCTAGAGAAAATTCCTTCTCCTTGAATTTCTAATACCTTCTTTGCCCCAAAGATTAGATGAGAGACTAATGAATTTATAGTTAACCTTGGGAATAATAAAGCTCTTATTTCAGGTTACATTTATATTACCTCTGTTAGTTAATAACACAGTAAAAAATAACCAACACATTTCATGTGTCTTTGACTATCTTTATACAATGAAGAAGGTGTAAGAATTAACCTATCTCCTGTAACACTTTGGCAATACTGAGAATGTGTTCAAAGTCTTCTCTCCCCAATAGCCAGGAATTTTTGCGTAAGTTATTCAGATAATTTATCAGATAATTCTTTATGAGAATAATGTTTAATCTTATTTGGTGTAAATTAGAAAAAAATTAAGTACTAATAAGGTAGAAAGTATTGAATTTAGACAACAACTGTAATCCCAAAGAATTAAAGTGATATGAAAGAAGATTTATGAGAGTAGATTAAAGGAAGAATATATTTTATCTGGGAAAAGAGACCATCCTCCAGGTAAATTAATAATAATTATTACACACATGATAGATTATGATATGCAAGATGTTGACCAGCTGTTCCTTATTTCCACTGAGTACTGACTATGAGGAAATGTATTTTAAAACACAGCAGAATTTTAAGAACAATAGGAGCAGAACTGTGGTATGCATCCCCTTTTAAAATGTAGAGTGATTATTAACATTTAAAAGTGTAATTATAAGTATTATAAAGCTTCCTTTCTCAAAAGATGTGTTATGAATTCGAACCGAGACTAAGTCTAATGTCTGGCCAATAGAGTCCTTCACAAGGAGTATTGACCTTCTCATGTTAGAGTTGATTTTTTTCTGTTTTTGTTTTTGTTTTTCCCGAAAGACAAAACATCCTATGGTTTACAATGAAAAATAATGTGATTTACTTAAATGTTCAACTTTTTGAGATGCCTTATTCTCCTTGAATGTTCCATTATTATTATCATATCGTCACACTTCATTTATTTGTGTCCACCTGCCTTTTTTTATATGTAGCTGGCGGGAAATACCCTACAAAGTCACACTGAGCCCTATTTCATTTGCCACATTGCCTGGTTTACCTTTTTATTCTCCTGGTAGCTCTGCTTTCCCTCCAATCCAGTCATACTGACCTTTGCTATGCCGAGAATTTGGCAGCACTGGTTGCTCCTTCTGTCTAAAACCCTCCTCATACATTGCATATGCTAGCCTTCTTTCTTTCAGAGATTGCTAACGTGTTGCCTTCTCATGAGGTGATTCCTGACAACCTTATTTTATTCTGAAGTTGACCCTCTCCATCACAATTCCTGGGCAGTCTCTATCTCCTTTCTCTATATTTCCTGCTCTTTTTTTTTTTTTTACAACATTCATCGCCTTCTAAAATATAATGTTTTTATTTATCACGTTTACTATGTATTGTCTGATTTTTTTCCCCACTAGAGTGCAATGTAATCTCCATACATTTAGGAACTTTTATTTGTTTTGTTTGTTGAAACATAGATATGCCAAGTTCCTAAAGTAGTGCTTGGCACTCATTATATATTCATTGAATGAATTAATAAATAAATGAACATAAAAGATAGATCCAATTGAATATTTGCCCAAATTGAGTCACGGAGTATTTGATTATATAGAACTCCTGATTATATGTATAAATGTCTTATCTGCTGTTAAGCTGCAGGGATTCTTTCAAGTACAATGAATTATAGGCATAAGAAGTAGATGGACATATACACATATAGAAACACACAAAACTCATGTTTAGGATCAAAAGACAATGACAGGCCTTGCTGATGGATGTTTTATAGAGACTTTCAACCCCAATTACCTAGAATATTATGTTAGCCTTGATATCTCATGTTATATTTACTAGTTCTTGGTACTATTAACTGTTTCTTTTTTAAAAATTTTATTTCTGTATTTGACAAAGCGAGCATGAGCAGGGGTAGAGGAGCAAGGGGCAGAGGAACAATCAGGCTCCCTGCTGAGCAGGCAGCTGGGCCTGGGACTTGATCTCAGGACCCTGGGGATCATGATCTGAGCTAAGGCAGATGCATAACCAACCGAGCCACCCAGACACCCTAGTTCCTGATTCTATTATTCTCAACTCAGGTATCATGATTGCTAATTGGCAAGTCAAGGAGGGATAAAAATAATTTTAAACTTAGAACTATTGACTCAAAGGGGAAAAAAAAGATTATAAGTGTGTCACATAGAAACAATGCTTAATCAACCACTGCTTGCCTTTTGCACCTAGTCTTAAGCCATGCTATTCTTTAAGCTGCACTATTTAACTGAAATTTTCTATAAACCAAGAACTAAACTAAATGCTTTACAATTATGATCTCTGATCCTCCACTAATCATTCTAAAATACATATTGTTATCTTATTCTACAGAAGAAAAAAAAAGATTCCAATAGGTTAAATTCTTCAAACTCTCATAGCTAAAACATAAAAAAAAAAAAAAAAAAAAACCTGGAATCAAGTCAAGTTGTCTGGGTTAAGACCCACATTCCTTCTATTATAGTAGGTTGCCTCCCTCACTTTGATTGTTTTTGCATTAAGAGCAGGGACATTACTATAGATCATCAGTTCAATAGTAATTTGGCTTCCTGGCAGTCACCATGAGAGTGAACTGGGGGATGTGGGGGAAAAAACTCCAAAAATCCTCAGACCCCTTTGCCTCCCCCCCACCACATCATGAGTTTTGAGGAGACTCCAGGTCAAAGAATCAAATCAGTGCCTCCTTGACTCTGTCTCCTCTGCATGTTGACCTTTCAGGCAGATTAATCAATACTACAAGCCAAAATCCAGCCAACCATGAGGCACGTGCTAGGAAAGTTTGGTGGGTCAAGCTTCTGGGTACCAGCATAGTTACTGATTTTTAGCTCTACCTGGAAAGCATTTTGGTTTTTGTTTGCTTTTTTGGTTTTTGTTTGCTTTATTTTCTGACAACTTAACAATATGTACTCATTGGGCTTATAGGGACATTTTGAAGTCCTATAAAAACTACCAAAATATTACATGCATTCTCTACACACAAATATTAATGTGAGTTTTTTGTGTTTTCTTTCCTTTAACTCTCTCATCTTCTCTTCT
Source organism: Canis lupus baileyi (assembly GCF_048164855.1). NCBI lineage: Eukaryota > Metazoa > Chordata > Mammalia > Carnivora > Canidae > Canis > Canis lupus. Next base: position 12,391,673 of record NC_132873.1, read on the forward strand.
TCACACACCACTCTTGCCTTTCCTGTACCTAACTAACACTCACTGATGAAACCCAAGTCCCAGAGAGTGAAGGCCTCCTAAGTAAATTTAATTAATCATTCATTTGTGTGCTGCTAATTTCCTATCTTGGAATGTCTGAGGCACAATAAAGAATAAAAGCCAACAGTGCTTGAACTTAACATAGAATCCATCAAAGTAATCAAATAGAATTTATTTTAAAGAAACCACCATCACATCTACTTATGAATTAAGAGAGTACGTGGTATCTACTGTTAAGGAGTTTATTACACTGTGGATTGTGGGTCTTCCATCCAGCTGGGTGATGGTAGAGAAGTCACTTCACCTAACCTCATCTATAAATATAATAGTAGTAATTATAAAACAATGGAAATTACAATATACCTTTCAATGTTGTAGAGTTGTAGCAATGGATAGATGAGCTCACACATTTGAAAATGCACAGCAGAGACATTTACATTCCCTCTAAACATCATATTCTTCCTATATTTCCCTGCTCCCTTGCAGCTTGGCAGGACCATGTGACTATTTATTGCCACTGATTTATCAGAAGTATAATGAATCATGTCCAGACCAAATCATTTTAAGGAGTTTGACACCACTAGTGTTTTCCCATCAGTGAAAGTGGAGGCTTTGTTTTAGGATGGCAGAGGGATGAGATAAGAACACCTAAATCACTGAGTCTTCATTTCCATTGCATGGAAGACCTATAACAGTTTTCATGTGTGAGAAACAAACTCTTATTTGTTAAACTACTAAGAATTTCAGTTTATTTTTCATTAGTGTCATATAATATTCCTTAAAAGAATAGTAGTCTGATACAGGGAAATATTGTGGACACTTGATAAATCTTCACTTTAAACACATTTCATGAATACTTCATTCTAATAGGCAGTTTGAGATCGGATGCTACATTGCACAGTAAAAACCACAATTGGGAAATTAGCAGAGAGGGGTCAGAGGTGTGATTGATGCTGGATGGGATTTCATGAGGTAGAGTAGACAGGAGACAGCTATTTATGGACAAGGAAGATTACATGAGTGAGGGCAGGATGGACTGGGGTGAGCACAGTAAGTTGGTTGTGAGACTTGTATGCTTGGAACAGATAATGTGAGTTGTAGATTATTACAAAATCATGAGATTAAAAAAAAAAACATGAGATAATAAACACGCTTAAAGGCTGGGCAGAATTTAGACTTCATTCAAAAGCCAATGGAAATGCCAAAAAAGATTGGGTCCGTGATAAAAGTAGTGATTGAGGAAAATGCCTTGGCTTTAGCATTCATAAAATATTAGTCCAGAGAGTGGTTCTCAGCTGTGGCCACACAGTTGAATCACATGGAGAACTTTGAAATGTTGCCTAGGTCTCTCCCCTAATTCCTGATTTAATTGGTGAGTCTGGGCATCAGTGGGGTTTTCAAAACTAAACAACTGATTTTAATTATTCGAAATTGCAACGAGTATTATGATAACTGGAAATCAGAAGGTCTTATCCTCTAGAAGGCCAGTTAGGGGGATGATATACAACAGCCTTTCAGGTGTGATGACATACAAAAAAAAAAAAAATCTGCTTATTTTACTCAGGCGTTGAGGTGGAAGGTACGAAGAGGAAGTGATACTCTGGATCTTTCTTTGCTATTTTTAATTCTTCTCCCAACATCAGAGCAAGAACAAACTATATTGGTGCACTTCTATCCTTTTCCCCATTTTTGTTTTCAAAAAACCGTACTCTGCAAATACAGGGTCTGCAGCATAAGGTGTGAAGTAGGACCATACATATTTCTCTCTGTATTCCATCTCATTCACCAACTCCACACTTTAAGCTCTAGATTTAACCTTCATATTAAAGAGGGAAAGGTTAAGTAATTTGTTTCAGTTACTTGTAAAAGAGTTATCCAAACTTCCAAGTGCTTTGACCAGGCTTCCAGCTTCCTACACTTTAATTCATTTTCCAACTCAATAACATACTAAAAATAAGCTGAATGGGTCCAATCACAAATCATATATACAAATTATAATGTACCAATATAGTAGTGATCTCATCCATTTATTACATATCTTCCTATTCCTGACTCCCTTTCTCAGACTCCCAGCAGGCATCCAAACACAGAAAATCCCAGAATATAGACACAATATTTAAGGCTGAGCAAGCTTAGAAACAACAACCCACCAGTCAGCTTTTCCAAAACATACTGAATTCAGCACAATGAAATATTTCCTCACCAGAAAGTTTCATGATGGCGGCGATCAATTTTTTGAAAGGTTAACAGAACTCCCTTTAGCTTCTTAACAAAATTATCCCAGTCATCAGAAGTTGTGAAAGCCAGAGACTCCAGTGTGTTCAGCTTCATGATTTGGTAGAAAATCTCTCATATTTAAAAAGAATTGAGTGTCTCTTACATGATCACACTTATTTATTTGGCCCACGCACTAGTGTGTTGGTGTGTTTATCAAGGAGAGCTTTTTGTTTTATTCTTTCTGGTTTGTTGGCTTCAAAACACTATCTGGCCCCATAGGAAACCATTTCGATCTAAAGAAGCCACTCTCCAAAGAGCATGAGGCTCCTGCAATATTTATGAAATCTAAAACCTCTCTTCTTGATCTTTTTAATAAAGATCCTAGAGGAAGGTGTTGAGGCTAATAAAGAGAGAAGGGAGAAGAAAAAGCAGCTTGTTAAGGGAGTCTAACAGTACACTCTCAGCAGACTGCTAAAATGTAAACAGAGAGGTGATCAATGACGGACTCTGTTTCTAAATGAGGTCTTAAAATGCATATTAATGAATGCTTTTTGGAAAAGTATATTACACTGAGAATGACACTTGGGCAAATAGAAGCTACTTTAACTTTAGATTCAGCCTCCCACTCACCTGAGTTTCCTGACTAGGAAATACTTGCCTACTTAGTGGGTAGAGTTGTATGGTGCATTTTTTTAAATAATCTGGAAAGAGGATTAAAAAAAAAAAAAGAAAACTTCCCAAACATAAACAGGTCAAATGTGGCTCTCAACTCATCCCCGAAGGGTCTCTTAGAAAGATTCACAGCTGTTCAGTTTTATAGGGCCACCTGCCATACTGATGAAAGGGATGGGATCGCTTTGAATAGCAAGGGAAAAAAGCCAACCTCCTGGAAATGAGCATGAAAAACTGAAAAGATTAGGATTCAGTGTCTCGATTCTATGAAACAACTGTGCAACGTAAAGCATATTCATGAGTCCAAGAAGAAACAAAATTAGAACTGGTCTAATTCAAATGGAATATTCTTCTGAGGGCATTAGCACAGTGAAACCCCATCTTTCCTTTATTAAGTAAGTGGCTAGATGAATGTGATGGAGCATAAATTAAAAGTCAGGAGAATTTTAAGGGATGAGGCTGGTGAGCTGGTCAGAGGCTAGGTCATGCAGAGGGTTGCCAGTCTTGGATATTATGCAGGCTAATGACTCTCAGACTTCGTAAAAACAGTCAGTTCCAAAAATATCCATCCTTGCCCCCATGTCATATGGCACTATAATACATAAAAAATATAAAAATGGAACTACTCTGGTTAAGAATGAAAGAATAGAGTACAGATGTGGTGAAAATCCAGGAACTGGACTTTTAATAAAATGTAAACTCCCCCACCAAACCCCACCATCACCACATGGACCCAGAGACATTTCCAATGAACCTTAAGGCTTTCAGAGAACCATTTTGAAAATTGCTCACATAAACAATGAAGCGTACCTGAAAGTTTTAAGCAAAAGATGAGCATGTCCCAATTATGATTTAGATGTTGAACATCATTCTGATATGGGTAAAGAGGATGGATTTGAGTTTGTGAGCTGGAAGGCAGGGCAAGAGTTGGGAGACTATTGCAGTTGTCTAGAAAAAGAAGGCAAATGGCCCAAACTAGGACAGAGGTCATGAGAATGACATGTAGAGGTCATATGAGAAGGCCTGGTGATTAATCAGACATGTGAAATTCAGGGTAAAGAGGATTCAAGAATATACATTAGGTTGGTTCCAAGCACTGCACCTGGGTAGAGGTGTAGAGAATGCTAAATGCTAGTGGAACAAATATTTGTGGGGTAGGGATAAATTCAGTTTTAGTTATTTTCAGGTTGGGGTGCTTGAGAGGTTCAGTCAGCAATCACATGATTCTGAGTCTTGAAAGACAACTCTAGCTTGGATGTTTATATTTAGTGTCATTAACATATACAATAGAATTAAAATTATAGCAAAGCAGTAGACAGAAAAGAAGAATCTATCTAAATTTGAACTCTATAGACCAATATTTAAGGAATAGGTAATGCAAAAAAAGGTGTATGTATCAGAAAACATACAGTATGAGAAATAAGAACAAGGAGGATATCAAGAAAACCACCAAAAGGTTTTAAGAAAGAGGTCAGCATTGTTAAATGCAACAAAGTAGTCCACAAAGACAAAAAAAAAAGAAAATACTTCTTTTGGGTTTAGCATTTGAGAAGTCCTTTGAAGGGCTGCCTCAGTTGGTTAAGCCTCCGACTCTTGATTTGGGCTCAAGTCATGATCTAAGGGTTGTAAGATCAGGTGCCCTCCCCATCCCCCGCCGACTCCATGCTCCACCAGGAGTCTGCTTGAACTTCTTTCTCTAGATCTCCCTCCACCCTTTCCCCCATCTCTCTCTCTCTCTCTCTCCCTCTCTCTCTCTCTCTCTCTCAAAAATAAATAAATAAAGATTCAAAAAAAGTTGTTTGGGACCATAACAAAAAAGTCAGAAATTGGGTTACAGTAGTTGTTGACAGGTTTAAAAGGAACCAGTGACTCCTACAGAGAGGGAAAGAGGGGAAAAAACAACAACAACAACAACAACTGGACAATGGAAGAGGATTTATAAGATGAGTAGTGTAGCATGCAAACAATGTCTGGCAAACAATAGGTATGCAATCAATACTGAAGGAATAAATGACTGAATGACTACCAGAATGAATGAATGAATGAAATGGAAAGAATAGTTAACAGGATAAAATTAAGGAAACATAACACATCTATAATGATTATATTTCTTTTACATTCCTCAAGCTGCCTCAAATCTTTTTGGTAATTAAATGACAAATTAATGATTTAATCAATCAGGAATCCTTGTAGTATTCAAATTTGCCATGAGTCTTGCCATGTTTCCTTATCCTTGGACTTATACTGAAAGGGATGAGAAAGGAAAGGAATTGAGCTAACATTTATTCATGCAGAGTACTTCGTTGCATTATTGCATTTGATATTTGAAGAATCCTGTGAGGCAAGTATTATTATTTCATCATCTTACAAATGAGGAAACTGAAGGTCAGAGGGGTTAAGTGATTTGCCTGAGGTCTTACATCATTATTTATATGGCACTATTCTCAGCTATCAAAATCAGCTACTATAAATAGTGTATAAAGGATGAAAAAAGGTCTGTGAGTGCAATTTAAAAACCATTCTGACTGGAGAAATTGAGTGGCAACGGAATGTGTTTAGAAAAACAGCATGGGAAGCAGGAAATACTTGAAACACTGAAGAACATAGAGGATGAGAATGTAGGTTTTGGAATCAGATTGTCTATGGTCTATGACGTTGGGCAAGTTATTTTTCCTTTTCATGCACCAATGTCCTTATCTGATGAACGGGGATTAGAATCTATCTTCCCTAATGCATGATATAATGTATACAAAATACTTGGTACAGTGCCTGTCACATGGTAAATAATTAGTGAAAGTTATTTTTCATCCTTGGTACCATTATCTTTTATTAGAGTGACCTAAAAGAGGAAAATCATAAATGTGATATTCCCTTTAAAAAGTGTTCAGAGATTGTATATTCAAAAAGTACAAAAGGTAATGCTACAAAATTCTGTCTTAGAATATGGTCCATTTGGAAGAGCTCCAGCAGTCTCATGGGTGAAAGATATATGTGGGCTGCCAAAGAATATGAGAGTCAGACCAGATTTTTCCAAGATCTATGCCTGAAACTCATTAAAAAACAAACAAAATTTTCCCTATTTACATTATAGAGATTGTGGAAGAAAACATCCTTGAGCTCTGCAGCTGAATGATAAGGTGACTTGATTTGAAACCATGAATACTCATAATACGCGACATGTAGCCATGCTAGCAGGACAATGCTGCTTCTGAAAGATCTCCCCTGCTGTGGAATGAATCAGCCCTCTCATCTTAGAAAACATTCCTCTTCTGACCTGAAAATTCCAAGAAAGAGAAGGCAATTCTATTTCTCTGGATGTTCTAAAGGACAACTGTCCTTGAGAAGTGATATTAGCACACCACCCACTCTAATATTAACCACTGAATCATCTACTCTGACCATGATGTGTGGATGCCTTGATGCAGCCACCCATCTTTGGAGAAATCTAGTCCCAGGAAGGAACTTACAACTATGAAGTGATACTTCCCTCTTAACATTAACGGTGCTGGCTAAATGAATTATGGGAGGATATATATAATTCTAAAGTCAAATCCACATGAAAACAAAAATGAGATTCTGGAGAAAATCAGGATGACAAAGTAAAGTTATTTATGGAGCATGGAAGCTTGACCTTTGAGTGGCAAAGTCGGCAGAGACCATGTCCTGTAATGGAAACAAATTCCTTAAAGGGTACCTATGGGAGTCCAATAGTACATAAAAGTAAAATATAGCTGAGGGCTAGAAATGATGAAAAGATGACCTGTGGTCTCTGAGCATAGCTTCAGTCTAAGGAAACATTTTATTAGATTGGGATAAAAAGAACAGCAAACGATTTTCTCTGCCTCACTTCTGTTCCCACTACCTCTGAGTGTAAATATCACCTATGGACAATGAAAAGAAATACTACAGAGAAGCATAACTGCTTGGAAGAGTATGAAGAAATTTGGAGTAAAACTAGAATAAAGAGAGATATAAATGCAGTTTATCCCTAGACACATCTCTGAGAGGAAATATATTATCATGTGTAAGAGCTTAGACACTATCATCAAACTCTCTGGGACTGAATCCTAACAGGTGTTAGCAGTGTACAGTTTTTGGTGAGTCATTTAATTCCTCTCAGCCTCAGTTTTTTAATCTGTAAAATGAGGATTACATTGGTACCTGTGTCATCATGTGATAAAGAAAAATGCTTTTTCTTCTTCCTTACCTCCGAGTTCTTTGAGGGCTCAAAGTATTTCCTTGGAATCATCTTACATACCTAATTCCTAATAGTGTCTAGTGCATAGTAGAAAATAAAACATTTGTTGGATAAAATATGGAATAAATTATTCCTTGAATGCAACTGCTGAATTACATAAGAATTTTCCTAAGACACACCCAAATTCATGTTTTACTTAAGGCCAAACAGAATCAAGGGTAGTTTACATGATCCTTAGCTTGCATTTCTGAAAGATTATTCAATAAAAGGCATAAACACTGTAATCAAATTTTGGTAAGCCATAAAAGATGGGTATCGAAAAGAACTATTTATTAAAAATAGTTTAACACAAAAAAAGTCTAATGGACATTCGAAAAGCACATTGCTCCTTAGTGTTATTAGCTATATAAAATTAGGCTGTCAAGTGCTGCTTTATGAATAGTCAGTAAGGAAGAAAAAGAAATCACAAGGGACAAATCACTGTCATTCACAGAAGACTACCTGGCAGTCTAAGAATTAAGTTCACTCTTCAGGGCATGCTATCCTCAGCTGTTATAAATATGCCAGAATGCTTCTGTCAGCAGGCTTAATAAAGAGGCCGCCTCCACCAATATGGTGCTTGTAAGGTGCAGTCTGTTACTCAGAGGGAAAGGGAACAAAGACATTTTGTTTCCAATTATTGTCACTATGCCTTTTAGCTCAACTGAGCGATTTCATGACCAGTAAGACGGACAGGATTCTGAACAGTGGAGTAACTGAACAAAATCCCTCTAATTAAATGACACTTGGCAAGGGCAGAGGACACCCAGAGTCTAGTTTAGAGCAAGTTGTCTCTACATGAAGTCAGTAGCTCAGCGTTTGGGGGTTAGGAAAGACTTCCGCATTTCCAGACTACTTCCACTCGGTCATTCTGAACTACTTTTAGGCCTTTAACTATGCATGAATTTTTCTCAGGGGCTCACTGGTTTATTAATCCTTACAATATGTCATGAAATAAATAGTGGTCTTTGATACAACCATGGTCTTTTACAAGTGGTGTAAAACTGAAGTTCCCTAATCTATTTTTCTGCCTGCTTTCCTAACCAAATACTAATAACCTACATCCCTGGCGTTATTTGATATTTTCAAGTTTACATATTTAGCCTACAAGTTGCCAGAGGTCAGAAAGTGGTTTATAGACTGTATTTAGGAAAATCCCAAGATTTTCAAGTTATGGTAATGGCAGACCAATCTGCAGCTATCCTTAAGGTCCTGGTTCTAAAGTCATAGAAACTTCTCAAACTCTGAGATCTAAGAAGCCCTAGGGACCAGGGTAGGAAATAAATAGCAGTACATGGCCAAGGGGCCTCCCTGGACCACTGCACATATGAAGAGAACATATTTGTACAACACAGAACACAAAATATCAATGATTACATTCTTAACAGTCATATCTGGCTGTTGTTCTAGAATCTTTCAAGAGGAATCATAGAACTATTTCCTACCATAGGAGTCATAAATCCCTGGGGGCCCCTGTGGAATAATTAAAGGTCTTCAAATCCAAACATAAAGGCAACCTTGTTAGTAGAATGAATAAAATATCTGTACATAAATGTACTTTCAAACGTATACTGACACTAAGAAATACACAAATTCATTTAAAATATTTCCTGAAATCATAGTATCTATTGATTGTTATAGTTTTTTATTGTTAACTGAATCTAAAAGTTGCGCTGACAGCCAGATTGTGAAGAACTATAAAAAAATGTTGATAATCAAGTGAGTTCCCCTTATTCTTAAGAGTTTAGAAGCAATTTCAAAGAGAAAACAATAAACTTGACATCTATGAAAATTGGGGGGGGGTGGGGAGTGTTTCAGCTACTGAATTTTCAACTCAAAGAAGAGATTTGGAATTACCGAAACTTATTCCAAGTGCACTAAAACCTATCACTTCCATACAGTACCAACATTCTGCTGTAAGACACATAATAATGTGCTTTCTGATTAGCACTTTGATATTTTTAGCCTTATTCTTCCTTTATGTGACAGCGAGATCTAACACTAAATTTGCTGATCTTCTATCGCAGCATAAGTTTTATGAGACTTTCAGTATGCCATTACTCTTGCTTATTCATTCTTTTCCTCGCTCACCTTCTATCTGTAGAGTCCTTAGTCATAGATGGGTGGCTTATGCTGACATACTGAGATTTTTTTTAACATTTATCTTGTGATAGGTGGAGTGGTCTACACATTTTAATATCTGAATATATCCTCCATGTCCAATTCAATTCCCCAAGCAGTATAGAAGGTGCAATCTAAACATTTCAAGTAGGAGTGAATAATTTACATAGAGAAATAGTTCTTGCTAATAGCATCTAAAATGATTTATATTTTACTCATTAAGACATAAGATAGAAAGCTTTCTCTACTAATGACCTTCACATTATGACATGGATCATATGGAACTTAGAAATGTAATTATGAACTATAAATCCTCTAAAGGCAAAAATGTTAGTCCTTTTTTTTTCATATTATGTTTTTTCATTACCATCTAGCACAATAACTGACATATTGTAGATGTTTGCTGTTTTTGAATGAATAAATAAATGAACGAATACATCAGTGAATTGTATTAGCAATTTAATAACTCAACAAACTCACTTTGCTCTGAAACGATTAGCTCAGTAGTGGAAATAAGGTATAGCTTGGGATAGGAGAGAAGGGGCTTTAGAATCTATACTTCCATCACCCCTTCCCCAAAATCATTTCAAACAAACATGAGCTCTAAATTGAAATGATTTGTTATCTTTCTATGCGTACCTTGGCAGATTGGTCAACTGCCACATTCTTCTAAGAAGATTACCTCAATTCAAGTTTGTTTTATAAGGAAATTCTAGAGTTGTGATTCAGCAATTAGCCGAATCCATAAATTGTTCTTCATTTCATTTGCCTCTCAAAAATTTTGTTAAAATTTCCAAAATTCCATGAAGTCCGCCATAGCATTACCTTTCTCAATTACTCTGAATCACTAGAATACAAGCTCCACAAGGACAGGCTCTTCGCTCAGTTTGTTTAATAATGCATTCCAATACAGTATTGGAATTCCTAGTTACCTGACTTGACACCTTATGGTCCAAATTATGTTCTCCTTACTCAAAACTCATTTACAAAAACAAACAAACAAAAAGACCAAAAAAAAAAAAAAAAAACAAAACCACCTATAATCAATACAGTGGAGACATTTAGTTATTAATTGGACTCCTACTTAGACACTGCTTCAAGAGTGAAACACTGTAAGACTACCATTGGGTAGACAGAACAGGAAAGTGCCAAAGCAAGAAGGTGAAATAGTTGTCCCTATCCACATCAGCAGTTACACTTTAGAAAGTACTTCTCCATACCCCACCTTATTTAATAATCTTCATAACTGCTTTTTTAGAGTCAGAAATATCTTATTTTCTCAATATTCAGGAAAAGAAACTGAGGCTCAGAGAGACTGACTTCCCTAGGAACACATCGTTAATAAAAATCTGACCAAGTTCTTATTCATTCCCCCTTGAAAATTTGCTTTCTATCCAGCACTTTGGGTCCATGCATTCCACAGAGTTATTATAAACTTAGGAAATGAAGAACAAACCAACAAATGCTAAACATGGGCAAGGCTATGTCTCACACTTGCCGCATTAGATTGCCGCGCAGGAGCTGTAATAATGAAACTGATGAGTGAAATGAAAGACTAAAGAACAAGTCTTAATCCCATAGAAACAAGCCCTCCAGTGGAACAAATCTATATGCAATAAAAATTGGAAAACTGTGCAGAAGACAGAGAAGTCTGTAAAGGCACAGGTGGACAACCTTTCAAAGTGAAAGAGATAATTGTAATTCTGCAGGGACACACACCCTCCAGACCATGTGGCAGCTGCTTTCCAGACCTCTGTCACACTCTTCTCTGCATGCCCCTGAAGTCAGTGGGGGAAGGAGGGCTTCTTTTGCTTTCTCACTAATCATCCTTGACATCCAGTTGGCACACCCATCAGAGACAGTCTATTTGTGGCTTTCTAGGTCAGCATGGCACTGTGCGAGGAGAGTGTCAGTATTTATAGGTAGCCTAAGGTTGTAATTAGAGTTCCTTTGCATTGTTTGGGGAGCTCTGGGATGCTTGCCCTGGGACTCCATTTGCAGATGTGTTCCCATGTCCTTTGAGGGAGGCAGATTCAATCTGAAGTTAAAGAAGCTTATGCTGTAGGACCCCTCATCTGCACGGGCTTCTTCCAAGGCCTTGGGAAAAGGTCCTAGTAATATCTGCACATACTCATGTATTTTGCAAATTTTATAAAAATTATATTATTCTAGCCTATCTACCCCTCTTTATATTTCCCCTTCTGTCTGGTGGCATTAGAGTAGCTACTGGCACTTTGTGGAACAGGCTAAAGGTGGATTAAATTGGAGATACATTAATTTGGGTTTATAAAATACATTTGTGTAGTTTACAGTCACTTTCCTCTACAGTTAAGTTACCGCTAACAAGGTTGTTCGGCTAGTGAGTGTCAGGGATGGAACTTAAACTGACCTTTCTCTGACTCCAATGCTAATGAATTTAGCACTACGCTATATGGCCCTTCATATGCTTAGTGATCCATCCATAGACATTTGATTCCTTAGCCTAAAAGGAGGAGTAGAGAGCTTCAGCTACTTGCCAACACCTGACAGATCACATTTCTTTACCTGACCCTGACACACTTGTCTAGCCTTATTCCTGACTGTTCCCTCATTGCACACATAGTTAAGTATGCCACACAATTCCCTATAGTCTACTCATATGTCTTCTTGCACATGCCCTTTCCTTGGCCTGAAATAGCCAGACCCAATAATATTTTTACAGATACTTATTAAGTTCTGATTGACTTAACCTACAGTGCTGACATTGACAAATAAAAACAAATCATAATATGCCACTACTATGAGGATACCATTGGCAACTGCTTAATGAGAGTTATAAAATTCAACGGTATCTAAGAATACTCACAATACATAGAAATTTGTAATGCCCTGATATCTTACAATTCAAATAAGAAATTTTTTTCCTACTTCTAACAACTCCAAAAACTTACATGACAAAACCAATAGCTAAAAAGATGAAAAGAACTTTGCCATGGTGTCAAAATTAAATAGTTTTTTTATGAACACTGGTAAAGAAAAGGCTTAATCGTGTTTGTCTTTTCTCTGTAGAAAATGGTATTGCAAAGTTGTTGTCAAAGATTGTACAGCTAAAATGCAGGACGAAAGGTATTACAGAGGTGTGCTGAGCATTTAATTAACAAAAAATAACATGCTATTTTTCTGGATCTTGTGGTTGTTGTAGCATTTGTTCCTTTTTCAGAATTCATGCTTTGCTGTGATTTTTTTTCATTCTACATAAAATATTTATTTTGTTTTGGTAATTTTATATTATTTTTTCTTAAAGAGGAACCCCAAACTTCAGACCTCACAAAGCCTGTGTTGGATTTTGTTGGAGGGGGACTTAAAGAAGTCACACATATTAATGATGTGTCTAAAGGTCTGAATTTAGATGCTGTCAGGACAACACAAGGGGTCTCCCTGGCAGGATAGAGAGAAGAAACTCACTTAGAGCTAAAGGAATATATTAATGGAGCTAAGGGGCCATAAAGGAAGCCCTGGGGGGTCAGGAATGTGACACTCCATGATGTTGCACAAATTTGTTTCCTTAGACAATGACAAACAATACAGAGAGCATTCTTGGTAAAGTTGCTCTCAATGGATTTGGATTTTGGTGGTGCTGATGCTGGATAGTTCACTGGGGAGAAGGTTCTGTTCATTCCCTAGAAAAATTGGAGGAAGGGCCCAGAATATAGCTTTAGGGGGTTTAGGCTTGTTGAAACCAGGACTATCTGAAGCCTACACTGGCCAGTCAGGGGTGACAAAGGGATCAAGAAGCATTCTACTGAAGAAGCTATTGAGCTCATAGGATGCTAAGCACAGGATGACACCTAATCACCTAATGTACAGAGCAGGAATTCTCAGTGGGAACCATGTCTCAGGAGTGTTTTGGAAATGTGTAGAGAGAGATATTTTAGTTGTTTCAATGATTGTGAAGCACTGAGGGTTTATTGGTTGGGGATCAATCCTAGATGGTCTTCAATGTGCAAAATGGTCAAGCCTAATAAGGACTACTGTATTTTATGCTCTGCACTTGGTTTCAAATGTGCTTCTGCATATTAATGTCAAATAGGTGATAATCTTATTTGTAAGTATTTGAGTCTTTTTATATAAATGTGATGTATTTTTGTATGGTTCTAATATAAATTGGACTTTACACCATGTAAATAATGGAAATTTGTTTATAATTTCCCCACAGTTTGTTCATCTCTTTCAAATATCGTGGCCCTCTTGGCAAAGGAACATATGTCACCTCCATTATCAATACATAGTACCTAAGTCATTTTGTATTTGCAGTTGCATTTACAAAATTGTACCCATATGCAGAAATATACGTACACTTCACTGACTTCAAATTGTCAAATGTAAACCAAAGGTTTTTTTTTATAAGTCTTAAAAACCTATCCACTATAAATACGTGCAAGTTCTTGTTTCCTTATATATTCTATTGTGGTGGTTCCTGAACATGTTTGTAGTGTCAAAGAGTAATTCCGAGATGTTTATATAGTTATTCTGCTTGCTAGAAATTGGTTTCTCAAATATGAGAGAGTAAGCTTGTAGGCTGAATAAAGTAATAAAGGCAAAAATATAATTTATAAGAGGAGGGAGGCTCTAGCCTGGCAACAGTGAATCTTGTGTGTACAGATTTTTGGTTTAGCCTGTTGGCTGGACACTAACATGGAAGCATTTGGACTTTAAAGAGGACAAGTAGGATACTGAAAAAAGACAATTTCAATGATTACAGATTCTCTAGAAGACCTTGAGAGTTCTAGACATAAGCTTTCATGTCAGCTATTTGTGTTAGGTCCCCTGGGTTAGGTCTGCCCCATATCCTTCATTAGAGTTTTTAAATAGTGATGTATACAATATTTTATTTTAAATTACTTTACCTTTCTTTTATATTGCTCTAGGGATATATTTAAGTTTTTAGGAATTAAGTAAATAAGTGTTATGTTATCTATGACTTTTATATCAGGAGAATAAAGAGTGTTCCAAAATGTTCACTATGAAAAAAGGAATTGAGTCTGAAAGATCTGAGGACTAGGAGCACAGAGCCAAGCAACAGGACAATCTCATGCCCAGAAGCCTTTGGCTTGGACTCTTTCTTGTCTATATAGGTCTCCCACAGGTGGAAAGAGGTACCTAGCAGAGTGTCTCCCGTATGAGAGAAATTCAACTCATGTTTAACATGTAGATGGATGAACTTAAAATAAAATTAGGTTTTACAATCCTCACATGCCTCTGGAAGAAAAGTAGAGTCTTTCATTTTGTTTGTTTCTTCTAAGGAAATGATCCACTGAATAGAAAAGGTGATTTGGGAATTTTTCAGTTTCAAAGAAATTATAGATAAAGAAGCAAGGGAAAGGTACTCAAGATTTCCCCTCAGAAACCCTTTAGATTTGGCCTGAGGAAACTCAATGGAGCATCTTTTAAAAATCAATAATTTTAAATTTTACTAGAAATAAAAACAGGAGTAGAATCATAAGCCATGAATTCTCTCTGACTTCTAATAACAAAAACAGCTAGGCCACGTTGGATATGCTGCTGCCAAAAAAAAAAAAAAAACTTATGGCTTTATAAAATAAATGGCCAAATCAATGTGAATATTTTATTATTCCAGAGAAGGTGTTTCACATATTGGGGTGCAGACATATCAGCAATTCACTCTATTACTATTAATTGTTACCATGATTTTTCTCAAAATCATGGAGACTGCCATGGTCTCTCGCTACATAGTCATCAATTGGAGTGGTGTTCTAACGGTTAAAAGGCTTACTAATACAACTCCTAAAGGAATTCTTATTTCCCAAATCTCCTGTCCATACTCACATCTACCCATACCTGTGCTTAATGAGATGGTCATCTTAAACTTTAAAAAAAAATTCTTTATTTATGCATGAGAGACAGAATGAGAGAGAGAGAGAGAGAGAGGCAGAGAATAGGCAGAGAGAGAAACAGTCCCCATGCAGAGAGCCCAATGTGGGACTGGACTCTGGGACTCCAGGATCACACCCTGAGCTGAAGGCAGATGCTCAACCACTGAGCCACCCAGGCATTCCCATCTTAAACTTTCTACCAGCATTATAAATAAACCTATGTCCCAGTGAATATTTCATCTTAGGTTTTTCCCCAGCATCTAACTTATGCCTCTATTGCAACAAATCTCAAAACCCATTTTTCTCCCAGACTCAGCCTCTCTTGCCAACTCTTGGCTTCCTTCTTACCGGCGCTCTGCTTCCCTCTGTAATTCACTAGTAGTTCTGGTGATAGATATGGATGGATAGAAAAGACTTAGCAAAAGTCATTATATCTCTAGAGGTCCTACAAGTTTCTCAGCATTATCGTATTCAGATATATCATAGGATGGCATACCAATGATTTCATTCCTTCATTTTCTTAGTCACTGTTGGCTGAGTGTTTGTGTCGTGCCTTAGGTATTGAAGGTGGCTTAAAGTCCAATACCCTATCACCTGGTCCCAAGATGAACATAGTCCCATTATGGGGACAGCTATTTCTGTCACTAGTCAGCCTGCTGCCAAGGGGGCAAACACCACATTGTGTCTCAGATGGGGCTCTTTTGTAGAATAATGAACTCCCATGAAAATCATCAATAATTAAGAGCCACTAAAAACTCTCTTCAGCCTTTTGAAAGTTAATGAAAACAACAGGGAATTTAAAAACTGGGCAATTTTTAAAATCTCCTCTGTCTCTTCATTAAGACATTGTTAAGCGAAATTCATGACTAGAAATCCTAAAACTCCTTTCTGGAATGCAAACTGTGGTGGTAATGGCTTTAGAACTACAACCACATGAGAAAACACGTTAGGCACTAATGTGTATGCAAGCAGAGCGTCAACAAAATACTCAGTTTCATAAAAAGCAGTACATAATTTCTATGCTGCTTTTCATTCATATGTTTGCAGGACTTTTTCTTTAGCCTAAACATGGTAACCCTGCTTAATGATAACCACACAGGATGCTACTTGCTGCTTACAAAAGA
This sequence comes from Canis lupus baileyi, assembly GCF_048164855.1. Taxonomy (NCBI): domain Eukaryota; kingdom Metazoa; phylum Chordata; class Mammalia; order Carnivora; family Canidae; genus Canis; species Canis lupus. The sequence goes on from NC_132873.1 coordinate 12,407,956, forward strand.
ATTAAAATAAAATAAATGCACTGAGTTGGATCATTTGACTTCCGAGTGCTTCTACCACCAATCTTGCCTTTCCAGCAGCAGCTGGAGAGAAGCAGGAACAACACCATGCTTCAGTTCAGCTTTACTTTACAGCCTGACTGACTCCAGATGCTAGGATTACTCTGGAAATGTAATTAGTTTCAATTAACTAACATCTGGCCAAACATAAACATATTTGGGATTCAGGTAAAGAAAAGCACATTCCTACTGAGCAAGCTTGTTTACTAAACAGTCTGAAAAAAAAAGGTTAAGAAATCCTATTTGGGTTCATTGAGAAAGAACTATTTCTATTAGAAATGGCTTTTAAAACATACTCTGAGATATTCTCCATCTTCAGGTTTCTGGATTAACCTCCAATATAATTACAAGAGCTGAAATTGGTTTATGTAATACCCGGTCAAATTCTATCCCATCTGAAATCTCTGCATCAATTTCAGCCAAGAATTCATCTATTTCAAGGAAAAATTTGAATCTGTTTTCAACATGACAAAAGAAGCATCTCCTTGGAATTGGCTGTAATAGGATTTGAATTGCACCTCCATGGGATAATGTGTATGAGGGAAGAATTTGGCTCTGCGATAGCCCTAAGTAGTTCTTTACATGGGAGCTGTACATAACAATATCGATGATAAATCTCTAGTTTGATGTGCAGCATGTAGAGATCAAACCAAACACTGCCAAGCTTAGTGGGAATAAAAGTCATGTTTCATTAGAGAAATTTTTCTGCACATGTGCTTATGAGGCCATAATCACTACACACTTCTATTCAAATTTGAGACTTTAGAAAACGTACACTTGCCAATGGCTTCAACATTGTCAACATAGACAGAAGACTTCAATCTGTGGCTATAAAGTGGTAAATAACTCATGTCCTGGAAGACCTAAGTGGGAAAACATTTGGTTTCTTGCTCATTTCCATGTTTGTAATATTCATAAAATTACCTTTAATCACCATCCAAAATAAAGAATCAAATAAGAAAGCATGTCCAACCATAGAAGATAGAAAAATTGATGAAAGCCTCAAGCTCTCTACTAAATAAATGTTTTTAAAGCACTTTGGCATTCTACCCTCCTGTACCAGAAAGAGTTAGACTAACTGAGGGTATCACATTTTACTTCCTGATAATAGCTTTTTCACTTTATCTATTCTATGTATAGAAGAAAATTATCATCAATAACAAATTTGAATCCACTCCATCAATTCGCATTATTGTCCTATTCCTTGCAGCTTCATTCAGCTAATGCAGATCGTACACATGGAATAAACAACAACCAACTAAGGAACACATGCGATAGTGACAAGGTACGGTGTTAAGTTACAAAAAACAACTTCAAATTTACTTACTACACGTTTTCTTAGCATTACTTATCTCTCTCTAATTCATAGCCAAAATTCAATCTACATTTCCTCTCTTCATTTTCTCATCACTCTTTCATCCTCAAACAATGCTTTACTTTCATGCCTTTACTGAGAAAACAAATATTTCTCAATGCTTTTCTTAACATTTTCGCTGTGACAAGTTGAACAATGACTCTTCCCTCCATTTGGAAACATTCTGAACCTACCAGGCTCTTGCTTCTACTCCCAGGTCCACACCCATTCCTTTCCTGCCTGCTGGCCCTCCATCATCTATATTGTCCTGAAATGTTGGTGTTGCCTTGGGTGTTCTCATCCTATGCAGTCTCCATGGCTGATCCCATTTATTACTTCAACCACCCTCTCTGTGCTGACAGCTAATAAATCTATGCCTTTAGCCCATACTGTCTTTCCAAGACCCATAATTATATTTCTAACTGCGTACCACTTACTAAGTCATAGGTGTTGTCTAGATATATCAAACTCATTCTATCCAAAATAAACCTTCTTAACTCTCTTCTTTATGAGCTAGCTCCTCCTACTGAATTCCCAATGTAATTCACCCTATCATCATCTACATAATTTCCCAAACCAGAACATGAGTTTCATCCTAATTTCCTGTCTTTCTGACTATTACTAGTGCTTCAGATTGGGCCCTTATCTGCTCTCATCTGGATAAGTATAACAACTTTATATCAGCCTCATTGCTTTGAGATATGATCTCCCCACCTTGAACTCCAGGCCTTGAGTAGTCATGTTTCATCGTTTAAATGCAAATCTGATATCACTGTCTTGATTAAAGGCTATAAATGCCAACTAAATGTCAATTTTTCAAGAGTTGTATACCGTGAATTGTGATATGTTAGATTTATTTATTTTCTGTCAACTTGGTTACACTAGGAACTGTTTCCTATAGAGTTTCAGGTTAGAACTGACCAAAAGTGAGATTGCAAGAGACTTGGGAGGTAAAAGTGAAGCAACTGCCATTACCTTGTGATAATCATTGTTTAGAGAGGATGAGACAATGCATATGTGCTGGAAAGTTCCACTTTGGTCTCTTTCCATTCTACTTCCAGTTTTTCTTCCTGATTACCAACCATTCTAAGTGACAGAGGCTTCAAGCCAATGAGCAGATTCTACACTACAAACTCACAGAGGTGGTAGTTACCAAGATTAACAAATGTCCATAGAACTTTATGCAATTCTAACATTGTGTAAGGTCTAATTCTTGTGATAAATTCCTAATTTCCTAATACTCCCTGCCTGAGGCCTAACTGACACCTCTGACGCACAATCCCCACATACAATACTGCTGTAGCTATCCTCTAAACATACCCTGATCATAAGTATTTATGCCCATGCTCTTCCCTTGTTCACTATTTATCTGCCCAGACTAGTCTCCCCATGTCTTCTTAACTATTTTTTTTTTATCAGTTTCAGGTTTCAATCCATCATCACCTCTTATAGGAAGGATTTCCCCACTATGCACATAATAACTGACATTATTATATTAATCACTATATCATATGATTACTAATTGATCTAGTTTTCCTAATTACTAAATTATCTCAATTATCTCCTGGTACCTTTCCTAGATTGTGAGATTTCTGAAGGTAGGGACAATGTTTATGTAGTACCTTCAAACCCTGACACAGAACTTATTGATGAGATCTAAAATAGTAGCCAGATAGGAAACCACTCCAGCCAACCAAATCATCTGACATATGGAATGAAATTCTTCATATGTAAAGATATTTTGCAGAGTTCAAAACTCAAGTTCAGTGCCCAAAAGACTGGCATTCCTACTTCATTTCATTTTACAACCTGCTTAAAACTCTCCAGCCATACTTCATCCTCTACAGCAATGGTTTTCAAACTGGATTCCTGAAATTCTGAGATTTCCTTGGAGTTATTTCAATGGTCCCCATGGGGGAGGAGGAATTAATAAACCCTAGATTGGTCAAAAAAAAAAACTAACTAAAAGATGTTCTTTGTTTAACATTGGTTAAAAATCACTGGTCTACAGAATAATGTCAAAACTCCTTAGGAAAGCTAGTCCAGATCTCCATGAACTATCCCTGACCTAACTCTATAGATTCTTCTCTTGCCATCTCCTCTATAGCTTTACATTCTAGTAGTTTGCAACATAGAGCATGACTCATGCTGATTCTGCTTTGGTTCATGCTACTGCCTTTGCCTGGAAGGTTCCTCCCACTTCTCACCTAACTCACTTCACTCTTATGTCTAAAATAGGTTCAGACATGACATCATCATCTCCAGGAAGCCTTTTCTGAGACCACAGGATAAGGTGGGTTTTCATCCTTTCCACTCTTGTGGTACCCAAAATACACCTCTGTTGGAATATAGCATTGTACTGACATTATCTTCCTAACTCACTCTTCCACATAGGACTGTGAGTGTTGCAAGATATGCTTATAGTGATTAGTCCAGCCAGTAACATGGTGAGTGTTCAGTAAATCACTGTCGAATAAAACCCTCCCACATATAAAGATCATAATTCATCAAAATATTTTAGATTAAGGTGGAAAAAGATCAAAGGAAATGGAAGGTAATTCAGTTTATTTAGAATGTGCTACTTAATTTCCATACATAGCCTATATGAGCTCACAAGAACTCTATGACAGTGATATTATTGTTTCCATATTACAGTTAAGAAATCGCAGTTCACAGAAGTTAGGTAAGTCATATGGAGCTATCTAGGAAGAGAATGAAAAGCATTATTTCAGGGTTGCATGACTCCGTAGCTGAAGTCTTTATGCCAAACTACATGCGTGATAATTAATTTTATGTACCAACCTGACCAGCTAAGGGATGCCCTGATAGCTGGTAAAACATTATTTCTCTGTGTATCTGTGAGGGTGTCTCTAGAAAAGACTAGGATGTGAAGCAGTAGATTGAATGAAAAAGGCTGAGCTAACCAGTTGGGTGGGTATCACCCAATCCCTTAAGAGCCTGCATGTGGAGGAAGAACAGATTTGCTGTCTTAGTTGAGCTGGACTTTAAATTTCTCCTGCCTTTGGACATTAATGCTCTTGGTTCTCAGACCTTTGGACTCAGACTGGGACTTTTACCTTTGACTTTCCTGGCTCTCAGGCCTTCAGATTTGGACTAGAACTACATCACCCATTTTTCTGAGCCTTCAGCTTACAGATGGCAGATTGTAGAACTTCTCAACCTCCGGATCACAAGAGCCCATCTCTCACAACAAATTTCTCTCTGTCTATCTACCTATGTGTATATCTTATTGGTTCTGTTTCTCTGGAGATCTCTGGTTAGTATAACATACAAATAACATATGTTAATGCATATTAAAATGTGACACTGAAGAAAACTGACCAAGAGAGTGCCTTTTCAACCAGAGTCCCCCATAATATTTAAAATCTTTCCCAAATTTTAAATAAATTTGGCAACCAAGATTTTAAAATAAAACTTTCCTTTCGAAGAACAGCAGTCTATTCTTAAGAATATGCCATTTACTCAGTCAATTTAATAAACATTTATTTAGCACCAACTAAATGCAAGTCACTGCATATAGCCCTAATGGAGATATAAAATGAGAAAGGCATGGTCCTTGTCCTTCAGGAACTCATAATCTAAAAATATACATTAACAACTCTGAATGGAGGCAGATGGTGATAAGTGCTATAATAGAAGCACTTACAACGTGCCAAGGAAGCATAAAGCAGGGAGAGATTAATTCCAACTATGGAGTAATAAAACACCTTGGTAAATGTATCTTTCACTATACACCAAGAAAGTCTTTTATGACCCAAGCGAAAGGATGCATTTCTTTGTGAAATACCAGAGCTTATTCAAGAAACTAATAGACACGGCTTTTGTTAGCAAGAATAGAATTTAACAACAATAGAAGCAGCCCTACCTATATGTGTTTCCCATAGCAATCGGAGGAAACCCAGGGGCCTATTTATTTAAAGGGCTCTCAGTCTGTTTGGAAGAGACTGTACGTGGTTCTGCCTACAAATCCATGTCCATTCATAGCATTTCTTTTCAGTTCACTTGTGTGCTTAAAGTGAGACTCTGAATAGTCAATCTTGACAGAGGAAATGTAGATTTCAGAGGATACAGCTCAGGCCTAAACCAACGAAGGATGAAGGAAACAATTTTTTTTCTTTTTTAATAAGAAGCAACTACAGCCACTTACCTAGTTGAAACTTTGATTCTTAAATGACTGTGACTGAGGCCAACAATGCTAAATGACTTCCTCGATGTGCCAAGTAGATTTATTAGGTGCTGGTACCACTGTATCAGACAAAAGTCATTAGACTAGAATTGAAAGCAAAAGCACAGACAATTCATATGATTCTATCATTAAAGGATCAATGCATAAAATTTGCCCTGTTGTTTACAGATGGATAGTATGCTGTATCGACAAAGAAAAATATAGATCATTCACACTAATAGTATTTTAGAATAAAGCAATTTTTACTGTAATGCAAAAATACACATAGGGTTTATTTTACATAAATCTCTTTGTAAAAATTAGCCATTTTCTTAAGAAAGATATATCCATGAGAAAAAAAAATGTTAACTAATGGGAGGTCAATGTGTTGTTACTTTTAAAAGCTGTGTCCCTGGCAGGATATTCAGGTCATATAAGAGAGAACAGGAAGGATTTGCCATAAGCCAATGGGCCAATGAAAAGTTCTGCTTTTGCAAAATCTTGAATTTGCTTTAGAGAAAATGAAAAATTGATGAGGAAGTACCCATGACCTTACTACCACCTTGTTTCTTTGAGCCCTATCTCTTCCATTTAGTCCATGTCTCTGGTGTTCTCCATCTTTCATTCTCCAATATCAAGTTCCCCACTAGCTTCAAAGATGAAAAGATTCTCCTTGTCTTCAGGGAAAAACATCCTTTGCTATCAATATATTCTTCTACTACAAAATATATATATTGGGCAGCCCAAGTGGCTCAGAGGTTTAGTGCCACCTTCAGTCCAGGGATGGGAGACGCAGGATCGAGTCCCACATCGGGCTCCCTGCATGGAGCCTGTTTCTCCCTCTGCCTCTCTCTCTCTCTCTCTGTGTCTCTTATGAGTAAATAAATAAAATCTTAAAGAAAAAAAAATATATATATATATTGTCTTTTTCTTTGATTGGAACTAGCCGATTTCTAATACTTTTTCATGCTTTTACATTTTTTATCAGTGTTTTACTTCTTAATATGTTTAATTTGACCTTTGTCTCAGCTATTGCTGTTATGTTAAAACATTCTCAATAATTACCAATTATACCCTCCAAATCTGATAACCTTGCCTTTGTCCTTAGCAACTCCTGACATCCCCTTCCTTATGAAGAGGGTTCAGTTAGCATGACTCTGGGCTTTGATCTGATACTGTGGAGATGATGCGCCTTATCTGACTCATAAATTTGGGAAGGAAAACTAGGCCTATTGAGCTAACCTCCAGCTGCTTCTTACTGGTGGTGAATCTGCCTGCAGAGAGCTTGGCTTATGCATTCAGGTACCCACATCAGCCTATCCAGATATAGAGTTGACTGCGATCAGATCAGAAAATTGGATTATTTTAGGATCCTGTTGGGAGGTCCATTGGCTCAGCAGTAGTAAAGCAGTTATTTTTCATCCTTTGTTCTTTGTCTTATTTGTTGTTTCAACACCTAGATTTAGAAGAAAATCCCCTATGATACTTTCTCCTCCCGTGGCTTCTGGTACATACTTCATCTCCCCAATGGTTCCTTTTTTGTGGTTCTTTTACTAGGTTTTAATATTTCCTTTTTTTTCTCTTCACAAACATTTTACATTGAATGTCCTATTTCTCTCTTCATCTTTTTTCTCTCCCTTGCACACACATCTCACACATACATATATACACATACATACATATGTACTCATACATACACAAAAACACACACATATATATACTCTCATTGCACTCATAAAGGAAGCTCAAATGTTTTTCTTGTATTGAATAAATCTTCAGACTGCTCCTCACTGATATTCATGTTTTGTGATTAAAACTTACCATTAAAACCAGGCATTCTGCGCCAAAAAATGGAGTGATCTTAAGCATCTATAATTTAATTCTCTGTATCCAAACATTTGCTAATAACTGACTTTGCACAATTATTAACTTTCAGAGCTTTGTTTATGTATTCTCAATCAAATCATTATCAATAAATTTCTTAAGTGTTTATGGAAAATCTATGTGCCAGCCACAATAATAGATGAAAAAACGAGTAAGTATGAAACAGACATGGATTCTATTACCAAGGAACTTACATTTTAGAAGAAGAAAGACAAATATTAAATATCCATAATTACAAAATGTGGCAAGTGGCATGGGAGGGGGAAGTGCTATTATAAAAAATAGCAAAGGAACTGGTATACACTGGTAGATGAGTAGATGCCTCACTGGGGAAGCAATATTTGATGTGAAAACTGAAAAATTGGTTGGAGTATACGGGATAGAAGGAAATTATAGTTCTTAGAATGAGATCATAGACATTTGTTTTATTGTGCTTCATAAGTGACATACATGTAGCATATATTCTATTTCAAGCTATAAAAGTTACAAAATAAAAAGAAGCTTTATATATAAGCTTTTCATAGAATTATGGGATAGATAGCATTTATCTAAAGTGTAAGGTTGCATTTGTACGAACACATATACACACATGCACATACATGATTCTTATAGGAACCTCGTAAGTTTAATAAGCAGCTAGAGTCAAATCGATCAAAGGCTCTTGGTATCCAGCTTTAAAAAACCTGAATCTTTCCCAACTGAGAAGTTTTAAAATGGACTTGCCACAAGAGATGCAACATATATGGCTCTGATCACCTCATAGCAACTCCTTTGAAAATGGATTTATAGTAGGAAATTGACTCCAAATTCATTGGTTCCCAATCCTATTGCCCCCAAAGTGAAAATTATGAAGATGATGAAGACAATTACAATCTCACGAGGCAGAGCATGAGCGCTGTATTCAGATAAGCCTAAAATTATACCTCAGGTATGATTTCTCTCTCCTTATAAAATGGAACTCTAAATTTAAAGAGATGTTTATAGTATTCTGAATGCAACCTCTAGACAATATGCTTATTATATCCCAGAATAGCACATCCTAACTTTCCACGTCATCTGGCAGGTGTACAGCCATGAAGTCATGGGGGAACGCCTCACAGTTGCTACATGTAGCATTTTATGTCTTACAGCAGCAGCTTAATTATTCATATCATTATCATTGTTTTTCTGCGAGACTTTTGTTTTAAATTTAAATTATGAAGGCTTCTGACAAATGATAAAATTACTGTATTAAAACTAGTGCAAAAGGCTTAATGACATTTGTTGAAGTTTAAATGAAGATTCAGAGAATGTGTATAAAATAGTCAATGAGATAAATATCAAACTTCATTTTTAGCTCAATATATATTTTGTGAATTTAGCTTTCTAATGAACATGTGCAATTGTTCATAGACATGAAACAAGTAGTAGCTGCAGTTCTCATATTTATTAAATTGCTATTTCTAAATTTTTAAGCCAATAGTGATTTTGGTTGCCATTTAGGTGATTTCCAAGGTTATGTGCATAGGAACCATCTTAGACACTGGAAAAGAACAGCCAGATTTCCATCTAGATGTCACATCCCTCAGTAGCTCAGACTACAGCTTTGTCCTAAAGGGACTGGTGCTCAGAAAGTATGGCTCATTTCCCATAACACTAGTTAAGGTTTCAAATACACAGTTAAGAGTGAAAAATGAATAAACAAATTGGACCTGCCAGAGCCTGCATCACCAGTCAGAGAAGCAGAGAAGGAGAACAAAGAAAAAAAAAAAAAATGAAGGAAAACTAATGTGGCCTTGTCCCATTCCAGGGCAATGCTCACAGTTTAGGAAAAATCTCTTTGCTTCCATTTACCCACCATGAAGACTGATCGTTATAGTTGTGGTAGTGAGGGGAGACACACACAAGTGCAAGCAATCTGAAAGTAAAGTGCTGCCACAAAGCATCCCTCAGCTCACTCTGTTCTCCTCCAAGGCAAGACTGCATAGAGATTGCTGACAATGTCACAGGCTAAATTCATTTTGTGCTTTGGTGGGCATGATTTGTTCTTCTGGTAGAGACAGAAATTCACTAGGGACACACATGAGACTGTCACACTCATTCCATTTGTGCACTAAAACAGATTGGAATGCCAAAGGTGGTGAGGTGGGGGTTGCACAAAGGAGTAGTTGCAGGATAGTGCAGCCTTCTTTCTTGGTTGAATCGTGGGACATGGCCAAGGCAGGCATCCTTCCCAGATCTTACTAGGGAAACATCCTCAACAAACACTATCAAAAGGGAAGGGAAGGGAAGGGAAGGGAAGGGGAGGGGAGGGGAGGGGAGGGGAGGGGAGGGAAGGGGAGGGGAGGGAAGGGAAGGGAAGGGAAGGGAAGGGAAGGGAAGGGAAGGGAAGGGAAGGGGAGGGAAGGGAGGGGATAGGAAGGGGAGGGGAGGGGATAGGAAGGGGAGGGGAGGGGATAGGAAGGGGAGGGGAGGGGAGGGAAGGGAAAGGAGAAAGGGAAGGAGGGAAGGAAGCAAGCAAGCAAGGCCACTACAATTCTTTCAAATCTAGATTTAAAATGCTTTTGGTTGGGATCCCTGGGTGGTGCAGCGGTTTGGCGCCTGCCTTTGGCCCAGGGCGCGATCCTGGAGACCCGGGATCGAATCCCACGTCGGGCTCCCGGTGCATGGAGCCTGCTTCTCCCTCTGCCTGTGTCTCTGCCTCTCTCTCTCTGTGACTATCATAAATAAATAAATCTTTAAAAAAAATAAATAAATAAAATAAAATAAAATGCTTTTGGTGACTGTATCCTTTGCTGTGCAAAAGCTTCTTATCTTGATGAAGTCCCAATAGTTCATTTTTGCTTTTGTTTCTTTTGCCTTCGTGGATGTATCTTGCAAGAAGTTACTATGTCCGAGTTCAAAAAGGGTGTTGCCTGTGTTCTTCTCTAGGATTTTGATGGAATCTTGTCTCACATTTAGATCTTTCATCCATTTTGAGTTTATCTTTGTGTCTGGTGAAAGAGAGTGGTCTAGTTTCATTCTTCTGCATGTGGATGTCCAATTTTCCCAGCACCATTTATTGAAGAGACTGTCTTTCTTCCAATGGATAGTCTTTCCTCCTTTATCGAATATTAGTTGCCCATAAAGTTCAGGGTCCACTTCTGGATTCTCTATTCTGTTCCACTGATCTATGTGTCTGTTTTTGTGCCAGTACCACACTGTCTTGATGACCACAGCTTTGTAGTACAACCTGAAATCTGGCATTGTGATGCCCCCAGATATGGTTTTCTTTTTTAAAATTCCCCTGGCTATTCGGGGTCCTTTCTTGGGACTTCATCAAGATAAGAAGCTTTTGCACAGCAAAGGATACAGTCAACAAAACTAAAAGACAACCTACAGAATGGGAGAAGATATTTGCAAATGACATATCAGATAAAGGGCTAGTTTCCAAGATCTATAAAGAACTTATTAAACTCAACACCAAAGAAACAAACAATCCAATCATGAAATGGGCAAAAGACATGAACAGAAATCTCACAGAGGAAGACATAGACATGGCCAACATGCACATGAGAAAATGCTCTGCATCACTTGCCATCAGGGAAATACAAATCAAAACCACAATGAGATACCACCTCACACCAGTGAGAATGGGGAAAATTAACAAGGCAGGAAACAACAAATGTTGGAGAGGATGTGGAGAAAAGGGAACCCTCATACACTGTTGGTGGGAATGTGAACTGGTGCAGCCACTCTGGAAAACTGTGTGGAGGTTCCTCAAACAGTTAAAAATAGACCTGCCCTACGACCCAGCAATTGCACTGCTGGGGATTTACCCCAAAGATACAAATGCAATGAAACGCCAGGACACCTGCACCCCGATGTTTATAGCAGTAATGGCCACAATAGCCAAACTGTGGAAGGAGCCTCGGTGTCCAACGAAAGATGAATGGATAAAGAAGATGTGGTTTATGTATACAATGGAATATTCCTCAGCTATTAGAAATGACAAATACCCAGCATTTGCTTCAACGTGGATGGAACTGGAGGGTATTATGCTGAGTGAAATAAGCCAGTCGGAGAAGGACAAACATTATATGTTCTCATTCATTTGGGGAATATAAATAATAGTGAAAGGGAATATAAGGGAAGGGGGAAGAAATGTGTGGGAAATATCAGAAAGGGAGACAGAACGTAAAGACTGCTAACTCTGGGAAACGAACTAGGGGTGGTAGAAGGGGAGGAGGGCGGGGGGTGGGAGTGAATGGGTGACGGGCACTGGGGGTTATTCTGTATGTTAGTAAATTGAACACCAATAAAAAATAAATTTAAAAAAAAATGCTTTTGGGACTTCAGGCTGTAACTTTAAGCAACACCATCCCACCGGGCAGATGAATATAGATTTTGATTCCTCCATGTCTATCTAACACCTCTTCATAAAATACCCTCCTTCACTTCACCACCAAGCATCCCCACAAAGAGCAATTAAACCCCATTACCCTTCGGCAGGGCCACTCAGGCACAAGGGACACCGACAGCCTGTGAAACTGTCATCAGATAATCACTATCAGGGTAGCTCAGTTCCCATCAAGAGCAGCCAGCAGAATTCAGCCTGGAGCCCAGAAAGCAGCTCTAGCACTCTCAGGAATCCCACCCACTCTGAGAACCCGGACTCCTGGGTTTTCCCTGATGATTGGTGTTACTGCAGGGAAGTCTTCTGGGACGTCCCTTAGGGGAAGGAAGCCACCTGCCTCATCATTTCTCCACCGTATTAGCTGCCACCAGAACCGGAGTCCTCCCAGGACCCTGGAGGGAATCAGAGTATTACTGTCATTTACATGTCATTAAAGAAAACCTGGGGCAAACCACTAGAGGAAGAATGAGTCATGAATGTCCTGTGGCAAATCCCAGCCTCATCAGTCCTTGTTTTCTCTGGGTACCCCTTGGTCTGAGAGCCCAGTTTAGGGACCCCCATAGTATAGTATGTTCTGCTCAGTGTTCCTTCTCAACCACCAACTTTGCAAGGTGTGAGGACAGTCTTCATAAGTCATGTCAGCCTGTTAACCTTTAGAATATTGGCATTTTCCAGTCTTGCAAGTAAATGAATCTTATAAGAAGTGCAGGTAGACAATCCCCAGTGTGCAGCTCAGAGAGCAGCATGTGAAGGCTTCCAGCCTGGCTCAGAAAGGGCAGCGCCTCTGGCTTCCCTCAGCACACCTTTCAACGGGCAACCGACAGGAAAAACTTACAGTTTTGCCTTTTTTCCTCACCTCAGAGAAGCACACAGAGAAGTAAGTGGATCAATGGGGTGTCGTTAACAAATATTCACTGAATGCTTGATGTGTCTGAGTCTTCCCTAGAAGAAGGAAAAGGGGAGCAATGGAGGAAATCTTCCCACAAAAGTAAGGAGGGAAAGGGAAAAAAAATAAAAGCAAAAACATACTTGTTCACATATTTATATTTAATGAAGTCTCTGGCCTTTATATGAGCAATAAATTAATTTTATGAACTCACGGCTTATAAACATTTAGAGAAAAAAAACTGTAAGGTAAACATTATCCAGCTTGTAGGCTAAAGAGCTGAAATGGACCCTAGAGATTATCTTGATTAACCTTTTCCATTTACCACTAAGGGAAAAAACAGCTCCAGGAGGGAGGTGGCTGAGAGAGCTACACACGGTGGGGGAACACAGACCAACCACTTCTCCAGCTAATGAATAGGTGGATTGGCGCAGAATTAACCAGAAAGTTAGTATCAAAGAATTGGAATGTCACTGGATTCCCAAGCCTTTTTGTTTTCCTCTATTTTTAGATCTAAGTTATTTAGCTTATTTATGCAGATAAAAAGTCAGAGAACCACTAACGTAGTAAAACACTTATTCATAGACAACAAAAAGACATTTATTTGAAAAGAAGTAATAAATAGGCACAATAAAATCTGACTAATTCAAAATGCAGGGAAGACAGGTAAGGGGAACTGACTCATTTGGGTAAAAAGTATTTTTATATACTTTATATACAGGAATACAGCTAATGACTTTGTCTTATACAGCTACTTCCAGATTAACTTTAATGAAAATAAGTGTTATATTGTATGTGGACGTGCCTTCTAGAAAGGTATGTGATAGGGATGCTATTTTGAAACACTTCCAGGTACTTCTTATCTCGTTTTAATACAGATTTTTCCCTTCTCCGTAAACTTCATATCATTAGGGGTAGGCCAAGAGACTGTTGGCTAAAAGGAGAAAGAAGAAAGATGTAGTTTGGTCATCTACCTCAAGGGAATAAAAACTAGGGAGAAAAAAAAACTTTGGAGAGAGTGGCTATCAACGTTTTGGAGAAAAGGATGGTGGAGCCTGGAGAGGAAAAGAAGGGCCAGATGAAGGGGTGAGATGGAACTGTTTTCACTTTCTTCAGCTCAGAGTATAGAGAGGGGAGGTGGTAGGGGATGAAATGCTAAGGGGGAGACAGAGCACAGGTAAGGTTGGGAGGATCCGAACTCAGAGGCCAGACCCCACTGCTCTGCACACGAACCAGGGGAAACTACATCTCAGGGAAGCCGTGCTTTGGACACAATACTGCATCCAACATGGTGTGAGAGTCTCTCCGGATCTGAGCAGGTGCCTGAGTGCAGTGTCCCTGAGCCGTGAGCACTGCAGGTGAACAGGTACAAAAGCATGAAGGACTTGAGTGTGTGTGTGTGTGTGTTTGGGGGATGAGCATGCACTGGGGCTCATAGGCCGTGAAAGAACCAACAGACTGGAGTAAACCCTGAGTAAAGACAAGGTGGGCATCCACAGAGGCTTCTGAAACTCACGCAAATCACTCTATTCAGATGTTTCTCTAGATCTTCCTTTGTTTTTTGTTTTGTTTTTTAAGATTTTATTTATTCCTAAGAGACACAGAGAGAGAGAGAGAGAGAAAGAGAGAGAGGCAGAGACACAGGCAGAGGGAGAGGCAGCCTCCATGCAGGGAGCCTAACCTGGGACTCGATCCCGGGTCTCCAGGATCACACCCTGGGTAGCAATAAACCACTGAGCCACCTGGGCTGCCCCTAGGTCTCCCGTTGTTTAACAGAAAGTTGGCTCTGCCTTAAGGGTCTAAGCGGTGGTGGTCTTCCCTTCCACATTCCTCACACCACTGTCTTTGGAGGTGGGATAGGTGTTCTTGTTCCTCCAATCCCCTTAGAAACCCATTCCATCCCACACACCACCCATGTACACTTCCTTATCACGGCAGTCCACACACTCCTCTAAGTGGCAGGATAAGCATCACTCCTTTTTAGTTCAGGAAACATCAGATGCTGGTTCATTGACACTCTCACAAATGCACTTGGGTCACAACTGGTATTTCCATTTCCACGTTGTTACATAAGAAAGCTTCCAATATGCTTGCCTCTTAATTCCTTGACTTGTTCCTTGATTTACTTGTCACTGACCTGTTCTACGTCTTCTAGTTGTTCCTGCAAATACTAGAAGTATATTGACATTTTATTTTTTTAAGATTTTATTTATTTATTCATGAGAGACAGAGAGAGAGAGGCAGAGATATAGACAGAGGGAGAAGCAGGCAGGGAGCCCGATGAGGGATTCAATCCCAGGACCCCGGGATCATGCCATGAGCCGAAGGCAGACACTCAGCCACTGAGCCACCAAGGTGTCCCTTGATTTTTTATTTGTATTCTCACTATCCTGTCAGCTTGTTGTGTCTTTGCCTCACCTCCAAGTAGCCCGCATGTTTCACATGGTGCTTCCAGGGGTGGAGACAGGGAAAGATCTGATTCATTGAGCCAAACTGCACTTCCCTGGCCACAGTGATTGGTTCAGAAATGGGAACATGATCTATAAGGCTCAATAAATATAAGGAATTGTTTGTGGAGAAAGTATCTTCTTGATTATCTGAGAAAACCACCTGAAGGAGCTCTTAATTCTTTTTCTGGACAACATGGCATAAAGATTTACCATCTGGAAGTGCTATGGCCAGTTCTGCTATGATGCTATACATTGCTATACATTGATTTCAGCTCAGGTCATGATCTCAGAGTGGTGAGACGGAGCCCTGTGTCAGGCTCTGCACTGGGCATGGAGCCTACTTAACATTCTCTGTCTCTCCCTTACCCTCTACCCCTCCCTTTTCCCTCCCATGCTATCTCTTGCTCTTCTCTCTTTCTAAAATAACAAATAATAAACAGTTTATGATCACCTGAAAACTTGAGCTGTGTTGACCACATGAGGGTTCGTTTTATTATAGCCACTGGCTTTATCCTCACTAGTAAACCCTGTAAGCCCTGGTAAAAAGTCTGAATTCTATTATTCATGTAACAGGGGAAAGCCATAGGAAGGTTTAAAACAAACAAACAAAAAAACAAACATGTTTTGACTAAAAATTGAGGCCCTAATATAAATAAGTGCATTCTGAAAGGCAGTATTCACATAAAATAATCATCACGTTCTCTCTATGATTTCTTTACATACTATGGGTCCTCTTATATTTATTTTTGTTTTTTCCTGATAAACACTTAAGGCAATAATTGATTCAGAAACACAACAAAGGCAACTTTCAGGTATTCTTTATTTTCAGAACATCACTCAAATAATTGTATTGTTCTGACTTTTTATTCAAAATAGATCTCCATGTTCTATTATTCCTACTTGGGCCATCTTTATGGTTGTGCAATCTATGCAGTCACACAGGCCACAGGCTGGGCAGTGGCCAGCCCTCATGCTTGGCCTAAGGCTCTTTTGTAGCTATTTTCAAATTCTTAGTTATTTGAATGAGAAAATCCATATTTTTCCTTTGCCCTGGGCCCCACAAATTATGCAGCCAATCCCGCTCCTACTTAGTCACTACTGTGCATATTGGCATATGTACACACACACACACTTTTACTCCATTGCACCCCCTACTTCAATAATAAAAATAGCTAAGGCTCAATAGGTTTATTCCTATTATGCACTAGATATAGTACCTAACACTTTTTTTTTTTTTAATGATAGTCACAGAGAGAGAGAGAGAGGCAGAGACACAGGCAGAGGGAGAAGCAGGCTCCATGCACCGGGAGCCTGATGTGGGATTCGATCCCGGGTCTCCAGGATCACGCCCTGGGCCAAAGGCAGGCGCTAAACTGCTGTGCCACCCAGGGATCCCCAGTACTTAACACTTTATATACATTGTCTTTTTTAATTTTTATAACAACCTTATAGGGAAAGACTTTTAGTATTCCTATTTATAGGTAAGACAAGGAGAGATTAAGTAAATTTTACCCAAATGTGCCCAACTTTTAAGAGACTGACCTAGGACTTGAATTAAAAGATTCTAACATAAAAAATATTTATTTATTTGAGAGAGAACAAGAGAGACAGAGCACAAGCAGGGTGAGGAGCAGAGGGAGAAGCAGACTTCTCACTGAGCAGGGAACCTGATGCGGGGTTCAACTCTAGGGCTTTGTTATCGTGACCTGAGCCAAAGGCAGACGCTTAACTGACTGAGCCACGCATGCACCCAAAGATTCTAAATTTCAACTGCTGGGTTGCAGTACAGATATTTTTTTTAAGTAGACTGCAAATTCTGTGTGTAAAAAAGTGAAGGGAAATAATACATTCTATCTAATTCTGCTTTCTGGTAGAAATTAGCATCACTATTTTGGATCAGAGCCATATAAGGTAG
This sequence comes from Canis lupus baileyi, assembly GCF_048164855.1. NCBI lineage: Eukaryota > Metazoa > Chordata > Mammalia > Carnivora > Canidae > Canis > Canis lupus. The sequence goes on from NC_132873.1 coordinate 12,425,063, forward strand.
TCCAAATGAGTATTAAAAGCCACTGATAATAATGACCTTTCTTGAGTAAAACATATGGATATGGGCCTTCAGTAAAAGAAACAAATTTATTTTAAATTATGCTCTACTAATATTCTACAAGGCAGCTACGGAAACTAAAATACATGCACAATATTCCCCTTAATCTCCTTAAATATCAAATTTTGACTCATCCAGTTGTTTAACATTCATAACATAATGTTATAGGAGTTACGGATGAATTATTAATCAGAATCTGAAAAAAATTTATAATTACATATTTATAAAAGTAATCCCTATCTTTGGTTCTACACTTACTGAGAAGAAAAGGCAGCTGAATCTCGGCTCGAAGGAGCCAGCTGCCAGCTCTTTTCATTGCAGCACGAAACAATTACAGATGTGATGCCTTTTAAATATGCTTAAAATGCAAATTTAAAAAAATTCAGTATTCCTAAAAACTAAGCTGAGAAGTATTAATAAACTCTAGTGTTACTAATACCAACTGGTTAGTAAGAAACAAAGACCACTTACCCATTTAAAAAAAAAAACAAAACAGGTTAATTTCTGTGAACGTCTCAGGTTGACTTCACTTAACGTAGTGTACATTTTTTTTTCTCATTTTAGACACTGAGACAAGACAAACCACTCCCCAGTTAGAGACAAATGGGCTTTCGCCCCTGCTTTGTCACATTCTATTCTAGGATGGATGCTCCTTTCAAATCACCACTTCATCTCCTCCTTACTTTCAGAAGATGAACCACACTTATTCTGGTAATAACTCATTTCAGTTTCCACTTTAATAATATAAAGATCCCAATGAGTTTCATTTTCCTACTATTACATAGGAACAAAAAATTTTCATTGCATTTGTCTTCAAACTATTCATGTTTCTTATAATCAAATTTGTCCTCTTTGGGGATTATTTCTTTTAAATTTTGATCATATTTTCTCATTCACAATAAATCACATCAAAATGATTTTCAGCTTCTCTAATATGCTTCCATGACATCAATCTCCCCCTTGTTTGAATCATTTGGCAAATGAATCCCATCCTCCCAAAATACTTTCAGAAGCACTTTTTTTTTTTTTTTTTTTTTTTTAAGGGAGAGAGTCAGGGGAGGGGCAGAGGAACAAGGAGAGAGGGAGAATCTTAAACAGGCTCCACACCCAGCAAGGAACCTGACACAGGGCTTGATCTCACAACACTGAGATTATGACCTGAGCTGAAATCAAGAGTTGGATGTTTAAGTGACTGAGCCACCCAGGTGACCCTCAGAAGCACCTTTTTTTTTTAAGAAGACTTCCCTACTCCCATCCTTTCCTAACACTGTGGGAACCTGATGCCTCTCATAAGTTTCCTTTATTATAGCTCTGGCTAAACCATATTGTGTAATATTTGCATGTTTTCCCATGTCTTTGATCTCCATTCCAAAAAGAATTTTCCCTCTATCCTTCTCAGTTATTGGCTGAGATCCCTGTAATAAAACACAGATTAATAAAGAAAAACAAGTTTATTACCATGTGTACCTCATGTATACATAGGAGATGCTCAGGGAAAAATGAGTAACCCAATGATATGACTTTAGAATTCAGGTTTAAATATCATACTAAAAATGGGAAAAGAGGCCTTAAAAGGGAAATGTAGGTCTCTTCAGGCTACATGAGTTTTGAGAAAAATGAATGGGTCTCTCGAATAATAGATGCTAATAGAAATTAGGTGTGAGAGTTGGTGACAGCGTGTGCCTGGGTATGGTGTTGACTCTTATTTTCCTCTCATGTGACAAGAGCCAATCTTCTTTGGTTGATGAAACTCCTGGGGAGTGACAGTTGAGTTCCTTTTGGAGGATGTGTCTTTAGTAGATAAGGAGAGTTCAGAGAAGGCTTCTCCTTGCATTTGCTGTTTTTCAAGTGCCTACAGCTCAAAATCATCAGTATGCCCAAGTGGCATATTTGTGGGCTGCATCTCCTAAATTCCTGTAGTCATATTCTGGGGCAGCATAGTCTGTTTGCCCCTCACTTCCTATCACAATCTAACATGGTAATAAATGTTTATTTTATGAGTGTTGAAGAAAATATAAATTTCAGGGAATTTGGGGTAGTGATTATTAGCATCAGCGTGTGAGGGACTCTATCATTGTACAATGGACTGAAACACGGCAGTGTTAGTACACACTGTGTTTGATGAAGAAACTCCTAATGATTATCAGAAGATTCCTACCATGACTGAGCAATATTTCCAGCCTTTGTTCTGGTTGCACATGCCACTGGTGTCACTCAGCTGGGGCTAGAGCTACTGTGGCTCCGGGGCCAAGTTTACACTCAGTTTTTGAGAAAATGTCTTTTTAACAGTTTGTCTTCTGAGCCCTTGCTTCATTTTACAAAGGAGAGATGCTAGAAAAAAAATGCCAAAAAAGTTATCTCCGAAATAAGTTGGTTTTGTTGCGTGGTATTTGATTACTATAGCTTGGCTCTTAGGTCTCTCCTCGGAGTAATTTAAGGTAGTTTATAAACTGTTTACTTACAACACCAACCATCTTACAAAACCATGGCCTGATGATTCCTTTAGGAAAGAATCATTCCTGAAACCTGGCACATATCCTTCATCCCTGCAAAATCAGCATGATAAACCTTTGTTCTGCAAAATGTTCCTTGTATAACGGCATCCGGATTGTCCTCATGCTCTAAACTTTACCTGGGCCATCTAGAAATGTTGAGAATTTATGGATTTACTACCAGAATTTTAAAATGGTGTGTTTTTTGGTAACAAATAATTTTATTGACCTGTAATTTTCAGAGTTTCAAATGTATATGTGCAATAATAGCATAAGATTCAGATATATAGTGAACTCTGAGTAAAATAATAATACTTGATAAGAATGGTAAGTGTAAAATTTTTATTTTCTCCTTACATTTTCACAATAACTGAATGACACCTAAGTTGGCTGGCATTGTCATTCTGCATCTCCTATAAGAAATTTGTCCACTTCCTTTCAAGATTCTTTTCTCATAGTAGTCTTCTTCTTACTAAGTTTTATACAAAGCTAAATTTCTGGGTTTTTGCATATGATATCATGCAATTTGTTTTTGCATATTATATTATGCAAAAAGTGCCCAAATATTGGTTTGGAGAATACGGGGGAAATATAGGCTACAAAGCATTCTTGAAATTCTCTCTTTGAGATGTGCAGGAGGAGGCTTCTCAAACAGAAAAGTCAGCACCCTTCAGAAAAGGTGAAATTGGGACAGAGTTATATAAACTTTCCATCAGAAGAGCTACACCATATATATATATATATACACACTATATATACACTATACATATATATCCCATATATATTAAAAGGAAAAGAAAGAAGTGGCTCCAGATACAAGCCTCAAAACTAAAGTTTCAAGGACAGATGTTTTCAATTGCAGGTGCTAGTTTTCTATTTAAACTACTTCTCCTATGGGCAGCTATATGTTCTGAAATGAATACCAACAGGGGTTGATTTATTTAATGACAGGTAATGATTACCTGCAATGCCAAGAGGACAGCTAGGGTGGTATAAATTTGGAGAAATATATAAACACAAAAAGTAAATATTCAGATGAAATCTACTACTACTTTGGAAGCACAGATTAATAAAAGAAAAACAGAAGTTTATTACCATGTGTACCTCATTTGAACAAGCTGAATATTTTTAAAAAACACTTTTCATTAGCAAAAGAATTATTTCTCTTTCATATTCATTTAAAATTTGGAACATCCTGTAATTATTGTTAAGTATTCTGACTGGTGAAATGTGTTGACAAATCAGCACATCCACTTTATTTAAGTGACCTAATAATCTGTCATTTGTATTTTACAAAACGGAAAGAGAATTTAACATCCCACCAGTTTAACCATGAATCCAGATTCTTTTATGTGCCAGTAATTTTGATAATATTTGCTCATAGAAAACAAATATAAAGCTTGTCCTTGCAGGATCTATAAACTCATTTATATGAATAATCACCAACAGATTATGACTGTGATGTAGCTTCACAAATCCGTGGGGTGTAAAACTGAACAGAGAAATTAAATAAATCACAATAGCCCAATTCAAACTAAGCAAATTGCTCTTCTCACTGCATCTTACATTAAATTGCACAAGGTCATTTGACTCACCCTGAGTTTGCCCAAATTACCCAAGTAGTAACTACTAAATTCCTTGCCTTCTTTTAGCAAAATTAGCTGCAGCAGTGGCCACTCTTGAGCCATCCATTTGACTTTGCCTTAACACGGTCCCTTAACAAAACTGCAGAATGACCCAATCTGGCAAACTCACCAGGGGAGGAAAGACAGCCTATTGACAGCTCCTGCTGGAGGAGTGGTTTATGTTTCATAGCTGTTAACAACACACAGCTGTAACTTCCAATATTCTTGCCAGACCTCATGTTCTAAGTTTCTAGTTATAAAAACAGAATTGTTGTAACCCCAAGAATACCTATGAATACAATCCAATTCTAGATGGCTGGTATTTTGGACTCAAAGAAAAGATGAATGTGATTTCTATATATCATGCTATGGTTCAAAGTTAGAGCTCTGATCCCTTTGGGGTTTCTCCCATCACTCACCACATGCTATAGTTAAGGAAAAGGATTAGTCAAGAGTAACTTTTATACCATAAAGGTCTATTTCTGAAAGCTTGTTCATCTTTTGCCGCTTACACTTTTCCAACACAATACAATTCCTAGCAATAAAGTTGGAGCCTCTCTTCTATTGAAGAACTGATCACCCAGAAATCAGAATATATTGCAGCTCTACCTCATTTAAGTCTCTTGAGAATTTTGCTAAACATGAAATTTTTAATTACTTTTACTTTCTAGCTCATCCATTTTTAGTTTGAGAAAGAGAGAGTGTGTGCAAGGAGGGAAAGGGCAGAGAAAGAGAGAGAGAGAGAGAATCTCAACCCCAGGCCCCATGCTCAGTGCAGAGCCCAATGTGAGGTTTGATCTCAGGACCCTGAAATCATGACCTGAACGGAAATGAAGAGTTGGTTGTTTAACCAACTGAGCCACCCAGGTGCCCCTCAGTTTGAGCTTTTAATGATTACTGATCAGATTTTTAAAAATGATAAGACTGATCCAAAGCTTATTTTTCTTTTCCAAGGTCACTTTCAAATTCTACATTCTGACTTAAGATTCCTAATAACTTCTTCAAATAGATTGGCTTCTCCACAAAGTTTATTCATCCTGTTGTGAACACGGGGTCATATCAAACAATCTCATTTGTCAATTTATAGTAACTAGCGTCACCAAATTTCAGGAAGTGCCTACTTTAGCCCAAGGAGTTGCTACCACAACTAAATAAAGCAATGCTAAATTGGCCAGTATAGATGCGAAAAGTGGATTTGCCTGGCTGTTAACAAGTACAGACAAGCTCAAGCCCCCAGAAAGTAAAAAATATTACTTAAAAAATAAAAATTCAACAAAACCATAATAGTAATCGATTTAATCAGAAAACTACATTTAACTCTTTTTTCATTCATTTATTCAAGAATTCATTCACTCAGCAAATATTTACTGGGCAAATATTTACTTTGTATCATTTTATAGGTGCTAAAAAGACAGAGAAAAATAAGTCACAACCTTTGCCTTTTAAGAATTTATATCCTAGCCTAAAAAGACAGAATAAACTGACTAAATAAATAAAATATAAACTATGTCAGTTGATAATCAGTGCTATGGCAAAAATAAAGCAAGGAAGTAGAATACAGCATGTGGGGTCAAGAAGTAAAAGGAGCAAGAAGAGATGAGGAAAATAGTATGGAAAGGACCCACTGAAAAGGCGGCAGTGATCATATATTAAAAAGAGATGAAGGAACAAGCCACATGAATTTCCAGGGAGCATTCCAGGAAGAGAGGGCAGATATGTACCTGGATCGAGGGAGCCAGAGCAAGATTAGATGGAGATAAGGAATAGGCCACAAAAATAAGGGCAGGTGGGGAGGAGGAGCATGAGGTCCCACATTCCCAGGGTCTGGCCACTCTCAGTGAGGTGGGGCACCACTGAGGGGTTCTGAGTCGAGGAACAACATGATCTGCCTTAGGTGTCATGATGGCTGCTGCTGGGATGAGAAAAGATTTGGAAGGACAAGAGCAGAACAGAGGAGCCTTCTTACTGTCCAGGACTGGCAGGCGGAACTTTTCTTCCATCCTTTTCTAATGAGAACTCTCAGCATCTGTTTCCTCATGTGGCAAAAACAAGTGTACCTGTCGTGTCTTCTGAAGGGAAACTCCTCTGCAAGTACCATGGCAACTTCCTGTATGTTAAGAGTCATTCTATCAGTACAACCAAGGCTCCCTGTGGGCCTAAATGCTTTGAGAGAGCTTCTTAATTGCGTTTAATTAAAGAGCATGTAAACAATCTTAATTTGAGATGTCTATGTGAGGTTGGATTTTAATTATTTAATATTAAATTCAAAAACCCTCCCCTATAAGTGGAATTTTTTCTCATAGGGAAAATGGATGTAGCTACATTCTCTGGATTAGACATATGGTGAGGTAGTTTTATAACCAAGAAAATATAAGCAATTTAAATCTGACACATGCTTAGAATTCTATAATATTGGTATTAAATATTATATACCTTAAAATTCATAATTATAGGAGAGAAAAATGCAAATATCTGTATTTCAGGAAGGTTTCTTTAATCTACAAATCACCATAGGATTCCATAAAATGAAAGCTCCCATAGTGAATTATTAATATATTGATGTCAACATTTTTATAGAAATGTAGTTTTACTTTAAAGATTGAGATTTCCAACCTGGGTTATTTGGGCTCATTACTAAGTTCCTGAAGTCTATAATCCTTGAAATCAAAGGCAAAAATTCTGTGTTTATGTATGTGTGTGTATAATATGGATTTTTCTGGAGTGATCATAGATTTCACCAGAGGTTCAAGGAGGGTTTTTACCCAACAAATTTAAGAACTACGGTACAGTGAGTATGAAGAGAAGATTGTAGTAGCAAGAAAAATAAGAGTTTAAGGAGATATTTTAGTATTTAATCTGAGAGACATTTTAGGGTCTTCTAAGTGCAGAGTACTTGTAATTCTCACAAAAAGGATCTAACTCTTCTAAAATTTATGTTCTTCTCTAAAAGATAAATAAAATGTACATAAAACAATTCAGGGAAAAGACAGGGAAGTGGACTGAGCAATGATCAGAAACCCAGTCATGCTAAGTAAAAAGGAATGTAGTACAAGGAATCAGGAGACCTGCAGAGGCAGGCCCCAAGTGCCAAAAGTACACCCAGCTGGAACTAGAACTGAGAGATCTCTTGTTTTCTTTCTCTTTTACTCTACAATATATCTAGATCTATTTTTCGTCTGTCAACTATCTCCAACAAGCTGATCATTTTTGCTCTTCCAAACATTGTGTTATGATTGGCTTTGGATCATCATGATGTTGATGCTGAATTCCCAATTCAGCAAGCTTCTAAGTCTCCAAGCTTAAATCAGATCCAGCTTCTGTTTCTTTTAAGAATATGTCAGTTCTTTAAAGAAAGAGAATCTGATACTCTCAGCTTGGGTTCTGAATCCATCTGTGCTCCAAGAGGTAGCATTATCTGGTATAAGCCTGACCATAGGGGCTGCTACTTTTTTCCTCTGGAAAACCCTGACTAATACAGATTTTATTATTGAAAGCAGTTCTAGAGAAACAGAATCTTGTTTTGTTTTGTTTTTAAAGATTTTATTTATTTATTCATGAGAGCCACAGAGAGAGAGAGAGAGGCAGACACACAGGCAGGGGAGAAGCAGGCTCCCCACAAGGGGCCTGATGTGGGACTCATTCCCGAACCCTGGGATCATGCCCTGAGCTGAATTCAGGCAGACACTCAACCACTGAGCCACTCAGGCATCTTAAGAATCTTAAGAATGAATTTTCTTTCTTTAAAAAAAAATTTTATTTATTTATTCATAAGTGACAGAGAGAGAGAGAAAGAGAGAGGCAGAGACTCAGGTAGAGGGAGAAGCAGGCTTCATGCAGGGAGCGTGATGTGGGACTCCATCCCAGGTCTCCAGGATCACGCCCTGAGCTGAAGGCACTAAACCGCTGAGCCACCTGGACTGCCCAAGAATGAGTTTTCTAAATACGTTCTGGGGTTCCTGGAATTGCTATTCTGATTAGATTTGGAAAAATTATTCTATTTCCAGTAGCAAAAATAGCACTGACAGTTCATAGTGTGATGTGGCAACAAAGAAACAGAAAATATCACCATTGGATATTCCTGATGAAATACTTACAAGAGGCAGGTTCTAAGTGACCAGGTATTTGATCACTTAGAAGATTTTTGCCAAACTAATGAGTATTATGAGGTTGGCTGATTGCTCCTAATTGTGCTGGATGAACTGGCGAGAGAAAAGGATGAGCTCAGGGATTCAAATTCCCTGCTAGGGTACTCTATAAATGACCTGCAAATTTCTAGGCCTACCCTGAAAGAAACCCTTATCTCCTATAGCTGCAGGACTGAGGTCACTGAAAACTAAACCCAGAATCCCATTCTTTGAATGGCTGAATTACAACACAAATTGAATTCCTAATGTCAGAGGATTTCAATGCTATTTAAGTGAGGGCATGGACTGGAAAGGAATGGGATCCTGAAAATTACCCTGGGAACAGATGGGAAGAGCCTGATGAAGGTGAAGACATTTGAAGCCCTAAATTTTATTGAGGTTTCTTTGCCAGTAAAAGTAGTCATTTGACCCCCTCCCCCCATTTGAGGCAATTTACCCTACTTTGCCTAAGGAAACTGAAATGGCCTCCCCCAAGGAATTGTCTTGTGAGATACTCCAAGTTCTCCTCAGGAGGCGTGCCCACCACTCCTCTTTCCTTCTAACTCTAAGCTAACCCCAGGTCCCAGCAGGCCCAACAAAGTTACATGTAAATCGTGACCCATGAGGACGTGAGCTACACTCTAAAAGAACTATGTAATGTTTCCAATGTACATAAAACAGAAATCTGGGGAGTATGTGTGACAATGGATATTAATGGTGTGAGATGGCAGTGCAACCTAGAGTTGCATCAGGCCAAATTTATTGATACAGGCCTATAAAGTAGAGATTCTGAATTTAACATTACCATTTGGTGGATGAGATAATTCTAACAGTTTGTCGGAACACTCTGGTTGGCTGAAACATGGACCCAAAGGTGGCCTACAATAAATAAAATGATATGTCAAAACTGCCATGGTATATTGTAGAGGAAGGGATCCAAAGGTTTCGGGAGATTTGAATGTTAGAATAGATTTAGCATTTAAGACCTAATCCTAATAAATAGAAACTAATAAAAACATAGCCTTTAAGGCTACTAATAAACCTATGTTGGTAGACAGTTGGAGACAGGAGGAAGGAGAAAGATGTCATATGATAACCACAAAAAATTTTAAGGTTGATGTTCTATGCTGCAGTGTGGAAGATTGAGGTTTGGTTTATCTTACCTTCTGTTCTTGCTACATATAATAAAGGAAACTAGAACAAGAAAATCACAATTTTAGAAAAGATCAACTTCTTATGATATAGTTTTTCTCCCAACCTACTGTTCTCACCTTTGATCTACACAGTAAGCTTTGAAGAATAGAAAAGAAAGTGTTCTCACTTGAAAGTTTAAGATCATAAATCTTCTTTCCTTACTCTGATTATAAATTTGTTGGGAAAAACCCATCATAGACTCTTGACTCTGTCTCTGTCTCTGCGAAACTAAGATGCAGTAGTACTTTTTCTGACCAGTATTCTCCCAGAATATGACATCATTAAATGTCATATTTAATGATGTTTGTTATAATAACAACAGTAAAAAAGGGGGGCCATGTTAAATTACTGGCAAGAACTTTATCTCCACCAAGCAAAGATCAAATAGATGTGTAATTGATATTTTCCTGACTACAACAGTAAATATATATCGAAAACATGTAATTACCACTTTATAAGATACAGAGGTAAACCACAATGTACCAGTATATGTAGACAATGTATAACTAAGTCCAAGATAAACAGGAATTCGTGTGTTTCTACTCATTCTAAAAATGTATTATGTATCTAGGATTTACTAAATATATGCCACTAAATATTTATGAAACAAAAATGTAACTTTATGTAACAGTATTTATGTAACAGTAAATACAGTTAGATGCTTACTTTTTGGGATCTCATTTCTTCATTGTCTTCTAGTATTTACAGATATGAACACACATAACCAAGACTCCTAGGGTCTTGCTAAAACATCCAAATAATTTCTTAAAATTGTTCCTGATCTGTATGGAACATATTTTATGTTATCAGTATTATTGTATATGTTCAATAAAAATAAAGAAAAGAGAATTTTAAGTGAGATGACTTGGACATTTGAAGTGGAGGTTAAATATGCTTTCACTTAAGATCAAATGCCTACAATAACTAGGCAGTGAAGTGAGCAAGAATAAAGAAATATAGAAGATACAGAATGTTAATATGGGGAATATGGTCCATTTGAAGTGGGACAAAGTCTTTGCATTCTGGTTTCAATTTGCCATTTGGGAAGTGAGGCTAATAAACATTGCCAGACACCTTGAATTTTCAACAAAGCCAGAAATCCAAATTTCATGTTATTTTAAAGTATCAGTAATGTAAATATTTAACATTCAAAGCTGGTGTGCAGTGTCTAGATGGGTAGGTGTTGGGAACCTGGATATGCCCCAGCTTCAGACCTCTGGCCACTTGCTTGCAATTTCTTGGTCAAACAACACTTAAAATTAATTTCCTATCATACAGCTTCCTTAACTAATGGGAACAGAGTGCTACATATCTCAGACTCTCGAACATAAAATTGTGAGCTACGATTCAGTTTCTGAAAGCTAATTCAGAAAATAAGTCCAATTCCTGTTGTAAAATTATGCAAACTAATTGAGCAATATTACCTTACATGTGCAATAGGATTGGGGTGGGCTTATTTCAATTAGGCAAACATGCAGTGCTCTGACAGGCAGAACAATTTCTAAGAAAAATATCAGGGAAAACCCTATATAAGCAATTTGGTTATGATCACAAACTGTTTCAAATCAACATCATCAATCTGTTTTAAATAAGCAATAAACAACTAATTAAAACTAGAATCATAACAGATTCAACAGTTAAAATTCTTGCTGCCAAACCAGCTATTTTTTATCTAGAAATAAATCTTCAGTTGACATACACATAAGTTATAGCTTCTAGGCTTCTATGCACCTGCCTCCTTTTTAGTAAGGAAAAAAAAATCAGCTTCATTTTTTTTCATAAATACAACAAATACAAGATGCAATCCAGTCAAAAGTCCTGTCGACTTGCTAGCTTGGAAATACTTAGAGGCTTGACTAAGTGAAGTCGGCTATATTGTTCATTCCTGTACTGTGCCTGTCACTGTCCTTGATACTCATTGTTTCACTCTGGAAATGAAAAGTCTACTCTCACAGGGAGGCTGGCATGACTGTTAACTGTATTTAAAGCAAAGTTTAAATATGCAAAGGAATGAACCTTTTCCCCAAGTGCAACATTTCCAAGGCTTCTGAAAATGCCTTCCTGCTTCTAAAGTTCCACACAAGGGCGTGTGGGTGGCTCAGTTGGTTAAGCAACTGCCTTCTGCTCAGGTCATGATTCCAGGGTCTTGGTATCAGTCCTGATCAGGCTTCCTGCTCAGGGGGGAGCCTGCTTCTCCTGCTTGTCCTTCTCCTTCTGCCTCCTACTCCTCTTGCTTGTGCTCTTTCTCTTTCTCTGTCAAATAAATAAATAAAAGCTTTAAAAAATAATAAAGTTCCAGATGAGCCCCTAATACCTATCCTTTTTTTATACTGATAGAACTAGTATTTATCAATTTAGTTAGCTTTTTTATTGAAGTATAAATGATACACAATGTTACATTAGTTTCAGGTATACAATACAGTGATTAGATATCTAATCTTGGTAAGCACATAACCCTATGCTTATATCTTTTGGCCCATACCTCAACTACAGCATTATTATGGCATTTATTTTAAGTCTTGCCCTTTTTTTTAAACAATTTGTGTATGTGTTTTCCTTCACTGAATAGTACCAGGTACATGGAAAGCAATATGGTCCTATTTTTTATCGTTTGTCCGCAGAAGACCAATATGTCATAGGGCCTTACATAGAATAGTATATACTCAAAAGATATTTACAAATTAATTGAAATACAAGGACTTGGAGATTTAAATATGAAAGTCAACCATCCTTTCACTGGTACTTTTGTTTTTGATTGGTACCAACAACTGGTGGCAGGTACCAACCGATAATTTTTCAAGATATAGATCACATTGCTGTTGAACTATACAGAAGAGCTTTTGAGTTTTCCAGTTGCCAGCAGAAGATACCTTTTAGGAATATGAGGATCAGACATATACGTACATTTACCCCCCCCCTTTTTTTTAAAGATTCTATTTATTTATTCATGAGACACACACACAAACAGAGGCAGAGACATAGGCAGAGGAAGAAGCAGGCTCCCTGCAGGGAGCCCGATGTGGGACTCGATCCCAGAACTCCAGGATCACACCCTGAGCCAAAGGCAGAGGCTCAACCACTGAGCTACCCAGGTGTCCCTACATTTACCCTTTAAATGGAGTATAGAAAGTGATATGACAAGAGCAATTACAGGATTATATGAAAAATCTCTGTTTCTCCCTTTGCTCAAATACAAATCCCTCAAGATACTGATCATGTCGGTCTCTTCACACTTGCAAAACTAAACACAAGACTTAACATTTAAGAGATGCTCAATAACTATTGACTATCTATTAATATAGAACAATGAAAATTCAATTTGAATAAAGATGGCATCACCACTCTCATAATCATACCCAATAAAACATATAGTAAAGGAACTTCTAGGTAGCCAAGATAATGGTAGCTGCCTAAACCCAAATCTCCCCACACATCCTCCAAAAATTATACAGATCAACAAATAAAACAAATGAAACCACACAAATTCTATATTTTCAACAAAAGTGGAAGACAGAAAACATAACTTCAAATTATCTAAAAGTAGAAAAATAAATATCAATTTCCATCAGAACTATTTCTTAAGCCCCCATCACAATCTTTTGTAGAGAGTTAGTGAGATTTAGAAAGATAATCCAAAAGAGAAAAGACGGGATTCAGATAAACCATACCTTCACAGAGAATTTTAAAATACAAAAAAGAAACAAAACAAAGCAACAAAGAGGCATACTGCACAGAGTAGTGAAAAATGACTTAAAAATTTACATAAAGAGTGATGTCCTCAAAAATGGCAAAGTAGTTAGCTCCAAGGGCCCATCTCTCCCCAGAATTATTGAAAATAGAAGCATAATTATAAGAAACAACTCGGTAAGAATTCTGAAAAAAGTCAAAAGTTCTCAAAACCTACCGAACACTTAATCAAGAAAAATACAACTTAAAAAAGGTAAGAAAACTTTGCAACATTTTTATTTTCTCTTGCCTCACCTACCTTCACAGCTCAGTGGTAGTCTTGAGACACAGCCCACACTCACAGTGGGAGACCTTGCTCCTGGTTTCTGGAGGGAACAGAACAGATCTTATCTCAAAGAATTGTGTTTGTCTCTTCTAACCTACCTGAGTAGTTGAAGAAGGCATTTGCTTTTGTTTTGTCTAACTCAGAATGTGCTTAAGAAAGAAAAGCATTGATTCAGAGGCTTCCCAGTAAACACTGTAAGCAAATGAGCAAATAGGGCCAACACTAGACATGTGGAAAGCATGGGGCAAGAACCTGGGGAGAAAGTTCTAGAGACAGAGTTCCTTTGGGAAATAAGGGCATTCAAAAGCACATGTGTGTAAACTGGAAAATTTTCAAAGCTCTGTTCATATGCAGGGCAAAAATGCTTGCTCAGAAAGGACTTGAGAAGACCCTAAGCTTTCAACCTCTAGGTATCCTTAAGGCTCAGGTAGAGCACCAAGTTAATGCTAAGGCAAAGTGGCAAATGACCTGACCCAGTATTGAAGGAGATCCAATCTACAAAGATTGAGAGAGTTTTATTTTCCTTTCTTTTCTTTTCTTTCTTTAATTTTCTTGTCTATTTGCCTTTAAGTAAATCTCAGTCAAAACATTAGCTGAATATATGCTAAAAGAACAGAAAAACAGACTTCAGAGCTCACATATGCCAAAAAAAAAATACAGACTTTAAAAAATTAGATTAGAAAAGTCACTTAAAAAGTAAATATGTACATGCCACACACAACAAGCAACATAAACCCTAAGGAAGGAGAGAACCTGATTTCTGCAGGTACCACATGATTACACCCAAATATCAAGCTTTCAACCAAAAAAGTAGAAAGCATGCAAAGAAACAAAAATGTGGCTGATTCACAGAAGAAGGTTATAGAAACTATCTTTGAGGATGCAAAATAAGAAGGAAAATAATATTGTCTTTGTTCATAGGGAATATTTTCATCTATGTAGAAAATCCAAAGAATTGACAAAACACTCCTAAAATTAATAAATAATTCTTGGAAAGATGCAAGATTCAATGTTAACATGCAAGAGTTGACCAATTTCCAGCAATAAACAAGTAGAATTTAAAATTAAAACAATACAATTTACATTAGCACCAAAAAACGAAATACTTAGGTGTAAGTCAAAATAACAAAATATGTATAAGTTCTATTTGACAAAAATAACAAAACCGTGATGAATAAAATCAAAGAACTAAATAAATGGAGAGACATTCCGTGTTCACAGATAAAACAACTCAATATTGTCAAGATGTTAGTTCTTTTCCATTTGAAATACCGATTTAACATATTCATAATAAAAAATAACCCAGTAAGGTATTTTGTAGATACTGACAAACTTAGTCTCAAGTTTATATAAAAATGCTATAGTCCCAGAATAGCCAACAGAATATCAAAGAAAAAGGACAAAGTAGAGGAACCTCAAGATTCCAAAACTTACCATAAAGCTAAAGTAATTGACTTTGGTATTGGTAAAAGAATAAATAAATAGATCAATGAAACTTAAGAGTCCAGAAATACACCATATAAAGAATCAACTGATCCTTTGACAAAAGACCAAAGGCAATACAATGGAGCAAAGATAGTCTTTTCAGCAAATAATGCTGAACAACTGGGCATTACTTACAAAAA
Source organism: Canis lupus baileyi (assembly GCF_048164855.1). NCBI lineage: Eukaryota > Metazoa > Chordata > Mammalia > Carnivora > Canidae > Canis > Canis lupus. The sequence continues at coordinate 12,440,192 of NC_132873.1, forward strand.
AAAAATCTAGACACAAACTTTTCATACTTCACAAAATTAACTCAAAATGGGTCAGAGATTTAAATGTAAAATGCAAAACTATAAAACTCCTAGAAGGTAGCATAGGAGAAAACCTAATGACCTCAGTTATGGAGAGGAATATTTAGAAGTAACACCAAAAATATAGTTCATGAAAGAAATGATTGATAAGCTAAACTATTAAAATTAAAAACTTCTGTTCTGTGAAAGATAATGTCAAGAGAAGGAAGACATAAGTCCAGACTGGCAGAAAATATTATAAAGCATGTAATCTGACAAAGAACTGTTAGCTGAAATACAAAGAAATATAAAAAAGCAATAAGAAAAGGAACAACCCAATTAAAAAATGGCTGAAAGACCTGAACAGACATTTTACCAAAGAAGATATACAGGTGGCAGGGAAGTATATGAAAAGATGTTTTGTATCATATAGTCTTAGGGAATTGCAAATTAAAACAACAATGAAATACCATTACACGCTCAGGATGGCCAAAACCAGAAACACTGACAACCCTATATCTTGGCAAATGTGTGGAGCAATGGGAACTCTCACTCATTACTAGTGGGGATGCAAGTGGTACAGTCATTTTGGAAGACAGTTTGCCAGTTTCTTACAAAATTAAATATATCCTTACCCTGTGATCCAGCAATCATTTGTATTAACCCATATGGTTGAAAATCTAGGTCCACACAAAACCTGGACACTGAGGTTTATGGCAGCTTTATTTATAATGGTCAAAAGTTAGAAGCAATGCAGATGTATGTCAGTAGGTATGTTAATAAATAAACTGATACATCCAGATAATGGAATACTATTTAGCACTGAAGAAATGAATAATCAAACCATGAAAAGACATGGAAGTGAAAGAGAGAAATCTGAAAAGGTTTCATACTGTATGATTTCAAATATATACCTTCTGGAAAAGGCAAAACCATGGAGACACTAAAATGATCAATAGTTTCCAAGAGTCAGGGGGAGGGTTGAATAGAGCATAGAGGATTTTTAGGGCAGTGAACGTATCCTGTATGATACTATGATGGTAGATATATGCTATTATGCATTTTTCAGAGTCCACAGAATACACAATATCAGGAGTGAACCCTATGTAAACTGTGGACTGTGGGTGGTAATAATGTGTCAAGGTAGGTTCATGATCATAACAAATGTACTACTCTCACATGTAAGACTTTGACAGTAGGACCAGGAATAAATGGGGCTTCTATGCTTTCTGTTCAGTTTGGCTGGGGACCCACAACAGTCCTAAAATAGTCTATTTCTTTTTAAATGTGGTGGCGAGAGAGGAATAATAATACATAAAAGTTTTATGTTCTGAAGAGTAGAAATAATGCAACTAAAAGTCAGTGGAACAAGTAGATACAAAATGGAAATATAATAAAACAATTAATTGTTATATGGCAATAAGAAGCAGCGAAAATATATTATTAAAAGCTGACAAAAAGACATTAAAAGGTTAAATTTAAAAAGCAGAGAAATAGGGTATAAAAATGTATAATTCATAAAGGTAATCACTAGAAAAATGGTATAACCTTATATATAAAAGTATACTTCTTTTTAAAAAGTTGAGTTTAAAATATTGATATCCAAGTTCAATTCAAGACAAAAAGTGAGAATAATAAAAGAGAACAATTTGTTCTCAATTGCTAAAAATCACAATAAAGTTGAAACAGTAGTGACTATATACTGTAGTGACACAGTAGTGACACAGGGACCATGGCTCAGAAGTAGGAACTGCAGAAAACGCTAGAGACATACACTAATAGAAGATTTTAACATACTACTTTTTTAAAAAATTATTTATTTATTTATTTATTTATTTATTTATTTTAGAGAAAGAAGAGAGTCAAGAGAGGGGCAAAGAGAATCTCAAGCAGACTCTGAACTGAATGTGGAACCCAACATGAGGCTCTATTTGACAACGCTGAGATCATGACCTGAGTTGAAATCAAGAGTCAGATGCTTAACTGACTGAGCCTCCCAAGCACCCCTAACATACTACTTTTAATTTAAGCACAAGTTAAGAACAAAAAAGAAGGCATTAATATAGAAAATGTAAACAATATAATCAATAATATAGATTGTGTATATATTTGTGTGTATCTAAACTTTATGCCTTCACAGCAAAGAAAAAATCTTTCTAACAACACAGGAAATATTCACAAAATTGCATTATATTTGCTGCTATAAAGAAAGCACCAATGAATTCCATAAACTAGAAATATTACAAACGATACTCTGCTCTAAACAAAATGGAACCAGAAATTAATAACAAAAGTTTTATAGTCTTTTTTATATAGAAATTTACAAAAAAAACCTATTGAGCAACTCCTGCATGAAAAGCAAAAAACAAACTAAAATGATAGAATTTCTCAAAAGTAATAATAATGACAATTTTATGTATCATAACCTCTGGGCTATACTGAAAACAGTAATCAGATGAAAATTCATAAACTGAAACTCATGTCAATTAAAATAAATGAATTAAATTCTCCGATTAAAGGCAAGAAAACAACAATAAAGTAAACCAAAGAAAACCCACAGGAAGGAAATAATAAAAAGGAAAAATTAATGAGTGAAAATAGTACTGTTCAATAGAATTTTCACATGTCTTCACATATGAAAAGTAATAAAAAGCTATTAAAAGGAGCAAACTACTGATACAGGCAATAATGTGGATGAATGTCAAAAACATTAGGTTGCCTGAAAGAAGCCAGACATAAAATAAAAGGGAATTCTACTCTATAGATGTAAATAGATTACTTTTTGCCTTGGGTTTGAGGATGAGGCTAGAGACCTACTGCAGATGCATGAGGAAATTTTTTGGAGTAATGGAACTGTTCCCTAATCTGATGGTATGGTGGTTGTGTGGGTATTTATACTTGTCAAAACTCATTGAATTGTTCTAAAAATGAATGCATTTATATATGTTAATTATGCCTCAACTTGATTTAATAAAAGAATCAATGTATCTATGCTAATACAAATATAATAAACAAAGAGAGGTGAAGTAGATCTCTTCCTTACAGTAGACTCCAAATGACAAATATAGCAACAATGATTAAGTTACAAAATGAACATAAGCCTCTATTACAGTGAGTCAAATACGCGAGAATCATCACTGGATGCTAAAACTCATGGTTGAAATTCGGTTGATGAAAAGCAGACTATTTATACAGTCCTGAAGTATCTTCTAGCAAATTACTTAGTAATTACTAAAAGGACCAAAAAACCCCCACATTTTCTAATGGAGAAACAATGCAAACTCCACTTTAAACTGGTGATCAAAGTTAGCATCACTAGTAATGGGACAAACCAACATCATATGCCTCCTGATATGGTGGCACTGAGGACATATCACACCTGTCACACACCTATTTAGATCTTATGAAAATAGCAAACATTAAAAAGATAATAGATAATCTGTTTTCAGAAACATTAATTGCCTAAATCCAAAGGGTTGGTATAAAAACTAACATAAAGCATTGAAGCATATTAAAGTACCAGTTTAATAAAGATGGAATTAATATGCTGTTTTCCTCACCAGAAACCGTATTCCTAGTTGCTCTAAAGACCTTTACATTCTTCATATACTGAATCTAGTCATGTGGGAATATCAGACAAATTCATTGAGCTCAATTCTACAAAATACCTAGCTTCTACTCTTTAGAAATAAAAAGGTCATGAAAGAAAAATACTAAAAACTGTTCCAGATTAAAGAGATATGTCAACCAATTTTAATGTGTGTTTCTGGATCCTAGATCAGATACGAATATGCACACATATTCATAAACATATATTCAGCTATATGTTACATTTAAGACAAGTGGTAAAATTTTTATGAAGTCAGTAGATTCAATAATATTATACCAATATAACATTCTTGAGTTTGGTCATTGTTCTCTGGTATACAAGAGTGTTCTTGTCATTAGGTAATAGACATTAAAGTATTTTAGGTTAAGGTGGCATCATATCTGCAACATTTGATCAAACAGCTCAGAAAAAATAATTGTGTGTGTATGCGTGTTTGTGCAGGTATCTATGTACTTGGAGAAGGATAAAGCAAATGTGGTAAATGTTAGCAATTGAGGGGTCTGTATAAGGAGTAAATGAGAGTTGTTTATTCTCACTTATGTTCTAGAAGTTTGAAATTATTTCAAAATCAAAAGTTACAAAAAAATTTTAAAAACATACATTAAATATGTAGTAATAAATGGTACAATATTGGCTGGAGAATATGGATATGCAGGAGGTTGTAAGAACGGCCTATTCTAATAAACCCATTTCCTTGGTTGGAAGTAAGAAAAAAAACGTAATTAGAATGGACCCTTCTCTACTGCCTACTGACCTCTGTGATTCACTGAAATACAATGTTCTAGCATTTCAAGGCAGCACCTGACCTCTTCTCTCTTCCTTATTCATCTCTTCTGAAGCCATGTTTCAATATTGTCTCATGAGATTCTCTTGAGGTTTGAGTCTTAAGGTAAGACTCAAGAAGTCTTGAGGTACTTCTTTCTACCTCAGTATAATTGAACCCTCGTCAATTCATGGTAAAACACAGGTTCATGAAATCTCTAAGCAGAGAAGCCTCTGTATTTAAGAAAATTGTTTCCTAGATAAGCATCTCGATTTGAGGTACTACAAGTGAATAATTTATACTGTTATTTCAGTAGGATATGTTGAATTTCTGATATAAACTTATATAATTATAATAAAATACCAATATTAAAATATATAACAGGTATATGTTTTTAATATTAACTGCCTAAAACCAAACCAATGGTTATAAAAACTGACAATATGCTACAGATTATAGTAGTAGTTTAATAAAGAGACAATTAATACATGTCTTTCTTACCAGTTACATATGCTAATAGCCTGAGGATCTTTAAATTGTGTTCAAAAATGATCATCATCTGTCTCAAAAATTTCATTGTCAATTTGATTTTCATGAATGTCTCTAAAATTAAGTTGGATGATGAGTTCTGGGAGAGGGGAAGATTTCATCACTGCTATTTCTTCTTCAATAATTTCTTACTTTATAGACAATTAAATACTTGAAGCAAGCAATAGCATCTCCATTAATAATTTCAGCTAACTGTTGTGGAAATTCTTCAATGCATCTATTTGTAGCTTCTCCCTAGACTTTGACAATCTTAGAAATTCTGACTGGAATAGTCACAAATACTCATTCTCACAATAACTGCTTATTGCTACACAAAGCAAAAGACTGCTTTGTTGGAAGACAGAGATTCAGCTAGCCTAACCATGCATCCATGGAAAGTTATGTTTTCCATATAACTACTTGACTCATCAAGTTATCTTATCACCATTTATTTAATTGATCAGAACCAGTTAACTTCATTGGACATAAGTTTAGTTCCCACCTTCACCACTTTCATTGGCAGTTGTAAATATAAGTTATGAGTATCACTGGAGAGGGTTTCAGAACCAGTAGTGCAGCAGTCACCTGCTCTGACCTACTGCCAATTATCAATGGCAGGAAAAGAAAGCTGACTTCAAAATTATCATGCATTAAGAAAAAAATATTGCAATAGATAACCAATGCACCAATATGATTAGTATTTATTGGTTCTCTTTTTACATATAGTTTTTAGAGCAGCTGGATGCTACTAGGGCTTTCAAAAAAGATGAGAAGCACTGCACATGATGCATTTCAAACAGACTCAGCACCTTCACAAGACTATATAATCATCAATAATTTTCCAATAATAGGGGCACCTGGGTGGCTCAGTTGGTTGAGCTACAGACTTTTGCTTTTGGCTAGGGTCATGATCTCATGGTCTTGGGATTTGAGACCTGGGTCAGTTCTACTCTCTGCAGGGAGCCTGCTTGAGATTCTTTCTCTCTCCCCTTCCCAGACTCATGTTGTTTCTTTCTCTCTCTCTTTCTAAAATAAATTAATAAATCTTTAAAAAAATAAAATGTATTTACAAAATAATAATTTTCCAATAATAAAGTATCTTGAGTTTGTATCAAAATAATGTAAGAGAGAAAGTAGATAGGTGAAAGTCAGATGAAAGTCTGGCTGTGAGCTATCCCCACAGGGAGCCTGCATCTCCTTTTGCCTGTGTCTCTGCCTTTCTCTGTGTCTCTCCTAAATAAATAAATAAATAAATAAATAAATAAATAAATAAATAAATAACAAAAAAATAAATAACAACAACAACAACAAAAAATACTTGTATTGGTATTTAACTCATGACTGTGATCCTGACTGAGGTCTCTCTGTAGTCCCCCAGGCCTGCCTCAACACATTTTTACTGTCAGGAATCATGTGGTAGAGGCAGAAAAATCTTCCCTCTTTCCTTCTAGGTTCTTTGGCTGGCCTAATAATTAAACTGACATAAGACAGATTAACAGGAGAAGAACAAATTAATTTTATATGTATAGGAGTTCCATAAAAATATGATACAAAAACATGACTAGGGCAGAAAGTTTTTATACCTTTTAGATAAAGAAAACAATAAATTTGTGAAGAACTGACAAGACAAAGGGGTTTGGGTTTGAGGTAGTAAAATGGTAAAGAAGATACAAGTTTGTTTTTACAGGCTTCTCGTCCCTAGCTTCCCCATCTCTGGTTATAAGGATGCCTCTACCCTCCTGGTATAGGGAGGGTACATTTTACATGGAAGATTTAGCTCCTGCTTTCAAGGGGACAAATGTGAATCAGAGTGTCCTTCTGACACCAGCTAGCTCTCAAAGTTATGTTAATTCAAAATAATCAATATGCAAAGCAGTATCTTCTGGGGTGGCATAGACTGCTCCCCTTTAATGCCAATAGATAATAGTCAATGGTTTGCTACTAATGCCAAGATAAAGCTAAGCGTTTAACTTACAATAGAAACTTCTAGGAGATGGGGATTGTGAGCAAAGAATTAAGTACTTCCAAGGTCAACACAGAAGAAATTCCAAAGTGTTTACAAGTGGCAATGGTCAAGAGCATGAATTCAGACTGCCTAATTTCAAAATCTGTCTCAATCAGTTACTTGTCATGTAGCCCTTGGGCTAGTTCCCTGACCTCACTGAGGCCCAGTTTCTTTATCTCCATAATGAGACTATCAGTGCATCCAAGGGCTATTGTTTATTATAGGAGTTAAATCCCATATAACTGGATTTTACTTTTTTAGATTTTCTTTTCTTCCTTTTTTCTAACCACAAAAGCCGTAACAGAGTAAGAAGGGGGAATAATAATAATATAAAAGAAATAATGTATCAGTCAAGAGTTTAGGCTCCTCAAAAGTTACAAATACCTGGTTTTAAAACCTGGCTCTCATACTTAGTATCGACCGGATGCTGGGCACATTTACTTCATCTCAGTCTCCTAATCTGAATAATAATATACATACATAAAACACAGTTAGTGGGAACTATGGACATAGTAAATATTCAACAGAAAGTCATTTCAAAAAATATATTTTACTTTTAGAAAGTTTGTATGCCAAACAAGTAATCGAACATAGTATGAAATCAATATGCTATAAAAAAATAAGTACTGAAGAATTGATTATAAAACATTTTGCCAAATGATTTGCAATGATGGTAGCACAAGTTTACAGCCACTTAACTAAAATTCTTGAGCCCCATTTCAGAACTCAGAATTATTCAGATTCTAAAAAGATAATATACAGCAAAGTCTGCATATTTCATACCTCCAGTGAGGTCTGAGGCAGCACCCCATAATTAAATATATTAATTTTCTGTATAGCTTTAAAAATATTATAAGTCGTCTTAGCTCAGTTGAGGTCAGAGTTTGCAGCCAGATAACTTGAAAGAAAGCTTTTAGTTTTCTGAGATTTAGAATTTCAGAATTGTAAATAGGGAACCATGGATCTGTATTTGCATACCTAACTAATAGAACTGGGCATACAGAGAATTCTTTATGTACCTGTTAACTGGGTGATTGCCTGATATGAGAAAATTTTCATCAAAACATTCTTGTCTCTTCAAAGAGTCAAATTTGCACATCACCTACATAAAGTTCAGTGAGTCCGCTATGAACTCATAGCTTTTCTAGACAAAAAAGATCTGGTGGGACTGTGAAATGGGGCTACGGGTTCCCCAGCAGGTTGCCTCATTAGGAGATCTGTAACAGTTTCTATGTCTGGATTGGGTTCTTGTTAGGATATTCAGTAGTTTTGCTTCAGTTCTTCCCAGATTCTCAAAAATACAAAGGAACATAGAAGTAAAAAGGGTTTCATTAAAAAGAAGGAAGAAAGGGGAGAGGGGAAGGAGGTAAAAGAAAAAAGGTGTCATCTACCCAGATTTATTGGGACTTTTGCAATTCAGAATTTACTCTCATGATAATGAGTATTTTATAAAATCTTTGTCTTAATGGTTATCTATGATTCTTTTTAATGTTATGAATATAATCCAAAACTGTGTAAACTTTATGTTTTTCAAAAAACATATTAAAATAATTCTTTAGATGTCACTGGTATGAAGTCTTCAGTAAATGTTT